>NC_134716.1:117665000-118274687 GCF_049634645.1 Pelodiscus sinensis
ATATATATATATACACTATATACATTATGTACTGTATATGAAGTGTTCTTAACCCTTTTTATTGTACATACTGTATACAGTATACTGTAATATTTAATTTTTTTGAACCTTTTTTACCCTTTTTGCTCAGTTCAGCTGCTGCCGCTGTTACCTTGTGACTCATTTTTTGCTGAAGCTCACTCTCTAGGCTCTTGCCATTTTGATGCCGGACTATCAGGAGTGCCGGACTATTGGATGCTGGACTATTGGAGTTTTACTGTATTTTGGCACACATTCATGTTATATTTAACTGTGAAACAGAGTAAAAATAGCTTTAAAAGTAGCGCCATATCTTTTATGTTGGAGAAACACAGTTGGGATATTGCTCATGCATGCATACAATCAAACATGCAAATTAACCAGGGCTATTTCCAAGACTGAACTGAATTGAGACTGAAAGCAGTCTGTACTATATAGCCAGCAAATGATGACACTTTTTTTTTCATTTCGGTCAGGCTCTGTCCAGGAAAGAGTTCTAAATCATTCACATTCCCATGGCTATTTCAAGAGCTACCTGTGACTTACATAACTGGTCCAATTCTTTGGGACAGCTGTGATATTTTGCCACCCTGACCTTCCTTTAGCATATGGGGCTGAAGAATAGAAAGGACAACGTTTGTGTTTCACTACAATTACTGCATATTCTTATAGAAAAGTGCAGTTCCACAGGGAATGTATTCAAACTGCTTCAAATTTGGGCCCAGTAAAAAACATTTGGGAATCAAGAAGTGGATGCTTCAATATTATAAGGACCATTTCTGATGGTCATATCCTTTTTTTAATTGTAAGAATGGCACGGCAAATAGTGGCAAAAACCAGAGAAGCCAAAACTCTGTCATGGGGAGGGAAAAGGGCAAAATTCCATATTCAGGCCCTGGCCCTGCAAATTGTTTAGTGAGACTTTATATAAGCAAAAGGATCTGAGCTTACAGAACATATGGGAGGCCTTCAGTTTGAAATAACTGGCTTCTTTCTCTTTAGTGTTTTACCAAAGAGTCAGGACAGTGATGCCAAGTTTTTTGATATTATAAGAAACTTGCATGTACACATACCCCTGGTTAATTTGCATGTTTGATTGTATGTCCAAGGTTGTTTAGTAAGCCCAACTCCTGGAATCCTGTGATTGCATGAAGAATCTTAGCTCCCATTAAGAAAATAAATGTCTAGCCCTTGTGCTTGCGGAGGAAAAGCTTGAAAATATATTTAAGGGCTCAAAAATCCAAAGGAAAATAAAAACAGTCCCAACCTTATTATTTCTTTGGTTTCAGATTGGAAGGTTTTGGTTTTTTTTTAATTCCATGATTCTTGAAAACCTAATAGTGTTTTTTGTAGATTTGGGTTTTGTAATACAGGAGCCCAGTCTATATTCCTCATGTACTCTGCAGTCAGACAGATTTTTTTTAACATATGGTTTAAACATTAAACAAGTTATAAAATAGACTTTATCTGGACAGAAGTACAACTGATTTCTTTGAAAGATTGTCACTTTTTTTTTTTAAAGCAAATTAACATCTGAACTTCTAGCTTTTGAGAGAGAGATTTTTTTTTATATGTCCCAATTCCAGATGGTGCTTAAGAGTGTGCTTATGTTTTTTTCTGAATCCCAATTTATATACTTGTTAATCTCAAAATGTGACAGAGCGCCTTTAGAAGGTATTCAAGTATTTGAAGTATATGCATACTTATGTAGGATTTCTTCAGGGATTTTTTTAATATATGTCAAAGCAATCATTATTTACTTGTTAACACAGAACAGTTCCTTTTGGAGGTCTTGTAGTCTTCCAGTTAAAAATCTATGTTACCTATTTTTTAAAATGCATATTTATTTATCTATTAGATCAGTGGTCCCCAACGCGGTGCCCGCGGGTGCCATGGCGCCCACCAGGGCATTTGTGTGCGCCCGCCGACAACCTGGGCTGGCCCCGCCTGCGGCGCACAGGAGGCGCCGGCCCCAGGTGCACGACACGCACCAACGCCAGGTGTGCGGCGCTCGGGCGGCCCCAGCCCCGGGGCACATGTGGGCGCTTGGGCGTGCGGCGCTCGAGAGGCGCCAGTGCCGGCCCCAGGCGCGCGGCTCGGGTGGCAGCGCCGGCCCCGGGCCCACAGCACAAAGCGCTCGGGCAGCCCCAGCCCCGGCCCTAGGGCACATGCCGGCGCCGGGTGCAAGGGCATCCCAGTCCCCTGGTGTGCCCCCGGACGCGCGTCCCCGTCCCTGGGCGCCCGGCGCGTGAGTGGCCCCCACCTCCCGGGCACCCGGAAGCCTCTAAAGGTTGGGGACCACTGTATTAGATTCTGGTAGCTCTGTCCCTGCAGGTGGTTGTTTATGTACATAGGACTGTATACAGTATAAAAATATCAGTGGCTTCTGAGACCTATATATCCTGGCAAGCTATGGATGCTGACTTCATGGCAGGCTGAACTATGCAAGAAGGAGAGTCAGCCTGCTGTTGAAGTTTTTAAAACAAGACAATATATAGTTCCAGACAGAGGTGAGATGCAGAGGCAGGGACTAAACTGCAGTAGTTACTACAGCCTGAAGGCAGCAATTGGCTTGCACAGCCATGGATAGAGGAGCATGACTCCAGCTGACCAGGCTTGCAAATAAATTGCCTGGAAGTGCTGGGGAACCTTGTGAGAAAAGAAAATGGTTTTTTGGGGTAAAGTGTAGGATTGAGTTCAGAAATATGGGCTGTATTCCTAGGCCTGACACAGACTATGATGCTGTGGCCACTACAGGGACATAGGTGTAGCACTTCAGTGTAGACCAGTGTTTCTTAAACTTTTTGAGGCCATGGAACACCAAACAATAATTTTTTTTTACACGGAACACCTATGAATTCTTAAAAATTGTTGTCAAACAAAAAAAGACAATAACAAAGAAGTAACAAAATTGAGAGAGAGGTTGTGGCACACCTGTGAGTTGTTCACAGAACACCAGTGTTCAGCGGAATATAGTTTAAGAAACACTGGTGTAGACACTGCTACGATAGGAGAAGCTCTTCCTTTGTTGTAGGTAATCTGCCATCCTGAAAGGCTGATTACACCAGGTCAGTTTACCTGCAAGATTATCTATTCTTGAAATGCTACAGCAGCATAGGGTTCCCCTGTTGGATTAGGTAATCCATCTCCCTGAAAGGCAGTAGCTAGACTGAGGATAGACCTAGCACTGTTTACACAGGGAATTAAGGTATGGATTTTTCACACCCCTGAAAGATATAGTTATGCCACTTTCAGAAAGCTGCTTACAGGACATTCCGGTTTATTTGTCTTAAGGCTTCATAGCCACAGAGCCTCGCAGCTCTCATTGGCTCCAGTTTGCCCTTTCCAGTCAAGGGGAGCCACGGGAAACACTGACCTGTGACAATGTAACTTTTTAAGTGTAGATTAGCCCTTAGTTTTCCTGTAACAACTTTCTCCATCTGCATAGCAGGGGCAGAGTGAAATTTATTTCATCTTTGGTTACAGAGCATTTAGATAGTCTCTGATGGATGGCTCTATAGAAGTGAAAAACACTTAAGGTGATATACAAAGGGGGAAAATCATGGGTTTTTGTGTCTCTCTTAGAGCATCTTCCCTTGCAGTAAACAAAAATATGGGTGCTTTTTTTCTTTTAATTTCTTGGTTTCCTTAATTTAGAAATTAGGTTCATTGCTACCCTGGTGATTGGCGTGCTAATGAAACGTTGACATCACAAGAGCCAAGGCCTTGTATGCACACAAACTTGCATCTGTTTGTCTGTGTGTTTATAAACTGATATAGTTATTTGGCACAAGCCCTCTGTAACAGAGTGCAGGGAGTTGCATGCTGATCCTTTGGACAGCACTTGCTCCCTTGAGAAAGCTGACTGAGGTAATTTAGATGATCACACTAGCAGGCTGGGGGAGGTAAAAAGCCTACCAGCCCAAAAAGATAAAAACATAGGAAGGAAAAGTAGAAAGAGAGGAACTGGGTTAGCTGAGCCAGAGGTGAAAGTAAGAGGGTTCGCCGTGATGCACAGCTCTGGCAAGTGGGGAGCTGTTTAAAGAGTTGGCAGGGACTTGGGTTGCAATAGGACAGTACCGGTAAGAAAGTTTAAGTTACTTTCACCACTTAGCTGAGTCCAGTCACATGCAAGCTGCATGGAAGGAAGACCTCTGCTTCTCTCAGATCCTGAGGAGAAGGTCTCAAGCACAGAGACTATTGTAAATAGCCCTGTTGTATGGGTTTGTAAGGGAGTTTGTGGAGCATGGTGGATCCACTACCAGTAGAGTCTTAAGTCAATTTCTGTTGTGCAAAGGTGCATCAACTGACCCTATCCTGATACATCCTCAATAGACACTATTAATTCCATTTAACAGTGGCCTGTTGCAGTTTAGCTTAGGCCTTAAAACTGATAGGCATGGTATTTGGGGTGTGAAAAACGCTTTCTCCTGAGAAGCTTAACTATGCCGACCAAGCCCCCTGTGTAGACAAAGCTAGGTCAGTGGAAGTCTGTTTCTATTGTTCAGGAGGTAGAGTTCTTACAGTGATGGGAAAACCCCATCCATCACCATAGTCTGCATGTACACCGCAGGATTATGTTAGCAAAGCTACAGCTCTATAGCTGTGCTGCTCTATTTCCTGTAGTGTAGACATGGCCTTAATATCCTTTTTTTATAGGGTTAAGCAAAACCTAAATAGTAACAATTAAATCTAAAATAAGAGACTATACAAGGGTTTGTACCAGTTTAACTAGTTTAGTTTTAAAACACATCTTTAGTTAAACAAGCACAAGTTTGTGTGAAGGAATGACCCTGCAAAGTGATAGTTGTATTCCAAAGAGGGGAAGGGATTTTTTTCCCTTATGCTGACTATAGTTCTTGAGGGGACGGTTGAGTTTTATAGACACCTATTTGTCTTCTAATTAATTAACATTTAAGAGACAGAAATATTCAACACCTCCTCTCTTTCATTGAAAGTAGGGGGGGGGGAACTGTTTTTTTAAAGATTCAGGCCCTCTCTACACAACAAAAAGACACAAATATGCACAAGTCATATGCTTGATTGTTAAAAGAAAAATCCTTTTCAGATCATCTTTAAATTTCTCCTTTCTCCCATCCCACCCCCAGCCTCCCACAGGGGTAAGGGTTGAGGAGCTACAAAAATGCTTTTCTGTACCTGATAGGAAACCTCTTTAGTCCCATAATCTCAATTTGTGGCAGTAGAAGGAGTTACTGTGCCGTGTGCCTCTTTCTCCATTCTGCTATGTAGCTTGCAGTCGCAGGTAGGGATGTTACAGGTCTGTTAAATAGGTAACCCAGTAACAACTGAAAATCTCAGCAGTTACGTGCTGCAGGCTCTGCAGTATAAAGCTTAAATAAGCCCACAGAACCCACAGCGAAGCCTCTTGGGGAGCGAGGCCATGAGCCCCTGCCAGCTGGGCTCCTAGGGAGGCAGCTTCCCTGCACTGCTGCAGTGAAGCTGCCTCCACAGGAGCCAGCTGAGTGTAACCAACACCATTAACCGATAAACTGATGCTTATTGGGTTAAATGGTTAGTCGGTTACGCTCTAACATCTCTAGTCGCAGCCAACAACATTCCACTACCCTTTTAAAGTTTAAACAATCAACTGGGGAAGGCCTCTCCCTAGCGCTATCTCACTTCTGTGTTCGCATGTTGAGCTTTCCCGAGAATCTGACAGCTATCTGTGATTTCCTTGGAAATGGGGGTATTGCAGGATATTTAATCTTGCTTGGAAAAGCGTGCAGCTTCTGTGGTTGTGGAGAATGAAGCACTTGAAGGACTGTGTTTACTAGCTATACCTGTGGTGCAGACATCGTACTATGGCAGTGTTTTCCTCAGAATGACAGCTTAAAAATATCACCTGAATTCTTTGAGGAAAGACGGGTCCAATGAGATGGACTGATAAAAAATCTTGGCTGTAACTTGTATAATAGCAGTATAACTTGTATCTTATCCTGTCTGCTCTATATCTCACTTTTTAACTTATCTTTCACACTCTAATTTAATACTTATGCAACAAAATAACCGATACCATCAGTAATTCTGTTTACTTTTATCAAAATGTTAGTAATTAAAAAAAAAAATTGAGTTATACAAGCACCCAGTTATTTTCCCAAAAGTAAAAACTGATCATCCAATTTGAATGTTCTCTTACTTTGAGAAGTGTTTTAAAAGCTTTTTAAAGCCTAATTTTTTGTAATTTATTTATTTTACTTTGGTTAAACATTTTTTTTTCCTGGATAGAGAGATCTTGTGTATTTCACATGACCTCAGAATGAATTTTTAAATCCTATTGTATAAATTCCGTTTATATTGGAAATGCTAACTCAGCAGTAACTACATCTATATAAATATAGGGATAAATGAGCTTTTATAATAAATGTAGACTATAATACAGATATTTTAGGTAGATATTGAATATGTTTCATATGTATTAATAAGATTTTTCATGTATACTGGTTGTAAGTACGCATTGATTTCTGGAAGAGAACAATACATGTTTCATTGTAAATCTTCTGAATATATGTAAGAAGGGACCTTCTAGTTTTACTTTAAGATTAGCTCATCATAAGAATACATTCCCAATTAAAGTTCCCAAATAATGACATTCAAGATTTTTCTAAATAGTTAGCAACAGTATAATGATTTATTTAATGCTCTTCTGTTCATATTTTTAAGAATAGGCCTTTCTGAAGATTCTTTCTGGCAATCCCTTAAGCACACGATTAACTTTTTTCACCAGACTTGACTGGTACTACTTTGGTCTGCTGGTTAAAACAGTTCATTTTGACAAACTGGGCAGCAAGCTAATAACTTCCAAAATGTTGGGATCTCATTTTACTTCAGTTATAAACAATAGCATATCTGCCACTAATTTCAATGGAGCATGTTTTGATCCTTATGTTTTTAAAATTATTTTTCATGTTTTCTGACTCAAATCTCTATGAGTTAATGTAAATACAAGTCTTTCTAGAAGATAACTAAATAGTACTTTATGCCAAAATACTTACATTTTAGTTTGATAACTCTAAGGAATAACTATATTGTAAAAAAATTCTAAAAAGTTCAGGAGAAAATGACAAGAAGTGATGTATATGCATATAGAAAAATTTAAAATATATAATCCAAAAAATGTATACCTTCTCTATGACCAAAAGTCGCATCAAAATTACTTTGACTTCCATGGACTTTCTCCGGTATTGTATTGGCATCTCTGAGAACAGAATTTGGCCTGTAAATAAGGTCGGTCCAGTTGTTCCATATGAACACAACTCCAATTGAAAAAATAATTTGTCAGTACTGGTCTCCGTTATATTCAAATAAAGCTAATTGAGTGATTCTCAGACTGCGGGTTGGTAACGACCTCTCATGGGGTCACCAGGTTATTTAAGGGTTGTGAGTTGTCGGCCTCTTCTCCCAAGCCCCACTTTGCTTCCGTGGTTTATCATTTAAAAAGAGAGGCGTTCATCACGCCATCTGTCACAGAGAACACTTGAGAATACACTGGAAGACTTGAGAAGTCTGGGTCTGGGATGGGTCTAATGAATAAGGTGTCAGCCTCCAGAACCTGTGGCTGTAGGTTTGAGTCCTGCCCCAGAAGCAGCTGGGCAGCTGCCTCCAGCATCCCCAGGACTAGACTAGAACTGGCACCGGCTGAAGGTAGGGAAGTGGGTTACCAGCTTCCCCGGGGCTGGAGCCAGCAGGTGTGAGCAGCTGACTGTGCAGCTAGAGGAACAGTGACTAGTCGGGGGAGGGAGGGGCGAGAGCTGCCCCAGTTCAGGTGGGGGGCAATGCTGGCACAAGGGGGCTCCTAATCCTGGGAGGGGGAGGGTTGGTGGAGTGGAGACCCGCTGCAGCTCCTGATTCCCCCCAGGTCCCTCCCACCCCAGCCAAGACAGCTCCCAGGGTGTATGTTTAATTTATAATGCAGGGGGTTCACGCTCAGAGGCTTTGCTGTGTGAAATGGGCATGCTTGGCATGCTGCCCCACCTTGTCCCCTCCCCGTGAGGGACAGGGCCTCAGAAGAGGGTGCGGGGCTGTAGCTGGGGTTGGGGTCCTGCCTCCCCAACCACCCATGCCTGGGATCATTCTTTATTTGTCCTGGGCAGAAATATGGAGGGGAGGTTCCTCCCAGGAAGTTGCAGATGTCACTGTTCATTCTGCTTCGTCATGTCTTCTGTAATACAAGTTCTCCTGATCAGGTTCTCTCTGTGTTTTAAGAGAGACATTCAGGGCATTCCCTTCTGCACTGATTTGAGTTTTTCTGGTGCGTGTAAGTGCACAGTGAGCCAGACTTTGACCCTGTCTTTATCCTAATTTTTCAATTTGTTAAAATACAGTTCTGCTAAATTTGACGGTATTGCCTAGAGTCAGCACATAAAGGTGCTTGGCAAACATACCCATGATGCTCCACCAGTGACCTCCTCTGCAATATCCCATTCAGTTCTAGATCTCTGATAAGCAAAGCTTGCTGGTTACACCATATCTTCTATGATATGGGCAAATATCCATTAGGTACTAAGTGTGGAATGTTACAATGATTACATTTATAGTGTGATGTAAAAACTAGATTTCACTTCAGGGGACGGAAGGAGACAGACGTGAAAGTCACCATATCATCTAGCCTTCTGTCTAGTTGTATAACTAGCTTTCTGCTTATAGTTTAAGACCTCAGTCTGTTTGTCTTGGCACAGAATTTTAAAAACATGTATAAAAGGGGCCTCATCAATTTAAAAATGTCTAAAGTTCTGCTAATCTGGATAAGTATAGTATGTTTACAAAGTCTAGTCCTATGGAAATTATTTGAACCATCTGGCTTTTTCACAGATTTCAAACAGGTTAATATAAGGTGTCCTGCTCCATACAGTAAATACAGCATGTTTATTTACTTAGAACCCAGTCCTGAAATTGTCTTCCTTTGGGAAGACTCATTACAGTCTTGCGGCCTCAGATTCTACAGTGATAAATCTGGGACAGAATTTTCAAAAATAGAAGCCTAAAGTTAGGCTCTTAAATCCATACTTAAGAGACTATGGCTGGGATTTTCAAAAGCATCTAAATTACGTAGGAGCAAAGGTCCCATGGAATTGAAGTTGACTTTAATGGTACATTTCCTCCTGGGCCATGTAAGTGCCAGTCCACTGATGTCCACTTCAACTCAGTTGGACTTTCACCGAGGTGACTTAAGTGCTTTTAAAAATCCCGCTCTTTTTAAGAAAAAGTTGGCTATTTTGTGGTCATCTGCAGAAGTGGGTTTTGCCCATGAAAGTTCATGATACCATATATACATTTTTGTTAATTTCTAATGTGCCACAGGACTACTCGCTGTTTCTAAAATAGTATATTAATCAGATTTAAATCCATGGAGACATGTTAAGTCCTCTAGTTTTCAGGCTGCAGGTCAGAGCTCTAGGTGGGTGGTTGCAATGAGATTATCAGGGAGAGTGAAGTAGGGTGCTTGCCAGATGGGCAGGGCAGCCATGGGGAGATCAGGCAGGGAATCAGAGGAGTGTGATTCTGAACCAGCCTATTGAACTTCCCCTCCTGATTGCTGGGGGCTCTCTGTGCTCTGTCCCAGCTGGGGCTCTGGCCTGCTACACCCTATTTTAAATCATCTGGAGACCTGTGGAGTGAGAGGCTCTGGAGTGGGTGGAAGGAGTATGAGGAGCCCTTATCCTCTCTACTTCCATGGGCTCATCCAAGCATGGATCGAACTGGGTCCTGATGCCACCAAAGGTGTGAGCCTCCTGCTCCCCTCAGAGAGTCAGTTTCTATCCTGGATGGGTGAAACTTGGGTTGCAGGGACAATTATTGTGTAACTCCTGAGGAGAAGGTGAGGCACAGCAAAACTAAAGGTTTGGGAATACAGGCTCTATACTGCATCCTTTAACACAAGCTGTAAAAGACTTGCTTGGCTGAATCCTTACCACTAATTTTCTCTCTCCACAAATGGGAGTTACTCTACTTTCTCTGTTACTACAATTTATAAAACACCATACATTTCTCACCCTACTGAGCTGCTACAGATGCAGTGTCCCTCAGTGATGTGTATAATATTTTTTAGGTAGCCAAGAAAGCCATGAGGTAAAATTTTAAAAAGCACCTGCTTCCTTTTTAAAAAATGTCTTCGATGCTTAGAAGCCTAAATCACATTGATTTTCAGTGAGATTCTGGAGGGCCAGATTTGTAGGGTATTTAGGTAGCTGAAAATGGAAAGAGGCACCTACAGGGGTTTTCAGAAGCACCTAGATGTCTAAATTCCATGTCCATCATCCTTGAAGACCTTTACTCTTGGGTCTGTCATGAAAGTTGAGTTCTTCACACAGTAGTTTTGAAGACTCTGACCTGCCCAGAGCTTGCAAAATACCAATACTACAAAAGGAAATGGAAAATATGCCCCTAAACCAATGACAGTGATGAAAACAGAGATGTTTCCTGAACAGATGAGAGTGTTCTATGTAATTTAGATTGTGTTGACCACCAAGATGCACTAGGTTCCTTGGCACAAAGGAGGACACAGACCTTGTTCTGAATTATGTATAATCCTAAAACCCAATAATTAGCATTGCCAGTAGGCATGTGTGCTGCCTCCACACATATCTCAAACCCAAGTGCTAATTAAACACTCTTATCTGTAATACTCCCATATTTATTAAATAAAACCATTCTAAATACTGATTCCTAAATCAAGCGCTATTAAAAAACAAAGACATTCCTATTTATACAAGTTCATTGCCAAAGCCCAATTATCCAGTACACTCAGGTCTGCTCAGATTGATCCAGACTATGCTCTAAATTAAAGCCTAATATAGGAGTCCTCATGCAAACAAAGAGGCTGCTTGAAAGGTAGTTTTGTCCATAGAATTGGCCTGTTTCTAGCCAGTTGGAGCAGGAAAAGGTTCTGCCAATGGACACACCTTTGTGATAGGAAAAATAATGTACTGCCCTTTTACGGGGTCACTTGTTTGTGGGCATCCTACATTAAGTCTCCAGAAAGGATGTGAATGAAGAGCAGGCAGTGGTGTGGCAGAGTACAGCTGGGCAAGAATTCTGTGTATGAGCAGGGTGGAAGAAGGGAGGGTGATGTTTGGGGGAGAAGTGAATGAATGAGGCATTGAGATTGGTATCTGTGACAGAGCAGAGAGGGCCAGGGTGGTGCAGTCAGACAAGATTCAGGATGTAGGGGGAGACCCAATGATGCAATGCCTTGAAAGTGAGGACAAGCAGTTTCAATTTGATGTGGAGAATGGGGAGCCAGTGGAGCCATGTATAATTGTGGAGTAGGTAGAAGTGGGCATATCTGAGTAGGAAGTTAATGTTAGTGATGACCTCTTGAATAAGCAGGAAGGGGTGAAGTGCCTATCAGTGACGTCAGAGAAGATGGAGGTGGCATTTTTAAGTCATGGATGCAATTTCTGTAGCTGTCAGGGAAGAGAGAGGAATTTTTGGGACTTTAATATGTCTTGGAGGGAGGACAGAATTTGGATATTGCTTTTTCTTAATGTAAATCAGTAACTATTTCTCCCTCCATTTATCATGTCTCCTGTCTTTAAACCTTAGCAGCAGCATAGTCTGATCCATCTGAACCACACCCCACCACTGGGTCTGGGAAGGGAGGCTGTCCCCTCACTTGCTTAGCTCACCTATGCACCACTTTTGTCCTTTGAGGAGCTTGCATGCCAAGTAGTTATGATATGAAATTAGGAGCTTGTATATGTTAAACAGCATGGTGGTAAATTCTGTTTATAAAAAGTACTTCTAAGCAATGGCATTTTGTGAAGAGCAGTTCCTGAAGTCTTGGCCATCTAAGCAGAGAATGCAAGATATCACTTAAGATTGTAGAAGATATAACATCAGAAGTCTGGTGATAAAAGCCCAATTCTGCAGCCTTTGCAAAAGGCAGAGTTCCCTTTAGCATCAATGGTGGTTTGCCCTACGCTGCAGGAGTGAGTGCTGAACACTGAAGCCTTCTGACTTTCAAAGAGATGCAAGAAGAATATCCGATATGAAGCAACATATATAAATCAATAACTTTTTCCTTTCTTCATTAAGGTGAACACACGCAAGAAACCAATTCACCTCATTCACTAAAGAAGGATGTAGAAAACATGGGGAAAGGTAAAAAAAAAAAAAAAGCAAACGCAGCTTTGATGTTATTAAAGTGTTCTTTGTTTTAATAGAATATAAGGATAATAGGGAAGAATTTTTGTTCAGCGCCATATTTTAAGCTTGACAAGTAACATATGAATAATATATGGACCTTTGGGTGGATATAATTGAGATTAATGCATACATATCAATCAATACATGACACTGTAATACAATACTTTAAAATAATATATTACATTGATTTATATTCATGGATTTCTGCACAAAATCTATCCTAGGTCTATGCAATGCCTTTTTTTTTTAAACTACTAAAATATTTTTCTTATAATAATGAATTGCCACACATAACAGTTCTCTCAAGAGTTATTTATACACATTAGTAACACAGCTCTTCTTTTCTCTTTGTTAGAAGAACTTCAGAAGGTTTTGTTTGAGCAAATAGATTTACGGAGGAGATTAGAACAGGAATTCCAAGTGTTGAAAGGAAACGCTTCTTTCCCAGTATTCAGTAAGATACGTTTCTGTGTTTTCACTGTTGTATGTAGAATGTTATTGTTATTTATTATCAGCCTATAAAAGTATAGGAGTGATATTCAAAGTTGTGTTTGTCACTAGACATCTAAGATGGCCCCATAGAAATAGATGGGAATTTTACCATGATGGGAATTCTACCAGATTTCAGTGCCAGTAGATCAGGCCCTTAGTCATAAATTTGAATCAAGGTTATGTTTATATTTGCCAGAATACACAAGAATTTTGTCACGTTGCTTTTCGTAAATTTCCTCTACCTGAAACATTAGGGGTCCCCAAAACCGGATCCACTGCTTGTATTCTGACCAGGAAGGCAGCATAATTAGCCACACCCCATTGAAGGGGAACCTACAGCATTAGGGCCTGTGCCACACCTGTTCTTCTGGTAGCTGGCTAAAAGGAAATGGCTGGGGCTTCACTCTGCCCTGTAATGCCTGTCTGTTGCATCAATCCCATCAGGTCTTTATAGCCAGTGGCCTTCAGGATGTTCTAAATGATGCTGGGGGGGGGACTAGCCCCGCCTAAATTTGAGGCACGCAAAGGCCACTGCTGCATTTTCCATCCTGAGGTGGCTTCTGTGTTCCTTGACGTTGTGGAGGATCGGGGCCAGTAAAAGGTGATGGAATATGCCATATAAACAAATGATTATGAGGAACTTCATAAAACCATTGTGGAATTATCTCACCATGGGTGTGGTGAAAAACCAATTGCTTCAGGTCTTTGAGAATAGACTGAATGAAGCAATGGAAAATACGCTGCAAGGAAAAATCCTGCACTGGCCAGGGACGGACTAGACGACACAATAGGCCTTTTCTCTTTATGACTTCTATGATTCTCTAGCAGTGGGCAGGCCAAAGTGCCTCTGCAGCTCTCTGCTACTTCTAATGCCAGGCAGCACAGTGCTCAGAACTGCAACCCAGCTCTCTCCATGTACGGCCACTGTGCATAAGGAGATGTCACTGTTGTGCAGCTGTTCAAGCACACAATCCTCTGCTGCCATTTGCTCCAATGAAGACTGATGGAGCCAGGCTCAGTGTTAAAGGAAGCTTGAAAAGGAAAAAAAGAAACTGTGTGTGTCCTTTTCTGCTTCTTTATGTTGGTTAAGGAAGACCTGCAAGTTTGGTTGCATTTTTGTTTGCATTTTGGTTGCATTTTTTGTTTGCAAACTCTATTAGCTTTTAACTTTAATATCAGGTCTAGTCTATGCCCCTTTTGCTATAGGCTTCTGTAGATTGACAGAGAATTATTTGAATAGGATCTCACCAGAATCTAAAAGCTGAACCTTAATCAGCTGGGAGAGGAAGGCTTTTTAGTGGATGCTTGGTTTTTTCTTATCACTTATCTGGCAATTACTTGGGCAGAAAGCTCTAAACACACTACTGTTTCTTGAGCTGCAAACCCCTCCAGTTCTTTGTTTCTGCAAAGAGACCTTCCACAAATATCAATGAAGACAAGACTTGATATGCCAGATATTCACATTAAAAAAACAAGGAGAATAGGTCTTTGCACATCACAGAGAAGGGAAAAGGGAATATAAATAGTATTTTCCCCACCTTTAAGTAGAAAAGAGTAGAATTTTACCTAAAAAAAGGCATGATATTGGGGAGAATACAGAAAAGGAAAGGAATGCAAGTTAAGTCTCCCTAAATGTCTCCCATCTTTAGCCTGGACATAAAAAGATGTGCACATCTTCATAAATTAAAACAAAGAAAATCCTGAGACTATGTGAAATATGCCATAAAATAAGGGTGTCCCAATATGTAGTGCAAATTTAGCTACTGGGCTTGGAACTTGATGATTTTAAAGTAATTCGTGTACTTCAATTCATGTACTTGAAAGCATTTATGTTCCTGGGGTTGTAAAAATGGCATCTTGGAACCTTGCCATTCAGGTCTCACATTTATCCTTTTGTTCTGCAGTAAAATTAATACCCTATCATTGCCATGTAAATAAACACTGCAATTAAACCGCATGAAATACAATTCCAATGAAAGAAAATAATGCATACTTCTGACCAAGGAAGTGGCATCTGTGCGCACCAGCATGAAAAATAGGTGGTTTCAATATACCGCAAAGCAGTGGTCAACTTTACTCTGGTTTAAAATAGAAAAGAAATAAATTCTTGTGCTATATGCACTAGATATCAGGAACTGTAATACCTATTTACAAATTTAAATGTAACAAACAGCCCCCCAACGTAGTAAAATGAGAGAACAGGCCTTTCTAAAGCAAACATGTGTAGTACAATACTAGCTATGTTTTCCCCATCCCTTCCCCTCCGCCTTTGCTCTGCTGCTATCTGTGAAAGGAGCTGCTCTTTCGTTCTAGGTCCTAGGTTTGCTCCTCATTGATGACTGGTGCTGGGGCCATCACAAACGGACCAAGTGGTCTTATTAAAAGGTAGTTGAATTGAAAATGGAAAGGAATTAAAAGTACAGAAAATGAGTGGTTGAAGGAAGATGGACCTCTTCTTTCTGTCACTGATTCAGAGGCAGTAGAGTTGGAGAAAGAGCATGGAGCTGTGAAGCAGCAGGCCCTGATTTCCAATACCCTCACTATGTGATCTCGAGCAACTTGAAGGGTTAAATGGGCCATGGAGGTGAAACTGTGCTCCCATCTCTAGACCTGGCTGGGGTGAAGGTATACTAAGGGGGGCCTTGCACCTCCTTTTGCAAATCAAAGGAAAGGTATAGAACAGGCAACAGCAGCTCTGCCAGTCTAACAGGTCAGCACCTTCAAAAATCAAATGAATAAAAATAAAGAGGAGTTTATCATCTTGTCTCTGGCAACACATGAATTTGGAAAACCACTTCATAACAGCCAGGCAAGCCAGCTGAAGTTCTATCCCACAGCTTAGATTGTAAAGCCCACGGCTTGTATGTCCATAAAACACTGAGCGAATTAAGAGTACTGGCAGTGCCGTTCAGGGCAGTGCCAATATTCACATTGCTTCTCCCTGGTATTATGCCAAGTCCTTTGTTCTAGGTTATACAGGGAGTCCATGGTAGAGGAAGAAATGGAATCTGGTTTCCCGAGTCTCAAGCTAGTGTCCTAATGGCCAAGGTGTAAGCCTACTTCCTTTACTCATTAAGTCAATCCCTCCTCTGGTATGTTGGCATCTCTGTTGTTGAAGTGGTGTATGCAGTAATCTACATGCAATCTCACTTGTGCAGGGGAGGACTGTCACCTCCAGGACGGTGCCTTAGGTTCTCAGTTTAAAATGGCATATGTTTTGGGTTGATTTTTTGCCACACTATATTGAAAGTTCCTATCCAGTTGTCCCTTGTACTCCTGAGGTCATCTTCAGTGTTAGAACATAAGAACGGCCATACTGCGTCAGACCAGTGGTCCATCCAGCCCAGAATCCTGTCTGCCAACAGTGGCCAATACCAGATGCCCCAGAGGGAGGGAACACAACAGGTAATCCTCCCGTGATCCCTCCCCTGTCACCCAGTTCCAGACAAAATAGCTGTGTTACAACTATCTAAGTATTTCCCTTCTCATAAAGATCTTTATTTTCTGTTGTAATTCGTCCAATTTAGAATCTCATTTTTTCCCTTCTAAATTATGTGGCCTTCTAAATTAGCTGCCTCTAGAAATTTCCACTACATGCATCTGATGAAGTAGGTCTTTGCCCAGGAAAGCTTATGCTCCAATACATCTGTTAGTCTATAAGGTGCTACAGGACTCCTTGTCACTAAAGTAGGTAGGACTCTTAATCCAACAGCAAAAAATAGTTTATATCCTGGTGAGATTTTTCTTCAAGAGCTTTAGTGTGATCTGGTTATCAAGAAGGAAACCAAACACTGTTGCTTTATCTAAGGCTATGTCTATACCACAGCCAGGATCCACAGTCTGAGATCAATCCACTAGTGGTCGATTTAGCGAGTCTAAAATCAAATCAAGCACAGATAGCTCTGCAGTCAACCCCTGTACTCTATCTCCATCAAGAAGAATAAGGTAAGTCGATGGGAGAGTTTCTCCTTTCGACCCTGTACAGGATAGACCCTGTAGCATCTATGTAAGGTACGTCAACTCCAGCCACTTTATTCACACAGCTGGACTAGCTTACCTTAGGTTGACTTTCTGCAGTAGTGTAGACATAGGCTTAGAATCAAATAAAGGAAAGCCAGCTTGCACTGTAACTCAGCTGTCTACAATATGGTGTTCTGCCTCTTCAAAAATCTCCCTTCTCGTTATTTTATAGAGTTTGTTCTGTTTCCTGAGTCTTCTGGTTGGGATTTTAGTCTCCAGCCCTGCTTTATAAAGATGCAATGCTTATCTAATACATTGATTTAGAGCGTGGTGAGCTAAGTGTGACTCTTTAGTGCTAAACTGCCATGTGCTAAGCCATGTACTACATGTTCTGTAGTAGTCTTAGTAAGTTAGGGTACATCTAAACTACATGCCTCCGTCGACGGAGGCATGTAGATTTGTGTATTCAAAAAAGGGAAATGAAGCGGCGATTTAAATAATCGCTGCTTCATTTAAATTTACATGGCTGCCGCGCTGAGCCGACAAATAGCTGATCAGCTGTTTGTCGGCTCAGCGCGCTAGTCTGGACGCTCCCCTGCCGACATCAAAGCCCTTTGTCGGCAGCCCCGGTAAACCTCATCCCACGAGGAATAACGGGGCTGCCGACAAAGGGCTTTGATGTCGGCAGGGGAGCCAGACTAGCGCGCTGAGCCAACAAACAGCTGATCAGCTGTTTGTCGGCTCAGCGCGGCAGCCATGTAAATTTAAATGAAGCGGCGATTATTTAAATCGCCGCTTCATTTCCCTTTGCCTATAACCCTAATCTACATGGCTCCGTCGATGGAGCCATGTAGTCTAGACACAGCCCTAGTGTGCACTACGGTAGGCTAATGTTCTGTAGCCCACTCCAGCTTGCCA
Organism: Pelodiscus sinensis; assembly: GCF_049634645.1. Taxonomy (NCBI): domain Eukaryota; kingdom Metazoa; phylum Chordata; order Testudines; family Trionychidae; genus Pelodiscus; species Pelodiscus sinensis. The sequence continues at coordinate 117,682,554 of NC_134716.1, forward strand.
CACACTAAGCTGCCATAGCCCTGAGTCGAATCTTATCCTATAACTGTTCTCTTATTGAATATCTCTATGGAAGTCATACATTTATACCAGTACATCTGAGAGCACAGTTTGACTCTTTTACATGATTTTGCTCTTCCCATTCAAGCCTATGGAAATTTTGCTAAGCAGTGCCTTAAGAATCTGGCCCATAGAAAGAATTACATGGGATTTCCAATTTCTTCTTTCCAGTTAGTACTGATTTGAGCACCTGAATGCTAGATACCTAGACGGAGCACCTAAACTTCGCTGCTAGCATTTGAAAACTCAATCTTTAATACAATGACAAAACTTAATTCATCCAAAACATTTCTGTAATCATCCTCCATATTCTGTCCCATCGCTAGAGGTGGATAATTTTCAGACACAGGACTGTGCCACATTTAACAAATTCTTCAGTGGCACTTTGACTTGATATGTGCAAAATCTGTGGCGCAGTTGATAATTTTAATTCATGTACGTGAACTTTCTCCCTCCCTTCCCCTATCTACACAGATAATTTTCAAGATCAAATGAAACGGGAGCTGGCCTACAGAGAAGAAATGGTGCAGCAGTTACAAATTGTAAGTTGTCCTTCTCTATAGGAAATGTTAAGAACCATCCTGTACTCTCTGATTTACACTGATAAATATATTCCTCCCATTTTGTTTAAACCATACAAGTGTGCTTTTACTGAACTCATATTAATTTCTATACAGTCAAGCTTGAGTGTGCAGTTCTCTCAGCTGGTTTGAAGTCTAATTACTAGGAGATTTACTGAGCAATACAGTCAGCAGATGTATCTGCACAATTCAGATAAATTGAACTACTTTCCATGGGTTGACTTAACAGAGAGACGTACATCTTCAGTGAAACTGAGGATTTACCTATACTACTAGCCTGGTGAAGAGCAAGCAATTAAATGTCTGCATATTGTGCTGGCAATGCTCCCCCGGGCATAGATGCACGCTGGGTAAAATTCATCCCTCTGCAAAGGGTTGGCACCAGGCCTAAGCTTTAAACTGTTTATAGACTTGTGGCGGCTGTTTGCACAGTGGATGAATTTCACCCGTTTGCAAAAAGTGATTAACTGTGGTAAGGGTCAGGTTTTGAAAACACAGCAAAATGTATGCGCATGTAACGGTTAAACCTTACTGATTCATGTAAAAGTGAATTATTCATGACTGTGGGTATCTACAGATCTGCCTTTAAATCTTTCTATGCAATGGGTCTCATTTAAAAATTTGACCCCAAAGCTCTAATTTAAAGTGACACAAACAAGGATATTAGAAGTTGAGGTTGCTCCATCCTTAATTTACAGAATTCTGCTTAGATGGTGCTGAAATCAAAGAACCATCTTTCACAGATGAAGAAGTATCTAGTAAATGGAAGGGTTTTAGTTAATGTTCATCTTGTAAGTGCCAAAACTTCTTAATGCAGTCATCAGTCTGGTGTTGTTTGACACTTCCATGAGGCAGGTTTCGCAGATATCCCTGATGATTTGGAGTTGTTCTGCAATAGATGATCTATATCTGGGGTCGTCCAACCTATGGTTACTGTCAAGTGCCAAAAGATGTATTGGAACTCTGAAGTGAAGCTGAAGGCCAAAACGATCAAACTCTTGTTAAATACCTTTGGGAGTGGTCTGATTATTATTATTATTTTTTTGACAGAGAGAGAGAGAGAGATGCTGAGTTCCCAAACTCCAGCTAACTTTAGAGAGATTGCAGTGGAAGCTGGGGGTACACAGTATCTCCAAAAGTATTGCCACTTATGTAGAAGCCCAAACTCTGGTAAAAGAAACCATGATGATGATTGAGATTATTTTCATGTTTTAGGGTTACTATTATTCTCCATCCCTTTCCTCCTCCTTCCCCTCCCCCACACATTTTGGAGGGGTGATTTGCTAAATACTCTGATCTTTTCCAGGAGACTTCCATTGAAGTCGGGCAGGATATTTGTCAGACCTGTATATAGTTTAGCAGCAGTAGCTGGAGATCAGTGCCCCATCTGGTTAATGCTTAAGCAGGTGCTTTTATCTTTAACACTTGAGTAGTCCCATTCAGCTCAATGGGACTAAGCTTGGAAATAAAATTTAAGCAAATGTGTAAGTGTGTGCACGTTGGGGGCCCAATTAGCTCCACTCCCAGCAGTATTCCCTATAAACTAGGAGGCAGCCCAGCTTCACAGGTGATTCATCAACCCCACCCAGTCCGCGTCTCAGGGCTCCATGCACAGAGCTGACTGGCCTGGGCTGATTAATCATCACCTGTGAAGCTGTGTTGCCCTGCCTCTTAGAGGGAACACTGAGCCCCAGTATTCTCTTCTTTTGGATGTACTTGCAGCAGACTACTATGGCTATTGATCTGCAGCTAAAAGAGCACCCCCCCAAACCAGAGTCTGAATGGATCACTTCTATAGTGTTCCTAATTATTGAGGAATCAGAGTTCTGAAGTTGTATGAAGAAGTAGCTCTTCTTGATTTCCTTCATCCATCCATCTAACCGACTATGGCAATTTCCTTGTTACAGCAAATGCAAAAATCACGAGGTTGAGTGCTTTGTAGTTTTGGGGGAAAAGGTTTGTTTTGGTTTTTTTATGAACAGGAATAGAAGTGTCGTCATGGTAATTTGCATCATCTTTGTTTCCCAATGCCTGTTAGAGATATACTAATAGTAACTTAATAAATGGTTAAATAGCACTGCATGGATGTATTTTTAGTGACAAGCTCTAGTCTGCATTTTTAAGTCCTGTGTGAAAATGTAAGAGTCTCTTCGCTATTCATGAGACTGTCTAAGTTCCATTGTTGTTTAATTTTGTCAGAGCTTTGGGGAAAGAAAAGTAACTGTTTAGGCCAAATTCTGATCACATGTGTAGCCCCATTGGTATCAGTGTGGCTGCCTTGGTACAACTTGGCCTTAATTGTACCAAGTATTAGCATAAAATAAAGTATTAGCATAAAATAATGCAGCAAATAGCTGATGATTTCTCTAAATTCAGTGTAAAAATCTTCATTAATGTTTTAATTGAGAATTTATACATCCAGTCAGTACATTTGAAGTTAAGCTTTCTACAGGAATGGTAAGCTATTTGCATACCAATGCATTCTGTATTGTTTACATGTTAAGTCCTTAAGGGCCAAATATATCCGTGATATAACTCCATTAACTTCAGTGGAATTACATCATATATTTAGTTTAAATATATGTACATTATCAGAGAATCATAATTGGAATTTCTTCTTTTTTTGCGGGGAGAGGGGTATATCCATTGATGGTATTGGATTAATGTAGTTGTCTGCACTGACAAGAAGAATATAGATGAGAACTATTTGTGGCCTATTCACATTATTTTCACTGGAGAATTTTTGTTAACTTCATAGGAGTTAGTCCAAATTTACACTTGTGTAACTGACTGCAGATTTTGACCAGCTATACTCGTTTAATGTAACAGTCACAGAAACACATCGAACAAGTTTTATATGAATGTTCTCACATGTATAGGATCATGTCATTCAAATATATTATTTGTGCATGTGTATTTCAATGGGCAGAACTCCAGAAGAACATGGTTACAGCTTTAGTTTCACACATCATGATATGAAAACAGTTCTTGGAAAATAATGTACCATGAATGCACTGTATGCTTTTCAAATATTTATAATTTTGCTCATTCTAAATCAGTGGCTCTCAATCTTTCCAGATTATTGGAAAGAATCTGATTTGTCTTGAATATTACCAAGTTTCACTTTGCTTAAAATCTACTTGCTTATGGGCTGTGACATTATTTAAAAAATTAATCGTAATCGTAATACTTTGATTTCAATAACAGTACAAAGAGTACAGTGATCACTTCATATTGATTTTTATTACAGATACAGCCACTATCCAAGTTACGAACAAGTTACGGACCAACACTTGGTCCGTAACTCTAACTGTTCGTAACTTGGACCCCATTGAGTTACACGCAACTGCGCTGTTCGTAAGCGTGGGTCGCGTTTGTAATTCGGGGACCGCCTTTACGACCGCTCCTTGGGAGCTTTGGTCGTAAGTGCGAATGGTCGTAACTCGACCGTTCGCAACTCAAGGAGCGGCTGTATTCACATTGTAAATGTAAGCAGGGGCTGAACTGGGGTTACAGAAAAAAAATAGTATTTCAATACAAGTAGTGTAGGGCAATTTATCATGAAAGTTTAATTTATAAACGTAAAAATACAGTTAACTCTCACCATTTGCAGTGGATGTGTGCCTGGTATCACCATGAATGGCAAAATCCGTGAATACTGGGGATAGCGGCATCTAGCCCCTGCAGTGAGTGTGGGTGGGCCTTGACCACTGCTGCTGTCCAGCAATATCCTCCCACTTGGAGCTGTGATCCCCACCCCCATCCTGGCCAGGGGATGGAGTGCAGTGGGTGGGGGGGACAGAAGAGACCCACAAATACACAACATCATGAATAGCAATTCCATGCAGAGTCTCCTGTATGTACAAAAAACTATGCTGCACTCAAAAAATAAAACAATGTAAAATTGTAGATTCTACAAGTCCACTTAGTCTGATTTTTGTTCAACCAACCACTCAAACAAACAAGTTTATTTACGTTTATGGGAGATAATGATACCAGCTTCTTGTTTACAATGTCACCTGGAAGTGAGAAAAGGTGCTGAAATGGCAGTATGGGATAGCCATCATCACAAGATATTTACATGACATATGCACTAAAAATTCATATGGTCCACCGTCCTTCAACCCCCATTACAGAAGACATGCATCCATGCTAATGACAGGTACTGCTCGATAATGATCCAAAGCGGTGCGGACCGACTTGTGATAATTTTCAGCATCTGAGTCAGATGACAACAGCAGAAGGATGATTTTCTTTTTTGGTGGCTCAGGTTCTCTAGTTTCCACTTGAGAGTGTTGATTTTTTTAAAACCATGTTCCACTGAAACCATGTTCCACTCCTCATCCTGCTCAGATTTTGTAAGGCACTTCAGATTCTTAAACCTTAGGTAGAGTGCTGTGGCTGTATTGAGAAATGTAACAGTGGTACCTTCTTTTGTGTTTTGTCAGATCTGCAGTATAAGTATTCCTAAAACAAACGTGTACCGGGTCATCATCCAAGATTGCTCTAACATGAAATGTATGGCAGAATTCAGGTAAAATGCGAAACAGAAGACATGTAGTTCTCCCCCGAGGCATTTAGTCAAAAATTTAGTTAACACATTATTTTTTTAAGGAGTATCATTAGCATTGAAGCATGTCTTCTGGAATGGTGAACAAAGCATGAAAGGGAATACAAATGTTTAACCTATCTGGCACATAAATTCCTGACAACATCAGCTACAAAAGAGCCATGTGAATGCCTGTTCTCACTTTCTGGCCTCGGGAGGCAGGCCAATCCTTGCCTACAGACAAAACCCTAACCCAAAACCATTTTTTCCAGCAACCACACATCAGACCTCAAACATACTTGCCCAGGAAAACTACCCCTGCAATAAACTCCATTGCCAACTCTGTCCACACATCTATACAAGCAACAGGACCTAATCACATAAGCCACCACATCAGAGGCTCATACAACTGCTCATCCTCTAATGTGATATGTCATCAAGCACCAGCAGTTCCCCTATGCCATGTATATTGTCCAGACTGGACAGTCTCTACAACAAAGGATTAATGGACACAAGTCAGATATTTGCAGTGGTAACATGCACAGATCTGTTGGGCAGCATTTTCACCTGCCTGGGCACTCATTAATGGATTTAAAAGTAGCCACTCTATTGCAAAGTAATTTCAGGAACCAACTAGAGAGAGACTGCGGAACTGGCCTTCATAAATTCAACATGTTTACCCAGGGATTGAACAAAGGCATGAACTGGATGGGCCGTTATATTCAACACCCAAATGGCATCTAAAGCTAAGTATCTGACATGTACAACCCACTCTATTAGCCTCATTTAGCACAGACCCTATCATTGACAGGTTTTTTTCCTCCTCCCCTCTTTTTCTGCTTCATATTTTGGGGTTTCTGTGCTGCTTCTCTTTGTCTATTGCTCCATTCATCTGAAGAAGTGGGTTGTGCCCACAAAAGCGCTTTTCCCCCCCCCCCCCCCATTAGTCTCTAAGGTGCTACAGGACCACTTGTTTTGTTTAAGTCGCTTTCAGGAGACTTTGTAAATAAGAAGTGGACAGCATTATTTCCCATACATGTAAACAAAGCTGTACGTCTTAGTAATTGGCTGAACAAGAAGTAGACTGGTAGGCCCTAAAGTTTTACATTGTTTTGTTTGAGTGCAGTTGTAGATTTTTTTTTTTTTTTTGGTTAAAAATTTTTAAATTGCACTTGTATAATATAGAGATTGCACTACAGTACTTGTGTAAGATGAATTGAAAAATATTATTTCTTTTATCATTTTTACTGTTGTCAGTAATTGTGATAAAGTGAGAACTGTACATTTTGTATTCTGTGTTGTAGTTGAAATGAATATACTTTGAAAATGTAGAAAACATCCAAAATATGTAATACATTTCAATTGGTATTCTATTGTTTAACTATTCAATTAAAACTGCGATTCATCACAATTTTTAAAGTTAATCATGTGAATTAATTGGGATTGACAGCACTGTCTGAAATAAAGATATGAAAGTGTCATAGCACACCATTACTAAAAAATTTCTTTCCAATTTCTATTATAGAATTATAAAATAAAACAGTTGGAATACCAATAGTGTATTTACATTTCAGTGTTTAGTTTATAGATCTGTATAAACAAATTTTGTATGAAATTTTAATTTGTACTGAATTCATTAGTGCTTTTATGTTGCATCTTGTAAAACTCAGCAAATATCTAGATAAGTTGATGTGTACCTATTGGAAGGACTCTGCCTATCCCCAGTCTACATGTGCCCTGCTTGAGAACCACTGTTTTAAATCTGAGGAGTTCAGGTCTGGTCATTGGTGACTAAGCCAGTGTTCATTTGGAATTTTAAAAATAAGTTCAGTTTGAGTTATTCAAGTGCAAAAATAACATTTTTGTGGGAAAACACTACTGGGCTGAGAACTAAGCATGAGAAAGTTTGTCTGAGTATTTTGGGGAAAGTTGTCAATTAAGTTTTCAGATGCCAATTATTATGACAGTTGTGTTTTGTTAGTTAATGTAGAAACAGTATTTGAAACTAGTGCTTCACAAATAGCTGGTTCTTACATTGACATACATTCTTTTACCACAGTTGTTGAATTACATTGTGAAACTGCAATGCAGAACCCATGAAATAAATTCCTAACCCAACAACACTGGATGAACTGGAGAGAGACGGTTATTGTGGAGCTATATATCAGTCTTGAAGTGCCCTCTGCTGTTTTCACATGATTCCTGCATTTTATAGCAGTCAGAATACTTCATCATTTTAAAGTTTTCCATTGAAAATTTCACTTAAATAATGTTCAATCAATGCATTTAATTTTTGTGGGTTTTTTCCTGCTGTGGACTTGTAAAGATTATTTTGACTTTCTGATAGGCAGGAGTAAAACTCCTAATTGCTGGAAAAAAATGTGGGCCCATTTCAGCTCTCAGTTACATTCTCTGCAATGAGTAACAACTTTGGAGGGAGTAATTGACTGCAGAATTTGGCCTAGTGTGGGTGGGTTTTTTTTATAGCAATTCAAACCCAGTGTGAGGTACAGCAACTTTTTTGATGAGAAGAGTTGATTAGCTTCACTATGTGCTTTTTGGTTAGTGGGAAATGTTCCAGTCAGATTGTTCCTTCTGCTGAGAAAAAATTGATGATCATCACTTCGAATGCGAAACTGGATTTTGAAACCCTGGATTCCTCCCCCTTGCCAAAAACTGACCTAGCATAGTAATTATGTTTGGAGAAAGAATACATGCTTGGTATAAAATACTCTGGCTTTAGCCAGAAGGATCATCATGCATTACCATCATGGCCCAGGAGAATGAAACTCTATGGAGAAGGGTGGAGTCAATTCATATCTAGTGTAAATGGGTGCTAACCCGTTGAGATGCTCTGGCTTATTGTAGGTCTGATTGTGGTGTAACTTGACCAAATTGATGGGCATCTCCAGACTTCAAAAATCTAACCTGGTACAGTCTGAGCAACTGCTTGAGACTCCAGGACCAACAAGTCTAATATATTCTTCTGAGCAGTTGCATATGTATTTGTGCGCCAACTGAATAAAGCCTGGGCAGCAATAAACAGTGGGAAACATCAAGTGATCCAAAGAGGGAGAAACCCCCAGTGGTTTTCATCAAATGCATCCATTTTTTTAAATTTGACTGTCATGTTTTTGCAAATGGTTTCTGATCAGAGTCTAGTATGGTCTTGCATAGCCTTGGATGTTTTGTCTGTCAAATGCATCCTGCAAGTGGGAGAGAATATTTCATACTGCCTTTTCAAGTGTGGAAAAGATCGGAGGTGACATTTTAGTCTGTTCAGTGCAACAGAAGATGTTACTTCATTATTATTATTCAGCTCTCCAGGAGTTCTGTTGGGTTACTGAGAGACTCTTCTTCACCCTACAATGTAACACAGAAATGCTTTTAAGAAAGTTAGAAATGTAAATCATTCAAATGGTGACCTAACTCTTCCTGTTTGCTTTTTATTTTATTTTATTTTATTTTATTTTATTTTATTTTATTTCAAAGTGACTCTAGCAAACCCCCTTCTCTTTGTTTGCTTAACTTTGGGCTGGTCACAAAGTTTAGATCCATAACTGGAGCCAACTTGAATTTCCTCAACGTTTTGAGATATCCTTTCCAGGGTATTTTGGAGTTGTGTCTATTTCTGGTCCCTTTGAAGAACTGAATAATTCAGTAACTATTTAACTGCAGAATCTGGTCTACCTTTCAGTCTTGCCATTCCTGCAGGTTTTAAAATGATCATGAGTAACTAAAAACCAAAATTCTGTTGAACATTAGATTTTTGAGGGAAGGAGACCGCACTTCTCATTGGAATCTTAAGGGACTACTATAATTTAAAAAAAGAAACACCAGTGGGGTTGCACTAAAATTAAATAGCTCACAATTTTATGATGTATCACAGATAGCCCCTTTGGATGATCAAGGTTCTCGGTATACATGTGAGTATATCTAGTTGTATGTGAACGAGTTCAGTTAGAGCCTGCCTGTCTGCCTTTCTGCCGTTCGGGATTCTTTGACTAGAAGCAGAAATTCAAATCAATGTGTCATTGGCAATACGAGTTTGTTTCTTTGCTTAATGTTTTTAGAACAGATTGACTTAGGTAAGGATATTAGAGGTGGAAATCAGTCTTAGAGTGGCTCTAGATTCCTTGAGCTCAGCCCTGTCCTCCCTCTGTTGGTACTTATGTCCATTGAAACACAACTGTGTAAAAAGTGGTTTTGTGGGGCCTATAGTTGTTTCTTGCTGATTTCCAAGACAGATTTCCTCACTTTAAAAATGAAAAGATGTTTCTCCTGCCTCCCCACGCATAATACCAGCCAGTCATGCAAGCTCAGCTCTCTCCATCTCATGCATTATTGTCAGTAATGAAGATACCATTGGCCAAATTCTGTGTTTAGTGACACAGAACAGCTCTGTTGTCTTCAAGTTCTACATCGAAATGACCTCTTTGGAGAGACACAAGTCTAAACAAGAACAGAACGTGGCCCCAGAGCTGAGCTTAATTAAGAGTTTTGCTGATTGAGCCAAAATAGAATCCAGCTCTCTCATCCAGAGTTGGTTTGGCTCTGCATGGTTATAGTTAAAACTTCCTTTTGTTACTGATGTCAGCATATATGACTCCATGCTCACAGCAAGCTGCTTTGTTGCGTGGGCAGGTACTATTTTTTTTTAGTTCTTTGGTTGCCAGGGGCCACTGTTTTATGAACTAACCTGTTACCTACTTATGTCCCAGAATGTATTGGGTGAATAAGAGGGAACAGTGCTGCTTCTCCATGGTTTAGTAAATCCAGACTGTAAAAGGATGTCATTGTGGAGTCAGTTGTTGCAAAAATAAAAATAGAGGGACAAACCAAATAACTTTCCTTTTAAATAATTTTGTCATAAGGTGACCCACACTATTTCAGTTGACTGAAAAATGTTTGTCCTGTGTATCCAGAGCCAGATTTCCAAAGGGGCCTCAAACTAGCGGCTGCTTGAGCATGTATGCAAAATCCTATATGCATGCAATTTTGTGTTTTATTACTTATATTTGAGAGATTATATACATACCATATCCAATTGTCACTTTTTTGCACTTTGTGCAATCAGTTTGCACTAATATCGGTGTATATTACTACCTAGTCATAATGGAAGAGTTTAATGCTTACTCTCCATAGTAGTTAAATGATTGCACAAGGTGGAAGACACTGGAGAAACACTCCCTTCCATTGCAAACCGATTTGCACTGAATTTGTTCAAATTGTCACTTGCTAAATGGAAGTTTGTGAATGGATCTTTTTTGGTTTGGATACCTGGTTTTAGGCAAAAATATCACATGCATAAATAGAGACTGTATTGAAAGTCTGCCTCTTAGAAACAATTTTTGCAGCATGTGTTTAAACTACACGTCACTTTCCCTCTGAATAGTCTTTGTGGAGGCTGGCTCTGTTGGCTAACCCATGTTCTCACTAATTTTATGTCTGGAGCAGTTTAGCTAAGCAGATTATTCAGATATAGAGTTAAAACAAGGGCATTGGACAAGTGGAGATTCCAACTTTGAACCAAACAGGTAGCAATTTCAAGTCAGCACCACGTGCATTTCACATGGTATTAAGACACAATGATGGAGCCACCCTCAGTGGATGGTGCACAGAAACGTCTTTACTGTTGCTGGTGCAGGTGCACATTCTTGTGCCCTTGCATGTAAGAAACATACCGGATCTTCATCCCTATTTAAGGGTCATTCCTGCTCTTCTTATCACTATCATGGCCACCATCGCAAAAGCATAAAAAGAGAACCCAGTTGTCAGAGAAGAGCATTAAACTCTGTTGACTCCACAGCTGCAGTGGAACTTTGAAGGAGAATCTTCCAGAGATGAAAGCAGAAGAAGGTTCGTTACTGGCCTACAGCTGAACAGAGGGTGTCCCTAGCCTCTGTTTGCTAGAAACTGGGAATGGACGACAGGGAATGGCTCCACTGATGGTTACCTGTTCTGCTCATTCCCTTAGAGGCTCCTGGCATTGCCACTGTCAGAAGACAAGATACTGGGCTAGCTGGATCTTTGGTCTGATCCAGTCTGGTTGTTCTTATGTTCTAACAAAATGAGAATTTCCTGGCCTACAATCACATTTTTAAATGTTAAGCTAAAATGGACAGGCTTACACACGTGGAGGAAAAGCTGGTAATTACAAATATATCTGAGAAATGATTTAAGAACAGGTAACTTGTGACAATATGAAACTGTTATGCTGTCTTGCTCTGTAAAACCTTGCCAGAGCACCTGCATTCCTGTCAGCTACCCAAGGGGATGTTGACTACTAGCAATGACATGTGTGGCCAAGATGTCTACACCTTCTCATGAGAACAGTGCAGATTAATTACTTATGAAATACTTATTGTATTAGTGTTTGGATATCTCACAGTCAGTTTAGCAGCATTGACTGTGAATCATCCAGATAAGTCACCCATTAAAGTATATGTATATAATTCCTGTCTTGAAAGGCTGCTAATTTACCAGCCTGGGTAAATAAGGGAAGCCTTTCACCCTATGCTGGAGATCACTAGGTTCAAATAGTACAGAGCCAGTGGAAAGCTCTCTACTGTGATCTGAAAGTAGGACATTCCAGTAGCCTTCTCCTGCCATGAATGGTAAAAGAAGCTTTTAAGACACCTCTTCCTGTCCGTCCGCCCCCTTATGTTGGGTATACACACCCTTCTCATGCAGTTTGCACCTGGGTGGGAGCGAGATTACTTCTTGAGTGACCAGAGCTAAGAAGGCTCATGCATTTGTTCTCTTTGATAGCTCATTGTCGTAACTTCTGGGCACTTTATGGTAGTATCCAGCCACTTTCAAACTGGCTTCTCTTCATCAGTTTCCAGGGTTAGCTCTTGAGATGAGGAAGCTTTAATTTGGTCTTGTCATGGGAATTACCAGGTCATTCATTTATTCCTAGATATGATTACAGTACAGGGCACATTCGAAGATGGATAACACTGAGGTATGGTAACTTTCCCAAGTACACTGATACCCTGAATATAAAACATAGAGATAATCTTGGATGCTGGGTGTTCTGTGTAATACCAGAACAGGGCCTAAATTAATACAATTTAGGACAACTGAGAGGGTCATATTTTTTTTCAAAAATAATTTCATAATTTAAGACTACAAAATGTATGTATTGGAGTGTAAATCCATGTCTTCCTGTGTCAAATTTGCAGATGCAAAGTGGATCATTGACTGCTCTCATACATTTGCACAGTTAGTTACTCTTTTGCTCATGTAACTTCAGGCCTGACTGATCTATCTCACATACACTGGTTTATTTGAAATTACTCTTGATTGTCACTAGTGTATCTGAAAGCAAAAGCAGGTCACTTCATGTGCAATTACCTGTTGGTGTCCTTACATGGCACATTTTGCAATCATTAGGAATACACTTTAAAACATTCCAGCCAATGTCAAATAATGGTAACCCTCTAATAGTTTTAATTTCCAAACATGACAAAATGTTAATGCTGGCTGAGTTTTGCTGTATTCTAAAGCCTATTGCACAAATCGTTCCCAGCCACAATTTCTTCTCATGTGTATCTCTTTATGTTCTCTTCCATTTTTCATTTAGTTATGGATTCCAATGTAAGGCCAGTGGTGTAAATCAAGGAGTAACTTATAAAGTCAAGCAAGTTATGTTGATTGAGTAGAGAATGAGACCTATGCTCTTGTTTGTTCCAACTGTAAAGAGGTAAATAGTTTTGTCCACTTTATTACACAGCAGCTGATTTTTGCTGCAAGGTTGGTTGGTGGTTTTTCTAGATGACTTGCTATAACTTAAAAAAAGTCTCTGATCTTATATACTACATTGATTTGCTGTAAGACATGGTATATTGTTTTCATTTTGTCTCTGCCTTGTATTTGTACCAACTGCTTAACAGCTTGTCCTAAAATATTACAGTGAGGCGCAAAATAAATTCGCTTCCAAGGATTCCATCGTATTGAAGGATCTGTCTTTGACACCTTATTATCAAATTTTTGGCTTACCACATTGGTTTTGTCTCTGTATTGTTGCAGATTCCCTATGCAGCAAGCTTGATCAGGAAAGAAAAGCTCGGTGCACACCTCAGCAAAAGCTAAAAGGTGAACTTTTTCAAAAGGAACATGTATTTTGGCAACTAACTCACATTTCTGATTGCTGCCTATGCAAGTATTAAAGAGATTTATTGTGTTAGGCAGAAGTATGCTAGCAGTACTATCCTGAAAGTTCTGACTATGACTTAGTCACCGCTCGGACAGTATTTGTATAGGGGTTCACCTATACATGTGGGATTTGGTCAGGATTTGGGTTTTCCTAGGGATAGCATGCTATAAATGCCTGGAAGGAGAAGGAAATCAATATATTGCTAGGCTACATGTGGTCTTTAAGGACTTCCAAAACTTAATAATTTTTTAAAAATAATTAACATTTGCAGTGGTGCTTTGTACCTGGCTAATTTAATTCCACCGTCTCTTCCTGATGTTGATCACAATGTTGTCCTGGTTTACGATTTTCCAAAGCCATTGCTAGGTGCTGCAATGTTCTCTAATTGTCAGTCTTGAACATTGCATAGGCAGAGTGGAGAGGGATTTGGACTCAAGGGTGCAGTGTAGACACACCCTTTGTCTTGAAATTAGCGATGCAATTTAAGCACACAAATTGTGTAGCTTATTTCAAGTTAATTTAGAAATAGAGTGCTATTCCAAAATATCCCTTAATCCTCATGGAACGAGGTTTACAGAGACATCAGAATAGCAAGCCCATTATATTTCAAAATAAAAGGCTTGCTCAAAAGATGAGGAATAGCTATTTCGGGATACGTCTACTGGAGTAGGAGACCTCTACTAGAGTAATTCAATAAAGGATTGATCTAAAAGAAAAGCCATGGCATTAGCCCTGTAACTCCTGTATGGATCTGAGAGAAAGGCAGTGCAGGATGAATAACCTTCCCAAAGTTGTGGGAAGATGAGGCAGCTTTGGAGATTTCATTACCAGGTGGTGGATGCCCCTAGCTTCTTATTTTTCTGGCAAAGAAACGAAGGCTGGGAGGGGGACAAAGCATGTAGGATCGGTGATGAATTATCATGTCACAAATTCTGGATTGTGGTGCTGCTGAACAAATCCCTAGAGAGGGAATAGGAAGATTAGAAAAAAGAGAGCTTCTATTTACACACAGCGGTCATGGAAATCCTCAATGGAAAGGAATTATGGCGAAAGTCTGGGGCATTTGAACAAGGTTTTGATAACATAGATTATTTAAAGCTTGCCAGTTCTTTGCTGGAAAAAACTGGTTTAAAAATAAAAAACTTAGACATAATCAGAGAGTTGCTAGACAGATAACTCATGCGCCCTGCCCCCAAGCAATTGCATAGCTGGTTACACAGGTTGATGTAACATTCATATTCTATTCTATATAGCTTCTTCTACCACTCTCATCATCATATTGAGTACCTTCCAATAGATTCTGTATGAAATACCAATTTAAAATATAATTAAAACATATTAATACATTTAATACTAAAAAAAATCCTTAAGTGGAGGAGACCTCTACTAGAGTAATTCAATAAAGGATTGATCTAAAAGAAAAGCCATGGCATTAGCCCTGTAACACTCTGGTGCTAGAGGTCATGTAACCCTAAACATTCCATGCACAGAAGCTCTTGGCACCAGTGAGAGGATGTTGGCATCAGAACAAGCATCACAATTGACATGCAGAAAGAGCAAAGGCCGGATGCATTTCTCATGCCGTTTTTACTTTCTGTGACCTCCCTGCAGACAGCAGGGATTTCTGTAAGTAGGCCCTAGCGCTTCTGAAAGATTAGCAGTTACTTAAATGCTAAGCTAAATCAGCCAAGCAGAGAATCACAATCATATTGGTAGAAGTAATTTCTGATTCTCTGTGTGCCAAGCCAAAAGGAGTTGCCTCAAAAGGAAATGCACACATGCAAAAATTGCTCTGAAGGAGGTGAAGCAACTTTGCATTGCTGAGCAGCCCCTGGCTACTCAATTAATGCCCAGTGTGTCTGATGAGGGTGGCCCTTGAAGTATCAGCTTTCCTTCCACTGCTGGCAGGTGTATTGTGAGCCTCCAGGGGGGGAAAGCTTCTTATAACAATGTTCAGCCTCCTTCCAATAAACCATCCTACAGTATTTAGAGATTGCTCCATCTCTTTTAGCAAACCTTTGTATGCTCGGTAACACTGCTACCTTCACCTGCCCTGAAATGGAAAAATTTCTGTGCTCTGTACTGTGGTGTATTGGCCACATGTTGTTCACAACTCTTTGCACTTCTCCTTTAGTGAGAGGATCTTAAAATGTTTTACAGACATTAACAAAATGCCTGTGAAGTGGGTAACTTATTTCTATCCCCCTTCATGGATGGCTTTAATTGAGGCATAAGAAAGGTAGCAGCTTGCCTGAAATCACATAGGGAACCAAGAATAGAACCCAGGAGTTCTAAATCCAGTCCCCTGGTTTAACCACTAGATGACCCCTGTAATGAAGAAGTGCGGTTTTACATGTTCCATTGTTGAATTTACTGTTGGGGAAATAAAAGGGATAGAGACATTTTTTGAAACTGAGTAAAGAAATAAAGTGCTGACATCGATAAATCCTCATTTTCACTCTCTCTCTTTTAATAACAGAAGTACAGGATCTTCTGAAGCTGTTATCTTGTAAGATACAACCCGCTACTCGGAAATCTGATTTGTATAAAGACTGAGAAATGGAAGGGCTTGGGAATTTAAAATGCAAGCAAAACATTCAGGTTCCTGTGAGCCCAAGGACAAGTGACCTCAAAGCATCATGGACAACCATGTTCAATAGAATGTAGCAGCCATTTATTAGTAAGAACAAATGACAAACATCAAAAATTGCCTGTCCTGGATCTTTTTGGTGGTACCAAAGTTTAAGTCTCGGTGTTTTTAGAAGGACAACTGAACTTGACAGTCTGAGAAAATGCTTCTGAATCATGTGGAGAAGCCGTGAAAGGAATTGCTGAACCTTTCAACGCCACAAACACTGGAAGCATCTGCAAGTTCATCTTTTGCTTTTGAATAGTGATTGTTTTGATGGAAAGAAATACGTGTCTTCTCAGATGGGCCAGAATCCCCTTTGGATGAATGGAAGGAAAAGCATTAGCCATACACAGTGCTTTTTAAAAGCAGACTGGAAATTCTAACACTCCCCACCCCACTTCCTCCCAGTCCCCCCCTCCTCATCCTCTGGTACTTTGCCTGCTGTATGAATTAAGATTGTACTCTTCTGGAAATATTTTACAATTTAATATTGAGTGTAATTAAGAATATAATCACTGTTATCAAAAAAGGTATTTAACTCTGTTGTAGTTTCTTTATCATTCATGTGGATAAAAAGTCTATAATAAAAAAAGAAAACTATGACATAATAGTTGTGCTTCCCTGTAGTTTCATGGTACATTGATTTGCTAAAACCATGGTATGCCCACATCTTGAATGCTGCGAACAGATGTGGTCGCCTCATCTCAAAAGATATATATTGGCATTGGAAAAGGTTCAGAAATGGGCAACACAAATGATTAGGGGTTTGAAATGGGTCCCATATGAAGAAAAGAGATAAAAAAGACTTGGACTCAGAGAAGAGGATACCAAGCAGGGGATATGATAGAAGTCTATAAAATCATGACTGGTGTGGAAAAAGTGAATAAGGAAAAGTTATTTATTTATTACCACAATATAAGAACTATGGGTCACCAAATGAAATTAATAGGCAGGTTTTAAACAAACAAAAGGAAGTGTTTCTTCACTCAGCACACAGTCAACCTGTGGAACTCCTTGCAGATGTTAGCAGATACTAAAGTTGTATTCTTTTTAGAAAGAAACAGCTTTTATCCTGTCATCCAAAACAAAAACATGCCCTCTGTGACGTAGTGGGGGTACTTGCTGGGCTGTGGTGACCTCTGCTGTCTGGAGCAAGACCCAGCAGGGAAAACCTCATTATGCAAAGGTGATGCCAAACCTGTTGAACCAGACACCCCCATGGAGAGGAACAAAGGAAGGTGGAATGCTACCCTGGCTGGGGGGCAGGGCTGGAAGAGTGTGGGTTAGTTGCTGTCTGGGAGCATGGAGGAGACAGCCTAGGGAAAGGGGCTGGAGTTTAGGGGCCCAGTCTCCCCCCATCTCAAGGGGGCCTGAGGCATCCTAGCCCAGCTCTGTGACCAGATTACATCTGTGCTGTGCTGTATCCTGGAGAGGCAATAAACTTCCTCTATTCCACCGGCTGGTACAGTCTGTTTGTGCCATTTTGGGGTGCAGGAGACGGGGGACCCCCAACGCGCCGTCACACCCTCTGCTTTGCAAGCTGCATTATAAACCAGTGCTCTCTTGTTTACTCCAAATGCACTGTACTTCTGACTTGCCAATGACCTGCAAGTTAGTTAGGTTTTATGTACTTTGTGGAATCATAAAATCTGGGAATACCTGATTGTGGGAGCATCATGGTATAAATATAACAAAAAGGCATCTTCAATGTAAAGTAAAGTGCTAAGGTCTTGCTACTGGGAATACTATCTTAAAACAAACCTATAAGATTTACTAGACCATAACAGATAAATGGATTCAATGAAGGATTCAAAAAACCTTATAAAATGCCTGACCAGTTGCATATGAGGGCATAATTTTTCCTGAGTCCAGCTTCTGATCATATTTTCTTGATTTGAAACTTGCCATATTCTATTGGAATTGACAGGTTAGGATGACATGGCACTAGCCAAAGAGGTCTGAATAGAGTTGATCAAAGATTTTGACGCAATACATTGGCATGGCTGTTCCAGCTACTGAATGTGTGTTGTGGTTTGGGCAAGAGGATTCTTCAGTCACAAATCCCATTCCATCCTGGAGTTTCAGAGGAAATGAACTAACCTTTCATCCTTCAAGAAAACTGTCACAGTGTCTGGAATGGTTCATCTGCATGAGTGCCAGCCTCAGAGAGATTATCAAAAACAGGACAGACACTCCAAACTGGCAGGTATGTTCCAGTAACAAATGTAAATTTCTGGATCTTTTACAGACCAGTCGGCTTAACTTGTGTACCAAGAAAGATAATGGAGCTAATACTTAAGGAATCCAGTTACAAACGTCTAGAAGATAATAAGATAAGAAATGGCATGGATTTGTCAAGAACAAATCATGTCATACCAACCTGATAGTTTTCTTTGACAGGGTAATGAGCATTGTAGGAAAGAGGTGGAAGAAGTAGACATGGTATAGACTTTAATCTAGCTTTAGATCCAATCTCATATAACCTCCTCATTAACAAACTAAGAAAATATAACCCAGATATGTACCTCTCTTATAGTAGCTATAACTAGTTGGATAACTTATCAGTGGTTCACACTCAAGCTGGAAGGATTGAGTGGCGCCCTACAGGGATCAGTTCTGGGTCTGTTCAATATTTTCATCAATAATTTAGATAATGGCATAGAGTACACTTATTAAATTTGCAGATGATACCAAGCTAGGAGGGGGGGTTGGAAGTGTTTTGGGTCTGTTTTGGGATTAGTTCTGTTCAATATATTCATCAACAATTTAGATGATGGCATAGAGAGTATGCCTATTAAGTTTGCAGATGATACCAAGCTGATAACAAGTGCTTCGGAGGATAGGGTCATAATTCAAAATGATCTGGACAAACTTGAGAAATGGTCTGAGGTAAATAGGATGAAGCTCAATAAGGACAAATGCATAGGACTCCACTTAAGAAGGAACAATCAATTTTACACGTGCAAAATGGGAAGTGACTGTCTAGGAAGGAGTACTGATGAAAGGGATGTAGCGGTCATAGTGGACCACAAGCTAAATATGAGTTAACAGTGTGACATTGCAAAAAAGCAAACCTCATCCTAGGGTGAATTAGCAGATATGGTATATAAGCAAGACACAAGAAGTAATTCTTCTGCTCTACTCTGTCCTAATTAGGCCTCGTGGTGTAGTGTGTCCAGTTGTGGGCACCATATTTCAGGAAAGATGTGGATAAATTGGAGAAGGCCCAGAGAAGAGCAACAAAAATTATTAAAAGTCTAGAAAACATGAGCTATAAGGCAAGATTGAAAGAATTGGGTATGTTCAGAGTAGAAAAGAAGGGACAAAACAGTTTTCAAGTACATAAAAGGATGTTACAAGGAAAGAGAAAAATTATTCTCTTTAACCTCTGATGATGGGACAAGAAGCAATGAGTTCAAATTGCAGCAAGGGAGGTTTAGGCTGGACATTAGGAAAAATGTCCTGTCAGGATAGATAAGCACTAGGATAAGTTACCTAAGGAGGTTGTGAAATCTCCATCACTGGAAGTTAACAGAAAGTTAGGCAAACAACTGTCAGGGATGGTCTAGATCAGTGTTTCCCAAATGGTGCTCCGCGGAACCCTGGGGTTCCGTGAAGCGAACGTAAGGGTTCCGCGAGAACCCGAACGCTCCCCTCCCCCCGCCCATAAAGAGACAGAGGAGCCTGGCGCGCAAAGACGCTGGCTCCTTCCCCGCTCCCCTTCCCCGTTGCCGCTCTGCTTTTACCACTGGACCTAGCAGCACCAACAGCTGCTTGTCCCGCTTCTGCCCAATCAACCCAAAATCCCTCTCCCACGTCCCCTGCTGCCGCTCTGCTTTTACCACCGGAAAAAGCAGAGTGGCAGCGGGGGATGCGGGAGAGGGATCTTGGGTTGATCGGGCGGAAGCGGGACAAGCAGCTGTTGCTGCTGCTAGGTCCAGTGGTAAAGGCAGCATGTGTGTGTGTGGAGGGGGCGGGGAGTACTATCAGTGAGTGGGACACCGGAACTCCTACTCACTGTGAGGATCGGAACAAATCCCCATACACACTGTGAGGACACGTGGCTCCTGTGTGTGACTTTAAGTTTAAAATTCAATCTAATATCAAAATTCCCCATGGATCATTGGTTAAAAGAAGGAACTTTAAAGAGAAAAGTGAGTACTTCAAACTCCAATATTTTTACTGAAACCAGCAAGGAAAATACTGAGGCAGCTCAAGTTAATTATGAAAAATTTCAGCTGACTAATAAGAAACGCAGGTATTCTGAGGACTATTTGGCATTTGGATTCACAAGCAATGGAAATGAAGATGCTCCCGGTGCCCAGTATGTAGTGTGCAACAAAATATTATCTAATAGTTGTTTAGTACCTGCTAAATTGCGAAGACATTTTGAAACAAATCATCTAGAATACAAAGATAAAGACATTAGTTTTTTTAAGCAAAAGCTTGAATTGCTTGAAAAAAGTAAACTCTTCATGTCAAAAATTGCCAAATCTGATAATGAAAATGCAACAGAGGCATCTTACAAAGTAAGCTATCGTATATCGCTCGCCGAAGAAGCACACACTATTGGGGAATCACTCATAAAACCACGCGCAAAAGATATTGTGATGTGTATGTTGGATCAGGAGTCTAGTAAAAAAGTTGAGGCTGTGCCACTATCAAACAATACTGTCACACGTCGTATTCACGATCTTGCTGCTGACATCGAGAAGGAGCTTATTTTTCGGCTGCATTTATGTGATGCATATGCATTACAATTAGATGAGTCCACTGACGTTGCAGGTCTTGCAGTTCTGCTTGTATTTGTCCGTTATGATTTTAATAGTTCTATTGAAGAAGACTTACTTTTATGTGAATTTTTGCAAACCAATAAAACTGGTGAGAATATATTCAATTGTATCAATAACTTTATGAAAACACATCAAATAAGCTGGGAAAAATGTGTTGATGTGTGCAGTGATGGTGCCAAAGCAATGGTAGGAACAGTGGCTGGTGCTGTAACACGAATAAAAAATGTAGCACCAAACTGCACCAACAGTCACTGCATTCTCCACAGACACGCTCTGGTAGTTAAGAATATTTCTCCCTCTCTTAAAAATGTGTTGGATGAAGCAGTACAGATTATTAATTATATAAAAACTCGACCATTACAATCAAGACTGTTCAAAATTATGTGTGAAGATATGGGTAGTCAGCACACAGCCCTGCTTCTACATACAGAAGTCAGGTGGCTATCATGAGGAAAAGTGCTGGTTAGATTATTTGAATTGCGTCATGAGCTCTCCGCAAATCTGATGGATCACAAATTCCAAATGTCTGATCGTTTAACAGACTTTTTGTGGTTATCTAGAGTTGCGTATCTTGCAGACATCTTTACAAAACTAAATGAAGTAAATCTGTCGCTGCAAGGAAAGAATGTAAATATTTTTAATGCGAAAGACAAAATTTTGTCATTGTCACGGAAGCTACAGTTTTGGATCTCATCTGTAGGACGAAATGATTTGGATTGTTTATCAACTCTGAATGATTTCCTTGAAGAAAATGGATACAAACTTGATGAAGATATTCGCAGCGACATTGCAGATCATCTCTGCGATTTATACACGAACATCATTAAGTATTTTCCAAACATCAATGACAACAATAACTGGATTCGAAATCCATTAAGTTTAACAGAAAAGCCAGTCAGTTTTTCTACACAAGATTATGAAAACCTAATTGAAATCGCTTCAGATGGCCAATTAATACAAAAATTTAAAGAAATTTCTCTGATTACATTTTGGAGTGACTTATGTCAAAGTCAAGAATATTCATCTTTATCAAGACACGCAATTCGTCAGCTGTTACCCTTTGCCAGTACATACTTGTGCGAAACTGGGTTCTCGAACTATGCAGCAATGAAAACGAAATACAGAAATCGACTGAATGCTGCGCCAGATATGCGAATCCAACTTTCTAGTATTAAACCAAATATAAAAAGAATTTGCCAAGAAAATTAGAAAAACCACTCTTTGCATTGAAAACTATGAATATAATTAATATTATTTGATAGATTTATTTTTTGTACATATTTAATATGATTTTTGTTGAATATAAATGAATGGTGTTATATTCAATATGTTGAATTTAAATGAATGGTGATCTCATGACCGTATTTAGCATCTTGTTACTACCAATTGTGTACTGGCAGTCTGTGTGTGTTTGTGTGTGTGGTTTTTTTTTTTTTTTGCTCGACAAACTTAATCCCTGGCTAGGGGGTTCCTTGACATTTTTCTGAGTTTGAAAGGGTTCCGTGGTCAAAAAAAATTGGGAAACACTGGTCTAGATGATGGTTGCTACTGCTATTAGTGAAGGGGACGGGACTTCATGACCTGTTGAGGTCCCTTCCATTCATATGATTCTATCTCTGTAACAGTCTTCTCATGGAATCACAGACGGTCCTCTTGGGCATTCCAGTCTATTTTGGTCCCTGGTTAAGCAGTCACTTGCATCAAAAATCACTAAATATTCAGATTGTTCCCCATTCCAAGAGACCACTCACCCCAGATAAATTTGTACTTTAGATCTCACACCAGAGACAAAGCTGGTATACAATCTAACCAAGGCGTTATTAACTAGGAAGAAGAAATGAGAGTTATTTAAGGTACATCTACACAGCAGGGCAAAAGTCAAATTAAGCTATGCAACTTCAGCTACAATTGCATAGCTGAAGTCAAAATAGCTTAATTCTCCTTTTGGTGCTGTCTACACAGCAGGAAGTCAAAGGAAGAACACTCTTCCTTCGACTTCCCTTACTCCTCGTGAAATGAGGGTTACCATGAGTTGAAGTAAGAAGTCCTCCAGCTTAACATTATTTTGAAATAATGGTTTGTAGTGTAGACCTGCACTATGTTATTTCAGAATAACGTCAGTTTTTCCAAAATAACACTGCTGTGTAGACATGCCCTTAGGGTACATCCACACTGCATCCCAAGTTCAGACTAGGGATGCAAATGGAGACGACCGAAGTAGTTAATGAAGCGGGGATTTAAATATCCTGTGCTTCATTAACATGATCTCGCTGGCGCGCTAGTTCGAATCACAGCTGATTCGAACTAGGAAGTGCGCACCAGGACGCGTTAGTTCGGACTAAAGCCCTTTTGGGCATTTTTTGAGGAGTAATGTTAGTTCGGACTAAGGGCTTTAGTCCAAACTAACGCGTCCTGGCGTGCACTTCCTGGTTCGAATCATCTGTGATTCGAACTAGCGCGCCGGTGAGATCATGTTAATGAAGCACAGGATATTTAAATCCCCGCTTCATTAATTACTTCGGTCGTCTCCATTTGCATCCCTAGTCTTAACTAGGGATGCAGTTTGATGTACCCTTAGAGATTAACGCAGGGAATATATATGCATGAATTAGTTCAGTCTGTAGTTCCAAAAGGTGATGTAGCTGAAATGTAGTAATCTGTCAACACTGAATGTCTTCTCAAGGTTAACCCAGAGTGACCCTCAGGATCTCTAATTTTTGTATCTTAGCTCCAGCCCTTGTAAGAATCCAAACAGCAAAGAGATGAAAAATTGTCACATCAGCTATCTTTATTTCCCTCTTCCAGCATTCAAGATGAGATGAGGCCTTCTGCACGTACTTCTCCATGGGCGGGTGGGGCAATCAACAAAGCTTTTGTCTTACAATGGCCCACTGAATTTTGATCATTCTCCAGGATGGGGAAAGGGAGCCACTCTTCCCATCTCGTTTCACAAGTGCAGAACAGGCTTTTTTACAATTATAAAACAAACTTATATTTTACCTTATAGTTTAGAATACAAGCATTATAAGTAGGATTAAGGAATGCAGCAACTTACAAGCATTTTATAGAGTCTGAACATTAAACACATCCTTATAAATCTACCCTTATCTTAAACAATATTAACATAGAGGGGAGCTGGTCTGGTTTCCAGCTATACATTTGTCAGTGCTGAGCTTGTGCCTACAGGCTTGGTAAGAGCTGTCACCTGATTTACCAGCATGACAGAGATACATCTGGGACCACCTGAAGTTATCTAGTTAGAAGAAAGTATCTAATTTGCCTATAAACCAGTGGTAAAAACCTAGGTAGCAAATGAGGAATTGGAATTGCTTATTTATGAATATAAATTTGATCTAGTTGGTATTATTGAAATCTGGTGAGTGATTTGCATGATTGAGATGTTAAAAATAATGGTTATAGCCTATTTAAGAAGGATTGAGTGGGCAAAAGAGGAGGGAAGTAGCAATCTATTGTCCAAGATGGCATTATTTGGTTCCAAGTCACTAACAACTCAGAGGCAAATGATCCTGAATGCTTATGGATCAGTGTTCTAACAGATAAACCAAATGATAGAGTACTAGCAGATGTCTGCTACAGAGCACCAAATCAGGATTACCAGGATAAACAGCTCCTTAAGCACCTACCTGTAATGTGTAGGGGAAACAATGCTGCCTTATTATGGGAGACATCAATCTGAGTGACATATGCTGGAGGGCAGATACTGCTGTCGTACTAAAATAGCCTCAGAATTTCTAAAAAATTATAGATGACAATTTCCTAAGTCAAAAACTGTTGCATCCATCATGGGGGGAGTCTGTATTAGATTTCATCTGGACAAAGGAATTGATCACTTTGCAAGGGTCTCCTGTCCTGGTCTGCAAGCAGGGTGGCGGGCCCAGGAGCCACGAGGAACTCATTGCAGCTGCCTGGAGCCACAGTGTTCCTGCAGCTTCTAGAAGTTGCAGAGAGTTCCCACATGACTCCCAAACTTGGGGTGAGTTCAGAAGCTGCAGGGAGCTCACCACGAGGCTCTCAGTATTAGTGAATTTTGCCATTCGCGGTGGTGCAAGAACACAGCCACTGCAAATAGAAAGGGTTTCCTGTACTTTTATGTGATTGAATAAAGTACAAAGTAGTCTAGACACTTGGTACTTTTAAAAGGCCCAATTTTACAAAGTGGAAAGTGAATTCTGAACCCCGTCAATTGGGAGAGGGATTTGAACAGCAAAATCGGAGTGATTATTGGGAAATGTTTAAGCACATTTTACTGGATACCCAGAACACTATAATCTAACAATTAGAAAAGAAGACTGCACTTGTGAAAGTAGGAAAGTGAAAGCAGCTATAAAAATAAACTAAACTAGCCCATTATATAATAAATTAAAAGGAATGTTGATAGTAAGGAATACAAATCAGAAGCTAGGAATTGTAAAAAACTGATGAGAAGAAAAGGACACAAGGATAAACTTAATGTCCTTGATTCTGTTGGCCATAGAAGGAGCTTTTTGAAATATATTAGAAACGAAAGGAATCCTAAGCATGGCATTGGTCTGTTGCTAGATGGCAATGGTAGAATTATCAATAATAATTCAGAAAAGGCAAATGTCTTAAATAAATATTTCTGTTCTGTATTTGGGAAAAAGATGTCATATCGTATGATAGCACTTCACTGGATGCCTGAAGGATGACGAAAACGTGGGAGGCCCAAGACAACATGGCGGTGTACTGTTGAGGCCGACATGAAGAGAATGAATTACAACTGGGACACACTGGAGAAAATGGCCAAAGACAAACAAAAATGGAGAACCTTCATTGCTGTCCTACACGCCAGCGGGCTTAATAGGTATTAACTAACTAACTATATTGGATGATGATGATGAAATACTTTCCATTGCAACAGTAACTCAGAAGAGCTCTCTGACCCATTAATGTTAAATTTAAATGTCTTGGAACACTTAGGAAGTTTCAGAGGACTGGAAGGAAACTAATGGTGTGCTAGTATTTAAGAAGAGTAAAAAGAACAACCCAGATAATTCTAGACCTGTTAGCTTGAACTTGATTTGCACAAAAATAATGGAATGACTGATACAAGACTCAATTAATAAACAATTAAAGGAGGGTAATATGCCAGACATCATGGGTTTATGGAAGCTACAGTTCTTTAAACATATATATTTTTTTTTTTTGAGACAAGAAGTTTGGTTGAAAATGGTAATAATATAGAAGTAATACACTTAGAACTTCTGTAAGGTTTCCGACTAGATAATGCATGACATTTTAACTAAACGATCAGAACAATCCAAAATGAACATGAAATACATTAATTTGATTTAAAAAATTGGTTACACAATTTGGCTCAATCTGTCTATATATTTTAGAAATGTGTGTTTGTCTGTCTATCCATCCATCCATGAGTCCTTTTGTTCAAGAACTCCTCCCAAATGGTAAGAGATAGGACCACCAAATTTGGTGTGTAGCTTCCTCTTGTCAAGGGTTGGTAGTGCCAGGATAATGGGATGTGCGTGGAATGTGAGTGTTTCATATCAAATGGAAAGAAGGGGGTGTGAGAGCAGGGGAGGTTATACTCACCTATGACTACAAGGGATCAGCAAGCACCCCAGTTAGCAGCTGCTGGACCCCACTGGCCAGAGCTCATCTGAAGAAGTAAGTTTTGCCCATGAAAGCTCATGATACTATATAAAGATAGATAGATATATTTGCTAGCCTCAAAGGTGCTACAGGACTACTCGTTTTCATCGTTGATAAAGTTTGCAGGTGACACAAAGATTGTGGGAGTGATAAAAATGAAGACGGCAAGTTATTGAGAAAATGATTTGTGCATGCAAACAATATGCATTTTAATGTAGCTAATGCAAAGTCATAGAACTAGAAGCAAAAAACGTAAGCGAGACTCACAGGAAGGGGAACATTAACCTGGGAGACAGTGGCTCTGAAGAAGACTTGGGGGTTGTAACATGTTGCAAGCCATGCAGTATATTTTGAGACCATTATGAATAGTATGAATAGTTTATTTACAATTGTATTCTACTTTATTCAAGAGTTACCACTGCTCCTATGGAACCTAAAAATAGTAGGCAATGATTACTGCTGTGATTGTAAACAACTGCAGAGAAGCACAGTGGTTAGCATGTACTGGTTCAGGATGGGTTTTCCAGAGACCAAGAAATAAATAACTTGGGCAACATAACATCTGAGGGTAAACAGACTCAGTCTGGGCCTTCATTTTGAGTGAGCAAATGGACAGACCATTCCGTCCAACAGGAAGCTCCAGTGAAGGGTTGAAATAACTTTAGCCTATGGGGGCCCAGAAGACTGATGGGCAATTTCGGGTATGTTTATTAATAAGTGTGTAGAATCTGTTATTGTTGTTATGTTTTCTCTATAATTCTTTTGCCGTCTAAATAAATGTACTGTGCTGAGAGAGAGCTTCATGGTGACTTGTAACTCAGAAAAGCAAAGTACAGATGCTGCTCTTTGGGCAGTCTGGCTTGCTAGGGATATCACAGCATAAGGCAAGGAGCTGTGCAGCCATAATACCTCTCCTTAGGAGGAAGGAGACACATGTCTCTGGCCAAGAGAGATGATGGCTGGGAGCCTAATGCCTTAAGTAGTTGCCTTTGAGCAGGGGTGGGCAATAAGTGGCACTGGGGCTGGATGTGGTTCATCAGAGTTAGCCTCTGTCTGGCTTCCAGACCCTTTATTTACATGAGCATCTGCAAGTATGGGCACTTGCAGCTCCCGAAGGTTGCGGTTCACTGCTCCCAGCCAATAGGAGCTGCAGAAGTGGTGGTCCGGCCCATGGGCTGCTTATTGCCCGCCCCTGCCTTTGAGGGACCATGTATGAGAAATACAGGTGCAGGTATCTCACACACTATGACAGGAGTCATGGTAGGAAATCATTTGAACATGAGTTTCCAGTACAATGCTGTGGTCAAAAGGGCTAACACCATCCTTGGATATAAACATAGAAAGGAGCATACAATCTGGCACATCAAACGTCAAAGAAAGCCAAAAACAAAGGACAAATACTGACTGCAAAATGTTTTTAGTACCTCAGAAACAAGAAGTCTGCCGAACCATGAATGGGACCGCTGGACAATCAGGGTGCATCTCGGGATGCTATTTCGGGATACTTCAGGTATCCCGAAATAGCATTTTCTGCATCTTGACTGCGTGCCTATTATTTCGAAATGCTTTTGAAAGAACGGGTGTACTATTCCAATGTCTCTGTAAACCTTGTTCCATGAGGATTAAGGAAATAGTTCTCTATTTTGGAATTAACTTGAAATAAGCTATGCAATTTGCATAGCTCAAATTGAGTAGCTTATTTCGAACTAAGGGTGCAGTGTATATGCACCTTCAAGGTGCTAATGAAGGAAGAGGAGGCTGTTGTGGAGAAGCTTAATTAATTATTTGCATCATTCTTCACTGCAAGAAGGTCTGAGAGAGATTCCCAATGATAAACCATTTTTTTAGGTGACAAATGTAAAGAACTGTCCCAGACGAAGGTGTTAGTATAGGAGGTTTTAGAACAAACTGATACTAAAAAGTCCCCAAGACCACATGATGTTGACTCAAGAGCTCTGAAGAAACTCAAATGATATTGCGGAACTACTAACTGGGGCATGTATCCTATCACTTAGCTCACCCTTTAACTAAAGAATAGCTAATGTAAGGCTGATTTAAAAAAAAAAAGTCTTCAGAGGCAGTCCTAGCAATTACAGACAAGTACCAGCCAAACTGGTTGAAATGATAGTGAAGAACAGACAGATCAGACATACAGATGAACACAATAAGTGGAAGGAAGAGTCAGCACAGCTTTTGTAGAGGGAAATTGTACCCCCCCCCCC
Organism: Pelodiscus sinensis; assembly: GCF_049634645.1. Classification (NCBI taxonomy): domain Eukaryota; kingdom Metazoa; phylum Chordata; order Testudines; family Trionychidae; genus Pelodiscus; species Pelodiscus sinensis. The sequence continues at coordinate 117,711,198 of NC_134716.1, forward strand.
CCCAAGCTGTTAGATTTCACTGAAGGAGTCAACACATAGGTAGACAAGGGTGAGGCCATGAATAGAATCTCACAATGTTTCCATTCCGCAAGATAAGGTGGGTGAGGTAATATCTTTTATTGGATCATTTTCTGTTGGTGAGATAGACAAGCTTTCAGGGGACACAGTTCCCATCTTCACTCTCAGTACCTTTCCCAGACCTGAACATTTGTTCTATTTATAAAACAATGAGTACAATTTTCAAATGTGCCTGAGTGACTTAGGAGCCTATGTCCAATTTTCAAAAGTGATTTAGAGACAGATTTCCAAAGGTATTCAGGTGCAGAGAGCATCTCTTGGGATTTTCAAAATCACCGACACAGGTTCCTAATGCAAATTGAAATCTATAGGAATTAAGTACCTATTCTGCTTGGGCACTTGTGAAAATCCCACTAAGCTCCTATCTGGAACATAAATATCTTTAGAAAACTGGCCCTTAGTCACTTTTGAAAATTGAATATAAAGGCCAGTTTCAAATATGGTGACCCTGGATGCCTAAGCCACTTAGGCAAATTTGAAATTTGTACACAAATTGTGTTATTTCTCATGATACAAATCTTGTCAACAAAATTTTCACTGGGTCATCATTCTAGGATCCTCGGTCTTTCATCCCTGTGTTCAGTCTATCAGACTTTATAGCATGTTTCAGAGGTAGTGCTGGCCTCTTCCTGATGTGGGGGGGGAGGCTGAAATGGGCTAGATAGAAAACGTGGGTCTGTGCCCCCCTCACTATGAAGCCCTATCCCCTTGTTTTTATCCCACCTCCTACTTCTCCTCAGGTAAGTACAAGCCATATCTCCTTCTTCTCCTATCCCCTGAGGCCACACCATACAGCCAGGTGGGAGGCTAGAAGCCAGCCAGCTGCTGTGCTGGCTGGTGTCATGGTGTGGGCAGCCATGGCACTCCCCTACCTCCTGCTGTTGGTCGTGTGGCCACAGGACTTCAGGTGCTCTTCAGCTCCCTTCTGCCCTTCAACTGTTCAGTCACCAAGAGCTGCCCAGAAGAGAGGAGTCATCTCCAGAGCCAGAAGAGCCCTTAGGAAGCAGTGACTGCAGGGGTGAGGTCCAGGAGCCCAAACTGAAGTGGGTCAGTCCAGGCCACTGTGGAGTGCCCCAGACCTCATGTAAGGACTTGGGCCAGGGGCTGCACTCAGGCATTCTACCCCCCTCCCCACCTGGGCTTACTCCTGCAGCAGCACTGCCTTCAGAACTAGGCAACCAGAGAGTGGCAGCTGCTATGAGGTGGCTATGGTGGAATTAAGGCATATTTTGAGGTAGTTACAGCCCATTCAGCTACCCGCCCTCCCTCCATGCTGGCCCTGATTCGTGCTCAAATTCAGTGGCCTTAGAATCCACATGGAGCATTGTTCTGACTTTAACCACAGGACTGGGACCTAGGTTCTGTTCCTGACTCTGTCCTAGCATTGCTATGTGGCCTTAGGAAAATGACTTAGTATCTTCATCACTTGTTTTTTCCAGATGTGGTAATATTGCTATGCCACACCAAGATGTAAAATTAATTAATAGTCCTAACGTGTATTAAGATCCCACAATGGAAAATGCTCTAGAAGAATAGTGCTAAGTGAAAAGATCTCTCCCTTTCATAAGTTCTCTCTCTCTCAAGTCTTTCTAGTTCTCTCATACGCTGAGTGTGTTTTATGTATTCATTTTTATGTTGTTACGTTATATAGTAATACGGGTGTCAGATTACTGAGGATTAAAAATCTCAAGAGAAAACTGTGTCAACAGCAATAATTAATTTTTAACTACTCTCTGATAGTATCTCACTTTTGAACTGTTTAGATGTGTTAATTGAATGAAAAAGCAACCACAACAAGGGTGTCATACCTTTGATCATAGGCCATAAACAGCATGGTCAGGAATTGCAGTTACAAGATAATTGAATGGTATTTTCCTGCTGAGCTTCATTGAGGAAGTACTGCCTGAAAAATAAATGTTGGTTAGAACTCCTCTAAAATCCCCAATTTGTGCTATGGGCTCCAACTTATCAAAACACTTAGAGCTGGATTCAGGAAATTTAAGCATGTACTTAAGTGTCATTGACTTAATAATGTAATGACAGCTGTATCCTGGATTTAATTATCAACATCACAGCCCAAAATCAGCAGTTCATCCATGTTTAGCAAAGCACTTCAGTATATGCTTACATTTAAGCAAAATACAAAAGTTTAAAACTTCTAACTGAAAAGCATTTTGATTTTGACAGAACCGCGTATTCAACCAAATATGCAGTTCTGCCAGGAATCCATTATTTAAAGAGAAACATGAGATTTGCCCAAAGACAACGTGGTGGGGGAGCCATGTGGAATCACTACTCCACCATAGTTGCTGCTTGCTCAAACACTCTGGGCATGCTCAGTAACACTGCTGAAGTTGGCTACCCTTTCGCAGTTCCCCTGCTATGAGCAGGCATGGATTGTCTCTGGCTTTGCCCTAACAAATCTTTTTTGAGTTTAAATGGTAGGAACTGCTAGAGCTCAGTTCCAGAATACGTGTCGCAATCCAAAGTTTAGTATTTGCTATGATTTCTTCCTTCTGACTGCTCCGCCACAGAACAGAATTGAAATCCTGTTAGCTAACACATGGTAAAATGAACCTTTTTTTGCTAGTGTGGACATGGACTGGGAATCCAATCCTGCATTCACAGGGCTGTCCCTACCAAAACTGGTGTCCTATGCAGCCTGAGCACACCTCTGAAGGGGGGCGGTTCCTCCACAGGGCGGGAGCTGCAGGGGGCAGAAGCAGTGGGGAGCAATGTCAGAGGTATGGGGGGCAGGAGCAGGACAGGGAGAGAAGCCCACCTGATATAGCCTCAGAGGTGCAGGCAGGAGGCACAGGCAGTGGTGAGTGGCATGAGCATGGGCCGGAGGACTCAGGCGGGGCAGGGGGCAGCCGGCTGCATGTCCACCCCCTGTTCCTTCTGAGTCCTCAGGCCTCCCTTCATATGCTTTCCACTGCTTAGTGAGCAGCTGCTGAGCACAGCCTGTAGTGAAGGGATGGGGCAGCCAGAGAATGGGGCTGGCCATGGGAGCCAGTAAAGGAGACAGCTGGGGGACAGAGCTGACCACAGGAGCCAGCACCTGTACACAGTTACGTAGTTGCCTAAGGAATCACAAAATTGGGGGTAATTTGGTGCTTCAAATTTCATGGTGCCTAACAGAGCTGCTTGTTTTGCATATCGGTAGGGATGGTCCTGTGTGTTTGTAGTGCCAACAGGCGGGACCAAACCTGGGACCTCTTGAGCTTAGAGCATGAGCCTTTATCACTTGAGTTAAAAGCCAGCTGGCTCTCAGCTAAAGCTGTAGAACATACTCAGGGTATGTCTACAGCAGAGCTAACGTCGAATTAAGCTATGCAACTTCAGCTATGTCAATTGCATAGCATATGTCGAAATAGCTTAACTTGGCTTTTTGCGCTGTCTACACAGCAGGAAGTCGAATGAAGAACATTCTCCCTTCAACTTCCCTTACTCCTCATGAAATGAGTGTTACCATGAGTTGGAGTAAGAAGTCCTCCAGGTCGACATTATTTTGAAATAATGGTTTGTAGTGTAGATGAGCAATATGTTATTTTAGAATAACGTAGGTTATTCCAAATAATGCTGCTATGTAGATGTACCCTCATTCTCTCTCTCTGTTAGCGGTCTAAGTGTCACTCCGTGGACAGTGAACAACACCCAATAGGTGTGTGGATCACACGTGCATTACATGACCCAAAAATCCCACCAAGGTCAGCTAGTTTTTGGTGTGCATGAAATGCAATCCCAGGCCTCCAGATGGAGTGTCTTTATTACCACATCCTTTCATATAAAGGAATGAGAGAGAATTGCCCAACAAAAAAGCTGTGAGTAAAGAATGTCTGTGATACACCTCCATATTTTATTGCTCTTCAATAAACAGCATAGAGCAATAGACCCTAACATTAACACTGATTAACAGAGGCCAACAAAATGAGTAATCAAGCCAGGTATACCTCATATGATACTCTCTTCTCCTCAGTCTGACAGAGAGAAGCCAGCCAAAGTATCATCTACAATAACAAGGTAATTCAGAAATTTACAAAATCTCTTCATGTTTTTTTCTAGTTGTTAGTTTTGAAAGTAAACGATTTTTCTTTTGAAGCAATGGGCCACCGGCCTCATCCTGAGAGGTGATTCTCCATTTAATGTCAGTGTTATAATAGAAAAGGAGAGTTTGTTCGGATATGAACTCACATTCACACTATGAGCCAACTGGAAGGGCAGGTGATCATTAGCTCTCAGGATCAAGCCTTTTAGTTGTGCTCTTCTTACTCATCTAAGTAGTTCTCACAGGATTCCAGGGAATTTCTCATTAGAGTAAGCAAGGGAGATCTGGTGCAACATTTCTTTCCTCAGGGATAGTCACACCTCCCAGTGAAGCCAGTGAGAATTGGTGGTGTGTTTGAGGGCAGAATTGGAAGACCATTGCAGAATCTGACCTATGTGATACAGCATTTCGCTATGAACAGGGTTCTTTATTCCAGGTTTCAAATCTGGTGTGTCAGATATGAAAGAGGATTGTTTGCTGGTGGTGTTGTTTTTCTCCTGTGGGCTTTTCCTCAGTCACTTGTTTCTTTAATATGTAACCTGTTGTGAATTGATTTTTTCACAATAAATCTATTTTAACTTAAGTTTATTGTTGCAGAGAGACTATTATTTAAAGTGCTACTTGCCTAACATTATGTACAAGCTCTTCTGATACCTGAGGATATACTGCAGACAGTTGATTAACATATTTATTAAATGTTGGATACGCATTCTGTGATTCCACAACTTATTTATATTCTGAATAAGAGGCTGCATAAATACCGGATGGAAACCAATATATTAAAAACACAAGGGAAAAGATATGTGTAAAAGAAAAAAGCAGCTCTGGAATTGGTAAATGGGGAAAAATGGGCTTTAAAGCCAGATGATTTAATAGAGGATCATGCCTGTGTCTGACTTAGGAATTATTTTCTATAACTTTTACCTGGTGTTTTATCAAATGTATTTTTCCAGTAACAAAATGTTATTTTAACCCTATTTTGAGGGACGGGGGGAGGGGGGAAAGCGGGGATGGTTCAGGATTAAGGCACAGAAGTGGAAACAGGGAGATTGGGATTTACTTCCAGGCTCTACCACAGATTCCCAGTCTGATGTTGGACAAATCACTAATAGCACTGTAGGGGCCATAATGCCTCTATACATTACAGGGATATTGTGACGCTAACTTCAATAATGTGTTTGAGCTCCTCATATCTTGGTAAGGGTCATGATAGCAAACAGATTCATTGGAAGAAATGGTATTTTGTTATTCTGCTGCAAACATGCCTTGTATATCACATTATCTCCAATGTGTAATAGTCTCTTCCATGATGGCTGAGATTGTCAAAGGAGCCTAAAGGAGTCAGGTATCCAACCACTGCAAAGTTAACAAAAGAGATGGCCCAGTGTTAGGGTGTTAGTCTAGGTCTCAAGAGAACAGGATTCAGTTCTCTTCACTATCACAAACTTCCTGTGTGACTGTGAGCACATCCCTCAGCCTTTCTGGACCTCAGTTCCCCATCTTGACAAAGTCCCGGCTTTTTTTTTTAAGTCTCGCCTTGACAAAGCCCTGGCAGAGATGATTTAGTTGGAGTTGGTCCTCCTTTGGGCAGAGGCTGGACTCGATGACCCAATGAAGTCTCTTCTAGCCCTAGGATTCTGTGATCTGTAAAATAAGGATAGCAGTACTTCCAGTCATAGATGGGGATTATTATGAGGATAAATACGTTGAGGCTGGTGGTGTGCTCAGATGCTGTATAAGTACCTAGGACCGACAGACTGAATTTCAACAATAACACCTGGTCTAAATGTCCTGTTTCATTTTGTTTTGCAGTATGGCCGGTGATAGTGAAGAGACGCTTCAAAGCACGATGGTTCTCAAGAATGCAGGTGCCTTTCTCTAAATTGTTCTCATAAGATCTTACTATTATTATTATGTATTAGTATTACAATAGCACTCAAAGGCCCCAATCGCTATTTGTATAACTGGACCACTCGGTGCAACAAAAAGAAGTCCACTCACAGGTTTGCAGGCTGGAAATTTGCTGCTATATTGAACAGCACTGCAACGGGGGGGGGGACCCTCTCACTGACTAAAATTTTAAGTAAGGAAGGAGTGAAACATAGCTCCATCCCATAACAGTCGGGGTAACCCACTTAACCCTCCCATGACTGCTGTACAACAAGTATGCACCCCATTCAGCTAGATGTTGAGCAAACACAAAGAGAGGCATCATCTGTGCCCTAAAGGGCTTGAAATTTAACTAGACACAAGAAATATATAATGTGTGGGCAGAGTGATTGGGTCAGGAACATGCTACCTTAGCCCCACATCTGTTGAGATTTTTATGGTTGGGGGGGAACGAGGAGGAGGAGGAGAAGGGAATGTTGGAAGAAAAGAGAGGAGTGGGGAACATGACCAGGAAGAAGACAAGGAGCCTGATTCGAAGCTCACAGAAGTAAATGGCAAGGCTCCCAGTGATTTCAGTGAGTTCTGGATCAAGCCCAAGCAGCCAAATGGGTGGAACATGAGGTTAAAGAGCAATGGGTCTACGGTGGCAAGAGATGAGTTGCTGTGGCTATTTAAAGGGCTTCCAGATACAGCACTACCCTTTAAATAGCTGCAGCAATCCTGGGCAGCTGCCAGCCAATGTGGTAGTGGCAGGGCCAGGAGCCACGAGCCCTTTGCTGTGTTTTTAATTCAAAGCCTCCGGCTTCAGATAACTATGGGAGTAGGCTAGTCTGTGGCCCCTCCCCTTACGCATCAGGCCCCACCCCTTTTTGGGGGTGGAGTTGGCCTGTGACCACCTACCAAAATTCATCAAGTGGCCACCCTGCAAAAATTATTGCCCACCCCTGGACTAGGGGCTTGGCATTGCCATAGTCTGTTCACTGTGATTTCCTCCTAGCTGCCACTGCTATACACAGAGAGGTTGCTAAACCTTGTGGGTTTTTTTACTTCTCTCTCTGACTAACCATCCTCTAAGAGAAGCAAGTTTGGGTCTCCAAAGCACCTTTTACACCAGGGGTGGGCAATAATTTTTGCCTGGGGGCACTTCAAAAATTTTTGAAGTAGCCCCAGGTAGGGTTGCCAGGTGTCCCGTTTTCACACCGTCTGTCCGGTAGAAAAATTCAGAAAATACCGGACATGTGCAATGTCTGGTATTTTGTGAATTTCCAGCTGGGTGCTGGAGGGAAGCCTGGCGGGGGCGAGGGAGCGACTGGGAAGAGGAGTGTGATTGGCTTTGGGAGCCCTGTGGTCGCACGCAAAAGCCGGGTGGGGTGGGGCGGGGGCCGGGACTTCCATCCACCCCACCCTCCCGGCTTTTGCTTGGGACCAGAGACTCCCAGCGCCAATCGCGGCCCGCCTCCCAGCTGGGAGCCTCTGGTTGCGAGCAGAAGCCAGGCGCGGGGAGTGGCTGGCCAGCCCCCGGAAGCCGCCCCCGCCAGCTCTGCTTCCCGCCCCCCTTCTTCCAGGCCCCCCCATCCTGCTCTCCAGCCCCACAGCCCCCGATCCTCCCCCAGCTCTGCTTCCTGTCCCCTCTTCCTGCTGGCCAGCCCCACGGCCCCCGGTTCTCCCCCCCAGCCATCTCTTCTTCCTGCCCCCCTCCTGGCTGGTCTCCACCCCAGGACAAGCGTGTCCGTTTTTTTAGCGGGGTCTACCTGGCAACCATAGCCCCAGGCCAGCCTGGAAGGGGTAGGGCTACCCACCTCCAGACCAGTTATGGTCTGGGGGTGAGGGAGCCCCTTTGCCTCTCCTTCCCACTAGGCACCCATGCTCTGGAAGAGGCTTGGCATGCTCCCCCACCCTCAGGCTAATCAGGGCCTGGGGGCGGGGGAGCACGGGAAGCCTCCTCCTGCCCTGTGAGGAGCCCGTGGCACTTTGAAATGCCGCGGGCTCCTTACAGGGCCAGGGCAGGGCAAAGGAAGTGTCATGCAGCTCCCCTGACCCGAAGCCCTGATTGGCCTGGGGGCAGGGGAACGCATGAAGTCTCCTCCACTCTCTCCCCCACCCTGAGAGCAGCTCGTGGTGCTTCAAAGCTCGCAGGCAGGGGCAGAACAGAGGCGGCTTCGGGTGCTTCCCTGCCCCCAGGCCTTAATTAGCCTGGGGTCGGGGGAGCAGTAGGGCCTCCGTGGGCCGGATCCACCCGCTTGGCGAGCTGGATACGGCCATGGAGTCTGTTTTGCCCACCCCTGTTTTACACTCACAAAGAAATGAGTTAACAATGAAGGAGACTGCTATTTACACTGCCAAACCAAGGCTGAAATTACCCAATAATGCACATGTGAAGAGGCTGTATGTCTAAAGGTTAGAATATAATCTGGGGAACTGGGTGCTGCTCCCAGCTCTGCAACGGACTTTCGGTCTGACCCTCTGGGCAGGTCTCTTCACTGCTCTGTGACATCTGTAAAACATCTGTCAAACTACTTATTATAGTAGTGAAGTGTTAATTAATTAAGCTGTAAAGCAAGTTGATATCTTGAATGAAAGGTACCAAAATCATTAAAGTATTCTTAAAAATGCCTCTTTACTATCTAAAATGACCAGCTTTTCAGGTGTTTGGTTGGCTGCAAAACTTACTCATACTTTTTATTCTCTGCAAGGTCCTTCCAATGCAATTTATGAGATCATCATGGTGTCTATCAGTGGAAGTATGTTATTGTTGGCAATGATTTATATTGCTGTGAAAGTTTTCAGGAAGTAAGTATTACAACTTCAGATGCATATCAAGTTACTGACGAAGTTCAAGGAAGCCAGTTAGAGTCCCGCAGATATAAAATGCAATGCTCCATTAGGTACTGGGAAAAGGCAGGATTTGGGTAGCCCATGTTGAGAGTTTGCCAACAACTGTAGTTTGTGGCACATAATTTCATAAAGGCTTCTGTGTTCCCGTGCAACCGTCTTTAAACTAAAGCTGGTTGAAAAACTTTGTGTGAGAATTTTTTTTTTGTACAATGAATTTTGTATTGTTTTTATTTGTTTTTGTTTTCTCATTTTTGTTGAAAAATTCTCTTAGAAATGTATTGTGTTTTGTTCTGGAATAACAGAAAACTCAGAAAACAATTTTGTTGTTCATAGCTGAAAATTGTTGGTGTTTTCAGGGTTTTTTAAAATTTTCCACAAAAATGTTCGTGTATACTTTTTAAAAAGCTGTTTTCTTTCTGGGGAAAAATGAAATGAAACAAAAAAAAAATCAGCCTTTTCAAACCAAAAACTCTGACCATCTCTAGTTTGGACAGGAGACAGGTGTAGCCAGTGGATCTATCATTATGCTATGAGGTAGAAAAATGTAAAAGAAACGGCGTTGTTGGTGGTCATGTCCAGAATAATATGTAAGCCAGATATCTCAAGATTTCTTCCTTTCCTAAAAGTTCACAGTTGAATAAATGACTCTCAGACGTATCAAGTAGTTAATATTTGTTTTGTTTTATTTCTGTTGTTCCAGGCAAAATAAATTATGTTGTTCCTCCAATGATCCTAGTACAACTGAGGTGGTTCTGGAAAATAGTACCATGAAACACAATAGCTGTGACAAGATTTCAACAGTAGATATTACGGGTCCTGCATGTATAAACTACTTCTCTGAACGGGAAACTCTACCCAGGGAGCTTCCCAGCTCCGAAAATAAATTGTCCAGTTGTGTGTTACCTTATTCTTTATTCACATTCTCTAGTAAACTCCTTGACAGCTTGCTAAAGCAATGATGGCAACAAGGTTTCTTCCAATAGTGAAGTTTTCATTTGGAAAGAAAAATGCCTGGAAAGCTCTAGGTATACATGAGCAAACTATTTGTTGCATGACACAGGCCATCTTATTTCCTTTGTCATAAGGGCAAAATGCTCATACATTGGGATGTGAACCCTCAACGCTCCAGGATTGAAAAATGCAGATTCTTCTCAGTGGTGGAGTGCAAGTTCCAACTTTCTTTATATGAACATATATATGGATGGTATCTCTGTCCACAGTTGTATAAATGGAGGTATAAATATATTACTAGAGGAAACCCAGGAATTGATCACTCCAAATAGAAATGCAAGCCCTCCTTTGCTGATATGTCCAGAGGTTTCTCCTAGGGTGTGTATAGACTACATGGCTCCATCAACAGAGCCATGTAGATGAGGCAGGACGACAAAGGGAAATGAAGCGGCAATTTAAATAATGAAATGAGGCTTACAGCATCTGCCGACAAAGGGTTCTGGGGTTGGCAGATCCCCATCTAGACTGATGCGCTGTGCCGACAAACAGCTGATCAGCACAGCGCAGCGGCCATTTTGATTTAAATGAAGCAGCGATTATTTAAATCGCTGCTTCATTTCCCTTTGTTGAGTAAACTAATCTACATGGCTCCATCGACGGAGCCATGTATTTTAGACGTACCCCCAAGGTTCAACTTGCCAAAATGCTGCAGAGCTTTGGGATTTGGGGGTCTGGCCCCACTTTGTAATATCAGTTCCTGTAGGATTTCTGCCCAGAAATCTAGCTTTGAGTACATACAGTATTTGCTCTAGCTAGTTAGCGACCACAGTTGCTCCTGAGTTGCCACAGAGGGACCCAGACAATGGCAGCAGGGCTTCTTTGGACACCAGAGTGGCTGGAGGCAGGAGGAGAAAAGGAACCAATCTGAAGGCCTTAGTTCTTTGCAAACTCTGTCAAGATCTATTCCCTTCTCTCTTCTGCAGGACATTTCACAGGAAAATATGCAACGGAAGCTTTTCTGAATTGCCCTGCCACTCCTCACGGGCTTTTCCCTCCTTCTCTCACACATGCATTATTCCCACACTTTTGAGTCAGTCTCAATATCCTATGAATGGTTTCTCATTGACTATAGCTGGCTGAATCTGTTGTTGTGCTAACAGGCATTTGCACCTCCATGTATTGCCTCAGTGCGAACAGCCACTGCCAAATGCTCTATTTTTTGAAAATCTTCTATCTGTCTGGATTTATGAATCTAATGTGATATGCTCTATTAATCTTTAAACTGAATCCTGTGACCTCCAAAGCACAAATGAACTATGCTCCCAGTTAATAAAGCTTTGCTGGCGGTTGCATAGCATCAGCTTGTTAAGGATGAAACACCCATGATTTCTTCTCTATCCAGGTGATAGTTACAAAGAGCTTAATTCATTCCTGAACTGTCACTCAGACAGGCATTTTTGGGATCAAGTGGGGCCCTTGGCCTAGACTGTGGTAGATCTATCTTGTGTTCCTGCTTCACTGGCTTTTCTGTGGGTCATTGCAGAGGCGCAGAATGCCCCCGGCATACCCCTTCCTACTAGGGCCTGTCTGGGACTGCCTGTCACATGTATCCTGGGCCTGGGAAGGTGGGTTCTTTCGGAGGTGGCACAGAGAACCTCTGCAGAAGCGTTCATACAAAGGCTCTTATGTCCAGTAGCGCCTTTACACCAACATGCCTCAGGACCCTGAAGGCCTGTGTGTACTTATGAAGAAAAGTATTAATCACTAATAGACAAAAGCTCACCCTTTGTGTGGCTGTGACCATCAGCGTCAGCGACCAAGGCGCACACCTTTATTTTTTACCATATCATTCAATATGTGGAACTGGTAACTCCAGGGAATGATGGGCTGTGGCTACCATAGTTTCCTTGGGATTTTTCCCCAGTGGGCTGATCATGTCACTGACACCCGCCTTCTTGATCCCTGGGGCTCCCCATCACTCTGTCTTGCTGGACCAGATACTCTGGTCTCCCCAGAGTCACAGGATTGGGGTTACTTCCCTCCCTAAGAACAATGCAGACACTGAACCTTTTATTAAGCACAAAAATATGATTTAAGTGGTTGCAAGTGAAAACAGACAGATCAAAGTAAGTTACTAAATTAAAGTAAATAAAAAACACATAGCTAGTTCTAAATTACTTAAACTTGTTAGATACAAATTCTTACTCTAAGAAGCTGTTCTTATTTCAGGTATCAGCTTCAAATCAGATAAACTCTTTTACTCTGATTTGGATCTCCAGCCTATCCAAATTCTTCAAGTGTCCTTTAAGGGCAGGCCTGGGCAAAATACAGCCCATGGGCCAAATTCAGCTCTCCAAGCCACCAGATCTATCCTGTGGAAGCAGTGGGGAGCCCCAGGCAGGCTCCTCTTCTTGCCCCGCAGCACTGCATGCCACTCAGAAATGCGGTTGCTGGGCTCTTTCCCTTATGAGTCCAGAGGGGAGGAGGGAAGATTAAGGCACTGCTCCTGCCTCCAGCACAATCCCATTGGACAGTTTAATGAGAACTGCCTGTTTGAATATCAGGCAGCCACGAAGCACAACCCTCCTGCTCAGTTACTCACTTAAGCACATTGCTGACCAGGCAGAAACATTTTAAGCTTTGCACGCCTTGAGCTTTGCAGGCAGGCAGGCTGGTTTGGTATCCTGTTACAAATCTGCCTCTGGTACCCTGTTACAAATCTGTCCTTCTGGGTGTGGGTTATCAGACCACTCCAGGGATCTTATAGAGGAGAGCCGAAGGATTGAGGGCACAATGAGAGCAGTATCCTTATATTAGTTTTATTCCGTATATATATCAACAGACAAAGATGTTAAGATCTCTTATATGTAATTGCGATATATTCTATTCCCCTTTTCAAGCATACTTACACAAGCGTACTTATCAGATGGCCAACCCTGATAGTAGCTGGAAGAGGCTGGAGATCTGACAGTGCATGCGCTGCCTCAGCTTCTCTGTTGATTCGTCTCTACTGATGTCCCGGGTGCGAAGGACCCTTCTACACTTCTAATCAGTAGTTCTGTTGATGATTCACTGAGAAACTGCTATGTAAAACTTTCCTCCGAAACTGCTGCATAGGACTTTCCTTTGGGTATCACACAAACAGTCATTCTCCTTAATCTTGCTTTTTTCATGTTGATTGTCCCATGGTCACTTTGCACAATCAGGTCTCCTGATGTTTTGCCTCTTTGCCTTCGGCCTCTTCTATCCACTCCACAATCATACCACATCTACACTTATTAATTCTTACTCCCATTAATTCATTATAATCAATATACAAATAAATAAAATCTGCGTGAATCATATCAACCCTAGCCCCTCCCTTCCCCAACCCTCTGCCCTCCACTCCTGCTCCACTCCTCCACATGCACCCATTACCTCTCCCAGATTTGGTACCCCAATCTCCTGCCCAAGATCACAATCGCCTCCTACCCTAGGTCACATCCCAAAACTCTGCACCCCAGTTCCCTGCCCAGTTTCCAGACACCATTCTTCTTCCTATACCCCAGTCCCTCGACCTAAGCTCCCTTGTGCACCCAATCTCCATTCCAGACCCTGCACCTCCTCCATTAATTCTATGGAAGAGTGCTGCCCTCTACCACTTTCCAAAATCTTGGAGTGGCCCCCTCCCTCCATCACAAATTATTGCCTACCCTGTCCTGGGATGTGTCATGAAATTTCAAAGGCAAAGGGCTGATAGCTTCCCATTGCTTAAACAGACTCTCACAGAGGGTGGGAATCTTTTGTTTGGCAACCCTCCTCCCCCTTCTCATGGAAAAACATCAGGCTCAAAATGGATTCTAGGATCGGGTAGTTTGGTCACATGTCTTTCTAGACCAACCACCTTTGGACTTAAAGAACAAACAAGGCTGTTTCCACATTGTTGAGTTGATCATCAAGCCATTAGGCTTCCAGGGCACCAGTAATGGCTCTCATTACTCTCATTAGAACATTTAAAACTATAAACAGATTCACACTTCATATACAAGAATGATACATGAGCAAAAATAGGATCTACAGACCAGCAGGCTGTAACTATAAAATTGATATGTTACACGAGATATTTTGCATAAAGCATCTTCATACCCATAAGTCAATATTCACAAAGCACAGGGGGTGTCATACAGGGTACATTGCTTTCGCCAAACTAGAGGCCTCAGCCCCAGCATGATTGTCTCATGCAAGAAACTAATACAACATTTTCAAATTGGCTGCATCTAGACTGGCAAGTTTTGCGTAAAAAAGCCCCAATGGCAAAAATGGCAATCGGGGCTTTCTTGCACAAAACCGTGTCTAGATTGGCACAGACGCTTTTCTGCAAAAAGTGCTTTTGCGGAAAAGCGTCCGTGCCAATCTAGATTCTCTTTTCCGCAAATGCTTTTAATGGAAAAACTTTTCCGTTAAAAGTATTTGCAGAAAATCATGCCAGTCTAGACGTAGCCATTGTGTATTTCCAAACATCCCAGTCCCAGTGGAGATGAAATGGAGAATAACAAAACCTTGGATTAGCTATCTTTGCATGGCCTTAACTCCATGGTGAAAAAAACCCCAATTGGGGACATTGCAGTGGGAAGCCATTAGCTGGGGAGGCCCTGATGACATGACTCCAGTGGAACCACCTTAAAGAAGGGCACTGGACCCAGAACTTACATACTGAAATCCCCATAAATAGTGGGAGATTTGCAGGTTTGAGTGCAGACCTATTGCCTCTCCCATAAGGGTTAAGTCAGCCTCTACCTTAAATCACTATTGTGTCCCGTCTCTGTTTGACCCTAAGAAACTAAAGTCCAGATCCTCAAAGGTATTTAGCTGCCTAACTCCTATTGATTTCAAGCTTAAAAGCTTGTGTAATCTTTCAACGAGAAGGGAAGTGAACTAGGTCTGATTTAATTTCTAAAGATACTGGAGACATTGCAGCCCAGCAGCATGGCACACACGCCATGGGAATGCAGGCATTGTGGTGGGGTATGATCACGGAAGTGCCCTTGGCATTATTCACTGGTGTGCTGATCATGCCACTGACACCCACCTTCTTGCTCTCTGGGGCTCCCCAACACTCTGTCCTGCTGGTCCAGATCCTCCAGTTTCCCCCAGACAAGGCACAGAGTTGGGTTTACTGCATCCCTGAAGAGCAATGCAGGCACTGAACCACTTCAGCTCTAGGAGGATCCAGTTCTAAAGCACAGCACCCAAGAAAACAGCCCCCAAAAGGGATCAAAACCCCAAATAAATCCATCTTTCTCTGTGTAAAGTTTTACATAGGGAAAGCTCATGAAGATGTTCACCCTCTTTATCAATGAAAGAGAGAGAGATGCACATTACTTGTTCTTCCAGGTAACAATTATTTACACTCGGCCTGATGATAAACCAAAGTATTTTTATGAAGTACAATCAGTAGGACATAAGAGGTTGCAAGTAAAAGCAGACGGATCAAAGTAAGTTACTAAATTAAAATGAAAAGTAAATGCATAGCTAGTACTAATTCACTTAAAAAAAATATACTGCAAGCAGATTCTTACCCTAAAAAGCTGTTTTTATTTCAAGCATAGCCTTGAAGCCAGAGACAAATTCTTTGACTCTGATTTGGGTCTCCCAACTTCTTTGTATATCTTTGGATTATTCCAGGCTAACTGAAGACAAAAGACTGATTATTTAAGCTTGTGGTTCCCAACACAGTGCTTGTGGGCACCATGGCGCTCACTGGGGCATTTATGTGCGCCCGCCTAAGGCACACTCTACCGCAGGGGCGGACTGGCCTGGCAGGACAGAGCCACCGGGCTCCGCACTCCTGCACTGGAGCTGGTAGGGGCGCTGCTGGCACTTACGGCCCCGCCAGAAGACCCCACCGGGCTGAGGGACTCCAACGAGGAGGCCGGCAAGCTGACCCCGGCCGGGGAAGGTACCGGGCCGGGGGAAGGGAAAGTGGGCATGGCTGCGAGAGGAGCAAGCGTGCGTCATCAACCCGGATGGAGCCAAGGCTGCACCGGGGGTGAAGTCATGTGCGGCGCACCGGAGGGGGTGGTGCCACGTCGGTGTGGCGTTGCGGCACCATTTTTTAAAACAGCCAGCTGTGGATCGGGGAAGGAGGTGGAAAGAGATGTGCAGAGTGGGGCATGGGGGAGCAGAGGCTGGCTAGAGGCGGGATGGCAGTGAGCGCACCTGGCGGGGAGGTCGTGTTGTGATGGGCTGGGGCTGTGAATGCTGAGCGGTTCGGCTCCAGGTCCAGCACATGGTCTGAAGCCCAGGCTGCAGGGACTTCTAGGGCCCAATCGCAGCAGACTCCAGCCCTGCAAACTGGAAGGCAGAAGGGAGGGGATGGGAAGAATAGGGGGAAAGGGTGGGAGAGGAAGGGGCTTGTGCTGAAGGGAGGGGGGCAGGTCAGGAGAAGAAGGGGGAAGGCACCAAGGGACAGGGTGGAGGAGATACAAATGCCGGGGGTGGGGGGGCAAGTGGAGACAATGAGGAAAAGGGCAGGAGGGGAGGTGTCAGTGGGAGGGGGGACAGGGTGATGCTGGGAGAGGAGAGGGTAAGGGTGTTGGGGCTAGAGTGGGGAGGTGCTGGGAGAAGGCTTGAAAGAAGGGGTGGTCATGAGGAAGGCGGGGATGGAGCAAGTCATGTGTGAGGGCACAGGGGCATGAGGGGAATGGGGGCAGAGGGTGGTGAGGGGGTTAGCATCAGGGAAAAAGAGGGCAAAGGGGGCAGAGGCAGTGAGGGAAGGGGAAGGCACCAGGAGGGTGCAGGGGTAAGGGAACGTGCAGGTGCCAGGGGATTCTGGGGGTGAAGCAGAAGGGCAGACACCTGCAGGGGAGGGACTAGCACCAGAGGAGAGAGGCAGGGCAGGTGTGTAGAAGGAGGTGTTAGGAGGGGGCTACTGGAGGAGTGGGCACAGGGGGGAGAGAAGGGCTGGTGGAGGGGGGCAGGTCTCAGGAGGGCTGAGGGCAGTGAGAAGGGCAGGAGTCAGGACAGCAGAGGAGGGTGAGAGGTTGGGGGGCAGCAGGCACCAGGGAGCTGATGGAGCAAGGGGAGGAGACATGGTGGGGATGGGAAGTGTGAGATTTAAAAGTGCCATGATTTTTTTTGGAGGGGAGGGTGCTTTTTTTGCTCAACAACATTTGGACATCCCCCCCTTTTTTATTAATGCAGAATTTTGTTTAAAAATGAATTACAATATAATTAACATAAAAATTATCCAACTAAATTAAGTTTCTATCAAATTTACCCAATTCACATTTAATATGAAAATAGCAAATTCACATGGTAAGGTGAAAGAGTAATTGCCTAATAATTTAATTAATACCTTTTACATGTAAAATTACCTTTTTTATCTTATGGATTCATATATTGAAAAACATCATATTTGTATTATTTAAATGTACAAATACAAAATAAGCCTTGAAAAATTGTTGGCACCTGCCACACTCTTCTGAAAACATGAATGTGCTATTGGCCACAAAAAGGTTGGGGACCACTGATTTAAGCAATGGGAAATTGTCTTTCCCCCAGGGAGGGAACCCTTTGCTCTACATCCCCCTTTCTGTGGAAATTTACCAAGTTCAAGATGGAATTCAGCGCCAGCTGATTTTCCTAAGACAAACCACTGCTTCAACTTACAGAACAAACAAGGCTGTTTACAAGTCCTTAAAGCCATTACTTGTGATCAACTTCATTAGCACATTTATAACTATAAACAGTCTCATACTTCATATTTCTATCTTTACATACAAGAATGACACATGCACCAAAATAAGATCTAGCAGACTGTAACATTAAAATTGAAAGGCTGCATGAGATATTTTGTCTAAAGCTTCTTCAAGTTATTCATATTTATATTCATAAGACAATTTTCATAAAGTATGGGGGGGATCATCACAGACACAGCTCAGATTGTTTAAAAACTCAGAGCCGTGTTACTCCCTGTCCTTCCCCCTACTATACACGGATGTGAATTCATTCAAAATATTGCTGCTGAGACCATTTTCCTGGGTCCTTGCTCTGAGCACAACACTCCCATCTTTGCATCTCAATTGCACCAAACATAAACTCCCTGTGTTGGCCTTTAAAGCCTTTCACATTTACCCAGCTATATCTCTCTGATCTGCTGATTGAGTTGTTGATCCTTGCCTTTGTTCTGCCAGTGATGGCCATTTCAATCACACCTCCACCACCACCATATGCTTTTTCTCTCTGCATGCCTCCGTTCTTTCTCCCAGACTGCCTACTGTGCATGGGAAAAGCTCCCTGCCAAAATTTGTAAAGCCACCACTATATTCTCCTTAAAACCCACTGCTGCTGTGATGCCTTCAAATCCTTGCTGTCTATTATTGGCTAAGCAGGTAAGAGCTGAGACTTTCACTTCTCTCATCAACTTTGTTCATATTGTTACCTCATCCTCCCCCGCTTTTCCATCCCATTTGTCTGCTTTGTTCATCTGTTGTAACATCTCTGACACCTAGACTGGGAAAAGACTGTCAAGTCTGCAAAGTATCTGTACAACTCACGAAATATGGACTGGGATACCTTAGCCCTGTCATAGTACAAATAAATAACAATAACACGTAAAGCAATAGATAAACTTACATATTTATACTATACACAAAAATGGCAAATGAGTGTTAAGGTTGCAAAGTCAAGCATGAACAAAATAGGAACAAAAGACAGGACTATGCAGCACTTTAAAGACTAACAAGATGGTTTATTAAGTGATGAGTTTTCATGGGCCAGACCCACTTCCTCAGATCAAATTGTGGAAGAAAATTGGCATGACCATATATACCAAAGGGATACAATCAAAAAAAGCGAACACATATAAAATAGACAAATCAGATTTTAGAACAGAGAGAGGATGGGGGGGGGGGGGGGGAAAGGCGAGTGTCTGAGATAATGATATTAGAGGTGATAATTGGGGAAGCTATCTTTGTAATGGGGAAGAATTAGCATCTTTAAAGCCCATTCATAAAGTATCAAATTTAAGCATGAATGTATTATGTCACAAATTACAAGCTTTTTCTGTATCCCTTAGACAACATTTAAACAAATATGTACCTTCAGACTTGGTGACTATTTGTCACCTACATAATGTTCAGAGAAGGTGGTTATCATAAGTGTTTGAAATTAAAGATGTGAAAGTGCAACTGTGTGTATGGTTAACTGATGAGCCTGAGGGTTAACCTTCAGGTTACACGTAGGCTCCCGGTACACATGGAGAGCTGGCTCCCTGAGTGCTCCTTCCCCTCCACCCCCAGCTGCTGCCTCTGATATAGAGGCAACAACGCAGGGAGAGGGGCATAGGGCTGGAGCCAGTAGGCATGGGGAGCCATCTCCCCACTCGCATGTAACCATACAACTGCTGGAAATTTCCAGCAGTTACACCATTACTTCTTTAAATGCATTTTAACATCCCTAAAAGAAACAAACTAAAAAAGCTGAGAGCACAAATAGATGAAGAGGCCAATCCCACTCCCAAATAAAGCCAACGATAAGGCCTCTTTTGCAGGCAATAGGTTCTGCATTTCATTATAATACGGATACAATGGGGCTGTAAGTGATTGCTGCTGGATGCAGAGGAAATTCCCATTCTAGAGCAGTGTTTCTCAACCTTTTTTTTTAATAAAGTACCCCTTTAAACAAATGTGTTGCAATAGTAGAAAATTGTGTGTCTGAAAACTGTAGGTACTGGGGGTACTTATAATTTTTTTTAAAAAGTGTTGTTTTTTTAAATTATAAGTACCCCCAGTACCTACAGTTTTCAGACACACACAATTTCTACCATTGCAACACATTTGTTTAAACAACTTAATCGTAGCTGGGAGGACGATGTAATTGTTGGGTGTAAAAAGCACAAAAAGAGTAAAGCGCTGTTAAAACTTAACACACACATTGGATGTGTCTAGACTGGCAAACTTTTGCGGAAAAACTTGCCAGCTGTCTACACTGGCCACTTGAATTTCTGCAAGAACACTGACGATCTCATGTAAGAAATCAGTGCTTCTTGTGGAAATACTAATGCTGCTCCCATTCGGGCAAAAGGGCCAGTGTAGACAGCTCAGATTTGCTTTGCACAAAAAAAGCCCCGATTGCGAAAATAGTGATCGGGGCTTTTTTGCGCAAAGGCGTGTCTAGATTGGCACGGACGCTTTTCCACAAAAAGTGCTCTTGCGGAAAAGCGTCCGTGCCAATCTAGACGCTCTTTTCCGTAAATACTTTTAACGGAAAGCTTTTCCGTTAAAAGCATTTGCGGAAAATCATGCCAGTCTAGACGTAGCCATTCAGTTTTCTCCACATTTTCAGTAGACGTACCCCCCCCAGACTTCTCTCTCCTAGCACTGGTTGAGCCACGCTGCTCTAGAGCACCAGCGTCCAGCACTTGCGATTGTATTAAAAGCGGACCCTTTGGGCTGAATTTTTTTTCAGCCGGCAGTCGGTGCGGCGTGAGGAGAGAGCCCGAAGCCGGGACGCTGTGAAGAAGAAAAGCCTCCCCGGCCCGGAAAGACGGACAAGGGCAGGGGGTCTCTCCCTCGAGCAACGGAGACGTCTCCCGAGCGCCGGGCCGCGCCGTCCCCTCAGCCCGCCCGGCTCCGCCCCCCGCGCGCAGCGCGCTCCCCGCCCAGCCCTGCCACGTCCCGGCCCGGCCCCGCCCCGGCGGCAGCGGGCTGAGCGCGGAGGCCGCGGCGATGGCCTTCACCCTGTACTCGCTGCTCCAGGCCGCGCTGCTCTTCGTCAACGCCATCGCCGTGCTGCACGAGGAGCGCTTCCTCCGCAACGGTGAGCGGGCCCGTCCTCCCCTCGGGGCGTGGCCGGAGCCCGCTGCCCCCGCGGGCGCCTCTCCCCGCCGGCGGGCGCCTCCCTTGGGCTCCCGGCTCAGCCCGGGCGGCCGCTAGCGCATCTCTGGTGCCTTGGGCCCGGGGGGAGCTCAGCGGCCAGGCCTGGCGAGGCGGCAGGAACGGGCCGCCAGCGCGGCGCAAGAAGGGGGGCGCTGGGCTGTTGCTTACCTGTGCAGTGCCCCCGCTGGCAAGCGCCGCGCGGCAGGGAGGCGAGATAGCCGTTAACCGCCGCGTCCAGGCGCCCAACGAATTCCTACCGGTTACCCGGCTAGTCTGGAGTCCTGGGGGCGGGGCCGGCAGCTGGTGCGCTCGTGCCCCACTCCCGAGGAACCCCCCCCTCCCCCTCACTCTGCCCAGGGTGCCAGGCGGGAAGTGGTGGGTGAGGACAGCCAGTTTAAAAACCAACTCCCCTCGTGGCCGCAGCCCCTGTCCAGAGGGGCGGGGTGAGGGAAAATCATGTCCTCTGTAGCGTTAACCTATACGCTTTTGCTTATTGGATAATCGATTAATCGACGACACTATCGACTACGTCCCTACTGTGTGGCGAGGGAGGGAATAGCTGATCTAGCACCAATATTGCACGTTGAAGGCTATGGTGATGCCCCTCCGGGAATCCAGGACTGCTAGACACTGGGGCAGTGTAGCTGCCCAGTCACTAGCTGGGGGCTCTCTTGCAGCTGGCGGGGGAGACCCCAGGACTCTCCAGCTGCCAACAGCAGTGCTGGGACCCAGATCTCTCCAGTCACTGGAGAGCGGGGATCCTCCCTCTCCCCAATGCTGGAGCTCTCCAGCTAAGGCAAGCAGTGCCCATCCCCTTCCCCCAGCTCTCAGCCTTGCAGCAGTGACTGGAGTGGCCGGGAGAGGCACTGGTGGCGATGGTTGGGGACTAGGGATGTTCAGATGTTTTTATTTAGGTAAATGTGTACCTGTGGGGTTACATGTTTACATGCAAGGGGGAGGTGGTTGCCCAGAAAGAAGGTGTGCATGAGGAGCTAGCTTTTAAGCCAGGGGCGGGGAACCTTTTTTGGTTCCGGGGGCTACTGACCCACAGAAAAAGCAGTTGGGAGTGGCGAGGAGTCCTGTGGCACCTTATAGACTAACTGAAGTGTTGGAGCATAAGCTTTTGTGGGCAAAGACTCACTTGTCAGATGCAGTTGGGAGTGAGAAGTAAAAAAAAACCCCTCACTGTTTTCCTGGACTGAGAAGGAGAAAGACATTCCCTTGGAATACCAGATCCTAAGGGGGCCCAGCCTAGTAGATTTTGTATGTTCCAGCTCTCAGGGGGACAGCTGGGGGACTTGAGCATCAGCACGGGATCCTCAGTACTGTGGGGGAAGAGCCCTGAACCTCAGGGACCAGACCCAGGCAAGCTGAGGGCCGCATCCAGTTCTTGGGCCTGCGGTTGCCCACCCTGGCATACTGACTCCAGCGGAGTCACCTGCCCCTTCCCACTGTCTCTTCTGCCTCTACATGTGGCAGGAGGGAGCTGATGCTCATGGGGAGCTGGTTTAAAAGCAGAGGCAGCAGAACAGGAGGCAAGTGGCTCTGGGGGATTTGGTATGTGCAGGGAGCCAGCTCCTCCTCCTCCCCCCCCCCCATTGCTGCCTCTTTTCAGAAGCAGCAGTGCTGGGGGGCAGGTGACCCTGTGGGAGTTGGCTCCCTGGGAGTACCAGCTCCTGCCTTCCCCACCCCCCTGCCTCTGATACATAAGTAGCGGGAGGGGGAGGGTGCGTGTAACCATTAGGGTTAACTCGTAAGCCCAGGCTTATCAGTTAACCATGCTCACGAATACACATTAACATACCTGATTTTCAAAGACTTTAGGGATATCAAAGGATTTTATATCTTAGTAAGGTTTGATTGTGGTGGAGAGTTCTCTTTAAACTAGTTCATCAAATAGCTGGACAAATGACTTTCCCTTTTACTTTTGACTATCTGGAAGAAATGGAATGTTGTCCTTTTAAGGGCTCTCTTCAACAGGGGAGTGAAAGGAGAGTAGGAATGGATAGGAAGGACAGGAAAACTTTGGAAGCAAGTTTTTGTAATACGGAAAACTTTGTTCATATGGAACATTTTAATTATTATATTTTAGATAAAGATGGTCTTTAGGATTTTTTTTTTTAATTCTATGTCTAAAGAATCAAGTACTTAAGGTCAAAGCTGAATACTCAGATTGTGCATCCAAATATCTATGCGTGGATTTTTGAGATGTGATTTTTATCATTTTGGCCACAAACTCATGAAATATTTAAAGCAAATTGTAAACTGAGGCTTTGTAACGAGTAGTAATGCACAACTGTGTTTTGTCACTAAATAGGGTTGGCATATGCTGTTAAATGGTTTCATTACTACTTAATGGTTCTTTCACAGGTTCAGTGTATTTTAATAGGTCTGGCATGCTGAAAGACTTTTCACTTTTAAGATAACAAATTCACTTCAGAAGAGTCACCAGTCTTCAAACTGCAGCAGGTGCTGTGGCAGCCTTCAGGAACCCTCAGAACAGGGATGGTAGGAAGAGGGGAGAGGTTGAACACTGGAACCTAAGGGAGGTTTGCCTCTTATACTCACCACCTGTGGTGGTTGGGGATCCTTCCTTATCTGCCAGCTGATGGGGAGAGGCAGGGGCTGCAGCTCCTGTTGCTGGAGGCACTATGCTGGATCCGATCCTCCTGTCCAGTACTCCCTATAAGCTGAGTGCTTGGGTGGCCACACAGGAGAGATTCAGATGTGCCCACCAGATATTCATAGCGCCCACAGCCACAGCATATGTTTCTGCTGGTAGTGCACATCCATCATGCCTTGATGCACATAAAATTTATACACATGAATGGAAAAAAATTAGAAGGAACACTGGTCCTGACACACTCTTGACTTCAAGAGTTTCTTGTGGCAATGGATTCCAAAGGTTGTGATGAGTATTTTCAGATCCTTTTACAAGTTTTAAATTTGCCTTTTATTCAGTCCCCCCCCTTATATTGCAATTCATTGCTTTTATGTGCTTAAGAGGTACCTCCTTTTGTGTTCTCTGCAAACTAAAAAGACCCATTCTTTTCAAACTTTGTTCATATGGAAGTATTCCATTCCTCACTTATTTATATCACGTGTCTCTAAACCCCTCTGTCAGCTATATTTTTTATTTCTGAGTGACTGATTCCAGATTTTTTTTCTGTTGCATTCTTTGTTTTAACAACTTGTTCCTTTATTAAATACTACTGCATGTTGAGCTGAGGTTTTTATTATGTTGTCCTCAGTGATATGCAGGACTTTTCTTCTAAGTGGGTAGTTCATTTAAAGTCCAGCTATATGTAAGAGCAGTTCAAATTATTCCTTTCATGGGTTCTGCCTTGCATTTGCATGGGTTCTGCCCAGAACTAAATTTCATTTGTCTTTTTGTGCTATGCATTTATCTGACTCTTACTTCTGGGGGAATTTTGTGTCATTGCACAATGCAGTTTTTCAGAGATTAACATGCTTGCAGAATTTCCTTTCTCCCATAGAAGTGGGCTGTAGTGCTGCTGGCCATCAGTAGGGGCTGCTGGATCCAGCAGAGCCCATCTTGTACATAGAAGATGCTGCTGGGTGGGGGACAGGGAGAAGGAGGAAAAGGAGAGAGAGGGACCTAAAGGGTACCTGACCGCTACAGTTCCCAGCACCTCCTGGGGAAAGGAGAGGACAGTGCACAGGAAACTCCATGCAAGCTTGGGATTAAGCATCAGGCTGTTTCACCCTCAGGATCCATGAGCTTTGTCAGGGGATGGGTGTGGATGTCTGGACTCAAGTTTGGGTTGGGTTCCAGGAGAGAAAGGGGACATTAACATCCGTAGCCCAGATTCAGATCCCTACTTTCCACACATCATTTCATCAGGTTTACCTGGTCTGGAAGTAAGGCTTACTAGTATGAAATCGGTTTTCATCATAATGTTAGGACTTGACTCGTGGCTGAAAGTCATCTTTTTTTCAAGATGCATCACTTTTTAATATTGCTAATAACATAAGTGTGTGGTTTTCAATGGGGTTTAATTATCTTTGTCATACAGTTGGCTGGGGAACAGATCAAGGGATTGGCGGATTTGGAGAAGAACCAGGAGTTAAAGCACAGCTAATGAATCTTATTCGATCTGTACGAACAGTCATGAGAGGTAAGGTGAAAAGAACAGTTTAGTTAGGTACTCACTGTGTGTTTTTATTGAACCAGGCACATGAATGAGGGTTTTTGCCTATTTAATATAGGCTTTATTTGACCCTTTTACTATTATACCTTACCCCCTTGTTACTGTTTTTACTCATTATTTTCAATCTGTCCTCTCCAATCCTCTTTTTCATGAAAAATGCATGGTCATCCTTCTGATTGTCTTGAGAGGGAAGGTGCAGGTTACATGGTTAATGGCCATGTATGGTACCCAAGACTTAATACAGCAGAAAATACCCACTGCCTTCCAGCCCATGCAGGCTTGTAATGTTGGCTATCCAACAGGTCATCCAAACCAAGTATTCCACCTATCATAAAAGCAAGTTTTCCCCCCTTTCCTATACTTCAGAATCCATGTGATGGAAAGCTCTGGAACTACCTCATGTAGAATAGTAATAGAAATGTAGCTGTGTTAGTCTGGTGTAGCTGAAGCAAAATGCAGGACTATGTAGCACTTTAAAGACTAACGAGATGGTTTATTAGATGATGAGCTTTCGTGGGCCAGACCCACTTCCTCAGATCAAACAGTGGAAGAAAATAGTCACAACCATATATACCAAACGATACAATTTAAAAAAATGAACACATATGAAAAGGACAAATCACATTTCAGAACAGAACACATTTCTGGTTGAAATGGCAAGAAATTGTTTTTTCTTTTTGATCCTGTCTGATATCTGTTTTGTGGGCATTAATCCTTTGGCGAAGTGTCTGAGACGTTTGTCCAATGTACATAGCAGACGGACACTTTCGGCACATGATAGCATAAAATATATTTCTGGATGCGCAGGAATATGTGTTCTTGATCTTATAACTCACTTGGTTAGGTCCAATAATGGTATCAGCATAGTGAATATGTGGACAAATCTGGCAACGGGGTTTGTTGCAAGCGAAGGTACCAGGGTTGGTATTAGTGTGGTATGTCCTGTTGGTTGTTGGTAAGAAAGGACACTGTCTCAACGACTTAACTACCTGCATTCTGCTACAAAGACCTTTCAGATCTGCACTTGAAAGGGAATCCTCTGAACTGTCATTCATGCTAAAATTCGATACTCTCCGGGGGGATTGAACAAAGACCCCAACTACCTTACCCATTACAAAGATAGCTTCCCCAATTATCACCTCTAATACCATTAGCTCACAGATATCTACCTTTCCCCACCTCTACTATCATTAATTCACAGACACTTACCTTCCTCCCCCCCCCCCCCCCGGCATCCCCCTTCTGTTCTGAAATGTGATTTGTCTTTTTCATATGTGTTCATTTTTTTTAATTGTATCCTTTGGTATATATGGTTGTGACTATTTTCTTCCACTATTTGATCTGAGGAAGTGGATCTGGCCCACGAAAGCTCATCATCTAATAAACCATCTTGTTAGTCTTTAAAGTGCTACATAGTCCTGCATTTTGCTTTACCTCATGTAGGACACCTTATTTTTCTATCTTATACACTTCATAAGTTGTGACCATCCAACCACCCTTAATTGGGGTAGCTGGAATTATTGTATCTCCATCCCCTGTATAAAATTAAACCATAACTGAAAGAGCTTATCCCACCATGAGCTGGATTCTTCATTTCCTCCCTTCTCTCCAATTCTCTTTTTGCCTTCCTCAGATCTGCTTTGGAAGTGGGGTTTTAGGACTCAGGAGATCAACAGGCAAGGAAATTGGCCATGTTACTGACTTCAACACTTTCAATGACTTTTCATTCATGAGGAAAAGAACCTACCTGTTTATTACTGTCATGAGTTATATGGCAACAAGATGACCTCAACTAGTTCCTAGTAAGAGGACATTTGTAGAATTCTAGGCTAGTAAGGGGATAGTCATAATTCAGTTGATTCACATACAAAGTGTGAGTGGTGAATGACATCAGAATAATTCATAGCAGACTTACATATAAGTGGAGCCTGTATGGTTAATGAAAACATAGGATTCCTTCACTTCTAGTTTACTGATACATGGACTGGGCATGTATGTTTACTGATACATGCCCAGTCCAGAGGCTATCATTATTTGATGGCTGTGAGGCTTGTACTGCTTCCTATTTTGTCCTTTGTATTTTGGGTTGTTAGCCCTCAGGACATTTCACAAACCCTGAATTACAAAATCAAATTAAATTTGAAAAAAGCAATAACTGTAACTCCCTGTTTCCAAGCTCAGTGATCATATTCCATTCTGTGTCTGTCCAATGTAAAATGAGAATTTCCATAATTTTCTGTTTTTGTTTTTGTTTTCTTCACAGTGCCCTTAATAGCAGTGAACTCCATTACAATTGTGTTACTCTTGCTATTTGGTTGAAGACCGTCTGTTGAAAATGAGTTTTTGAACATCTGGAATGAAGAGACTGCCAGCCACCATCATCATGAGTTTATTGGATCCAACATGGATTAGCTGTCAAACTTGGCATTCGATTTAAAATAATAAAGACACAATTTCTATTTATCTTATTTCTTAATGTTCACTTGCAGTTTCATTACACAAGATAATGTGATCAGTGCAACAATTCTGTAAATATATTGGACTGAAACAAGTTTTATTGCTGATGGTTAATAGCGCCAACTGTTAGTATGTTGTAACATGTAATGATTACAAAACTGCACCCTTTTAACAAATGTCTTATCACTCAGGGATGAATTTCCTGCCAGTACACTTAAGTTTATTTTTATTTAAAAAATAAGTTGTAGAGTTTTCAGTTTCGTAGTTAACTCAGTATTATTAAATAGACAGTTTGGCTATTAAGATGTGTTACAATGTCAGGAACAGATTTTTTTGTGTGAGTGCGCATGAATGGAGATAGGTGAAATCTGTTGAAGGCAGGAAGAGTTTGTCATCACTAGGATTTCATCCATGGTACATAATTTCATCAGATCAATGACTGTTGAAGCTAATGGCAAACAGTGTTTTGACAGTATGTGCAATAACTATGCAAAATCTAAACTGTATGTACCTAAGGCAAGGAAACCCAGTACCTGAGTGTTAAAATTTAGATTAGGAAGTGAAGTGCTCACTAGTATTTTTGTTTTGTCAAAGAGTTCTCAAAGTATTTGCTAAGCATATATGTAGTAAGTAGTATGCCTGCTGTGGTGATCTGTAGCAGTGTTTGTATTCTAAACTGCTTTGGGTAATACTGAAGGAAAATACTGCATCCTTTTTTTTTTAAATGCAGTTTAGTTTTTAAAAAGTCACACCACAGAAACAAACTTTGGAGGCAGTTATATTATTGTCTTGTTTTATTACTTATTCAAAGTGAAACACTGCAGTGCTTAATCAAGTAAAATTCCGAATTCAGTAAAGATCTTGCCTTGAAGTAAGATTAAAAGATCAGGCCCGTGTTCTGTAGTAAGTTTGAATTAAAAAAGACTGATTCTTGTATACCTTTAGAAAAGCCAAATGTGTATTTTGCTTTTCCCGTTTTCTAGAGTGTGATCCAAACTATTTTAACTTAAAAAAAATGGGGAAGAAAAGAAGACTGCAGAAACCTGGTAGTTACATTATTGTTTTAGAACAGTTTACTTTTAGTTTTATCACCTCTTCTTCTGTCATTGACTCAAGATAAAATATTTTTTATACAAGGATAAATCTGTAAAACAGCATGTGACTGAGTTTGGTGATCTTCAGTTGTAGGGTCTTACAGAAGCAGAGTTTATTTAGGAGAAAAAGATTTTTGTTAGTGAACATTTGTAAATAAATTTGAATTTCTAAACTAAGCACTCTCTCTTTCATAACTCACTTTCCATAAAGTGGAAGGTTCTTAGACCAATCTATAGCTTGTTTCAGGTAATTAAGATATTTATTTTGTATGTACTGTCCATTCTCAAGGTTCATAAAGCATTTGCTTCTACCACCATTGAAATACAGTTTCCTCTGTGTGGAAGGGCAGTAGTCAATCCAATGCCAGCTTGCTGTACAACTGTAGAGGAATGGCATTTTTGGCCAGAGTGGGATCAGTTCCTACAGGCTTATCTTGGAAATTCCAGGGAACAGGGAGAACATCATTTTAAAAAGAGATTAGCTGAGATCTTTAAAAATTACACAAAGGTATCAAGGTTTTTTTTATTACACCAATTTTATACAGATACCTTCCTTCACTAATGTAAACTGGATGACACTGGGCAATGACAGTGCAAGTCTCCCTACACAGCACTACCATTCTGTCAACTATGGCTACTGCTTTTGCTAACCAGAACAGGGAGTTCATGTAGAGTTGGTCATTTCAAATGTATATTTGGATCTTAATGTAGAGGTAAGTCATATTTTGGCCTTAACGAGTTCCAAGTGTTATCTATCTATCTATCTATATATATATATATATATATATATATATATATATTGATATTATACCCTTTATTGACTAAGGTTGTTATAGAACTCTAGTTTTAATTAAAGCAAAAAATAAAACTGCAAGTAGCAGCAGTATTTAAGACAAGGGGAAAGAAGCTGCCCCTTGCCCCCCAAAAAGTTATTAATGGCTTTCACTCATAATAGTTTCCAGTATGAGATTAAACATTAATCTGAAAGTAGGTGATTAGATGTCCTATAATTTAAAAAATTGAAAGCAATTGTGGCTACTTAAGAATGAAATTAACTTCCTGTTATGTGCCTGAACTGTTGCCAACTGAAGTCAATCAGAAGTCTCCAGTTGATTTCAGTGGAGCTGAATGAGGCTTTGAGCTTGAATTTTTTTAATACAGCATTTCTCCCTCTTCAGTTTCGTAATGAGAAACTGATCTGCCTGAAATTTCACATGCGTTATCTAATCCTCAAATAGTGCTCTTCTGAAAAATTAAGGAGTTTTAAAAGTATATGTTAAGTGTACAAAGTGATGTTTAAGCTATCAGCATACATATGTATAAACACAGACCTGCTGAGTACAGCTGGATGCTACAGCAACTGTTGGATTGAGCCAGAAGTGGGAGAGTTGTACACTTGGGGGTTATGAAATAAGGAAATTATTCAAGAGAGGAGGATGTAGACAAAGTTGTGGATTGGAGAGCAGGACATAGGAGCACGATGCCCAATCTGCAAACTGAGGAAGGCTATGATGGTTTTGTCAGTAGGATACTTGCTAACAGAAGCACAAATTGGGACATGAAAGCACAGAGGACAAAGAATGACAACTGCAAGATGATTGAAAAGGATGCTGCCATCATAGAAAAATAGAATCAAACATTTTGCTCTGAGTAGACAACAATGGGAAGATAAGTTGCCTCGTACCTCTAGGCACAGGAGATTTTAAGTACAGTATAAGTTTGAGCAATTCTGCAGAAGGCCCATAGGATCTATTGAGGCAAAGTTCCACACAATTTACACTTCTGTTTATTAAAAAAACAAAAAATAGTAGAGAGATTTCAAGAAAGTATTTTATTTAGCAGAGTTAATGTTCAAACTATTTTGATGGAGTTAAGCTAGCTCTAAAAATATGTAATACTAAAGAACAATACCAAATAAATCTTTCAACTCTTTTTTTTTTTTTTGGTCATTTAAATCAGTTTTGGGGGTGGGGATGAGTTCAGTATGGATGCTGCCCTGAGGAAAGACCATCACATCAGCAGCTAGGGACTAAGTGAAAAGTGCCTCACCAATGCAGTTCCAGTGGGCACAGCCAGGGGAGAAATGCATTTTCTCTGGCTGGGATAGGTCCAGGCTCATCTGCTCCCTGCATCCTCCAGCCAGAGTGAGGAATGCAGCAAATTGTGCGCTTTT
The DNA here is from genome assembly GCF_049634645.1 of Pelodiscus sinensis. Taxonomy (NCBI): domain Eukaryota; kingdom Metazoa; phylum Chordata; order Testudines; family Trionychidae; genus Pelodiscus; species Pelodiscus sinensis. Next base: position 117,741,755 of record NC_134716.1, read on the forward strand.
CCCACACTCCCTTACGAAGGGGAAGAGCCAGCAATGTTCCTGTATGAAAAGGGGAAGGGGGAAGCTTCAGTTCCCCCTCCCCTGTCCCTAAAGAGCATCTGGGTGGGGTGCCCCAAACCAGCCCCTTTCACCTACCTGGTGATTTTGTGTCTCTTCTGTATGGTTTTATGAGAAGCAATGCCATTCCAGGTAAATACATACTTTCCCGGCACAACCAAACCCTTACCTTGCTTTAAGTTTTAGGAGTTAGCTATATACTACATCAAAGTATTTGTGCAAGAAGCACTGATTTTGTACATTACAAAGTCAGTGTTCTTGCGCAAATTCTCACGGCCAGTGTAGACAGGTGGCAAGTTTTTGTACAAAATCAGTGCTGCTTGCACAAATACTTTGATGCTCCCGCTCAGGCACAAGCCCTCTTGTGCAAGAATACTTGTGCAAGAGGGACAGTGTAGACAGGAACGTTAATTTCTTGCGCAAGAAAGCCTGATGGCTAAAATGGCAATCGGAGCTTTCTTGCGCAAGAGAGCATCTACACTGGCACGGATGCTTTTGCGCAAAAGCAAATCTTTTGCGCAAAGGCACATGCCAGTCTAGACGCTCTCTTGCGCAAATACTTTTAACTGAAAAACTTTTCCGTTAAAAGTATTTGCGCGAAATCATGCCAGTCTAGACGCAGCCCAAATAGTCTAGTAGCACCTTAAAGACTAACAAAACACAGGGACGGTATCATAAGCTTTCGTGGGCATAAGCCACTTCTTCAGAGTTCTTGAACAGACAGACTTGGACAAACTCTCTCAAATTTATTATATAATTGATTGTACAGGTTTTTATAATGAAGAAAGTGCTTAACTTTTCCCCATGTCCACCGAGAGTAGAAGTAGTAAATATTAGTTTGTAGCAAGGAATAGTTAGGTTAGTGTGATGGGCCGAGCCCATCCCTGACCCCGCTCAAGAGCGCGCCCGCAGCCGGCGATGCAGGGCGAGACCGGTGCAGCCTCCTCTGCAGCTGCTGTGTATGCACCCTCCTCCAGGCGCAGCGCTCAAATCTGGCGCCGGCTCAGCTGAAAGGGAGGAGCGCTGAGGCCGGCAGACGGCCACAAGGTGAGGGCGGAGCCGATGCAGGAGAGGAAAAGGACGCCCGGACCGGCACACAGAGGGGGGAGGAGGCGGTGGCAGGCTCTGAGCCGGGTGAGGACACCGGGACCGGTGTGAGGGCGACCAAGGGCGCCAGAACCTCCGCAGACTCCGGGAAGGACGCCGAAGCTGCGACCCAGGCAGGTAGGCACATGGGGGACCCCGCGTCGGGGGAGACGAGCCACCAGACCGGGCCAGGACCTTACAATGCTGCCAACCACGGGGGACCCTCACACGAGGAAAAACACAGGTCAGAGACTCGGGTCGCGGCAACGCCATCCCAGGGGCGAAGATCCCGAAGACAGAGCGTATAGGCCATATAGGAAGCGGGCCCAGGACGGGGATGCGGTGGCAGGGTCAGCAGGAAGCCCCCTTCACAAAGGTCCCCAAGAGTGGTGGTGAGCGAGATACACTGTGACTCGCTATTCGGGTAGGGGCTCGCAGGCTTTACCCTAAGGGTCCTGGGACCGGAGTGCAGGAGGGCCCGAGTTCCACTACTTCAACCCAACGTCCTGTGTTGTGACGCCATGGATAGCCCTCCAGAAGGACTTAAGCCTGGGGGCAGGGAGAAGCGTCCGACGGTGCATGGACTATAATTCAGGTCAGAGACTCTGTAGAGGCCTGAAGGTGAGGGGTCCGTGCCATGGACCTGATCTGAGTGCACAGGGCCCCTCCCAGCCCCTAAGGGAGAGGCCTAGAATAAACTAGGAGCGGGGGCTCTGTGAATCCAACGTGAGCATCCCCGTCCCCACAACCCCATGGTATGGTGGGAAAAGGGGGGAGGGAGTTGAGCCTTGACAGTTAGATATTAGGAATATCCTTCTAATTTTATGGATAATTAAGATGAACAGGTTACATGGGGAAATTGTGAATGTCTTGTTATTGAAGGTTTTTAAAAACAGACAAACATGTCAGGCAAGGTCTAGGTATACTCATCCCTTTATTACTGTGGGGGACCAGATTCAATGACCGCTTGAGACCCATTCTAACACTACATTTCTATGATTAACATACTCATGATAACGGAAAATGATGACTCCTGGATAAAGCCACTGAACATATGAAATCACAACAGTCAATAGAGAGTTAGGTCTGATGAAACCTGCTGCTCACATAGGTTTCACCATCATATGAGTATGCTCCTAGCACAGTAGCCCTCCAAGGTAGGGCCTGTTGTTTTGGCCACAATGAAATATGACACTACTCTAAATGGTAGACCACGATAGCTGTGATCTGTCACATTTGCAGTTTGCCCCTCCACCATCACCACCTGATAGTGCCTGTAGCAATACAGTACAACATGTGAGGGTCTTCACACTCTTGGCTCATATTCAGCTTGCAGTCCACTCTGATATCCAGATCCCGTTCCACAGTACTCCTTCCTAGGCAACCATTTCCCAATTTGTATATGTGCAGCTAACTGTTCCTTCCTAAGTGGAGTACTTTGCATTTGTCTTTATTGAATCTCATCCTATTTACCACCATTTCTCCAGTTGTCCAAATCATTTTGGCACATGCAGTGTGGGGACCTACCCGCATTACAGTTCACACTGCCTAGTTGCTAATCCTCTAAGATGGGTTCTGTATCACCAGGAACTACATATTATGCCTTGGGATTAAATTTGTCCACCCAAAATTGGCAATACTAGCACCGAAGGCTGGGCTCTGTCCCTGCTTCAGGCTGAGTGCCCTTGGCAATGCAGCCTGGCATGCTGTCTCTTGTGTGGATTGCACCGCCTCTGGTGATGCAGACCAGCATCCATGGACCACACCCTCCACAGATTGCCCCGCGCCCCAGACGAGCAATGGCAAGGTGCATGGCTGTAGGTTTCCCATAACTTCCTCCAGGGTTCACTTCTGCTTGCCTCTACTCCTGGGCGTAAGGCTGTCCCTCAAAACGCCTGTCTGTAATGCCAAAGTCCTTCGAGGGAGGCTGCATTTTTTTAATGCAGGAATGTGCATCATGGAGCCGCAAAACTGCAGCTTGTGAAAATAGCTCACGTCGCTTTGGTCTTTGGGGGGGAAAAAAATCAGGCGCTTGGCGTGGTCAGCCGCTCAGAGCTCGCGAGGACCTCGCCGCGCCAGGGCAGGTAGGTCCCTCAGGCACAGGCGGCGGGGTTCGCTCTCCCCTCCCCCGCCTGTGCTCGGCTGGAGTCGGGTTAGTCAAACAGCTGGGTGGGAGAGGGGCTAAAATGGGGATACCCTGAAAAACCTGCCTTCCCCCGCCTCCGCGAATGGACCGATCCAAATCCCGCTGCCTCAACGGCGAGGGCGGGACTAACTGCGTGATGAAGGGTGAGGAGCGAGGACGCACTTGCCCCTCACACTCCGTGTCACCCTCCGCGAGAGAATAAATCGATCCACGTCCCTATGTTCTGCGGGGAGAGGACGGTACCATTTCCTTGGCGTGGGGGGGGGGGAGGGGCTTCGCGCTGCTGCTTTTCACCCAGGGGTGCGGAACTGAGTCTCCATCGTCCGCCTGCTTCCTTTCCCTGTCAGGGGTGTCCGGTCCGCGAGAAGTTGGCGGGGCACTGAGTGGTGTGGGGATTGCAGGCGCCACCCCTTAGGGGGCGGGGCTCCACCACGAGGCCCCGCCCCGCCTTCCTGTCTCCGCCCATGTGGGATCTTCCCCGCGGGCTCTGATTTCCCACAATGCAGTGGGGAGGCCTGGTGGGGGGTGGTCTTGGCAACACGCCCCAGGGGCGCATGAAGGAGATGCCTGAGCATTGGCTCAGTGTGATGCTGAGTGGCCCACTCACCTGGGGCTCTGGCTCGCTGGTGCCTGTATAAACAGGCTTTTCTGAATGCTAATCCTCACTCTTGGCAGAGGATGTACCGTGGAAAGGGCCGTCTTGTGCACAGCGCCCTTCAAGGTGCATAGGGCGGATGTTGCGTCTTCTCCAGTCTATTATAGTAAGCCCCCTGCTGTGTAAGTCAGTGAGCATTGATGTCCCCCTTGCTGCCTCTATCTCAGAGGGAGCAGGAGGGAGGGAAGCAGGAGCTGGTGCTGGGGGAAGCTGGTTCCCCCCAGCACTGTCTCTGCTGCCCTCCTCCCCGCTGCCTCTGTCAGAGACAGTGGGGGGAGGGTGGCTAGGGAGGCTACTTTGGCAGCAGCCCCCTGGCTGCAAGGGTCCCAGCAGGAAATTGGGACCCTCCCCCCACATTCAGGGGCTGCTGTCCGTGAAGCAACCACTGTCTGCAAGGGTCCCAATTTCCTGCTGGGACCCTCCATGGATAGAGGCTGCTGCTGCGAAGCAGCCCCTGTTCGCAGCCAGGTGCTGCAGACTACTAGCTGGGCAGACAGCCCTGCTCAGTACCAGCTTGCACTGGGACTAAACCCTGCTGCTGCTCTGCAATTTAAAAGGAAGTAGGTGCTGGGCAGCTTGCCCCTTGGCTCTTATGGTGTTTTAAATTGCAGAGCCGCAGCTTTGGTCACCGACCTGGCGCGAGCAGGGACAGAGCTGGCCTGCCTGCCAGCCTGGTTCATGCTAAATTTAGGAGCTGGGTGGACAGTCCCTGTTTGTGCTGTTTCAGCAATTTAAAACACAGTAGCAGCTGGGCGCAGGCTACCCAGCTCCTACTGCCTTTTAAATTGTAGAACCACAGTGGGGTTTGGGCCTGGCGCAAGCCGGGAGTGACCTGGGCTGCCTTCCACTGTCGAGTAATTGATAAAAATTCTATCGATTACTTGATAACTAAAATAATCTAAATTTAGCATCCCTGATTGATGCCTGGATTTCAAATGCCATAGGATTGACTGGATTTTGAAACTTATTGTTAAATCACTCTACTTTTAGGTTACATTGAAAGGAGTTCTGTATATAACCCAGTTTATTAATTATGGGGAAAGCTTTCTGTCTGAGCACAGCCTGAGTAAATGGGATGCATACAGAGGAGTTAACAGGGATCAAAGGTGAGGGGGAGGGAAAGGTATTTCCTCCCTCTCATCAGGTTCTGGAGTGGCAGCATAGCCACTGTCTTTTAAGAGCTGCTGTTCATATGGCATGAGATATGGCTTATCAATTCATGTAATTACACTGGCAGATCCACCAATCTGCTTTTCTGTCTCCCTCAAAACCTCCTGTGCTAGGATTGTAGGGCCTCATGGAAAACAACTCTTTGGCACTTAGGTAGTGTGAAGTCATGCTAGTTCCAGTGTATTCAGGAACATTCGTGGCCTTAATTTGGGTCAGAGGATCTTACCCTTCGAGAAAGTCTTGAGTTACCCCCAGATGCCTGCTTTATAATGAAACTGCCAAAGCTCCCTAACTAGCTTTGCCAGTGTAATCCTTTATCAGCTTTTCATCATTGCAGTTCAGCCTTGGCCTTCCTAGTATCAGACTTATTTTTAAGATAGCATCCAGGAAGATTAAGCATATCTACCAGTGTGTATTAAAGAAAATTTAGGCAGATCATAAAATCATCTGTAGAGTTTACTTTGTACCTTAGATGACAGGCTCATTACTGATTTGGTCTCAGTTAAACATAAACGAGAGAATTTTTAGCCATCCAGATAGCAGCCCTTAAACAAAAAGCACCTGATTTCCATTTTTAGCAGGTTGGAGAAAATACCAATCAGGTACGTATTTTTTTTTTAACACTGCTGTTTATTTTCTATATAAAGAGGCCCATTTAATATTATGAGTAATGTTCTGAGGACTATCCGACATGGCACAAATGAGATGCCTAACAGCATTCCTTGTTTTTATTGTCCATTGTCTCCTAACTAGGTTTTTTGTTTGTTTCATTTGGTTTTTTCCCCCCTGCATGAAGGATGGCAGCGCGGCGCGTGTTGAAAGCAGTCTTGGTTGATCTCAGTGGCACACTTCACATTGAGGACTCAGCTGTGCCGGGTTCTCAGGAAGCTCTTAAAAGGCAAGTTCTCTTTCATGTTCCTCTGAAAGACAAAAATGCATGCAAGTCTGTTTTTATACAGATATCTCATTAGCTGAATGGGTGTCCTGAAGCTTGTGCCTCAGAATTGTATTCATACAGGATCTTTTGAAAAAGTGGGGGTTTTTTTCCCCCAAAAGAACAGTGTTCAAATGGCGGTTTAACTTTTGAAAAGCCCTTTTTCAAAAGACTGTGTGGCCATCATTATGCAAATGAAGTGCGGGAAATTCAAATCCCAGCTTTATTTGCAATTTCGATCTGTCTAGACATCCCTCTTTCGAAAGAGGGATGTAAATTAAACTACATCCCTAAGTTACATTGGGCTGGCTCCATAGTAACTTCACTGAAGTCACTGGAATTACAATGGTACACATCTAGGCTATGTCTACACCTGCAGTTTCTTGTGCAAGAAATATGCAAATGAGGATGTGTGGAATATCGCCAAACCTGATTTGCATACCTAATGAGCTGCCATTTTGCAGCAGAGGCTCTTGTGCCAGAAGGAGCTGTCTACACTGCCCCTTCTTGCACAAGAAAAATGCTCTTGCACAATGCCATTATTCCTGAAAATAATCAGCGTAGTGGCATTGCGCAAGAGGGTTTTTCTTGCACAAGGAGGGGCAGTGTAGACAGCTCCTTCTGGTGCAAGAGCCTCTGCTGCAAAAATGGCGACTCACTAGGTATGCAAATGAGGCTCTGCGATATTCCACGCTTAGCCTCATTTGCATATTTCTTACTCAAGAAGCTGCAAATGTAGACATAGCTTTAGAGTAGATTTTGGCTCATAGGGTAATCTCTGGGGAGCTTGCATTTAATTTGGCCTTTCTGCTTATTTTTTGTTTCATTGTATTATCTCTCTTTAAAAACTTGTACTGCAAAGAACAAAAGGCCAACTCTTCAGCAAATTAATTTACCATGCTATGGAAAAGTTAGATAATACAGCCATTGTTTTCTGAGAATGCTAGAATGTTAATGAATCCTCCCAACACTCCTGATAGACAGTATCATTATCCCAAGCACTCAGATGGGTGAGCTATAAAAAACCCTCTGTAAAGTTAGTGTTATAGCCACGTTGATCTTAAGATATCAGAGACAGGATGAGTGAGGTAGTATTCTTTTATTGGATCAACTTTTGGTGAAAGAGACAAGCTTGTGAGCAACACAGAGCTCTTAGTCAGCTCTTTTAGTGAGGTATATGCTCTCTGTTCTTACTCTAATGACCTGGAGGTAGGAATAGAGAGTGTACTGATCAAATCTGAAGATAATGCAAAGCCAGAGGGGTTGAAAATGCTTTGGAACATACAGCTAAACTTAAACGTTATCTTGATCAATTGGACCCCTTAAATAGCATTCAAGCCCATATGTGTCCATTCCTCCTGCGGTCTTTCCCAACCGTCCAGAGTGTTGAGCCAAGCCTCTAACCAGGCCTCTCTCTCTGGACAGTATGGCCTAGAAGCCGGACTCTATAACAACAATCTTCTCTCTATGGGCAGTGTGGATTTGCAGCCAGAATCAATAACAATGGATGTAGTTCCCCATGTGGGGTTGGTGAGAGTGAGGTAGGAGGACCTGGGCCCAACTTCTCCTTCAGGTCCCAGCCCAGGGCCCTGTCAGCAACGGAATGCACCACTACTAGCTTAGCAGGGACTCCTAAAAATACATGCTGAGTTCCCAGGGTACAGCTCCTCGTCCTGGGCTGTTTCCTACCCATCTCTGCCATGCAGTCTTCTCTGGCCCTTCCTTCCAGACTGAGGGTTCTCTTGCAGTTCCCTACTGATTAGCCTCCATGGCTTGGTCTGTTGTTGGCATCTCCTTCCCCAGTGGCAGTCATCCCTGACTGAGCAGCCCTTTATACCTGGCCTCCAGCTGGAGCATGCCCAATAGGGCTGTAGGGGTGGGGTCACCTAGGCCAGGTGAGCCAGATTAACCCTTTCTGCCCAGTGTGGGGTTGGTACATCCCATCACGCAGCATCACAGATGCAATACTCTGCTATGTGTCCTATCACCCTTTAGAGGCTGCCCATACAGAGAATGAAAACGCTGTAGCTACTGGCACATTAGTCCTTTAGATCCAGTGGAAGAGGTTATTTTTCTATTGAGCACTCTCGTTTTGTTGGACAGTGGGCTTAAGACTGATTATTAATCAAACTGAATGAAAAACAAAAAATAAACAAGCTAAATGATAGGAGGTTAACCAGCTGTTTGCAGTTCTCTTGGCATCAATAATGTAACATGCATCAAGGGAAGGGGATTGACTTTTAAGAGATTGCTTATATACAGGTTGACCTCCCTGGCTCAGCACCCTTGGGACCTGTCCCAAACAAGGGAGTTTGCCAGACCAGGGGAGGTCAACACTGGCCACCCTGCACTTGGCCTGGATGGGCTCCTACTCCTGCTGTCACCACCCTGACAGGCTCCCAACCCCTGCAGGACTGCCAGCCTGTTGCTTCCACCCCGGCAGGGCTGCCAGCCCGCAGCTGTCTACCTGGCTGAGGTCCTGGCTGCACTGTCACCACCCCTCCTATATCCCAGCCCTGGCAGGGCTCCCAGTTGCTTGTCCTCCTGCCGCCAGACTCCTGCCTGCTGAAGCTTTTCTGCCCAGGAACATACGTGGTCCAGCAGGATGTAGCCGGACTAGAGAGTCCCAGTTTAGAGAGGTTCAACTAGTATTGAGTGTTCCTTGGAGGAATGAAGATAATCAGTGGGACTCAGTAATACCAGGATACAACATATATTGGAAGCACAGAACAGGTCATGCTGGTGGGAGAGTGGCACTGTATGTGAAAGAAAGCATAAACTCAAGTGAAGTAAAAATCATAAATGAACCAAACTGTACCATAGAATCTCTATGGATAGTAATTCAGTGCTCTGATAATAAGACTATAGCAGTATTATCAACCTGAACAGGTTGGTGATAGTGATTGTGACATGCTCAGGGAGACTAGAGCAGCTATAAAAATAAAAAAATCAATAATGCGGATTTCAGTTACCCCTTTATTGACTGTGTACATGTTATCCCAGGATGGGATGCAGAGATAAAGTTTCTTGATGCCTCAAATGACTGCTTCTTGGCATAACTAGCCCATGAACTAGGGATGTAAAATAGTGGCTAGGAAGCTAATCAAATAGTTGATAGAATTTCCATTCACTACTCAGTTAGTCAATTAGGGGGCTCGCTGTGGCTCTGCTTTTAAAATGTAGTAAGACTGGTGGCTTGCACCATTTCCCCCATGTGCCTTTGCTTTCCCTTCCCCCAGCAGAGACAGTGCTGGGAGGAACCAGCTTTTAAGGCAGCAAGTGGGGGGAGCTACTAGTTGAGTAGTGACTCGACTACTGGATAAGCCTAGGCTTATCGGATAGTCGACTAGTCATTCACATCCCTACTGGGAACCCCCAAGAGGAAAGGCAATTCTTGATTTAGTCCTAAGAGAAGCCTAGGATCTGATCCGAGAGGTGAATCTCACTGGACCATTTGGGAACATTGATCATAATATAATTAGATTTAACACCCCTGTGGTGGGGAAAACATTACAACACTGTAGCATTTAATTTCAGAAAGGGGGTGTCATAATCAGGTGTGGTGACCAAAACCTGGGGACTAAGAGGTTAACTATGTCTCCTGTCCCCAGCCAGGTATCTGGTCAGCCAAGAGCAGGTTGGGATTTCAAACGGACAAAGGAATATTTATCTTTTCCCTCCTTTGTCTGGGTAAGAGTGGTTTCTTCCAAGTAACAGGGAAATGGGAGGTACGTTTCTCTAAGAGAAAAGACTTCTCACAATGTGTAAATAGGGCAAAGTTTAGATAGTCTGTCAGGTTTTATTGTTTTATGGTTTGGGAATTTGGAATTGATGTCTGAGCTGTTAAAAGTGTTTTCTCTCTCTCTTGTAATAAAGGCTTTCTAACCCAGGGACTTTTTTCCCCCCTGAGTATCTAAATCCATTGGTGGCTCTCTTTCATCTAGCCACTTTATTATGCTTGCAACTGTAGTTTTGTTTTGATAATAAAAGTTTGTTTTCTTTTTCTAATTAATCACTATTGAGGGATTGTTGTGTCCTTTGACTCAGTTCCTAGGTATAAGGGCAGAGTCCATTACTGTCTGTGTTTTTCCAACTCCAAGTAGAACAGAGGTTGGGGCAGGGGAGAGTTTTACCTTAGGGAGGAAGTTTCCCAAGTGATTTCTTCCCTGATTTTTCATGGAATTACTTGGGTGGTGGGAGTGGATATTCTCCAAAATCCGGGTATTAGGATTTTGGGGGGAAATTTTTGTACCAAAGCCTGTAGAGATACGGCTTTGGGGTGCTTTTACAGGCCCTCACTTCTGCATTTGTCGTACCAGTGTGGGGAACAGCTTTGACAGGGGGACTATACAAAAAATGAGTAAAGTTAGTTAAAGAGAATGGGCGACAGGAAGAGTCAATAATTATCTGTTCTGTTGATCCCCTCTGGGGCACCTGGCATTGGCTACTCTCAGAAGTCGGGGATATTGGGCTAGATGGACCTTAGGTCTGACCTGGTATGGTTGTTCTTACGTTCTCTTTAAACTAGAAGGAAAATGGTGAAAGGCACATTAAAAATGTATGCAGTACGTAACAAAATTCTCCAATCAGCTCAGCTTTGCTTTCCCTTATTAGATTGCGCAGTGCTCCAGTTGCCATTAGATTTGTAACCAATACAACCAAAGAGAGCAAGAGAGACCTTCTGGAGAGGCTGAGAAAACTGGAATTTGACATAGCAGAAGATGAGATCTTCACATCTCTGACTGCAGCCAGAAACCTCTTGGAGCAAAAGCAGGTCCGGCCCTTGCTGCTGGTAGATGACAATGCTTTGCATGATTTCAGAGGTAAGAGGGTGAACAGCTAAACTTGGAGGCAGCTAAACTGATGAGTCTTACTGAAAGAGTATTAGCTGATAGAACTTTTACGATTGTCTGTTCCACGTGAATAGGTGAGATCCCCATCCCTATCATTTTAGATGTGCAGCTGAAATTTTCAGTTGTTAAAGAGCCTGCTGCCCTTTTGTAAGAGTAATTTATGTAATTGTCATTTTGACTAGGGATGTAACCGGTTAACCAGTGGCCCGCCGTGGGGTGGAGGCAAGGACTGTTCCAGCCCGACCAGGCCCACCACATCATAGGCATTCCAGCCCAGCCGGACCCACCATGCCACAGGCATTCCAGCCCGGCTGGGCAGGAGCAGCTCCCTGCCCACAGCACAGTGCAGCCGACCCAGCCTGAGCAGCCACCACCCTCAGCAGGCTCAGCCAGGTCTCGCCGGAGCAGTGTGTGGGGGGGGGGGCTGGCCCATCTGGAGCAGCCCCCGTGCCTGTACTAAACTAGGGGGGGCAGGTGCACTCCAGCAGGGCAATCCCTCTGCAGCCTCCCACCCGCGGGATCTTGGTAACTGGTGAAATGTAACATTTAACTGGTTAACTGATTAGACAGGATTTCACATCCCTGATTTTGACCACCTTTCTAGCTGAGGAATTGCATTTCGCCTACTTACAATAATCCTTAGAGAAGTTTATCTCATTGATTATCTTCCTTTCCTGCAGTGTTGCTGCACCCTTAAAATAGCTGTTGTGTTGTTTCCAGAGTATGGAGTGCCTGTTCTTTCTTTATTCAGATGCATGACCATCTTTACCCAATGCTATAAATTGACCTAGTGGTACTTTTCTGTGTCATTTGTGTGTGCATCTTGAGATATCATCAGCCTGTGCTACCAGGGGCTGAGACTAGGTGATTTTTTGTTTCAGAGCTGTCAGGGTTTGGAGGCAGTGTAGGGTTTGAAAGATAGTGGTGGGAAAGGTGGTATGCTAAGACTTATGTAGGGTGAAAGATGACTGTGCAAGGTTCTCTTGGACAAATTCAGGACCAAAATTGGACCTTTGGCCCCAATAGCATCCCACTGTCTTCTTCAAAAAGAACAGGTGTGACCATTCAGGGCCTGTAAGTAGTGTAGGGATTAAATGAAAATAAGTGTCACACATGCTGACCTTCAGCTTCCTCCAAGGATGCTCCACCCCTGCTCTACCTCTTTCAGACCTTGCTCTACCCGTCCCTGAAAGTTTCCCTCCTTCCCCAACTTTTCCCGCTTCCTCCCCCGAGCACACCCAGCCCATGCTCCACCTCTTCCCACTCCCATTCCTCTCCTTCAGCACCTCTCACCTGCCACCAAAAAGCTGATTTGAAAATCACTCCCTGAAAGCTGGGAGGGTGGGTGAGGAGCTGGGGGCTTGTGGCCCTGAGCCCCCACTAATTTTTTTCTATGAGTGCTGCAGCCCTGGAACATCCACAGAGTTAGCTCCTATGATAAGGATGCAGAGTTGTTAGCACTCCAGGAAGTGTTCGGAGGACGCTCCCTCCCGCCTTTGGGGAATAAATGGGCTAATTTTATTAATTACTATAAATACCTAGCTACAGTTTTGTAATGTGTTTTTTGCTGATTTTAATTAAACCTCAGCACCATGAACTGTGCTATATTCTGCATAGTTAATGGAATGTTTGTATAAGTTAGCAAAATCATCACAGTCCATAAGCTACAGCAGTGATACATGCTTGAAACATGGGCTGCTGTACAGTCATTAGGAGATGTGTTTCTTTAAAGAAAATTAATTTTCAGCGCCCCCTCCCTCAAAGTCAGACTCCCTGGTTCATTTGTACTCTGTATCCATCTACAGATTCACACAGATAATCAGCGTTTTGTTGGGAGGGGGCAGCCAAAACCTTTGGATATGATAACATGCCATTCCTCTATACCAGGGGTGTCCAAACTTTTTTCAAAGAGGGCCAGATTTGATGAAGTGAGCATGCGTGAGGGCCGACCATTTTGCCTGACATTCTTTGAACCATTAAAATTAAATGCAAATTAACTATTTTATGCCAAGTTTATTGCAAACGGAATACTTTTCATTTCGTCACATGGATGACAAATCTAAACAGGTGTTAAATCACTTTGCCTTTCTTATCTGAAGGCCAGATGAAAAAAAAATCCAGGAAGCTGAAATATATGTCAGGAACATTGTAAAGTACATTACATATTATTGGTAATAAAGGTTGTCTGTCAACTTTTAAGTTCAAAAAATACGAACAGGAACATAACACCAAGTATACATGTTGTGTCCAAATATATTTATAACTGATTTAGACCAACTGACATTAACTGAGATTTTACAATGTATTCATATCAATACATATGGATTAGTTGGGGGCCATAAAAGATAGATATTGCCAAATTACCTGGGGGGCCGTATTAAACCGGAACACGGGCCGCAATTGGCCCAGGGGCCGGACTTTGGACATGCCTGCTCTATACATTTCAGATTTGGAGTACAGTTAAACTAATCTGATCTGAAATGTGGATCATAGAGTACACCCCAAGTCTGTAAATGTCAGCATGTTCTATAGAATGTGTGTACCAATGTATAGGGAAACTAAAGTTTTCTTGTAAGATTTTATAGGCCCCTTGTCTATGCTGAGAATTTTGAATGCGATTTGCCAGCTCTTAGTTTGGTACTGGTGCAGTGCATTTTTTTATTACCACTGCTTCGGGCAAGGTTAGACAACAGAGTAGTATAAATGCCCTGCACATATTTCTAGACACTGTTAGGAAAAGCTGCTGAAACTTTTCCGTGTAGACACAACCAGCAAGCTACTGCAATGGATTTGATATCATCACGTATCAGCTTTGAGATTATCAAATGTAAAACCTAAGGCATTTTACTGTAATTTATCATTAATTAATCAACACTTATTGTGTCACCATTAGGTCTTTATATTGAGAAAAATGAAAATATCTATATTCTAAATTAACCGGATTTGCAAACAATCAAAATGCTACTGTCCCTTAATTTTAATTCAAAGGGTGACAAATTTGTGGATCATTTGCTATTGTTCCCTCTCCTGCCCCTTCTAAACACACAAACCAAAAATTGCAGTCCTAAGAGGTTTATAATTTCAATAGGTCCTCGTCCTTTTGTGACAGGAGCTGGGAATTTTCTATTTAAATGTAGTCCAACATTTTATTGAGTATTCTTCAGAAAAGTCTCAATGAGCTGTGGGCAGTAAAACTTTATAACCTATTTTTTCTGTTTTTTTTTTTTTTTTTTTTTAAATCAGATTCCTGTTGCTGGGGACTGCTTCTGTATCCATGCTTTCACAACCCTTATCTAGGCCAGGAATTGCAGTTTGTTTCTAAATCAATTAAATCAGTTAAATCAGTGCTGTTTCTGTGCATTGATTAGACTCGACATGGACTGCATTGGGTATTTTCCATATGTAGTCTCTCATACTTACACTTAGTAGCATGCTTGAAACAGTTAAGTAAAATGGAGAATTTCTGTTAGTAACTGCTATTGAATTGTTCTTGGATAATCTTCCCCACATCAGATGGGATAAGTGTAATCCATTCTTTGGTTAATGGACCCAAATGCTTTCCATGACTGTTTTAAATCTACATGGTGTCTCTAAGAGCTGCATTTTGTGTTTGGCTCTTGGGTTAGCTGAAAGATGTGCAGTGAAAGACACTGGACAGTAATCTGTTTGGCTCCAGATCTGTTGATTCAGCAAGGGTATGGAATAAGCTGAATGTGAAAGCAGTGCAAAAACTCCAGCATGTGCAGGATACTGCTGCCTGTCTCCTCCACTATGGGCATATCACCATGGTGCCCTTGTCCCTGCACTGGCTCCAGCTGCTGGTTCTATGACTTGATCCTGTTCTACAAAGATATTAGTGGATACTAATGGATATTAGTGGATATTAGTGGATACTAGCTACTTGAGGCCATATCTACACTAGGAAATTATTTCAAAATTACTAAATTCGATTTAACTCCCAGTTTAACAAAATTGAACTAGTGTGTCCATGCTATGGGGAAGCCTCAAAATTAGTCTGAGGCAGACTCCATTAATGAGGACATGCTAACTCGGGCTTAGAGCCCCAGGAAACAATTACTCTGGGGAGTAGTTACTTCAGAATAGTAGTTACCAGAGCATCCACATGACCACTATTTCCAAATAACTATTTCGAAATTAGCGTTACTCCTGATAAAAAGTACAGATTTCAAATTAAACAGTCTGGTTTTTTTTCAAAATAATGGGCTTGTGGACGCTCTGCTTATAAGTGCGACCTAAGGGGGGTTATTTCGAAATATAGTCCTAATGTAGACCAGGGCTTAGAGATGACATCGCCATCTGAGAGCTGCCATGATAATTGTGCTCCTCTAGGCAGTGCAGGACAAAGCATGTGAGATAAGGTATTCTAAAGGAGGCCTTGGCCATGTAACAGTCTTGCACAAAAGACTAATCCAAAGTGTGATGGCTTTCAGGTCCTACTGCCAGGCCTTCCTCTCCGGATAGACCTTTTCCATCATAATCGGAATGACATTACAATACCGACAATCATGCTTGCCAAAAAATAAACCCCTCCCCAAAAGGAACTTTCCATAATCGGAGGAAATGAAATTCCATAATCAGATGTGATGAAATTTACTATCATGGTCAATTTAACATGCAGAGTACCTGGAAATTAACAATGCAGATTAAGCATTCAGAGATTTCTATTTCAGATGGTTGAGAAAAGTGAAGAATTTGTATCCTCTGACCCTGCACTAGCTAACTCTTTTAGTGTATGTGACTGTGTGAATCTGTGATTGCAATTACTGATCTGAAGTTCTGAGCCTTTGTGGAGAGCAGCAGAATCCTGACACACTAACCCTTTGTCTGTTGTCAGCTCTGAAAGAGATACACATAATAGGGATTAATGTATGTAACTATGGATTTGAGGACAGAGCTAAAGTATCTGTGTCAGGAAATGCTGTCTTCTGTTGTCCAACGGCTTACTGTGCCCATAATCCTGAAATGAAGAGGTGTCTGTGGGTTAGACCAAAGAAGATAACACTTCTTCTGAAAACCAAAACTAATACTTGCCTCCATGTTCAACAGGAAAGGGTTAGCCCCAGGTATATCAATTAACTAATCCAATCTTATCTGCCTCTGGGATACTGAGACTTTCTTCCATCAGTTGCAATTCATCTGATTGCCTACTTTTCCCCTGACAGGGCTCCTTGTGGACCGTAATCAGCAAGGGTAATGGAAGTTAAAACTGCACCATGTTTCAGAAGGTTATAATTTCCTGTTCAGATTTTCTAGTTAGTGTATTTGCGCAGAAGAGGGAATCCATTCATTTTTGTACTCCTCTTCTTACACAGGGCACTTGGTGCAAAGTAATCCTTTTATCTTTTATTCATAGTGGTCACCATTAAAATGTCTGTACATGTCCTCATCAGTTTTACAAAGGACTGCTTCCTGAGACGCTGTAGTTTCCCCATATACTTAGAATAGGAACTTTGTGATAACTGGTCAACGTTCATTCTTTATTTAATAGCCTCTGCCATAGTTAGATTAAGCATGGGCCAGATGGCCCATCCCCCCTTGGATCTGGAAAGCCTGGCACAGTGGAACTACTGCTGTGCTGCTGGCTGAAGAGGTAGGTTGAGAAGTAGCTGCACACTAGGACTGCATACTCCCTGCAGGCATGTGTGGAAAGTCTCTCTCTGGAGCAGTGTGAGGAAAGGAGCTTGGGGTTGCATTGGAGACCCAGTCACCACATGGATCCAAAAGTTTCTGATTCCCCTGTGTCGGGAGCCCCCATGGAGCTTGTCTGCTAATGCAGCCATGGGCTGTAGAAGTGACATGTCCATGCAGCCTCTCCACAAGCTGTAGGGGTTGTAGGCAATGATTCCATTTCCACCTGCCAACTCTTCGTAGCTGTCCTGCACAAAGCCCTTCTCTTATGACTTTGTAGAGGAGGTCCAGGGAAGCATGTAGCCATACAGAAGGCTGAACATATTGTTAAATATGACCAGTGAGTGAATTAGTCTTAATTTATAAGACAAAAATGGTTGTTTACATGTTTTTCAGAATCAGTAAATCTGAGGAGTTGTATTTTGGTTTTAATTTTCCAGGGATACCTACAAATGATCCCAATGCCGTGGTGATAGGACTAGCTCCTGAACACTCGAACTATCAGATGATGAATGAAGCATTTCGGTAAGTTGTGAGAAGAGCTCCCTCACTGGATCAGACCATGGACCATCTTGCCCAGTACAGGCAGTCCCCGGGTTACGTACAAGATAGGGACTGTAGGTTTGTTCTTAAGTTGAATCTGTATGTAAGTCGGAACTGGCATCCAGATTCAGCCGCTGAATCTGGACACCAGTTCTGACTTACATACAGATTCAACTTAAGAACCCCAGGCGTCCCCAAGTCAGCTGCTGCTGAAACTGATCAGCAGCTGATTCCAGGAAGCCCGGGGCAGAGCAACTCTGCCTCGGGCTTCCTGTAGTCAGCCGCTGGTCAGTTTCAGCAGCGGCTAACTTGGGGACGCCTGGGGCAGAGCAGCTCGGGTGCTGCTGGGTTGGTCCAGTAGCGCGGCCGCTCCTCGGCGCTACTGGACCAACCCAGCAGCACCCCAGCTGCTCTGCCCCAGGGGTCCTGATTCAGCCACCGCTGAAACTGATCAGCAGCGGCTGAATCAGGACTCCTGGGGCAGAGTAGCTGGGGTGCTGCCAGGGTGGTCCAGTAGCGCCAAGGAGCGGTGCTGTGGGACAAACCAGCAGCGCCCCACCTGCTCTACCACAGGGGCTTTGCTCCACATCTCCCTGGTCTGCTGAGGGGGGCACTGGCTGCGTCCCCCCCAGCAGACCAGAGAGACGCGGAGCAAAGCGGCGGAGGACCCGGGGCCAGACCCGCGGCGCTTCCAGATCAGCTGGAAGCGCCACGGGTCCGGCCCCAGGTCCTGCATGGCTTTGTTCAGCGTCTCCCTGGTCTGCAGACCAGAGAGACGCTGAGCAAAGCCGCGCAGGACCCGGGGCTGGACCCGCGGCGCTTCCAGATCAGCTGGAAGCGCCGGGGGTCCGGCCCCGGGTCCTGCGCCGCTTTGCTCCCCGTCTCCCTGGTCTGCTGGCTCCCGCAGCAGACCAGAGAGACGGGGAGCAGCTTTTCTCGCCCCGGAGGAGGCGGGCGGCAGGACCAGGCGTCCCGCCGCTCCAGTCCTCCGGGGCGAGAAAATCCCCGTTCGTATCTGCGGATCCGACATAAGTCGGATCCGCGTAACTCGGGGACTGCCTGTATCCTGTCTCCGACTGTGGCATGTACCAAAGGGTCATGGGGATTGTGTAGAACAGAGCAGTTAGGCCTGGTCTACACTAGGGTATAATTTCGAATTAAGATACGCAAGTCAGCTACCTTAATTGCGTAGCTTGAGTCAAAGCATCTTAAATTGAATTTTGGCGCCATCCACGCTGTGGGAAGTTGAAGGGAGCACACTTCTCCTTTCGACTTTCCTTACTCGTCATAGGAGCTGGATTACTGGCATTGACGGGGGCACCCTCTCAGTTCAGATTCGTGTGTCTTCACTTGACCCACTCATTCAAACTCTGGAAGATCGACTGCAGCTGCATCGATCTTAGCTGTAGTGTAGACATGGCTTTAGGGAGGGTTCCACCCCTGTCTTCCACTCCAGTTTCTGGTAGCCAGAAGTAAAGTATTGTATTATAGCAGCACCTAAGACTCCAGCTGCTTGGCACTGTACCAATATGACATCTTTGCTCTGAAGATGTTACCATCTAATTTAGGACTAGACACAGCCAGTGTGAGGAATTATAGGCAGGAAGGGAAATGTGAGGCACCAGAAGAAGAATGCTTAGTTACTTAGATGAGTCTCCAAGTGTCTTTCTCTGATGTCATTGGAGTAATATGGAGGGACAGCCATCAGGCTTGCTTGGTCTGGAGGCTTAACTACATATTTATTTTAGCATGTAATTAAACGGGTTTCACAACCTGCAATTAATCTGTAAAACTATTTTTGCAGGATGCTGTTGAGCACAAGAAGCGAGCAAGATTCCAAAAGGGATTAGATATTTGTATGAGTTATAAGAATATTCAGAATTAATACTTTTTGGAGCCTCAATAGTCAGGATTTAAAATAATCTATAATTGTTAGGGATTGCAGATCTAAAATGAGGTACAGATTCCTTCCCCTCCTCACCCAATCCTCCAGCATCTTCCTAATATGGGATTTCTTGCACTTTCCTCTGAAACATCTGCTACTGGCCACAGTGGAAAAAGAATTTTGGAAAACGTAGGTCCTTGTGTCTGATCCAGGCTGGTGGTTCCTATGCTATATCAAGGAGTAGTGTTTAGAGACAAAACCACTAGATTACTGGAGTTACAGCGTGGTTAAAACAAGTGATTGCATTTGAGTTTTTCAGTGGCTTGTGCAGTGCCATTTGACCTACCCATAGAAGCATAGAATACGACAAATGGAAGGGACATCGAGAGGTCATCAAGTCCAGTCCCCTGCCCTCACTGGAAGACCAAGCATCATCTAGATCAGGGGTGGGCAATAATTTTTGACTCAGGGGTCACACCAAGATTTTGGAAAATGGTTGAGGCCCGTACTCTTCCCGTACTGGAGTGCAGGGGTTTGGGATGTGACCTAGCATAGGAGGGGATTGTGATCTGGGGCAGGAGATTGGGGTGACAGATCTGGGAGGGAGTACGGGTGTAAGGGGGGGACAGAGGGTTTGGGTATGTTGAGTGGGGGGAGGGGGTAGAGATTTAGGAAAGGAAAGGGCTGGTACCAGAAGCAGGCTGTAGCCAAGAGACTTACTTGCCAGCTGCCAAACTAGCCTACGTGCCTGCAGAGCTTAAAATGTTTCCCAGCCAGCCTGCTTGCCTGGCTATGTGCATCATGAATAACGGAGCTCAGGACAGGGGGTGTGATTCTTCTTAGCTGCCTGTTAGTTCAACAAGCAGCTCCCATTGGCCGCTTTCCATTGACCTGGAGGGGGCAATGTCCCTTCCCTGCATAAGGCCCCCTCTCTGAGAGCCCATTGAAGCCTCTGTCTCATTTTCTACTTCCTACTCTGCTTTGAAACATGTGGCTTTTCGATGGATATCTACCAGTCTCTGCTCTGCCACAATTGTTTATTTGGAAATGAAAAAAAAAAATCTTTAAAACAACTGAATTGAAACCGACTATAATGATCATTCTTGGCTGCACCTCAGAGGTGGTATCTTCAGCAGGAAACTGGCAGGATCTTATCTGCATGCCAAGCTCCATGTAATAAAAACACTTATTGACCCGACACTTACTTTCTGGCTACCTCATTAGTGCACTTCACTAGCGGCATTGGGTTTAGAGCTTTGCAGTGCAGTCATGGGTAGGTTTTAATTTCCCCTCTGCACAAAGTTAACCTGTCACATATTCCCACTCCTGCTTCATAGAATCATAGAATAATAGGACTGGAAGGGACCTCGAGAGGTCATCGAGTCCAGCCCCCCGCCCTCAAGGCAGGATCAAGCTCCGTCTACACCATCCCTGACAGATGTCTATCTAACCTGTTCTTAAATATCTCCAGACAGGGAGATTCCACCACCTCCCTTGGCAATTTATTCCAATATTTGACCACCCTGACAGTTAGGAATTTTTTCCTAATGTCCAATCTAAACTTCCCCTGCTGCACTTTAAGCCCATTACTCCTTGTCCTGTCCTCAGAAACCAAGAGGAACAAATTTTCGCCTTCCTCCTTGTGACACCCTTTTAGATATTTGAAAACCGCTATCATGTCCCCTCTTAATCTTCTTTTTTCCAAACTAAACAAGCCCAGTTCATGAAGCCTGGCTTCATAGGTCATGTTCTCTAAACCTTTAATCATTCTTGTCGCTCTTCTCTGTACCCTTTCCAATTTCTCCACATCTTTCTTGAAATGTGGCGCCCAGAACTGGACAGAGTACTCCAGCTGAGGCCTAACTAGTGCAGAATAGAGCGGCAGAATGACTTCACGAGTTTTGCTTACAACACACCTGTTGATACAACCTAGAATCATATTTGCTTTTTTTGCAACAGCATCACACTGTTGACTCATATTCAACTTGTGGTCCACTATGACCCCTAGATCCCTTTCCGCCATGCTCCTTCCTAGACAGTCGCTTCCCATCTTGTATGTATGGAACTGATTGTTCCTTCCTAAGTGGAGCACTTTGCATTTCTCTTTATTAAACCTCATCTTGTTTACCTCTGACCATTTCTCTAACTTGCTAAGGTCATTTTGAATTATGTCTCTATCCTCCAAAGAAGTCGCAACCCCACCCAGTTTGGTATCATCTGCAAACTTAATAAGAGTACTCTCTATCCCAATATCTACATCATTGATGAAGATATTGAATAGTACGGGTCCCAAAACAGACCCTTGAGGAACTCCACTTGTTATCCCTTTCCAGCAGGATTTAGAACCGTTAACAACAACTCTCTGACTACGGTTATCCAGCCAATTATGCACCCACCTTATCGTGGCCCTATCTAAGTTATATTTGCCTAGTTTATCAATAAGAATATCATGCGAGACCGTATCAAATGCCTTACTAAAGTCTAGGTATATGACATCCACCGCTTCTCCCTTATCCACAAGGCTCGTTATCTTTTCAAAGAAAGCTATCAGATTAGTTTGGCATGACTTGTTCTTCACAAACCCATGCTGGCTATTCCCTATCACTTTATTACTTTCCAAGTGTTTGCATACTATTTCCTTAATTACCTGCTCCATTATCTTCCCTGGGACAGACGTTAAACTGACCGGTCTATAATTTCCTGGGTTGTTCTTATTCCCCTTTTTATAGATGGGCACAATATTTGCCCTTTTCCAGTCTTCTGGAATCTCCCCTGTCTGCCATGATTTTTCAAAGATCATAGCTAAAGGCTCAGATACCTCCTCTATCAGCTCCTTGAGTATCCTGGGATGCATTTCATCAGGACCTGGTGACTTGCTGACATCTAACTTTCCTAAGTGATTTTTAACTTGTTCTTTGTGTATCCTATCTTCTAAACTTACCCTCTCTCTGCTTGTATTCACTACGTTAGGCACACCTCCAGACTTCTCGGTGAAGACCGAAACAAAGAAGTCATTGAGCATCTCCGCCATTTCCAAGTTCCCTGTTACTGCTTCTCCCTCCTCGCTAAGCAGTGGGCCTACCCTGTCCTTGGTCTTCCTCTTGCTTTTAATGTATTTATAAAAGGTCTTCTTGTTTCCCTTTATGCCTGTAGCTAGTTTGATCTCATTTTGTGCCTTTGCCTTTCTAATCTTGCCCCTGCATTCCCGTGTTGCTTGCCTATATTCATCCTTTGTTAGTTGTCCTAGTTTCCATTTTTTATATGACTCCTTTTTTATTTTGAGATCATGCAAGATCTCCTTGTTAAGCCAAGCTGGTCTTTTGCCATATTTTCTATCTTTCCTACACAGCGGAATTGTTTGCTTTTGGGCCCTTAACAACGTCCCTTTGAAATACTTCCAACTCTCCTCAGTTGTTTTTCCCTTCAGTCTTGCTTCCCATGGGACCTTACCTACAAGTTCTCTGAGCTTATCAAAATCTGCCTTCCTGAAATCCATAACCTCAATTGTGGTGGTCTCCCTTCTACCTTTCCTTAAGATCATGAACTCTATTATTTCGTGATCACTGTCCCCTATACTGTCTTCCACTTTCAAGTTCTCAACTAGTTCCTCCCTATTTGTTAAAACCAAATCCAGAACAGCTTCTCCTCTGGTAGCTTTTTCAACCTTCTGAAACAGAAAGTTGTCTCCAATGCAGTCCAGAAACTTATTGGATAGCCTGTGCCTCGCTGTGTTAGTTTCCCAACATATGTCTGGATAGTTGAAGTCCCCCATCACCACCAAATCTTGGGCTTTGGATAGTTTTGTTAATTGTTTAAAAAAGGCCTCATCCACCTCTTCCACCTGGCTAGGTGGCCTGTAGTAGACTCCTAGCATGATACCACCCTCGTTTTTTACCCCTTTTAGCTTAACCCAGAGACTCTCTACACAGCTATCTCCTACGTTCATCTCCACTTCAGTCCAAGTGTGTACATTTTTAATATACAAGGCAACCCCTCCTCCCTTTTTTCCCTGTCTGTCCTTCCTGAGCAAGCCGTACCCTTCCATACCAATATTCCAATCATGCGTCCCATCCCACCAGGTTTCTGTAATACCAATGATATCATAGTTGTATTTATTGGTTAGCAATTCCAGTTCTTCCTGCTTATTACCCATACTTCTCGCATTTGTATATAGGCATCTAAGATACTGATTTGATCTTGCCTCCCTGTTGTGCCCTGACCCTCCTTTCTCCTTGCCATTATAGGCCGTAGTCCCCCCCATTTCCAACCCATCTCCCAGTCCCGCACATGCAGGCTTCACTTTGGTTATGGCTATTTCCAGGGGTTGACAAACCCGGCGAGAGCCTCTCACCAGCCCCGCACTACACATGTACCAGACCGGCACTATGCATGTGCGAAGTGCCGGTGAATGGGGTGCATGGAGCGACCGGCTGAAATCTACTTGCCACGCGTGAGTAGATTCAGCAGTTTGTCAAGCCTTGGTTATGTCTGTTGTGAACCTATTGGAAGCTGAATGACAGTAATTAGCTGCCTCAATCTAGAGCCCAGGATACTTAAAGCGAGTGATTGGTGACATTACTGCTCAAGGTTACCAGTGGATCCAGTCTCCATTGTGCCCGTGTGACAGAAGATAGGCAAAAAATAAAATTAAACCGGAGTGGAAGGGAGTGGAATTACCCCACAGCTGAATTGGGTACATTACTGTTAACTGTAGGGTTTGGTGCTTGGCCTGATTATTGTCATTGAGGAGAAATCCCAGCCCCCACCACTGCAGCTGTGACAGTCTCCCTCACAGCACAATGGGGCAGGCCCTGCTGCAAAAGAGAGAACTGAACTGAGGGTGTGGCATAGGGGGTATGCATCCTTGGTGCAGAACATGGGGGGGGGGGGGTAAACTTTTTGCTCTGAGTCACATTTGGGTAGGAAAATTGTAGGCGGCCATGAATTTAGGGATGGGATAGGACGTGCAGGGTGCAGAAAGGGGCTCAGGGCAAGGTGTTGGAGGGTAGAAGGTGCCAGTAGCTTGAACTCCAAAATGAATAGGCAGATATGGATTTACACCGTGTAAATAAACATGGGTGAAAACTGTAGATCTTCTGTTGGGTTTCTGCCCCAACAAATGTGACATTGATGCATATCTAAGGTAGTAACAGCTGATATTCACTGACTGTGAGCAGACTAGTAATGGCTGCTTTATTCTTGTTGAATCTGTTTTGGATTAAATTGATTCAGTGTAAGGATTTTTTGGCAGTTTTTTTACTCCATTGCATTATTACAAGTGAAATGTTATCATTTGTATAATACTGCAGGTGCCTATGGTGTTTTGCAAATGCATATGTAGGCAGAAGCATGTAGCCTAATCTAGACTAGGATGGACTGATTTAAAGCAGAGTGATTTGAATCCCCAATTCTAATTTTAATTTAAATCAGCAAGCAGAAACAGGGACTGATGCTTAGTAGTTATTTACCTAAAGAAAAGGTTGTTTTTCACTGATAGGCAACTATTAAAACGTTGATTTACAACTAGCTACAACCATTATACTAAATTTTGTCTTTTTTTTTTTGGCTAGCTAGGAGGATACACATTTTAAAGCTATTACATAGCTTAATAAAGATTCGGAAACTTAATTCAGGTTCTTAATTCTTATGATGCTATAAGAAAGGCATCATTCACCATTTTCTTTACTAGATCAGCAGTTCTCAAATTGTGGGATGGAACACCATTTTAATGGGGTCACCAGGGCTGGTTTAAACTTGCTGGGTCCAGGGCTCAAACACCTGCTGAGCCAGCAGGGGCCACGGGCTTCTGCTCTGGACAGGGGGGCTCAGGCTATAGGTCCCCTTCCTAAGGCTAAAGCCCTTGGCTTTGGCTATGGCTATGTTCCCTACATCTCCTGGGCAGGGGGAGCTCAGGTTCTGGCTTTGCCCTCTCTGCTCCCCTCTTCCCCCCGGGGCAGTGGAATTTGGGTGGGCTCAGGTTTCAGTCACAGTTTCTGGGATTGTGTAGTAAGTTTTGTGATCAGAAGGGGGTCATGGAGCAATGAAGTTTTAGAACCCTTGGACAGCACAAGTTTTGTTAGCCGGCGTTCATGGGAAATGGGAGTAGCCAGTTAAATGTGCTGGATACTCGAATTTTTAACTGTACACTAGTCATACTTGCAGGATGGGTTAGATAATAGCTGGTGACAGTTTACACAGAAGCATGACATAAACACACTTTACTGCCACAAGTTTACAAAAAACTTGGCTTCTGTAAGCACTAGAAAATGTCAAAAAAATGATGCTGGATGGCTATCAGAATTTTTCCAGTTAACTGAAGGAGGAAGTGTATTGCCATCTCTGACAGATGCCAGTTAACTGAGTTTTTCAGTTATTAAAGTGCCGGATAACACAGCTTGTACTGTACTAGATTATTACTATTTTACTTGTGACTTGTTTCAAACTGTGTGGGAATTTAAATTCAATGTAATATGCACAAAGCAATATTTAAATTTTAGTAAATCAATTTCTAGTGTGCTAGATAAACTTTTTGATAAACACTTTTTCTGCATTTAAAACCAATTGATGTATTAAACAAAGGAAGAACGATCTGTTGTTAATTAAATTTTCTTCTCACTGTGTTCTTCCAGATTTAAAAATAGTAGAGCTTCTCCTCCTCTCAAACCTAGTTTTTATTCATAGACTAGAAAAGGAAAACAAGCTTTTCTGCTTTTTTAGTGCCCAATAGTTTAATTTTTCCACTTTGAATGAACTGATCATTGAACCAAGGCAAATATTCTGATTGGAACTGCTGGCAAAAACTGATTTAGCACGTTGGCAAACTGGTTCTAAGTGCCTAAACTGTGACCCACACTACAGAACTGGTAGAACTTTACTTAAAATTTGGCTGCAAACATGTACTGCTTATATTCTATTTTGTATTTAATTTAAATAATTTTAATTGCTTATAATAAATTTAGAACTTAACAGGTCAGTGATTTTAAATTTTATTTTACCTCTTTTTTTTAAATAGTTTGCTTAATTTTAAATCCAATTTAAATGAAAAATCCAATTTCAAATGTAAAAATTGATATTTTTTCACTCCGATGTAGAGCAATCCAATTCTTTGGGAAGAGTTATAGCAGAATGTCATACAGGTATTAGTGTTGAAAGAATGTGAAGGGTCAGAAAGAGGTTGCTCTTCTACACACTGGATTTTTCTTGAAGGTTTCTGTACAAAATAATTGGGACTAAAAGGAGAATAAGTCCTCCTTGCCCAGTCCAAGGAAACTGCCAAATAGCATAGCTCAAGAAGCAGGAGGAGCTATTTCATTGTTGCTTTTTCCATTGCACTGGCTACATTTCTATTCATTGTGATTAAGTCTTGGAATTATCTCCAGTATCTGAAGAATTTGCTGTACAATCAAATGGGAAGCACTCAATGATCATTACCTCAGCTTTTATAGATACAGTCATTCTAGAGGGCTTTTATTGCAGTGAAACTAGAACTGGTGAGAGGATTGAAACAGCTGAGCAGTGCATGGTAGTACCAGGCCCCTTCCTTCAGATAAGCATTTAGGCAGATTTTCCAGCGCTACTGATTATGCTTTCAATGTGTATGGAGCTGTTGTGTCCATTGTGAAGAATTATAATATAGGTGATGGCAAAATGTAAACATAAAAAAATCTGATTGTAAGACAAGTGGAGTACCCTTAACTCCTAGGACACTCACAGGCATGCCCAAAATTAATTTAAGGAAACCTTCAACCACCCACTTCCCAAATTACAAACATTCCTGTTTAATTTATAATTTACTTGTGTTGCACTGATTCCTAGAGCTCTCCATTGGGGCCTCATTGTAACAGGCATTGTGCGCGCGCGCGCACACACACACACACACACACACACACACACACACACACACTCCCCTAAGACAGATGGTCACTGCTCTGGAGATGAGCCACGAGACTACTGATGGCTACTGAAGGCAGTTAGGTGGTAGAGCACAAAGTAACAGTGAGATTTTTAGGATTGTTGTAGTAAGCAGTAATATTCAGAATACTATTCCACTCGTGATTACCTGGATCTTTCCAAATGATGCTAGTAGCAGCTTTATTTTAGCCTTCTTAGCATGTCAATTGTGTGGCAGGAAGAATGAAAACTAATTTCATTCTTGCCTGCAGAAACCCAAGGTAGTGTTTTAAATTTCATGCTGACCTCTATAGCAAGCATTGGTAAAGAACTGGAATAATAATGTGGCTGAGGAAATGTGAGAACAGTCTAAAATTTGTGAGGGAGGAAATAACTCTTATTCTCCGAAAACAATTCTACATCCACTTTCTAAAGCCCCCAGTCGCTGTGGATTGCTGAGAGCTTCAAGTGGAAGGCTTTCCACTCAGTTTCTCAGTATTCTAATCAGAGATGTTAAGGATGTGTTGATCAGACATTTTCACTAATCCTTCATTCTGAATTTTTCTCTCCCTATAACAAAAGGGGAAAAAACAACTTTGTTTCTAAAATGTAACTTCTGATAGTATCAGTACCAAGAATCAAAGAAATGTAGCCGTGTTAGTCTGGGGTAGTTTCCTTTGGTATATATGGTTGTGACTACTTTCTTCCACTATTTGATCTGAGGAAGTGGGTCTGGCCCACGAAAGCTCATCATCTAATAAACCATCTTGTTAGTCTTTAAAGTGCTACATTGTCCTGCATTTTGCTTCAAGAATCAAAGAGTTACTTGAGTGTTGTAGTGAATATATGTGTGTGATGTTTATGCCCGTGGACATACTGATCTTTCCTTATAACTAGTGCATGTCTTTTATTTTAACATTCTTTTATTCCTATAAATAAACTGAAGAGTCCATGTTGCATGTTTTCTGCATGGAGTTCATTCAAACTAGGGCAAGCTGGAATCCTGAATGTCAGTCTTGAACTGTGCAGATATTGTGGGCAGTTGGAAGATAGAACAAGCAGTACCAAGAATTGCTCTGCTGAGTAATCTATATTGCAGAATTCCTATGCAGAGTAATTTTGGAAGCACTGCAATATTAATCCACCTAGCAAAGGCCTTGGAAGATTAGCAGGAAATTAAATGTGTGCATCCATCAAAATCACAAGCACTATCTACAGTTAATATCTAATAAAATATTTACAAGGATAAATCAAATGAGTTTTTACTTCGGCCATCAACAATGGAAAGTAACTCTTAGGTTCTGTTAGATAAAGGAATTAATTCCATCACTGAGTGAATATAAATATATACATAACTTTTTGAAAAAAAAAAAAAACCCTCTTTGGCTCTTGTAGTCATTTTAAGACAGTGGCTTCATTAGGTATTTTTATTACCTGGTTTGGGTGGCTGGAAGGTGGAGGAAGTAACTTTATTTATACAACTCACTCAGTAAAACATTAGTTTAATTCTCAACCCTGCTACAATTTGGGGCTTGATTCTGTTTTCATTTAAGCTAATGAGTTTTTGGCATGTACATCACTTGAAGCAGGATTAGGCCCATAGTAGCACATATCCATGAATTCAAGGCTTAATTTTTTTTTTCCTCTTCCCTTGTCTCTCTAGGTTGATCCTTGATGGTGCCCCTCTTATAGCTATACATAAAGCTAGATATTATAAGCGGAAAGATGGCTTAGCTCTGGGCCCTGGACCTTTTGTTACTGGATTGGAATATGCTACCGACACCAAAGCAACAGTGGTGGGGAAACCAGAGACAACCTTCTTCCTAGAAGCCTTACGGGGGATTGGCTGCAAGCCGGAGGAGACTGTTATGATTGGCGATGTAAGTATGAGGACTGAGTAAGCACACTGTTATCTACCTACCTGTGTGACCCCATCTCCACGGTATGTGAGCATTATGAGGAGTATATCCTTCCAGCATCTTGTAAAAGTAGGGAAACATTATAATAGAAATGTAGGGCTGGAAGGGATCCCAAAAAGTCAAGTTAACCTCACTGCACTGAGACAGGACCGAGTAAACCTAGACTATCCCTGACAGGTGTTTGTCCAATGTATTCTTAATCTCCACTGACGTAGTCCCATAAACTCCCTTAGGCTTAGTCTAGAGCTTAATTAAAATTCTCCCTGGTATCTAACCTAAAATCTTTTATTCCCCATTATTTCTTGTCCTACCTTCAGAGGACATGGAGGACAACTGATCACCATCCCCTTTATAACAACTCTTAACATATCTGAAGACTATTATCAGTTCCCCCCATTTCAGAGATAGAGGAACTGATACACTTAGGGCCTAATCCACCATCCAAGTAATCAATTCCATGGCCTCACTGAGTTTCCCCAAGGTCACACAAAGTCTATAGCCAGGAATAGAAACCACCCCTCCTGAATTCCAGCTCCATGTGGAACTCTAGGACCATTCTTCCTCTGTACAGCTTTGTCATAGATTCCCAACTCCAAATAAGCATTTCCATGATCCCGTACCTCTAACATCACTATTTTTTAAAAATCCCCTCCCCCAAAAGGAAAATAGTAACTCTTTAAAGGGACACTGGCAACTTACTCGTTTATTGTGAGGGAACACATTTCCTTAGCTCTGCTACTAAGAATAGGCAATTACAACACACTTTTAAAATCCAAAAGCTTGTTCTTACAAAATACACACTTGGGCCAGAGTGGAGTTGAATCCCTTCAAAGACCATCATTCTTGTGTGTCTGGCTCCTGAGTACTCTACTAAAAATTAGGTTGAAACATTCCATGTTTACAAACGTAATTACAATTCTGTAATACACTTGAGGTAGTAACCAAATTATCCAAGCCATGTTGTCAGGAGAAACCTGGGGTCTGATCTTGCAAATAACTGTCCATGGGAATTCTACCTCTAGTGAGTTCAGCAGGTCTCAATACAGGAATAAATGGCTGTGAATAATGGATCCTTCTTCATGATCAGACCTTTATGTTGTAATATATATTAGTACAGAGTAATTGGTTAATGTTTCAGAATGGCTTTCATCTTGCATTACATTGTACTTGGGGCTGTAGTGCCACTGGTTCAGGTTGTCCAACACTTCCCATTAAAATACTGTTTTCAGTTGCTTATAACTTTACCAACATAGCACTAGAATTTTCCATGTTGTCTGAGTTTGATTATATTTTGAAAAGTTCAGCTAAAACTGCTCAGGTATTTTTGAGACTGACAAGGGGCAAATACCGTATTTTCCGGCGTATAGGGCGACTGGGTGTATAAGACGACCCCCTATCTTTTTAATTAAAAGATAGGGTTTCATCTTATACCCCAGCGCCCCTCCGCCTCCTTTGCTCCCGGTGTCCCTGGTCTGCTGGAGATGGTCCCCAGCAGACCAGAGGCACCGGGAGCAAAGCCGCCAGGAGCGCCTGGGCTGCCCCCCCCCCCCCCCCCCCCGCCGGAGCCCCTCCGCGGCTTTGAAAGCCTCGGGGGAAGCCGGCGGCGGGGCATCCCAGGCGCGCATGGGCTGCCCCCCCGCCGGAGCCCCTCCGCGGCTTTGAAAGCCTCGGGGGAAGCCGGCGGGGGGGCATCCCAGGCGCGCATGGGCTGCCCCCCCGCCGGAGCCCCTCCGCGGCTTTGAAAGCCTCGGAGGGGCTCCGGCGGCGGGGCATCCGGCGTACAAGACGACCCCCGATTTTTGGGGGATGTTTTTTAACATCAGAGGTCGTCTTGTACGCCGGAATATACGGTACTCTGCTTTCCCCAAGCTAAAAAATTCTGGCACCTTTTTCTTTGAACTGCACTAGCACCCCATTAGCACTGGAACAGGAACTTGAAATTTGGCAAATGGGTGGCCTGAGTCATGTATGTGTCTTTTGCGGTCTTGGTAAAAATCTGCCCAAATTTGGGTGACTGTTCTAATTAAACATTTGGGGAAAAAAATCAAATTGCTCATGCTCAATAGAAACTTTGATTTTTAGCAGCTAGTGTTGGAAGCATCTGTCCTCACATTTGAAGATGCCCAAACCTTTCACAACTGCTAGCTCTGACCAGATTTTTTTTATATGCCATCCTCCTAGAGTGACTGAGCGTGTTGCCTCCAGCCCAGGGCTACAGAGGGAAAGCCAGAATTTTCCTGTAATGGTTGCTCCCAGATCTTTTGGGCCTGGGTAGGCTAAGGCACTAGAACTGAGAACAGTATTCCTGTCTCTTTTGCTTTTAGAGATTTGCTATTGGCACCAATGCTGCATGGAGGAGGAAGTTACATGATTTGCATACTGAGGGGACTAATGCCAGACCAAAAGGCAGGGAAAGAAGTGGGTTGAGACGAGGAGTCAGATATGATGCAGATGTGAGGAGAAACTGGGACAGGCAGGCTAAGGAATGGGACAAGAAGTCTGAGTGGGAGAAGGAAGCAGACATTGGGAAGTAAGCCAGAGCAGAAGAGGTCAATATTGGGAGAAATTGACAGAAGAATCTGTGCTCACTAGTCTATACTCCCTTCCAGGGTCTGAGTGGAACCCAAAATGTCCCTATCAACATTTTGTCAGCCAATATCTGTGAAACCTCCTGGCAAAGAATACATCTCATTCTCTCTCTAGTGCTGGTCCACTAGAGCAGAGTCGTCTATTTTTTGTCAAGGTCCAGATTTCTTGGTCAAAGATTTTGCAGTCCATTCAAGAGTATATGCTGGTCTGGATTTGCCCCATGGGCTGTCTGTTGACTTCCTCTGATCTAAGGATGACAATCATCTGTCCGTTAGCTCAAGTGGCAGAAGTCAGTGTGGTGAATCTAAGGCTGTCTACTTTCGCGGCTTCTTGCGTGAGAAATATGCAAATGAGGCTAAGCATGGAATATCACCGAGCCTCATTTGCATACCTAATGAGCTGCCATTTTTGCAGAAGACACTCTTGCGCCAGAAGGAGCTGTCTACACTGCCCCTTCTGGCGCACGAAAAACCCTCTTGCTCAATGCCACTACGCCGATTATTTTCAGGAATAATGGCATTGCGCAAGAGGGTTTTTGTTGCGCAAGAAGGGGCAGTGTAGACAGCTCCTTCTGGCGCAAGAGCCTCTTCTGCAAAAATGGTGGCTCATTAGGTATGCTAATGAGGCTAAGCGATATTCCATGCTTAGCCTCATTTGCATAATTCTTGTGCAAGAAGCCACGAGTGTAGACATGCCTAAAGGTTCCAACTTTATCGATGACCCACATAAGCATCAGATTGACATCTACATGATGGATTTTGGTTTTTTTTTAAAACCTAATAAATTACAAATGTGTGCACATTAAAAGAACAGTATTCATATTTCAATGTCAAGCACTCAGGTAGCCTGAATTCTGATATTTCTGAAGTTTTGAGTGCACCTGAAAATGCAAAGAGGCAGTCTTCCAAGTATCACTAGATGCCTGAACACCAAAACCCTACTAAGCATCTCTCTGCATCTTTAGGCACATACAAACTTTTTAAAAACTGGTCCTCAATTTGAGTATTTAAGCCATATATGAGATTTAGCTTAAATGTTGCAGTCCTTTCTCAAGCAAAGCTCCCATAGAGATAACTTTAGTGCATTTTGTCCAAGTGGTAATTTCAGGATATGGCGTATTATTGTTTTGATTACCTGGATCATGGCATGGTGGTGAGCACCACCGAATGCCCATAAACAAATTTGTTTCTGTAACTCTAGATTAACCTTGTTGCCTCTTCTGTCTGCCAGGATTGTAGGGATGATGTTGGTGGAGCCCAGAATGCTGGCATGTTAGGTATTTTAGTAAAGACTGGTAAGTACCGTATGGATTTTGACAATTCGTGATAAATTTGTTCACTGAAGTAGAGGGGGTTCAAATAACTCCATCACATAAATAATCAGTTGCAAAATTAGGTTGGGGTTTTGGTCAAACCACCTCTGGGGGAATCTAAATAGAGTCTTAAATGAATGTCAGCCTAACGCTGCAAAGATCATCTGTGATGCATTAGGTCAAGGAGTATGCCAAGTGGTGACGCCTTTTAAAGGGCTTTGTTTGTGAAACACATGTGATAGGAGCATCTGACAGAATCTGTTTTAGCTACAGGGAAGACTAGGCTGGCTGGACAGCCAAAGCAGCTTTTAAAAAGCACCTTTTTGTTCTTTTATTTCAGGTAAATATCGAGCAGCAGATGAAGACAAAATTAAACCAGCTCCTTACCTAACCTGTGAGAGTTTCCCACAAGCAGTAGACCATATCCTACAACATCTGCTATGAGAGAAGCATTTAGTTTGGAGAAACTTGACTCTGTCTTGACATTATTGCCTCTTTCCTCCTCACAAAATAAAACTCAAAGCACTATGTGCAATCAGGCCATGAACATGTCTCGCTGCAAAGCACTGAAAGGAAATGATACTAATATGCAACCCAGTGGCAAAGCATTGGTAAAACTCTCCTGCTGTCCTGAAGATGGAACACAGTGTGGAAAAGAGGTCTCAGGTATGCATCAGGTCAGATGGCAGGAGGAAGGAAACCAACCAACAGAAAAAATAATTTGCTTTCTTGTATTATGCAAGGATATGAGGGAAGTTCACATAGAGTCTTTGTTTTTGACTATTTAAAAGTAACTGTTTAAAAAGTCCATCAGAAATGTACAAGATAGTAACCATCAACAAAGCATAATAGCCTTTTTTAGCCTAAATGATATGTCTGTATGTTTGTTTTAGTTACCATGTGTCTTCTCTCTGCTGTGATATGACTAATTTAAATGTCGAGATGATACACATTAGGAATGACTTACAGTTTAGGGTAGTATCATTATTAATAGCCATCCCTGCTGATTTCTCTCCCTCATTTCAACCAGGTAACAATTGTTTGAATTTTATATAAAATTTGAAAAAAACAAACTATCAGTATTTTACAGATGTTTTAATTAGATACCGTTATTAACAGGAATGGTGTAGAAACAAAAATATGGTCCTTAATGGCTTTATAGGTCATGAATTTTTGAAGTTAGACTTCAGCAGGGTCCTATTAACTGTGCAGTTGTAAGGTTTTTTTTTTCCTTTTTAATGCTATGAGAAAAATCCTTCAAAACCCATGGGACCGCTTCAAGCTTTTAAGCACTTGGTTAATACAGCTGTAAAATGAAATCTCATTCTGTAGCATGCATTGTTCTTTCTGCATGTGTGAAATCCACCAAAATGAACTAACTTTGTAATGATGGTAAATGGCTTTCCTGGTCCATTTGCAAGCTGTAATAATCAAAGTCCTTTCCAGTTGTTTTACAGTGCTCCTATGTGTTAAATTATGAGACTGTAATTGTACATCATTGTTGTACTCACCTTATTGAAAATATAGTTGTATTACTAAGCCACACTGCTTCTAATTGAGAAAAAATATCATAATGAATATGTAGCAGCAGGCTCAATCTAAAGAAAGAAGCTTTACCCACAATCTTTGTGGCTGGTTACATTTCACTTGGAGTGAATTTCAGCAAGCTGTGCCTTGGACACAGCAAGCCGTGCCTCTTTGGTTGTGAGGCTGTCTCTTTGGTCTGTATTTGGGGATTTGAAATTACTTCTGCAAATGTGGTTGAGTTTAGTGACTCCAATCCAACCTCTCATTTCCTCTTCCCAAAATCTTGTGAAAGTCAAGGACTATATAGGGTAATAGAGCCCCTCCCTGAGCCACCTAAAAGATCTGCCTCCCTTACCTAATACACAGAGTGATGAGTAAATTCAGTCAGCCAACCACTCCCTGGGTGTGTCTACACTGGGCCACTTATTCCGGAAAATCAGCCGCTTTTCCGGAATAAGCCGCGAGCTGTCTACACTGGCCCTTGAATTTCCGGAAAAGCAACGATGCTGTACTGTACAAAATCAGCCGCTATTCTGGAAACCGTACGATGCTCCCGCTCGGGCATAAGTCCTTTTTCCGGAAAAGCTTTTCCGGAAAAGGGCCAGTGTAGACAGCTTTTCCGGAAAAGCAGAAGAAACGTAAAAAAGCGGTTTGGACGGCGGGAGACCCCGTAGAAGCCACGGACTTCCGCATTACCCGAGGGCTTAAAGAGCACGCACACTACTGGCCGCACGTGGCAGGAGGCCCTCAGACCTCCCTTCCCAGCTCTGCGACGTGGCAAGTGTGCTGCCCAGCCACCTCAGCGGAGGCATGGCAGCTCGAGGTGGTCAGCCACCGTCACCCGGGGCAGAGGAGGAAGCCCCCAGGGGCCGGAAGCGCAGGGCCCCATCCTGGACCCCCAGGGAGCTGGAGGCCCTCCTGGACCTGTGGGAGGAGGGTCTCCATGACCTCCAGTCCCGCCGCCGGAATGCTGAGCTGTACACCCGGATGGCCCGGAACCTCGCCCAGCAAGGGCACCCCAGCCGCAACTGCAAGCAGGTCCGCTCGAAGGTTAAGGAGTTGCGGCTGGGGTACGTGCGGGCCACGGAGGGGAGGGGAGCAGGGCCTGATGCCTGCCCCTATTTTGAGCGGCTGAACTCATTTTTGGGCGAGCCAGCCCCGCAAGGCCCAGCTGTCCCCGTTGACACCTGCCAGCACCCCCCGATCATTCGTCCCACCGAACCGGAGGAGGAAGACGAGAGTGGCGGCGCTTCGGGAGAGGAGGCCAGCGTTGCCACCCAGCAGGCCCCCTCCAGCAGCTCCTCTGTGGCCGGGGAGGAACCCACTGGTGAGTCTTTGAAGGTTACACTCCCAAAGGGCGGGGGGCGGAGGGCGGGGGGGAGCGAGACCCAAGTGTCCGGAGGGGGGAAGGGGAGAGCATGTCACTCAGGCCACGTGAGCTGCACGCTGCATAGCATGCGGCAGTTAGCAGCACGTGCAGCCTGGTGACTGAGCGGCAGGTGGCCGTGGCAGGCAGCTGCGGGCATGGCTGGGACCGTGCTTCTCACACACATTTCAGCGGGATCAGGGGGAAGGGTGGATGCCGGCTGGAACCGGACAGGGCCCGAGGGACTCAGCCCAGAGCCTGCTGCTCCACCAAGGGGTGCAGCACAGGGAATGGCACACTGTCCCAGGCCTGGCTGTGAGGCACAGCCAGCTGCTCCTGGGATAAGTGCAACGTCACAGTCCTGTGACCGTGGACCACCACCGAGCCGCTCACCTGCTCCCAGTGCCTTGGCAGGTTCCCCGAGGGAAGTCCCCACTGCGGCCACACCTGTCCCTGGGCTACCAGGCTTGCAGGAGGGATAGTGGGAGGGAGATGGGCCCCTGAGTTTTGCTGCAAGGATGGGACATCCCCTCACCCAGTCACCCTTTCTGGTTCTGACCAGGAGATATCGCACGCAATGGGATCTGAGAGCCCAGACTGCCACTGACAGGTGTGCTCCCAGGCACTGCGTGGGGATGCATCTCGCTCCCTGTCAAACACCAGTGATTAGCCCTAAGCTTTTCACAGTGTCCACCGGCAGGGAGTTCCACAGGTGAACGCAGCACAAGCACCCTCCTGCCCTGCACGGAGCCAGGATACAGACCGGTGCTTACAATACTGCAGGGAGGACCCTACTCCCAGGGGTGGTCCTTCTTGCCAACATACAACACCCCCCGGGAGCAGGAGGGGAACTGAGTGGGCCCAAGCCACAACTGTGCGGTCACCTGGGGCTCTGGGGTGGAGGGCATGGAGGTGTGGGGACAGTGGATGGCCTGCCTGACTGACCCGTCCTTTCTTCTCTTCCCTGCAGCGGGACCCAGCACCAGACCCGTGACTCCAGCAGCAGCGGCACCCCCAGCTGCCCAAGCCCGGAGGACCAGGCTCCGACACCGGGACCAGCTGCTTCGGCGTCATGTCACCGCAGTGGAGGGGATCCAGACCTCCATTGCGGAGCGTGTGCAGGGGGACCAGGAGTGGCGGCAGGAGGGATGGGCTGCGTTCCTGGAGGAATGCCGCAAGATGCGTGCCACAATGGGCACCCTGACGGCACATTTAATACATGCCATCCACTATGGCATGGCTGGACCGCATGCCCCCGCCATCCCTCCGGGAGCACAGCCCATGCCCCCTCCTATCCCTGCTCCTCTCCCAGCTCCTGCTCCTCTCCCTGCTCCTGCTCCTGCTCATGCTCCTGACCCTGCTCATGCTCCTGCTCCTGCTCCTGACCGTGCTCATGCTCCTGACCCTGACCCTGCTCATGCTCCTGCTCCTGACCCTGAAGACCGTGCTCCTACTCGTGCTCCTACTCGTGCTCCTACTCGTGGGCACCTCAGCGTGCAGGCTGCCCCAACGCGGTCTGCCCAGCGTGGGCAGGTCCGCCCCCAGAGGGGCGCTCGCAGGGGCCACCCGTCCCAGTAACTGCCCCTCCCTCCTTCTCCCAGTTAAAGGTCCCCCCCCTCCTTCTCGCAATTAAAGCTCCCCCCCCTTCTCGCAGTTAAAGCTCCCCCCCCCTCCTTTGTAAATAAAAAGTTCTGTTTTCATTTCAATCTTGTGTGGTTATTGTGTTCCTCTAGTAACTGTACAGAAATTATGTGAGATTCCAATTAGCCACTTCAATTTAAGAGGGTTACAACTGTGGACAACAAATTCATGACTCTATCACCGGGGGGGGGGGGGGCTTT
Organism: Pelodiscus sinensis; assembly: GCF_049634645.1. Taxonomy (NCBI): domain Eukaryota; kingdom Metazoa; phylum Chordata; order Testudines; family Trionychidae; genus Pelodiscus; species Pelodiscus sinensis. The sequence continues at coordinate 117,779,177 of NC_134716.1, forward strand.
TTCAGTGGTCATTGGTTCGCGGCGCATAAAGAAATACTGAGACTTTTCAGTAAAGATGTAAACCAGAAACTATATTTACATAGCAACAAACAAGCAGAAAAAAATGGTTACAATATGCAGTACAGTACAGATTCAAAAACATAAGTTAGGCGCAGGGAGGACGATTGTGGTGTTGCTGGCCACCTCGATCCTTTGGTCCTTCCGGGCCTCAGGAGAGGAACAGCCAGGAGATCCCTCGACGGATGATTGTGGTGTTGCTGGCCACCTCGATCCTTTGGTCCTTCCGGGCCTCAGGAGAGTAACAGCCAGGAGATCCCTCGATGGATGATCGTGCTGTTGCTGGCCATGTCAGTCCTTTGGGCCTTCCGGGCCTCAGGAGAGGAACAGCCAGGAGATCCCTCGACGGATGATTGTGGTGTTGCTGGCCATGTCAGTCCTTTGTGCCTTCCGGGCCTCAGGAGAGGAACAGCCAGGAGATCCATTGAAGATGGCACTGATGTAAGCCTTCCACACAAGTCCCAAATCCTGTTGGCTGTTCCTCAGGACGGCGATGGTGGCCTAAACCCTAGCCTAACTTAAAAGAAAAACCCTAACTACACCCGACGCACCCGACGAACAGACTCGATGACGGCCACGATGTGCTGTGACCCGACACTTTACTATACTATGGGGGGGGGGGAGGTAAGGAGAGGAGGTGGGGAAGGGTAGGAGCTGGGACGGAGTACTCTGGGGTGACCCAAGCGACCCTGCTACGGGGCTTGGGCAAACATGTCCACCAGGGCCTCTCTAATGCGCACCGCCTCCTGGCGCGCCTGGCGGATGGCAGCTGTGTCGGGCTGGTCCAAGGTCTGTGCCTCAGCTGCCACCCATGCAGGGAGGAAGGCCTCCCCACTGCACTCCACAATATTGTGGAGCACGCAGCACGCGGCCAGCACTTCCATTGCATTCTGCTCACCCATGTCGAGACGGGTGAGCAAACAACGGAAGCGGGCTTTTAACCGTCCAAACGCCAGCTCCACTGGGTTTCGGGCCCGGTTGAGGCGGTCGTTGAACTGGGCCCGGTTCTGGTCCGGCTGCCCCGTGTAGGGCCGCATGAGCCAGGGCATCAGGGGGTAGGCCGCATCCCCGACGATGCAGATGGGCATCGGCACATTCCCGACAGTCAAGTCCCGCCGGGGGAAGTAGGTGCCCGCCTCCAACCTCTGAAATAGTCCTGAGTTCCGGAGGATGCGGGCATCGTGTGCCCGGCCGGACCAGCCGCCGTAGATGTCCAGGAAGCGACCCCGGTGATCCACGAGGGCTTGCAGGACGATGGAGCAGTATCCCTTTCTGTTCATAAAGTGGGCTGCTCGATGCTCCGGGGCCCGGATGGCGATGTGGGTGGCGTCCAGGGCTCCCCCGCAGTTGGGGAACCTGAGGGCAGCGAAGCCGGCCATGGTCTCATCGACGTCGCGCAGGCGGATGATTCTTGGCAGCAGGACGTCGTTGATGGCGTGGACGACCTGCAGAAGGGTGCAGAGAAACACAAGGGAACACATTACATACAGCAAGGGGTGAGTGTGCGCTCCTTTGGGTCCCCCCCTTGATTCCCTCTGTCCACACACACACACACACACACACACACACACACACACCCAGGGCCCCCCTCGCCCCACGCCCCCCCCCACCAGTGGGCCGGTGCAAGGGAGGGACGGTCGAAACCCCTGAGCGACCCAGCCTGGAGTCTTGGGTGTCCCTGGGCCTGGAGTGGAGCACTCTCCCCCCATCTCACTCCCCCTGGGACTTACCTGGATGACGATAACGCCAACGGTGGATCTTCCCACCCCGAACTGGTGTGCCACCGAGCGGTAGCTGTCCGGTGTGGCCAGCTTCCACAGCGCGATGGCAACCCTCTTGTTGACGGGGATGGGTGCCCGCAGCCGGGTGGCGGTTCTCTGCAGCGCGGGGGTCAGCCAGGTGCACAGCATCAAGAAGGTCCGCTTTCTCATTCGGAAATTCCGGATCCACTGGTAGTCGTCCCATCGTCCGAGGACCACACGGTCCCACCAGTCGGTGCTCGTTTCCAAAGTCCAAATGGGCCGGTCTATCGTCGGGTGCTGATGCCACGTGGTTGCCAGGACCTCCCTGGTGAGGGAGTCCAAGGCAATCTCTGCCTCCTGGTACATGAACACCAGGGCACCAGCCTGCAGCACGAGCTCCAGGCATCTGTACAGGTCTAACAGGGGCCCGAGCAGGTACATGGCCACCCACGGCTCCATAGCAGACAGTGCAGAGCAGAAAAAATAAAATGCCAGGAAAAGCTGCTGGGGGGCCAAAGGGTGGTGTCCCCAAAACTCACAGGGCAACCACCGACCCTGTGAAGGGTGCCAGTCTCTGGCAGAGGTCACAAGGCACGGGAGCACGAGACAAACGGCTGCCCGGCGAGACCCCTTTAACCACGCGTCTGGACGGAGCTCCGGCTCCGCCCCCGGAAAGGTCTGGTGGCCTTTGCCCTTTTCAAAATGGTTCCGGGCTTTTTGCTTTTCCGGAAAAGCGCGCCGCCAATGTAGACGCGCTTTTCCGGAAAAGCGCATCGTTATCGCGGAAACTCCGTGGCCAATGTAGACGCTCCTTTTCCGGAAAAGCTGAAAACGGAATATATTCCGTTTTAAGCATTTCCGGAAATTCATGCCAGTGTAGACGTAGCCCCTGTGTAGCATCTGTGACATATAAGCCAACAGAAAATGTAACTGACAAAGAATGGGTTGTCCATCTGAGGGTATGTCTACACTGAAGAGTTTTTCCGAAAAAGCTACACTTACGTCCACACTGCTATTGCGTTATTTCAATAGAAAGTCGAAAGAATGAGGGGAGGTTTTCTGACAGCAGTAAACCTCTTTCTACAAGGAAGAAGCCTTTTTCTGAGAGAGCTTTTTCAGAAAAAGGAGTGTGTGGATGCGGAAGAGTGTTTTCTTGAAAGAGGCAGCCTCCAGGAAAAAGCACAGGTGCCCTAGTGGCCACTCCATCCACAGTAATCACAACTGAAATGCGAAATAGTGTCCACATTGGACGCTATCTTTCGAAAAAGCACATCGCTTTTTTGTTGCGCTTTTGCTGTATAGATGCTCTCTTTCAAAAAAAGCTTATTCCGAAAGAAGCTTGCAGTCTAGTTGTAGCCTGAGAGGGAAGTGTGGGTATGTTGTAGCCAATCATGTGACATTTATACACAAGAGCAGCTCACCTGAGACCACATAAGGGGACATCTGGAAAAGATAACAAGGAAGTGGCATCTACTGTTAGTAAGGCAGAGAGGATTAGAAGAGAGTTACAGAGGATTGAGATCTTTCTTCAGAAAAATATGGTTCCTAAAAGGGAATGCAGTCACTCAAAGAGCACATGGCAGTGATTTAACTCTGTTACTTACTTTTCCATTTTTAGAAGGAGAGGAAAGATCTCCATATTCAAACCTTGGATTCATACCCTACTCCAATCCAAAGGCCTGTTTAGTTCCCACAGGTGGCTGTGCAATTGCAGTTAGCTACTCCAAAAAGTATTTCAGGGCTGTGTTCGTGAACGACACTGCAATTCCCCACCACCAAGCTCCTCCTATTCTTCACCTTGTCTACTAAAAGCCACTTACTTCTTTTTCCTCTTCACTGGCCTCTTTGCTTAGTCCAAGACCTTTCCCCCTTGACTGTACTTTGTGTCGATTCTCCCCCCTGCTGTGTACCTGAGTTCATGCAGTCCCCTAGGACCAGAGACCTGTATGCCAAACCTCCACTCGTTACATCTGTGTAAAACTTGCTTCTTCAAAGGAGGCTAGTAACCTATGATCCTGGACAGGTTCTATTTTAAAAGTACAGTAGAGTCTGGATTAACCGACACCCGGTAAGTCGACACTCTGCTTTATCTGACCCTGCAGCTCCCGAGGATTTTGTCCCCGGGAGCTGCACGGTCGGATACAGCGCGGGTCAGGAGAACGGCCCCACTTGTTGCCACGTTGCTCTCTAGGAGCAGCTGCTGCCACTCCTGCCGGGGACAAAGCAGCCCCGGCAGGAGTGGCAGCAGCTTCTAGAGAGCAAGGGAAAAGTTGATGCTACTCTGCCGGGGATGCTTCATCCTCCGCAGGAGCGGCATCAGCTGTTCCATTGCTCTCTACAGTAGAGTCCGTATCATCCGACATATTCGGTAATCTGACCATGTGTCAGTCCCGTTTAGGTCGGATGATAGGGACTCTACTGTATGGTCATTAGCTCCACCTCTAAAGACGTGAAGTAGCAGATCTGGCAATCACATAATCTTTTCATCTTTACTCTCATCCACCTCTTCCTGTAGTGACATCCCTTTCTCTTGTGACTTTACTTGGACTGTGGATAGTTGCTCCATTAGGCCCTGAGCTGCCATCCCCAAATGAAAGCTACAAGATCACCATTATTTTGTGGCCATTTAGCCATGAGCTCTGCTAGCCCTGGTCTACACTAGGGAGTTTTTTTTCAAAATAACTCCCCTTATTTGGAAATAACAAATGGAGCATCCACACTATCAAGCCTATTATTTCAAAACAACCACCTCATTATTTTGAAATAATTCCTGTTTTCCACAAGGAATAATGCCTATTTCAAAATAACAGTAGTGTGGATGCTCCACAGCTGCTATTTTGAAACAACTATTCCCCGGGGTCATTCAACGTAATTACGCCCAAGTGCTTCCTGGGGCTTTAAGTTGAGGTAGCACGTTCACATTAAGGTAGGCTGCCTCAGACTAGGCTTCCCTGTAGTGTGGACATGCTATTTCGATTATTTTTTCAGGAGTTATTTCTAAATAATGTTATAGTGTAGACATGGCCCTAGGCAAGAATAGCGTGCACAGGGATGGGGACCTTGTGATTGAGAGCTGATTAGGGTACGTATGGAAGGGAACTCTATGGGTTGGGAGAGGCCCTGTCTCATTGTGGCTTTTTATGTATCACACGTAAGAATGGTTTCAGCTTGGTGTAGGCTTCCACAGTGCTCAAGTAGATCTTGGCCATTATCACTGCTTGACATGTGGATAGGTTTTGCGCACTGAATTCTAATAAATAACTAGCAACAGACCATATAACTCATTCCCCCTCTTTAAAAAAGTGTTGTTAGCGTCACAGATATTCTTAGCCCTATGAATCATCTCAACTGTCATCCACTTACAGTTCCTCTTCAGCATATGCCTCTTCAGTTTTGGAAAAATCCTGACTTCTAAAGATACCAGTTAATGAACAAACAAACAAACAAAAAAAGAAGGAGGAAAGACCATTAGAACAGAATATCTACCGGAGCTGGGCTCCATGTACTAAGTAAGTAATTTAAATTAGCCCAGATTCTTCAGCAAAAATGTACTGATACGCACTACACTACTCTAGTAAAAGCAAACTTACATTGGTTGTAGTTGGGTAAAAATGAACCAAAAAACAAATGGGGTGGAACACACACATCAATACATGAACAAATTCTATCCCAGACCAAAACCGCTTAACCTGACCATGACTACATGGTAATAAGAAGATGGTGAATTTAATCCAAGATGGGAATTTTTAAAAAGTCACTTACACTTCATTGGCTAGTAAATGCCCGATTGGTTGTGATGATATAGTTTCAGTACAGTAAACCCATAAATCTTGCTATTTCTGACACAAGCTTTCTACTTTTGCTCCTCTCCCCCTAAGTAGTAAAAATCACTTGCAGTGAATAAAGATGATGCAATATTAGTCAATTTATAAGGCTTTATGTATAAAGTTAGTGCTAGTATCTTCATTGCATATTCACAGTAGACATACATTTTCCATGAAGAACAAATTCTAATTGTCATTGAACATGGTAAATTGAAAAATGTACCTTGCAGATTGAATATACAGATTCTCTCTTTCAATTTTCTGAAACAAACAAGTAATTGTTTTTCCATCATAGTTCAGTCCTAGCTGTAGCAGAACCACAGTTACAGATGTCATTTGGATAGTGGGTGTCTTTGATTTTAAAGTCAAACTATTTCAGACAGATTCAAAATCTCTCTGCCAGGCTATATACTTCTGACTTAAATTCTTTGCTGAAGGCTTGGTGTGAGCAATCACATCCAGGAAATCTGCTGTTGTGACAGTTTCCAGTCGGAGTTCGGGTAAATTACTGCTACCTGGAGAGAGAAAATTGACCAAATGCTGAAAGCGAATGAGATCAGTACTAAGAGATGCACTTTTTAAGCCAGTGCATAATGCAAAATACTTGGTTAATATGCTAAACAGAAAGCTGGACATAGCAGGAGAGGAAATGATTTTTACCGTGTTCACTGCACAGAGACTGATAGCCTCAAGAGATGATCTGATTTTTGGAAATGTTGGCTTTAATTAGATTTTTACAAATGCAGGTTAAAACTTTTCTAAGCGAATAAGAGCACCACCTGCTGGCATGTGAAACTATAACATCTAACAGATCAGCATTTCTTAGATGGGATTCTCTGACAAGGCTATTGTACCTGGCTGATGATTTTCAAGAGCATTGAAGATTTTCCTCACTGGCCGCATAGCTGCCTCCTTGCAAACCAGTTTAATGTCCGAACCAGAGTACCCTTCTGTCTCCTAATACAAAAATCACAATTCACAGGGTTACCAATCATTGCACATGATATATAAATGCTTGTGTTACTTAAAACTTGCTTTGATTGCAGAGTTGCTATATGCAGGTGCAAATCAGGCATTTGGTTTCTTAAGGACAGTCTTCTGTCGATCAAATAAAATCTTCATCTCACTCTGTTTCCCACCTCATCTTGCCTGTTTTGATTGTAAACTCATGGGCTGTGTCTACACTGGCACGATGTTGCACAAAAGCGGCCGCTCTTGCGCAAAAACTTGCTGCCTGTCTACACTGGCCGCGTGTTCTTGCGCAAGTAAACTGACGTTCTAATGTATGAAATCAGGGCTTCTTGCGCCAGAACTCTGATGCTCCTGCTCAGGAATAAGCCCTTTTGCACAACTGTTCTTGCGCAAGAGGCCAGTGTAGACAAGCAACATGAATTTCTTGTGCAAGAAAGCCCTATGGTTAAAATGGCCATCACAGCTTTCTTGCACAAGAGAGCGTCTACACTGGCATGGATGCTCTTTTGCAAAAGCACATCTCTTGCGCAAAAGCACGTGCCAGTGCAGACGCTCTCTTCTGGAAGAGTTTTTGCAGAAGAACTCTTCTGCAAAGGAGTTTTTGTGTGAGAACACCTCAGTGTAGACGTAGCCATGGACTTCTTCCAGAGCCCACTGAACTCAATGGGTGTCTTTTCATAGGCTTTATGTCTCTGTCTCTTGCCTAGTGCAATGGGTCTCCAGGCACCACTGTGCTAGGGCAAATTTTCAACATCAGGGCTGGTCTACAAAAAATGTGCACCCAAATAACTGTTTTGCTCCCATCTTTTGTAAATGAATACTCTTATTTTGAGTTAAGAGCATTCTGTTGCCATTTAGCTAAATCACTCAATCTAAAATAAAAAGTGCACACACGAAAACAAGAAGCAGTTTCAGTATTTTGGTGCTGGTTTGTGTGTGGACTCATGAGAATCCACAGCTGATACTACAACCTTATGTTTGCAGTTTGAGTGCACTGTATTTGTTAAATATTAAGACTGCTTTATTCGGTTTCATAGACAAAATGGTTTTGATGTTGTGTGTCTTTATAAACTATTCTCAGCAGAGTGTAGGAGCTGATAATGGCCTGAATTCAGGCTCTCAGGAAAATAACTGAGTTCTTGGAAGCTGATGCCCTAATGACTCTTCTCTCTATTGATGCTCTTTCATACTGCACTAGATCCACAACAAATGCTTCCTACTCAGTGGAGTGCTGTTCCAGGCTTACCTCCAATACAGAAAGACCCCACTGTAGTGTTAGGAAAACTGGAAGTGTATAGTTATGGTAATTTTTTTCTGTGTCTGTCTGAAATAACCAAAAGTCGATGCAATCATTGCATCAAAATACATCTCTGACTTACAAGTTGAGTCATACAAAACTGGTGATTTCACCAAGTAAGACAAGTTCAACACTTCAGCTCTCATTGATGTTCCCTTGTAGGAAGAGTCCCCTCTTACCCACATTCAAGCTTTCAGCTTCATAATTTGAGCTTTCATCCCCTTCCTCCCAGCTACAGGGTTTACAGAAGCTACTTACAACATTTAGAGTTTAAAGATACTAACCCTGATTCTCTGCTTAACACTAGTTCACACTTGTGTAATTCCCCTGACTTCAATTAAGTAACTCTTCATTTACATCAGTTTCAATGAGAGTAGAATCAGGCTTACCACATTGCCACAATTCCCTTGCTGAAAGACTGCAGGCTGAGTACCCAGGGGTGAATTACAGCTGCTTTGTTCTCACCTGACCCAGCAAGCTGTACTCCAGATCGGTTCTTAGCTCCACTCCTCCACTGTTACTCACAGGGGGCAGCCAGTGCTGAATCATAGCCTGTCGGGCCTCTTTACTTGGGAGGTCAACCAAAATCCTCTTCTCCAGCCGTCGCAACATGGCATAATCTAATTCCCTAGGGAGAAGGAAAACAGGGATGAAGTTCTCAGCAAGATTATGTGTTTGCACAGATGGGTGCACTTCTGAAAAACTAAGCTGCTCGTAGCAGGAAGCCATTTCATATTTTCAGAGCTCCTGGTGATCCTTACAACCTATTTTATAAAATAGTAACTCATCATCATCATCCATTGTTGCCAATTAACTCTGTTTGTAGTAGATTAACTGATTAATTCATAAGTGAAAATGTATAGGTTAATGCTGTAGACTACATGCATTTCCCTTTCTCCTCCCTTGCCAGTACATTTTTTACCAGTCTGGCCAGCAGCTTGGCTCAGTCCTGGCTCACACTGGGTCTGGGACCTACCGCTGCTGCAGCTCTGCATTTAAAGTATATTAGGAGGCAGGCAGCTCAGCTCTGTTCCAACTCGTGCTGGGTCCAGGAGTTCCTGCCTGGCACCCACGCTGCTGCCTCTGATACAGTGGCTGCCAGCCCTACCCCCAGGGCCTATAGAATAGCTGACTAGCTGCTAAGAACTCATGAGATTACTCAACTATTCAATTAACCAATATTTAACCTCCCTATCCCACACTGCATAGCAAGTAACAGCTTGCTGTTTAAAGTGGCTCCAGTTGCTCTATAATAAGACTGGTGGCAAGGTTGCTGTGGGCCCGATCCAGTGAGTTAGTGGGCGTAGGCCACATCTGGCCCGCTAGCCACCTCTTGCCCACCCAGACTTAGGTGGAGTCCTTAAACAGACAGACTCTCTCAAATATATAGTAGATAAACAGCATTTTCCAATGATACAATTTTAAATGGGTGCCTAAATCAAGCTCCTGTGCAAATGTTTAAGTACTTAAGTTTTAATAAGATGTTGAAAAATGGCTAGTACCCAGTGCCTCCACTGAAGTCAATGGGAATAGTAGTACTCTGCACCTCAGAAAGGTCCTATTCATAAATGTTTTAGATGTGACTGCAGGCAAAGATGGAACAGACACAGTATTTAAAAAAACCCATACAGCCAATTCAGAGCTTAAAGAGCTGGAAAATACATTCACGTACACTACAACACCTCTCCTCGCGGCCTGAGAAATAAATAGGAGCTGTGAAGTCCTGACCACACAGAGCTGGCATGAGGTGTTTCTGGGGAGAGGCAGCACCTGTTTTGATACTTATTTGGGGTCTTTTATGCCTGGTTTTACTTATATTTGCTTCCATCTCTTTCTCACAACAGAAAGTGGCATAGGACCCTGCAATCTACTCAACGTAAGGACCTTATTAGCAGAAGGTAGCTCTATGGTCTAGCTGTACGTCATCCCATCTTTGTGAACACACTTATGGAAGAGAAAGTACTTCTCAACGTACCTTTAGTACTTAACTCTGAGGGAAGAAGCAGCCTGTTTGTTAATCAATGCAATGTCCCTGCACCAACCTTTGGACCATTACACAGCTGGAAAGGGAAGGGGAAATGACACTATTCTGTACTAGCAAATTAAACTAATCAGTTAGGAAAGACTTCAAAGCTACTGGGGAGAAAACAGCATAGTTAAGGATCACTTTAGTTAACAAAGCCTTTATTTTATTTAATTGTTTAATTATTTCAACAAGTAACTTGTCAATAAACTACACTGCTTTGTGATGAGCAAAAGGAAGCTGGGCTGGCAGGGAGGAGTGGACTGCTGAATGGAATGGAAAGATCAATAAGCTTTCTAACAAATACTGCAGTGTAGATCAGAGTGCATAAAGCGCTTTGTTTTGACTTCTTTTCCACTCAACTAAAAGCAGCTTGGTATTAATTTTTCATGGGATCAACAGCCATTCAAGATAAACAAATCTTTTAAAATCTAGTTCAGTACAAGGCTGAAAAAGTGAGGAATAAAAACAATTATTTAAAATGACAGGGCTGTATCCTGATTTTTTGCGAGACACACGGTATAACTTGGAACTAGCCAGGTATCTCCTGCGCTATAAATCCCAAGAGCAATTTAGGACAAGTGCTCATGATACTGTCCCAAAGGGAAGAGTGGCTACTGATTTAAACAGCTGTCCTCATTAGAGATAACCATGGCCTAGTAGGCTGAGCATGGGGCTGTGATTCAGGAGCCCTGGCATCTACTGCTAATTCTGCAATTGGCTCTGTATGATCTTGAGCTAATAACCTTTCTGTCACCCCCATCTGTAAAATGGGGGGAAAGGGCAACTCCTCTTGCAAAGCCATTTGTGATCTACCGCTAAGCAAACAGCACTACACAAGTACAAATCATTGTCATCAACTTTCTTCCTTAAACACAAGTACCACATTTGGTGGTATTTCATGAATTTGTCCCAACATACAACCCACTAAATGCACTGTTGGGTAACACATTCTTTGATTACATAACTAAGGGAAATCAACTGACATACAAGAGCTAACAAATAATACTTGACATTTATATTGTGTGTTAACTGTTCAGGGCCTTCTACATGCCTGAACTAGTTTACCATGTGTCCAGTATCACCTGCTAAACATGTGATGTGGCTAGTATTATCCCCAATGTAGATTTCTTAGGGGACAGCAATGGGAAAAGGACACAGAGATGCTGTGACTCTTCCCAAAGCCACAGGGAGGTGTCAATATGATAACTAGGACTAGTATTCTGCCATTCATGTTACCACTACACCAAACCTTCCCCGTCAGTGTATAAAGATAATCATGAATCCAAAGAAAACGAGCAAGAACAATATTCCAGTTCCTTCCCAAATCTATTACTTCCTGTTTGCCCTGTTGTACTACTTTATTCACATTCTTTCCTCTCCACATTCGTTCTACACTCCACTACCTTCTAGGGCCAAAAGCCCATTTCACTTGCAAAACTACTCATTTTCAAATTCAGTCCTCACATTAGTAAGCCTAACTCAACTGAACTCAATGGTTTTACACTGGGATTGTCTACAGCCCAACAAGTATTTAAGAAAAAAAAGACCAATGTACACAGTGCTGGTGTGAGCAGGCACACTAATTTCAATGGAATTTCATCAACTTGAAGCAGGTCTCTGCAATAAAAATTATTTATTCATATTGACAGAAATCTCTATTTAGTGCCCTAGGCCCTGTTCTTCCCTTGTTTGTATCTATGCAAGTCAATGAGATTACTTGAGTTTCTGGAGAACAGTGAAGGGTAAAATCTGACATATTTAGAGGTGTTTAAAAATTCTGAAATGAAATTCTAAAACTTTAAAAAGGCAAGACTTTCAAAACTGGGGGAGGGAAGGGTCAGAGTCTGAAAAAACAGCAGCTCTCATTTTGACACCAAAAATAAGATGCCAAGTTTTCAAAAGATTTCAGCCCTGACTGCTGAGTGCTTTTGCAGACCTGGCTGCAGAAAGTCTCACTGGCGACTGCTGGCTGTAGAGATCTTTTGAAAACATGATCCTGCCTACCTAAAGTTAGAGGGTGAAATCTGGGCCCCAATAAAAGCAGTGAGAACATTGTTACTGACTTCATTTCAACCAGATTTCATGCAGGCTTTTACAATCCTTATTTGTGTCACAGTCCTCCAAACATTTATTCATAAATAACTTGACACGCAAGTAGTCCCATTGAAAATGTCTTGGAATTTTATTTAACCTGTTAGAGAACTGTTTAGATTTCAGGGTTTTCTGCTTGCAATTAAGACTTTAGGGGGTGAAAATGGCTGTAGTCTTTTTTCCCTGAAAAATACAAATATTTCAAATTCCAAGTTTCAAAATCTACTTTGAACACAAATGAATTTTGGATTCAGTAATATGTAATTTTGAATTGGATATGTTTTTAAAGTGAAAATGGCTATTTTGTGCAAACTTTACAGCATTTCTGGATTGTGAAAGGGGTCCAAATTAAATGCTGAAATAGTCAAAACTGTGTTGACTGTTTAGCCCAGCTATTCTCATAATGAGATTATAAATCCCATACACAGATCAGGCACATCTGATGATCTTTTTATAGAAAGCAAGCCCATTGAGGAGGTCAGCCTCATGACTGCCTCAAAAGAGGTCTGCAAGGTCCATATCTTCAGGCAACCTGCTGTCTCCTGACTCCATCTTATGGCTTCTGACAGTCCCAAAATTCTCCTTTTGCACTAGTGTGCAAGGGCATGAGGACTTCACTCTTCTGGAGACTGAACCCTCCCTTAAAATTGTACAGGTTGAAGTACAACCTGGTCTGAGACTCTCTGGTGCAGGAACATCTGTGGTTTGGCGGCCTTAGGGCTGGCTGTGGAGCCAGGAGCTCAGTGGTCTGGAGGCAGAGGAGCCTGGTGAGCTGAATGACCCTGGAAGAGCCCAGAGTCCATTAGCAGAGGGGCCGACCTCCCTCGTCCAACAAGGTCCCGCCTTCAGGACTGGTCAGGTCCTGAGGGTGCTGGACGAGAGAGGTCCAACCTGTACTGCTGCATGAAGCTTAGCTATTAGAAGGATTACTTCAACAACTGCGCATGAAAAGGAACTATGGGTTGTTCAAAACCTCTCTTTTTAAAGGGTAATGATGCTGTAATAAATTACCATTTTTATAGAATGTTACTAATGAACCACGTAAGGAGAAACAAGTTATTAATATACTAACCATTCACTTCCAAAAGATAATTACTTGCATGTGTAATAGCTACTTATCTTGAAGTTGTTTTTTTAAACAATTGGAATATTAGTAGTTTTAGAATTGAATTAATCCTATTCTGGGTCTATTTTTCATAAAGGCATTGTAATACAAAACAGGACTGATTCCACACTGATTTCTACAGGATTTCCACACTGATGTCTACAGGATTGCCCAAATGGTAAGTCAGCACAGAATTTGCCATAGTAAGTGCTGCTATTAAAGTATGGAGAAATGGCAAATGGTGGCTTTGGTGGGTTTTTTTGTTTGTGTGTGCGCGCATGAAACTATAGAATCACCATTATATATAAAGATGAAAGGAGAATGTAGACATTTTTTGTTAATAGATTTGTTCATTTTTATTGTTGATGTAATGCCCACAAAAAGGGGCTGTTCTGAGACTGAAGTTGTCTGTCTATCCTTCAGAAGGTAGAAAACATGCACGATAAAATCTTCAAGAGCACCTAAGTGACTTAGATTTCTAAGTCACATTGAGTTTCAATGAGATTTAGGCTTGTAGGTGCCTACATCACTTTGAAAACTGGACAGGCATTTAAGTAAGTAAGGGTACGTCTACACTACAGCGCTAGTTCGAACTAACTTAGTTCGAATTAGTTAATTCGAACTAAGCTAGTTCGAACTAACGCATCTAGAACTAAAAACTAGTTCGAACTAGCGTTTTGCTAGTTCGAACTAGTAAGTCCACATTGAGTGGACTCTGAACAGGGCTTAAGGATGGCCGGAAGCAGTGCCGGCAGGGCATAAAAGGAGGACTTAGAGCGTGGAGATACTGTCTCAAGCTAGCCGAGGGCTGCGCTTAAAGGGTCCCGACCCCCACCCCGGACACACAGTTCTAAGGGGTGCCCCGCTTGCAAAGAAGTTCTGGCTTGGAGTGCCCTGAGTGCCCACACTGGGCACATCACACCACTAGGCCATCAGCCCGGCTGCACTTGCCGCAGGCTGCCATCTGGGGAGAGGGGGCAATTGGGGGGCTGCAGGAGAGCTTCCACCCCCAGAAGCCCGCAGAGCCAGCCCAGTCCTCCCCATCGGGGGCTCGTGCCCCATTCCTCCCTCACCTTCTTCCACTTGCCCTTCCCTAGCCCCCCTTCTTATTGATGTACAAAATAAAGCTAATGTTTCTTCCAACATTGACTCTGTCTTTATTGAAAAAAACTGGGGGAGACTGGGAAAAGGAGGTGGGAGAGGGGAAGAGAAAGGCTGGGAGAGGGGAGGGCAACTAACATGATCAGGGGTTGGGAACAGGTCCCAGATGAAGAGAGGCTACAGAGACTGGGACTGTTCAGCTTAGAAAAGAGGAGACGGAGGGGGGACAGGATAGAGGTCTCTAAAAGCAGGGGTTGGGTGGAGAGGGTGCATTCAGAAAAGTTCTTCCTGAGTTCCCATAAAGAAGGACTAGAGGACACCAAAGGAAAGGAATGGGTAGCAGGCTTGAAACTAGTAAGAGAAAGTTGTTGTTCTTGACAAAGCAAATAGTTAACCTGTGGAACTCCTTGCTGCAGGAGGCTGTGAAGGCTAGAACTAGAACAGAGTTTAAAGGGAAGTGAGATAAAGTCATGGAGGTTGGGGCCATGGAGTCCTATTAGCCAGAGGGTAGGAGTGGTGTCCCTGCCCAAAGTTTGTGGAAGGCTGGAGAGGGATGGCACGAGACAAATGGCTTGGTCATTGTCTTCGGTCCATCCCCTCCAGGGTCCCTAGGGTTGGCCGCTGTTGGCAGAGAGGCTACTGGGCTAGATGGACCTTTGGTCTGACCCAGGACGGCCATTGTAAGCTCAGGGCTCAGGGTCGGGGGTCTCAGTGGACCCCCTTGATTTTCATGCACACCTGCTCCTGGGTGGCCAGGCTGGCAGCTCTCCTGCCCTAGACGGCCACTTTCCTGTGCCTAGTGCGGAGATCGTGGACGAGGTCCACGATGTCCGCACTAGCCCAGGAAGGTGCCCGCCTCTTGCGGTCCAGGGCAAGCTCCCGGGAGCCGCCAGCCTGGTCCCGGCAAGAGGGGGTGGGCTGGGAGGCATCGGGTGGGTGGCTCTGTGCCGTGCCAGGTGCAGGGTCTGCTAGCTGGGTGCTGGCAGGCTTGCACCTGGCACGGGCACCGTAGCCAGCCCGTGCCCCTTTAAGGGGTCCGGGGCCGGGAGGGGGGCATAGAGTTTCCCTGGTGTTGGCCAGAGTGGCCACCAGGGAAACCTGGGGAGGGCTAGCCTCCCACTAGTTCGAACTAAAGGGCTACACAGCCCTTAGTTCGAACTAGCTAGTTCGAACTAGGCGTTAGTCCTCGTAAAATGAGGTTTTCCTAGTTCGAACTAAGCGCTCCGCTAGTTCGATTCAAATTCGAACTAGCGGAGCGCTAGTGTAGCGCATAGGAAAGTTAGTTCGAACTAACGTCCGTTAGTTCGAACTAACTTTCTAGTGTAGACATACCCTCGGTGCATTTGAAAACTTTACCTGCTTCAATCCTGATTTGAGGAAACTACTTCCATGCTGAGAGGGAGTTCACTCTCTATATCCATTCTGTCTTTGGCCTCTCTGATGAAAGGGCTACAAAGGGCTCCATTAATTCCACTGGGGAATAAAACATTAGTTAAAACTTTCCAAGATAATATTAAATGTGTCATGATAGAGATGATGTAAAACACAGATTTGAATACTTAAATTACAATGCATAATTAACATGTAAGGTTTTTTCACATACATTTGAATGGAAGTAGTTGTGGATATACAGACTGCAGTTGTTCAGACACAGTGTATGCTGCAATAGAAAAGGCAGCTCACCAATTGTAGACCAAGGATCTCTAGTCACAGAATGAGGCTCTTCCAACAAATGTCCCTAGGGCGTCCTTGTGAAAAATCAGCCAGAGAACCACCAATCAAAATAAAAAACCCAACAACAAAACATGCACAAAAGCTTCAGAGGGTATCCGAGTTAGTCAGTAACTAGAAAAACTTAAACAACAAATAGCCTAGTAGCACTTTATAGACTAACAAAACATGTGGATGGTATCATGAGTTTTCATGGGCACAGCCCACTTCTTCAGGTGACTGGAGTAGATTGTAACTACTTGAACAATCTATTTGCCATCTTTTTTCTCCTTTTTTTCCCTCCCCCCCTCCTTCCCTTATTTATTCTTGGATCTGGACTTTCAATACTCCAGTCATTTGAAGAAGTGGGCTGTGCCCACGAAAGCTCATGATTCCATCTACATGTTTTGCTAGTCTGTAAGGTGCTACTAGACTATTCGTTGTTTTTTAAAACAAAACGTGGTTCTTATGGTTGTGCAGCCCTCACTAATCTTGAGCTACTTTCAAAAGGCATCATTATGTGGTTGTCACAAAGCATAGCTAAGTAAATGCTACAGAAATTGATGTGCTTGTCAGTCAGATTCCTTGTGCTGTGTAAACAGTGACCAGTCATTTATTAATGGTGGGACATTTTGGTGAACATCTGTTGAGTAAAAACAGAAGCCTTCTGTTTCACTAAGGGGTTCTCACCTTTTTTATTCTGTAGGCCATAATTTAATACAGATTGTCTTGCGCTTGCCCTGCCCTTTCAGTTATGATCCTATGGACCACCACTCCTTCAGTTCATGATCACATATCAACTATAGCACTTTCTCGCAGGGAAAAGTAATGCTAGGGAGGTATTCAATACATTTGCCATCTTTTAAATTCATTTCAGTATAGGAAATAAAGGAGGAACCAACACCATGGGAACTAACAGCTCTCTGCAAACCTCCTACCAGTGTAAGGGGAGGGATAGCTCAGTGGTTTGAGCATTAGTCTCCTAAGCCCAAGGTTGTGAGTTCAATCCTTGTGGAGGGGATTTGGGGCAAAAATTTGTTAGGGATGGTACTTGGTCCTGCTGTGAAGGTAGGGGACTAGACTTGATGACCATCCCTTCCAGTTCTAGGAGATAGGCAATCTTCATTAATTTAATTTCACAGACCACACTTTGAGAACCACTGGCCTAGTGTATGACTACAACAGCTTTCTTCCTGCGTCCTCGTCCATCATTAGATTTGGCATATAAAACAATATAGATACGCCGCCTCTGATAAACTAAGTTCTGCAGGAAAATATTGCACTGATCTGAGTAGGTGTACCTATGCTGAGTAGAATCAGAACAGTTCAACTATCATCTCTTTCTCTTTGGCTGAGGCCAGATCAGTCCCCTTCTGCTTATGGGACTTGAAGCAAGTCAATTCAGGTGAAATGCATTTGGGGCCATAGGAGTGGGGAAATATTAGTTCTGCTTTCATGTTACCTGTATCTTCACTGGAATCTACAAGAGACCTTTTGTAGGTGCACAACAGGAATTGGGATCACGATAGCTGGGGGCAGGAAGATGCAGTGGAGTTAGGAATCAACCACTACCTGTAACACTGTTCCCCAGCTTCTCCTGGATGTATCCCACTAGGAGCTGGTGCTGCTTCTTAGACCATAGGAGGTCACTGCTACAGGTAAGCAGCATCCTTCATCCAGCTATTTCCTACCTCCACAAGCCTCTTCCCAGCAGAACCCCACTCTATATCCCAAGGGCTTTCCTGCAAAGTCACATTGCTCAGGCTTTGTCTTCAGCCCCAGATGGGGTAGCTTGGAGCCCAGGGCTTTGGCATCATGCAGTGGGGTTCTGCTTTCTGCCCTGAGCCCCAGCAAGACTAATGCCTGTCTGCTTGGCAGACCCCTGAAACCTGCTCACGCCCCACAGGGGACCCCGAACCTCTGGTTGAAAATCACGATTATATTTTCTAACAACAGACCTTTTATTCTTCTAGATATAAATGAAAATAAAGAAACTGAAGGGTTTTATCCCTCAACTTTTAAAAGTCACATATTAATACCAATGAAATCCAACCTATTTATAATGTATCTTTCTAAGCAGTGAACATTTTAAGCACCTTACAGTTTTATGCTGAAGCCCTTCTTAGCGTAAACATAGTAAATAACTTGGGTATAAAATCAAATACTCCATTTTAAATATTAGCAGCTGGTCACACCAGCATATGTCAACTTGATTATGGATTAGTCTCATGTGGCACAAATAGCAAGAATTGTAGAATTTAAAAGTGAAAGCTCCAAATTAATCTTTAAATGCTTTAACCAAATATCAAGGCTTTCTCTGCAAGAGTCTAAATAAAATCTTTATCTGTGCTTAGAGGCTCATGCAAATGTATTCAAAATGTACTCTCTGGATCTCTTACCATGGCAGATTGGACGCTGCTAAAACGAATACAAGATCATCAGATCGCGCTAGGCCATCCATCTGCACCAATAATTCTGTTTTCATCCGCCGACTTCCTTCATGTTCACCACTACCAAGATTCAGAGAAATATTGTTTGCTTGGTGCTTTAATGCAATCACCTTTATTTAGACTGAGATTCACAGCAGCTGATCCCAGTCACAGTTTTGTCCCAAGTCAAAGCATGATTAAGTGCCCTTCGCTAACATCCAAGCATTAAGTCAAGCTCCTGATGACTACTTAAATGTGCTCACTTCAGTGCATTAGCCTGGAGTTAATCCACTATTAATGGAGTAAAAGAAAATACATATTTTGTTTTATCTGTGCATAAAGATTAATACAGAAGAAATGAGTAAATACTAGAGTTGGTATTTAGAGGAAAATGTTGCTAAGCCTTGTGTTGGCATTATGTAGGAGTTGTGTATGGCATTGTGTATGGCAATATTTTCTTTCCCTTTTCGAAAGAACCACATCTAGACCATGGTTTTACTTTTGAAATGGCGCTTTTTTGAAAGAGCGCCATTACGTGATTATGCAAATAAAGCGCAGGAAATTCAAATACCAGCTTCATTTGCAATTTCAAAGTGCCTAATTTACATCCCTCTGTCAAAAGAGGGATGTAATCTAGACGCACCCTTAGAAGTGTTAATGTATTCAGTGCAAATAGTGGAAAGAGGAAGAGTTTGAGAGAGAAAAACGTTTACTACTGAATTCAGTATATTTCCATCTTCTTGGGAGCAAACAAAAAGACATGAAGAACTTAAACAGTAAACGTGAAACATGTTCCTCTTTCTTTGAGTCAGAGAGGATTAGGAATCCCAATGCTAAAGAAATATGAGATTTAAGGGCTTGTTCCTGCTATGTGCTAGGAACTCTGGCCTCAATACAGAAAAACATTTTAGCAAGTGCTTAAGTGCTTTGCTGGATTGAGGTCTCGGATCCAAAGTGCTCTGTATTTGCAAGTTCAAACCCTCAAAAAAGCCTAAATTGTATGCTCTGCAGTTCAGGTATTAGGTCCTATTTCTGTTAAGTGTCATCTTGATATACGGTGCTATATCAATATTTAATCAAATAACTTCATTCTTGGATATGTACACCACTTTGATGGATCACTCACTGAAGTCAGGGCGAGCTATAAAGGAAAGTATGAGGGCCTATAATTTATAGCCATTAATTGACAATGATTATAAGTTGTATCTTTATAATACAGTGTACTGTATACATTCTTTATGAGCACATATAAACACCCGGACATGGTATGTAAAGCATCTAGAAAACTCTGTGAAGGACACCCGATACATACAGCATCTATATATTTGTCCCTAATGCCATCAGTTTTCTGATTTGTCTTAAACTTTTAACTACTTGTATTGCCATGGATGGGAGTATTAACATTGCTTTGTCCTCACTGCTACAAACACTGTCCATGCCTTAGTAATTACATTACATAATGATGCAACTACTTCTTACTGCCTTGCATGGTCATCCCAACCAGTAAAGCCAAAAGGTTGCAGTCAAAGATCACCTTATTTTCCTCTCTGAACCCCTTCACTGTTTCCCCATTGTCCAGTCTAAATTTCCTATTTTAAAGACAGTCATAATTGCATTCTTGTACTCCTACTCATATTCTTCCCAGGCCAACATATCACAGTTAATCCCTTGCTATGTTTTACCCACTCTGGCCTTCATGCATTCTTCATGCACCACCCTTTATGCTGATAGCTATGGATCTACTGGAATATTGTTGGAATGATTGAGGTACGAGCCTCATAGGTTGAAAATGGGTTTGAACAAAAGCTATATTTTAAAAATTAAAATTTAAAAAAGTGGTTATCAGCCTTTTCATAACCATTCTGCGAGATGTGTTGCTCATGTCCATTCCAATTAGGTGTGTGCATGCACAGCAGCTGGAAGATTTTCCCCTAGCAGCATCCATCAGGTTGGCTTCAGTATCCCCAGGAGTCATCCCCTTCATGGTGCTCAATATAGGGCTCTGCCGACCCACATCCCCTTAAAAGATTAGTAACCATGTTTTCTTTTTCAAGTGACTGCTCATGTGAATTCCAGTTAGGTGATTTACAAGCCTAAATTTTTTTGAGGCGGGAGGGGATTGGAGCTTAAATGTTCACTGATTGAAGTACTGTTCTACACAAAACTGCATTGTCTCTGGTCTGCTGGGCAATGGCACGATGCAATGTGAACATACAAATGGGGGACCACATTGCCACTCTGCACATTTCCTGGATTGGAATGTGAGCCAGGAATACTGCTGATGAAGCCTGTAGTCTGTGGAGTGCACTGTTAGCAAAACGGCAGGTACCTTTGCCAGGTTCTAGCATTCCCAGATGCAGGACGTGATCCATGGCAAAGTCCTTTGGGAGGAGACTGGGAGTCCTTTCATTCTGTCTGCTACCACGATGAACATTTGAATGGACTTCAGAACAGTGTGATTCACTCAATGTAAAAGGCTAATCCTCTGTGAACACCCAGGGTGCGTCTAGACTACATGGCTCTGTCGACGGAGCCATGTAGATGAGTGTACTCAGAAAAGGGAAATGAAGCAGCGATTTAAATAATAGCCGCTTCATTTACATCAAAATGGCTGCCGCGCTGTGCCGATCAGCTGATTGTCGGCATGACAGTCTAGACAGCGATCAGCCGACACCAGAACCCTTTGTCGTCAGATCCTGTAAGCCCCGTCTAGACTACAGCGCTGTGCCGACAATCAGCTGATCGGCATAGCACGGTGGCCATTTTGATGTAAATGAAGCAGCGATTATTTAAATCGCCGCTTCATTTCCCTTTGCCAAGTACACTCATCTATATGGCTCCATCGATGGAGCCATGTAGTCTAGACACACTCCAAGTGAGTGAAGTCTTTGTTCCCTATTTGCGCACAGCTTAGGATAGAAAACTAGAAGAAAGATTATAGAATCACAGAATACAAGGACTGGAAGGGACCTCGAGAGGGCATCGAATCCAGTCTCCTTCTCTTATGGCAGGACCCAGTACTGTCTAGACCACCCCGACAGACATTTATATAACCGACTCTTAAATATCTCCAGAGATGGAGATTCCACAACATTCACAGGCAATTTATTCCAGTATTTAATCACCCTGACAGTTAGGAAGTTTTTCCTAATGTCCAACCTAAACCTCTCTTGCTGCAGTTTAGGCCTATTGCTTCTTGTTCTATCCTCACAGGCCAGGAAGAACAATTTTTCTCCCTCCTCCTTGTGACCCCCCTTTAGATACCTGAAAACCTCTATCATGTCCCCTCTCAATCTTCTCTTTTCCAAACTAAACAAGCCCAATTCTTTCAGTCTTCCTTCTTAGGTCATGCTCTATAGACCTTTAATCATTCTTGTTCTTTGCCAATTTTTCCATATCTTTCTTGAAATCTGGTGACCAGAACTGGACACAATACTCCAACTGAGCTAGCTAATCAGTGCAGAGTAGAGTGGAAGAAGGAATTCTCATGTCTTGCTCACAACACACCTGCTAATGCATCCTAGAATCATGTTTGCTTTTTTTGCAACAGCGTCACACTGTTGATTCATATTTACCTTGTGGTCCACTATGACCCCTAGATCCGTTTCAGCCGTACTCCTTCCAAGACAGTCGCTTCCCGTTCTGTATGTGCGAAACTGATTGTTCCTTCCTAAGTGGAGCACTTTGCATTTGTCTTTAGTAAATTTCATCCTGTTTACCTCAGACCATTTCTCCAATTTGTCCAGTTAATTCTGAATCATGACCCTATTCTCCAAAGCAACTGCAACCCCTCCCAACTTGGTATCATCTGCAGACTTAATAAGCGTACTCTCTATTCTGATATCTAAATAGTTGATGAAGATATTGAACAGAACCGGTCCCAAAACAGATCCTTGCGGAAACCCACTTGCTATACCTTTCCAACAGGATTGTGAACCGTTAATAACTACTGTCTGAGAATGGTTATCCAGCCAGTTATTCACCCCACCCTATAGTAGCCGCACCTAAGTTGTATTTGCCTAGTTTATTGATAAGAATATCATGCGAGACTGTATCAAATGCCTTACTAAAGTCTAGGTATACCACATCCACCACTTCTCCCTTATCCACAAGACTCGTTATCCTATCAAAGAAAGCTATCAGATTGGTTTGACATGATTTGTTCTTTACAAATCCATACTGGCTGTTCTCTATCAGCTTACTATCTTCCAAGTGTTTGCAGATGATTTCCTTAATTACTTGCTCCATCATCTTTCCTGGCACAGAAGTTAAACTGACTGGTCTGTCGTTTCCTGGGTTGTTCTTATTTCTCTTTTTATAGATGGGCACTATATTTGCCCTTTTTTCAGTCTTCTGGAATCTCTCCTGTCTTCCATTACTTTCATGAGGTCCT
Organism: Pelodiscus sinensis; assembly: GCF_049634645.1. Taxonomy (NCBI): domain Eukaryota; kingdom Metazoa; phylum Chordata; order Testudines; family Trionychidae; genus Pelodiscus; species Pelodiscus sinensis. Next base: position 117,801,924 of record NC_134716.1, read on the forward strand.
GATGACTTGCAGACATCTAACTTTTCTAAGTGATTTTTAACTTGTTCTTTTTTTATTTTATCTTCTAAACCTACCCCCTTCCCACTAGCATTCACTATATTAGGGAGTCCTTCATCAGACTTCTCGGTGAAGACCAAAACAAAGAATGTCCTGGTTGACATGAAACTGGAAGACAGTCTTGGGGGTTGGACCTGATGACCTTCTGAGGTCTCTTCCAACCTTCTAATTCTATAAATGCTGGATGAGGTCTGAGCTGAACCTTGTCCTTGTAGAACACACTGTAGAAAGGCTGTGATGTTAGTGCCTTGAGTTCAGACATCCTCTGGCTATGGTTACAGCCAGTGTTCCCTCTAAGGTGCGCAGGTAGAAAGGGGGTGGATCCAGTAGTGATGCTGGTGCACTGGCCTTGAGCACAGCTTCAGAAGGCCTGTTTCTGACCTGAAGATGGTTTAGAAAGGCCAGAGCCCTGACCCAAGGAAGGGTATGACCTCATCCTCCTCTGGGCCATCCTGTCGAATCTGTGGCTGGTAGAACTGTGGAGGAGGTTGTGGCCTGAAGTGCTTCTTCTGTGTAGCTGGGGTATACAGGTGCAGGAATTTGAGGGTGGCCCTTGAGTCCTTCAAGCTATGAAATCCCTTATTTCCAAAAGGAGAGCTGGGCCTTTGGTAGGGAGGTCTTATACAGACTGCTGGACCTCATAGGGGAGACCACAGACCTGCAACCAGGAGCTCCTCGTTTCCACTCCTGTAGTCATTGCATGCGTTGATGCATTTGCCCTGTCCAACATTGCCTTTAGGAAGACCTGTGCAATCCATTTCCCTTCCTACACCGGTGCAGAGAATTCTCTGTGGGAGTCTTGTGGCAGCAGCTCCACAAACTTGGCTGCCATGTCACTTGTATTGCAAAAGTATCTGCTCATCATGACCAGTTGGTTTGATATGCAGAACTGCAACCCTCCCATTAAATAGACCTTCATCCAAAAAGATCTTGGTTTTTAGCCTCCTGATTTTTAGGGGAGGGTCTCTGGTAGTCTTGCCATTCACAGTGATTGGCTGCATCTACAGGGTATTGAGGGGTCTGTAGATGTTCATATCCCCATGGAGGAAATGAAATACTGCCTCTCAATCCTTTCGGCTGGGGGGGGGGGGAAGGGGCAAAAAGACTGGGATCTGCCACAAAGACGTAGTGGCCTCACGGATAGTTTTAATCAGCGGCAGAACAATGAGGGAAGTCCCAGAGGAGGCAGGATGTCCACTAGAGTCAGTATCTACTGACTCCTCTGCCTGGATCCCAAAGTTCTGAGCCACCCACCACAGCAACTGGTGCAAGACCCTGCTGTCCTCTAACACTGGGGCTGTTGATGTGTGTGAAAGGGCATTTGCCCTATACTGGGCCTTTAAGGGCAAAACCCCAGCCCTGAGCAAGGGCTGAGAGCAAAGCCCCAGCTGAGGCAGTTCTTGCTAATGAAGGCTCAGCTGGGGGCGATATAAAGAAGGACTCCTGGAGGGATGGGAGAACTGACTGCTGCTCTGGCTAGAGAGTAGTAGGGAACTGACTGCCAGGGAAGGAGGCGGCTTCCTGGAGGTAGAGCAGTGCTGGTGAAGGAAGGCAGGGGTGGGGAGGCTGTGGCCAAACAAGCTCCCAGGCTGCAGGGCCTGAAGCAAGGCCTGAAGCTACTGGGGCTGCAAGGCAGGGGCAGCAGGTCCACACCCCTTTGCCAGTGATGAGTGGCCATTGCAGACTGCAGTTTGCCCCTGAGGCAGGGGCTAGATGAAGACTGGCAGTGGGTCACTGAGGCAAGGTGGGTACAGGGGAACTAGGTGTTCCCTGGGAGGAGAACAGGGTGCCCTGGGAAGGGAGGACCCTGGAGTGCAAGCAGGATAAACACCAACCCCCAGAAGGGTGGCTCAGACACTGGCGTGGGTACTGCCGGAGGGTTCCCAGAGCAACCAGCTGGAGGCGCCATGGCGGTGAGTCTGCCCCATGACAACACGCCTGCAACAGCCATGCCAGTCTGGAGAGTGGTGAGGGCCTGGACTCAACTGGATCCCACAATGGGACAGGAATCAATGGGACCCTAGTAGGCGACAGGGCCAAGGTGATGTGTCCCAGTTAGTGTGTGTCTGCTCCTTAGGGTTGGATGAGTGATCAACCCCTTTCTGGTAGAGATGTTAGATAGCAGGTAATAGAATAGTCGACTAACCACATGAATTCTTAGTGGTTAGTCGACTATTCTGTAGTCGCCAGAGGCAGGGCCAGAAGCCAGTGCACTCCGACCCCACTCCTGAGGAGCCCCCTGTCACTCCGTACTACTACCTCTGTGTCAGAGGCAGCAGCGCGGGATGCCAGGCAGGAGCATGTCCGTAAGGGGAGCTGGTTTAAAGGCAGAGGCAGCAGCGCAGGGTGGCAGCAGCGCCCCATGGACAGAGGCTACTTCTGTCTGCCTCTGTCTGTGGGGAGCTTGGATCTTCTGCAGACGGGGCTGCTGCTGCAAAGCAGCCTCTGCCCATGTCAAGCCAGAGCCCCCAGCAGCCTCCCCGGCACACCCCTCCCCCGTGCTGCTGCCTCTGATAAAGCTTTCAAGCCAGCTTCCCCCAGCACTGACTCGTGCTTCCCTTTCCCTTGCTCCCTCTGATACAGAGGCAACAGGTGTGCATTGGGGGGAGGAAAGGGGGAATGCAAGTAGTTGATTAAATTAACCAATAAACCTAGGTGTATCGGTTAATTGTCTAGTCAACTACTCATTCACATACCTACTTTCTGGTCGTTTCTTCTTCTAGGGCACCAGGGCCTGAGACCAGTGCTTCACAGAAGGTTGTCTATAGATGGAGCTGTGGTGGTATCCAGTCTCCCTGGAGTCCTTCTTTGATGCTGGTTCAGATGCTGATGGTGCCAGCACACCCTGTACCAATAAGGAGGTGCTGGGGTTAAGTTCTGCAGATGTAGGGTTGGATTGTGGCCAGACTTCAGCCTCCATGAGGAGGATCATGAACCTTTGCTCCTGGTGTAAAGCCTCTTTAGCTCCTGCATCTCTCCTTTTAGTTAGTGTTTTCAATCACCAAATCAGCACAATTTGCTGAGTCTGAAACATCTTTTCCACTTGCTTGTTGGAATCCATGCAGACCCTTCTTCTGCTGTGAATCACTTCTAGCCAGCCAGCTCACTGATTAAATGTGTACTTGTGACTTAACGGAGTGACTGGTTAAAGAGAACTGCTGCAAAATGCTTCTGGGTTAGGGACAATGGCCTGCTTTCTGCTCCCGAGCTCAGCTTCTCCCAACTCGCACATGGCCCTTAGTAAAGCAGCTACCTTGACTGCTTGCCCTCATGGAACCTGACCCCAGCAACCAAGAGAATCTATTAGCGCAGACCTCAAAACTACCACACCCAACTCCAGAAGCTTCTGGGTATGGAGTACTATATCTGCCTAGCAACAATGACCCAGATACAACTCACTTCTGCTTCCCTCCTTCAGGTCTCTTAGGGTACGTCTACACAGCAGCGCTATTTCAGGATAACCTCCATTATCCTGAACTAGCATTCTGCATACCTTAACAACATAGCCATTATTTCGAAATACATTCAAAATAACTGGCTTCTTATTCCGGCTTCCTACAAACCTCGTTGCACAAGGATTAAGGAAGACACCGGAATAGCGATTTATTTAAAAATTAGTGTTGTGTAGATGCTGCCAAATTTCAAAATAAGCTAAAGCAATTTGTGTAGCTCAAACTGCGTAGCTTATTTGAGGTATGTGCTACTGTGTACAAATACCCTTAGGGAGATATCTCCCTATTAGGTACATGCACTACACTAGGAGTGGTCAATAAGACATCAGCAGTTCACCGGGGTTGCTTGTTGGCAGGCCACCACCACTATTATTTACCTGTGCCTCCACAGGTACGGGTGCTTGCAGCTCCTGTTGGCCGGGAACAGCGATCCACAGCCTATGGGAGCTGTGGGAAGTAGTGTCCTGGTCTGCACCACTTCGCATAGCTCCCATTGGCCAGGAACAGTGAGCTGTGTCCAACAGGAGTTGCAAGCATACCTGCAAAGGCACAGGTAAATATAGCAGCGGTGGCCTGCCTCAGGCTAACCCTGGCAAACCAGATATGCAGGCTAGTATTTGCCCACCGCTGGGCTCCACACACATCTAATAGAAATAGACATGAGCCAGCGCTCAAAAAAGAACAAAATTACTACAGTTAAACCACAACCCAAACTAGTTATACTGTCAATGGGACCCAGTCTTTCTCTGGGCTCAGTCATGCTCCTATTGAAGTTAACAGAGTAGGTGCAGGCCAGTGTTTCCTCTAAGCACAGCTTCCAGGTGAGTAATCAGCCTCTCCCAGTCAGAGGCCCAGGGCTCCATGCACCTATGAAGCTGTGCTGCTGCGCAACTTAGAGGGAACACTGACACAGGCCCTATTTGAGTTAAGGGTAACAGGCTCAGAGCATTGGTAAGTGTTGATTGGCACCCAAACAACTTATTGACTATAAATGAAAAGTAATATTTTGAAGCTATCACAAGATAAATCATCCATTACCCAAGAGCATTGCCTCTCTGACTCATTACTGACTCCAGTTCATCCAAGAAAATTGTGGAGGGCGCATGATATCGGGCAAGTTCAAATAACACCTGTTCAAAGAAAAGAATCCATATAAACTAATTAACAACTGCAGCAAGCAAAAACGTGATATGGGTCATTGTTGATACGAGAACTAGATAAGGATTCAAATTAGTATACATGTCACAAAAATCCTTGGGGGAAGGAGAAATTGAATCAGTATTCTTGTTAGAGGGTCCTAGAGTCTTCCTTTAATTCTGAAAGGTTTATATCAAGAGAAGAAAGCACACACACAATCCTGTCTTTATGTTAAAATCTTTCCCTTTAAATCCTAGGCCACTACACAGAGAATAATGGGATAGAAGAATGTTTTTCTTATTCCATTTCCCCCCCCCCCTTCAAATCCTTATTTAAAAAATTCACAAATTCGGTAAAAAAGTAAAAAATATTCTCTTAATTAGAATAAAAGCAATTATTTTTGTTTTCCTAATGAGAACATTATTCTCATCAACAGAATGCTGTTGGTTTCTTTCACTGGAATTTTCATGATTTTTTTTTTAAATAAGTATGTCATGGCTGTTCCCCACTCTGGCACTTCGAGTGCAGAAGGTAGGGGCCCACGAGACTTTAAAATACCCTACCACTAAAGGCTTCTACTTAAAGAATTCCCCAACATCACAGATTCCCTAATCTTAGCTGCCACTACCAAAATGCAACCCCCCCTTTTGAGAACCCAGGAAAATGTACTTGAAAACTTCTTTCTGTGGCGTACCCTCAAACTGTTTACTCCTCCCTCAGGAGAGGGAGCTTGAAAACAAACTATCTATCATTCCTAATAGCTGACCTGGCAGTTTTAGGCACATGCACACAAAATCTCTTGCCTTCTAGGACACAGGAATCAGATCATGGTCTTAAAAAGATGATTTAATAACAAAACAAAGATGACATACTTGGTAAAGCATTACTTGGTTGCTAGGTCTTACCGAGCAGCTGAAAAGGGCAAGATTTAAAAAAAAAAAAAAAAAGGAATTGCTTCCCTGGAATTCAGTTAAAAAGTTACAGTGTGCGGCAGGATAGTACCTGGGCTCAGCACAGAGAAATAGAGATGCCGATTGCACATGTGCGGTCCAGCTGAATACGGCTCTGAAAAATCTCCGACCTGCAACACCAGGACAAGCCCAACACCTACAGTGGAGCACTCACGGGGACCACTTGAAGAAGAACCACTGCCTTAGAGTAACCTGCCTTTAACTATAAGGTCTAGATAACATTTTTCAGTATACACACATAACTTTCAGTACATATTTTAGATGGTCTCTTTTGGTGAGCCCAATGGATCTCTTTACCCTGGTGTACTTCTGTGCCTTATGCCAGCTGGCCTCAAGAACTTTGAGTCATAATGGCAAGAGAATGAAACAGACCATGACAGTTGCCATTCCCAGAGGAGCTCCGTAGCTGACCATATCAGAAAGAAATGGAACCCAAACATTCTAGGGGATGGGGCACACTGAGGACTTACTGCCAAATTCTTACTCCTGGTCTCAGAATTTAGTATGCCTACTTGGGATCAAATATGTCAAAAATCTTTAAGTGCTAGGTGAAGATGTGGATCTTATGTTACAAAGCTGAAACCCACTCCACAGATCCAGTCAATATGATAATCTCATCCAATATTAATATTATTCCCATTTGACAGAAGGAAATCGAAGCACAGAATGAAATAATTTGCCCAAGATTTCAGAGTGTGTCAATATTCGAGGAACCACTCAGCATTTCCTGGCTCCCAGATCAGTGTTCAGTCTAGTAAACACCTATTCTCTAGTTAGTTACATGACACCTGCTAGAGTACAATGAATATGAAGAGAACAGTTCTTACCCGGACAAGTTTTTCTGAATCACCCCTCCATTTGCTGACAATAGTGGATGCTGAAATGTTGAAGAAAGTTGTATTGCATTCAGTGGCAACGGCCTTAGCAAGCAAAGTCTTTCCAGTACCTACAAGCAACAGGGATGAGGAAATTCACTATGTAAATAAAATAAAAACATAGGAATGATACTCTTTATCATCTTACTTGTCAGAAAATGACCACTGACAGCAAGAGTGGAAATGCAATTAGAACTATTTGGAGAAAAGCAGCTAACATAGGACTTGAGTCACAGAACTTTTGACAAATACACTCATCAAACTGCACATCAGTGGACTATCTTGCAGCAAATAAATGCAAGCACATACAAGATCAGATCCCATGGTGTTTTACTGGGGGGCATAGAGCAGCTTGTCCAATACACTTACTAGTCCTACAGACTCCACAGATGCTCTCAGGTAAAGGTCTTTACTAAAAATACTATAGTGTAGACACTTGGTACACTGATGGGAAGAGTTCTCCTGTCCCTGAAGTTAATTCATCTCCATTAGACTCAATAGGTAGGTCTAATTCTTCCTAGTACTATCTATACTGGGCATAGCAGGTACAGCATAGCTGTCTCTCTCAGGACTGTGGATTTTGCATGCTGATGAAAATTTTCAATGTAGACCAGCCATCGGTGTCTAGGCAACTTTCTGGTCCTGTTGGGTGGTGATAGAGAGTGTTGGGAGCAGTCTAAACAGTGAGAGCATTTGGAGAAACTGCAGAAAAGTTAGTGAATGGGACAAGGTTCCATCTCAGCTAGCAGGAGACCAACACTGTTTTCAAAGCCAACTCCTAAATGAAGAAGAGGGCGAACTGGGATATTTTTTCAGAAAGGGATAATCCAAGCCAGATGTGTGTTTTTGAAGGTCAGTCCCAGCCAAATTTGAACTACTGACAATCAGTGTTCACTGTAAACTGGGCGCATGGGCACCCCACCCAGGAAAGATTAAAATGCCGTCCAGCTGATTGGCAGAGCGCCCACAGCTGGCAGCATGTGTTTCTACTGGTGATGCACATCTTTATATGCATTGGTGCACACAACAAAATATTTTCTGCACATAGATGGAAGAAAGAAGGAACACTACTGGCAACTGTGGCAAACGGTACAGCAATATGTAATTGACATGACCCAGGAAGCATGACTGCTCTGATTGCACCTGGAGTCAAGAGTGGTGAGAGATAGATTGACCCTAGAGATGTGGGAAATCTGGATGTGGCAAGAGATAAATTGAAGGACTAAACTCTGTGTCGCCAAATAAATGTATTAGATTGGCTTGAATGTGGGATCAAATCAGCATGACGCTCTTAAACTGCATTTATAATTCATCTGTTTGGAGAGAAAAAAAAGTAGCAACATAGGTAGCTACACCTATATTTCTTAGAATAAAACTATACCTACCTGGAGGTCCATAAAGTAATAATCCTTTCCAAGGGGAGAGGATCCCTGTAAATAGCTGTGGATACTGTGGAAACAAAAGAACGACAAGGATTAAAAATACAAATTCAGAGTCAAAATGCTATTTTTTGCTGACAATCCTGTGCATGCGGGAAATCTAGCAAACTAGAAGAGAAGCAAAATAAAAGTTATATAATAGGTTTTAACCATACAAAATGCTACATATAACCAGATGAAATCTATTTTAAAAGGTATTTTTCATGTATTTATTTTGTACAAATGGATATAACCTGCTATTCTCTCTACTAATTCATTTTTCTGTATCATGATTTGTGATTAATCTGGCAGCTTTTATTTAGGCAGAATTCCCACAGAATAAGTACTAACATACTGGTCTTTTTCTACCCAGAATACTGTGGAATATTCATATATGAAAAGCCACATGGCCTTGTTAACTTAAATTCCATTTGCTGACTATGAATTGCATTCATAAAAGGATAGATACAGTCAGAACTATGGGCTACATACAAGACAAATGTTAAGTAGCTGGTGATATCTTGACTGTATCAATGTGCAAAATGGTATCCAGTCCTGGTTCTCTCAAAGCTATTTAGATCCTTACCTTTATAGGATACACAACTGCTTCCTTGACTAACCGCTTGGCTGCATCAAGTCCAATAATGTCATCCCACTTTATATTTGGATTATGAAGATAAATATCCTGCAATGCACATTTGATCTTTTTAGAAAGAAATGTTTCCTGTACAAATAATAAATCCTGAAGTATTAGAACAGCCCACTTATACCAAGATGTGAAGTAACAGTGATATGAAGTGATGCAAACTTTAATTTATAGCATAGGTTCATAACTGTTAGCTCACAAAAGGGAAGCACTGGACACACACAACAGTAATTCTCAGGAAAAAAATACCCATTACTTATGGCTCACTCTCATTGAAGTCAATGATGGTTTGCCATGAGCTTTAAGGGGATCATAGTATGGGCCATAGTGGATCAGACCAATGGTCCATCACTATCCTCAACAGTGGTTATCATCAGATAATTTAGAGCAAGGTGCAAGAAACGTCCTAATAAATCATTATGGAATAATCTACCTGGGGGAAAACATCTATACAATAATTAGACTATACCCTGAAGAATTCATTCAGATAACGTGATTAATTGAATGAAATTATCTAATCCATTTAAATCCTACTAAGATCTTGGCCTTGATAATATTTTGTGGTAGTGCATTCCACAGATGAATTTTTGCATTTAAAAAAAAAAAATCGCACCTTAATTTAATTCATTGGGCCAAAAATCTGTCAGATACTCACAGGCAGTATCCATTGACCAGTATTAGAGCTTCAGGCTCATATTCAGGGAAAATTTGCTCTAACACATTTTAAAAAAATATTGGTAACTAGTAGATTATACCTTCCTTTCTGTAAATAGCTACTTAAACTGAATCAGATTTGTGGTGCTAATCAGACTTCTATACATGTCTCCAAACTAAATGAGGTTGTGCCGTTAGTTATTGCGTGCTATTTATTTTATTGATTTACAGAACACATATTGCCAGAGGCACCACTGGCAAAGTTTAAAAAGTACCATAAAGAGCATTAAAGAATTCCAATTTCTGCTTCCGACAATAGTAGCAACTATGTGATTATTTTGTAGGAACAACATAAAAATAAACACCAGCAAAAGCTAAATGAACTAAATTACTCATAGTTCAAGCTCTGAGGCTTACTGGAGTCAGGTTTTACTAGACTCCTAGGAAGAACAGATCTGCTGTGACAATGTACGGATTGTCTCTTATATTAGCGAAATAGCTGAATTCAAAAGACATACTATGCTTTCATGCTAAGTGCCAATACTCTGGATTGAGCCCCACTGAAAACATGGAGCTGCTACAAAGACTGGAGTACATGTATTATATGCAGACTCAGACTCCTTTACTTTATTCTTTAAATAAACTTTAGTATTTCACTACTAAGAAATACAATACTTAGAAATAAATTGCTTTTCATCCCAAATGATCACTGAACAGTCTATCTTAGCACTATGTTGGTATAAGGCAGCAAGTACTGAGAGACAGGGAAACATCTGCAAGTAAGGGTATGTCTAGACTACAGGCTTCTGTCGACAGAAGTTTTGTCGACAGATACTGTCGACAAAACTTCTGTCGACAAAGAGCGTCTACACTACATTGAGTTCTGTCGACAAAGCAAGCTGCTTTGTAGACATGGTAGTGTAGACGCAAAGGACAGTTTACATGCAATAACACCTTCTGTCGACAGAAACTCTGTCGACAGAAGGCGTTATGCCTCGTAAAATGAGGTTTACCAGCGTCGACAAAACTGCTGAGTTCTGTCGACGTTATGTCGACAGAACTCAGCGGTAGTGTGGACGCAGGTATAGTTTTGTCGACAAAAGTCCACTTTTGTCGACAAAACCCTGTAGTCTAGACACACCCTAAGAGGCATATAAAACAGTATTGAATTTTTCTTTAAAGTAAAACCCTGTTAGTTTTGGCCCTGATTCACCAAGGTACTTAGCACGTGCCTAACTTTAATTATGTGAGTGGCCACAATGAATGGGAAATGAAACTTAATTGGGACCACATTGCTGAATCCAAGTACTTTTTCAGTCATCTTGGTAATATATTACTGGTTTTCCTTACAGCTGACTAACGTACAGTTTCTATAGTAAGGATATAGGGAAACACAATGCTGATTGTATTGTCAGTACAATACCAATAGCATGAACTGGTATCTTATGGCTCTAATACATTTTTAACAAATACTGGTAACTAGTAGATTACACCTTCCTTTCGCATTTTGAAATAATGGGCATGCTGTGAAGACACGGAAAACGCTATTTCGGGATACTGGACGTATCCCGAAATAGCGCCCACTGTCTAGACGTACCCTAAATGACTGAAATGAAGATCCAATCTTACTCTGCTTACAACCGTTGCAAGTTCTCTCATCTCACCAGTCATGCCAATAAAAGCACTCAGAGGTTTTAATAATCGTTCCTAAAAAAACCAGAAATAAGTGGGTGTCAACAGTTTATTTTAGCAATTTTAATACAAACTTTGAAGCAATTTCAAAACAGTAACATACTGCAGGAAAAATGGTAAAGGTATGAATACTGATAAAAACATTGACATAAGTCATATTTGAGATATCCCTATAGCTTTTCACTATAAGGAGAAGCCGTTATAGGGCTCTTCCCTAAGTCCTAATGGGCAAAATTATGGCTCAGGACTGGATTCTGCCACCCTTATTCACAGCAATTAGCTCCCTTATTCCACAAATAGTCCTTGTAATCTCAGCATAAGGATAGCAGAACCTGACCTGCAATGATTAAGACCCTTGAGGAAAATAAATGACTGTTATTACATTTTCTCATGTGCTTTTTTAAAGGATTTAGTTCCTTTCAAGTATAAGAGGCAGCCCCAGACAGTTTGGCACTGGGTGAGAAGGGGCGATTTGGCTGGAGGCTTTGGCTTGTGGCAAGTAGCAGTGGCCTTAGCCCCAGCCCAGCACACTAAAATCTGTGGGGTAGAAGTTTTGGGGTAAGATAGAGAGACTTCGGTATACTGACATAAATTTGGAGACAGGAGAAACTGCTAGCTTGAATTTGAACATAGAGGGAAATATTCTGTCCCTACTGAAGTCAGTGGCAAGTATTTCTCCCAGATTTGTTTTATGGAGCTCTAAAAATTGTGCTACATTTATGAATTATAAGATGTGATTTTGATCTGCCACAAACATCCCTGTTCAGAGAGTATATACATACCAACAGATTTGACACTAGATACTAGTCTGTGTCCATACATTTGCTCTTTCAGCAAGAACATAAGACACTCCAAAAGTCCAAATGCTTCTTTACCACTTGAAAGTTGGGACCATGTCAGTTATAATATTTTATTTTAATTTTGTTCCCTGCCGCATAGTTCAGTGCATAGTTACTTCTATATTTAATTTTGTGAGAGGGAAATAATAAACCCTTACTGAAGGATCTGGATCACAATTAAGGCTGTTTGAGGCTATTTCATTTGATGCACCTTTGATAGCATCTTGGATCATCCCACGGAAGTCAATTATTTGGCCCTGAAAAAAAAAAAAAAAAAAACAAGTGGTATAACAGACTTTATCCTACCTGATTTTACAGTTAAAACCTTATGAATTACACAATACAAACTGACAGGATGACAACTCTCCAACTACAACAGGCAACAAGCCTAATTCTGCCCAAGAAAGCCCACTGACACTTGCCCAAGAAGCCAGTGGAAGCAGAAGGAAAAGAACCATGTATCCTAACTCTCAGCACTGTGCTTTAACTGCAGAATCATCTGTCCACTGCTTTCAAGCAGCAGAAAAAGAAGTTATATGTTCAGCTTCTGTTTTTACAATTAGAAATGGGCTTTGAAAAAAAATGTGCTCCTACTTTCTATCCTATTTCTACATTGTTCCTTATTTCTATGTAGAGCCCACTAACAATGCCAAATAATGGGTTAAGAATAAAAGTTACAGTCCATCAGCAGATACAGGAGAGCCCTCAGACAGCCATACATAAGAGCTACGTCTACACTGGCATGATTTTCCGAAAATGCTTTTAACGTAAAAGTTTTCCGTTAAAAGCATTTTCGGAAAAGCACGTCTATATTGGCAGGATGCTTTTCCACAAAAGCACTTTTTGCGGAAAAGCGTCCGTGGCCAATCTAGATACGGTTTTCCACAAAAAAGCCCCGATCGCCATTTTCGCGATTGGGGCTTTTTTCCGGAAAATACTACTGTGCTGTCTACACTGGCCCTTTTGCGCAAAAGTCTTTCAGAAAAAGACTTTTGCCTGAACGGGAGCAGCATAGTATTTCCGGAAAAGCACTGACGATCTTACAAGAGAGCCTTTGGTGAGGGACCTTGTCAAAGGCTTTCTGAAAATCTAAGTATATTATATCTACTGGATCCTCCTTGTCCGCATGTTTGTTAACCTCTTCAAAGAACTCTAACAGATTAGTAAGACAGGATTTCCCTTTACAGAAACCATGTTGACTTTTGTCCAACAAATTATGTTCTTCTACGTGCCTCACAATTTTATTCTTTACTATTGTTTCGACTCATTTGCCCGGTACTGAAGTTAGACTTACCGGTCTGTAATTGCCAGGATCGCCTCTAGAGCCCTTTTTAAATACTGGTGTCACGTTGGCTACCTTCCAGTCATTAGGTACAGAAGCTGACTTAAAGGATAGGTTACACACCACAGATAATAGTTCAGCAATTTTCCATTTGAGTTCTTTTAGAACCCTTGGAAGAAAGCCATCCAGTCCCGGAGATTTGTTAACATTAAGTTTTTCTATTTGTTCCAAAACCTCCTCTAATGACACTTCAATCCGGGACAGTTCTTCAGATTCATCACCCACAAAGGAAGGTGCAGATTTGGGAATCTCCCCAACATCCTCAGCCATGAAGACTGAAGCAAAGAAATCATTTCGTTTATCCCAAATGGCTTTATTGTCCTCGATTGCTCCTTTTATATCTTGATCGTCTAGGGGACCCACAGGTTTTTTAGCAGGCTTCCTGCTTCTAATGTACTTAAAAAACATTTTGTTATTTCTTTTTGAGTTTTTGGCTAGCTGTTCCTCAAAATCTTTTTTTGCTTTTCTTATTACATTTTTACACTTGATTTGCCAGTGTTTATATTCCTTTCTATTTATCTCACTAGGATTGGACTTCCACTTCTTAAAAGATGCCTTTTTGTCCCTCTCTGCTTCTTTTACATGGTGGTTAAGCCACGGTGACCCTTTTTTAGGTCTCTTGCTGTTTTTTAATTTGGGGTATGCATTTAAGTTGGGCCTCTATTATGGTGTCTTTAAAAAGTTTCCATGCAGCTTACAGAGATTTGGCTCTAGTCATTGTGCCTTTTAATTTCCATTTAACTAACCTCCTCATTTTTGTGTAATTCGCCCTTTTGAAATTAAATGCCAGAGTGCTGGACTGCGGAGGTGTTTTTCCCACCACAGGAATGTTAAATGTTGTTATATTATGGTCACTATTCCCAAGCGGTCCTGTAACGGTTATATCCTGGACCTGATCCTGCACTCCACTCAGGACTAAATCGAGAATTGCCTCTCCCCTTGTGGGTTCCTGTACCAGCTGCTCCAAGAAGCAGTCATTTCAGCCATTGAGAAATTTTATCTCTGCTTCTCTTCCTGAGGGGACATGTATCCAGTCAATATTGGGATAATTAAAGTCCCCCATTATTATAGAGCTCTTTATTTTGGTAGCCTCTCTAATCTCCCTCAGCATTTCAATATCAGTATCGCTGTCCTGGTCAGGTGGTCGGTAATATATCCTAACCTTCATGTATAACCTTCATGTACAACTTCTTTGTTTTTCTTCATATACATTCCTATAACGTAGATGTGTTTTGTGCATAGGAAGTTTCTACTGACCCTTCTTGGGTGAGTGCTTTCTCCTCCACCACCTCTGTTGAGTGCGGATACATTTAAACCAAACTCAGCTTGCTCCCGAGTAACTGTATTGTCATTCTCCTAAAGAAAAATTAGTTAAAAAAAAAAAAAAAAAAAGAATTTGCTTCCAAGCAGATAAGTGTTAGACTTCACATATGCCTAGATGGTCCCATTTTCCAGAGATACTTTTACAATCCAATTAACTTGTACCAATTATGTCTGATGTTACTATGTAATATTATTATGTGCTCTTCTAGGCCTCAACCTGGCTAGCTGTGTAAAGCAATGCTGTAACACTCAGCATTCACTTGTTTCCTCTCCAGAGTTTTCTATACAGTATGGAGAAATCAGCATAATGCTCAGAATGAGAAGAAACCTCAATGCCCACCATGAACTGAGTGCTAGGATACAGAAGGGATAACAGATGTGACTGGAAAAAAAGAGGCAGAGAATGAGCACTACATCTGTATTTAAACAATGGGCCATTTTAGCATTTTAAATTACTCCAACATGGATCAATGATTAGTGGCTCCTCCTGTATACTAACTTTCTTGTACTTACAAAACAGTGAGGCATAAAGAGCCAGCCCCAACACAGAAATATGTCCAAGGATTTTAAGAAAACAAAACTCAGCCACCTACTCAATGCCTAGACAGAGTTCTGCCTCGTCACAAGTCTGCTGTTCTTGTTCCCTTTGGTTTATTTCACCTTAACACACAGTTAATAGCTAAGCATCATTTCAGCAGCCTTGCCAGAATAGACCCCAAAGAGCAAAAACCATAGTGACAAATTATAGTTCACTGTTGGTCCACTTTGTCATCATCCATCTCTTCACAAACACAAGATGATGCCACACCAAAATTACACTTTCAAACTCAAATGTCTTAGACTGGATTGAATGAATGTGTTTATGACTGAGACACGACATATTATTTGACCTTCTTTGGTCTGTAATCTTTCTTATCTCTCATATTATGGGACCAATCCTTAACCCCAGTGACATTATAATGAAAAGATACCTGTCGACTTCATTTCCTGCTGGATCAGGTCCCATGCAAGATGTTCTTTTCCTCCATCTCCTCTCTGTATTTTTCCCCTAACATTTTACCAAGGTAGCATCTTCTAGGGTGTGTCTATACTGCATCCGTCGCTCAAAATAAGCATAGCTTATTTTGAGTCAATTTTAAAATAAATTACTATTCTGAAGTGTCCCTTACTCCTCGTGGAATGAGATTTACAAGGACATCAGAATAGCAAGCCCGTTATATTTTGAAATAACGGGCATGCTCAAAAAATGCAAAATAGTGCTGCAGTGTAGATGTAGCCCTACTGGACTCCTGTGTTGTTATACTTACACAAGCAATATAACTTTTTACCTACAAATCTCCAAACGTTTTCTCAGCATCTTATTGACTATATCATAGTCCAAAATAAAATAAAATCAATCCCAATTGCAATGGTAACATAGTCAAACATATTTGAACCTGTTTGAGGCTGTCCTTGCTAGATGCTTTAGGCTCAGTTGTCCTCCCAGATGAGGTTTTTGATAATGGCCGCTGCATTGTTTGATGATTGTTGATCCTAGGAAGATTATGAGAAGAGCTACTTGCCGTCCTAGGATACAAAAAGCCTTTCAGGATATAATTTTTCATGTCTAATTTTGTTTCCAGCATGCTTCTGATACAGAAGGATGTGATTACTGGTGGGATTTTCATGAAAGTAGTATTGGTCTAATTTTCATTCCACTGAACTCAGTGAATTGAGGTATGCTTTTAAAAATCCCATTTTAACCCTTTATGCATGATAATAGAGGAGATATTGCAGATAATTTTTTAACTTGATTAATAGATTGCTAAAGTAAGAGAGTCTTACCTACTATTTTAGGAGCTTTTAAAATTCCCCCATTTAGTTTCCACATAATTTCATACATGCTCACTAGTATAGCACCTCTAGGGTATCACAGCATAAGTGTAACAGTACAGGCTAAACCTCTCTAGTTCAGTACCCTTGGAACCTGACTGGTGCCAAACCAGAAAATGTTCTGGACCACAGGAGGTCAATATTGTCAAGCAGCATTACCAACATTTCCACTGCTTACCGGATTGTTAGAAGACATTTAGGGGTAAATTAGAGCTAAATAACAACACAGAACCTTGAGAGCCAGGATTGATGGCTGTATACAGACTTTATGGGACCATGAGAAACTTGGCCACACCTATGATAAGTAGACATCTGGTAACAAAAAGCATTGTGGACTACGGATATTACCGTATCAGAGAGGTTCAACCTATACCATGTTTTACTCATAAGGGAAAATCTTCTGCTTAATGCCCAACCCAAATTACTTTCCCTTACCTTCTTTGTTTTCCTCCATTTCTTGGTTGCTGTTTATTTTCTGCTGTGGCAAAATAAATATTGAAATTAGAAATAAATAGAGTGGGGATGCCATCATCAAGGAAGATAGAACACTGTATAATATTTTTTCTTTTAAAAATGTTTTTGAAGGAACATTGTGCTTGTAAATCTGCAAGGTTATAAAGCTCAGTAACTAAAGTCACCTTATATAACAGGTGCAACATTGGCAATAACAGAGTAAATCTGCCAAAGTGCCTGAGCCCTGAAAAGACTAGTGGAGAGAGTAGTTCGGACTTATTAAGATTTTTGTTCCATTCAGTCTTTGGACTCTCTCCCGAAATTACAAACAAGGTGCCAAATTGATACTGGTTACTATGATACAGACCTTTCTTCACTAGGAATTTGACTGAGCCCACTAAACGAAACTAATTTCATACACAGCATTGAATGGTAATTGGATAATAATATCTTTTACCCTTGGCCAAATTAGAACAGATTTAGTGGTGCAACCAATAACACTTAAAGAGTCTGTCCTTAGAACAAAGGTGCTCTCACACACCATTTTCATCACTTTGCCTTAACACAGCCAGATGCCACCACAATACAAATGTCACACCCAGAAGATGCTCTATTAAGCCTTAAATTATTGCAGGCATTTTTAAAAAATAAGCTTTATACAAGCACACACAAGAACATGATACCATGTTCAAAAGACCGCCTTGGCTTAACCACGAGATCTTGAATGATCTAAAAATAAAAAAGGAGTCATATAAAAAATGGAAAGTAGGACAAATTACAGAGGATGAATATAGGCAAACAGCACAGGAATGCAGGGGCAAGATTAGAAAGGCAAAGGCACAGAATGAGCTCAAATTAGCTACGGGAATAAAGGGAAATAAGACGACGTTTTATAAATACATTAGAAGCAAGAGAAAGACCAAGGAGAGGGTAGGCCCACTGGTCAGTGAAGAGAGAGAAACAGTAACAGGAAACGGCAGAGATGCTCAATGACTTCTTTGTTTTGGTCTTTACCAAGAAGTCTGTAGGAATGCCTAACATAGTGAATGCTAGTGGAAAGGGGGTAATTTTAGAAGGTAAAATAAAAAAAAGGACAAAGTTAAAAATCACCTAGAAAAGTTAGATGCCTGAAAGTCACCAGGGCCTGATGAAATGCATCCTAGAATACTCAAGGAGCTGACAGAGGAGGTATCATCTTTGGAAAATCATGGGGGACAGGAGAGATTCCAGAGGACTGGAAAAGGGCAAATATAGTGCCCATCTATGAAAAGGGAAATAAGAACAACCCAGGAAACTACAGACCAGTTAAGTTTAACTTCTGTGCCAGGGAAGATAATGGAGCAAATAATTAAGGAAATCATCTGTAAACACTTGGAAAGTGGCAAAGTGATAGGGAACAGCCAGTATGGATTTGTAAAGAACAAATCATGTCAAACCAATCTGATAGCTTTCTTTAATAGGATAACGAGTCTTGTGGATAAGGGAAAAGCGGTGGATGTGATAAACCTAGACTTTAGTAAGGTGTTTGATATGGTCTCGCATGATATTCTTATCAATAAACTAGGTAAATACAACTTAGATGGGGCTACTATAAGGTGAGTGCATAACTGGCTGGATAACCGTACTCAGAGAGTAGTTATTAATGGTTCACAATCCTGCTGAAAAGGCATAACAAGTGGGGTTCCGCAGGGGTCTGTTTTGGGACCGGCTCTGTTCAATAGCTTCATCAACAATTTAGATATTGGTATAGAAAGTACACTTATTAAGTTTGCAGATGATACCAAGCTGGGAGGGATTGCGACTAATCTAGAGGATAGTGTCATAATTCAAAATGACCTGGACAAATTGGAGAAATGGTCTGAGATAAATAGGATGAAGTTTAATAAAGACAAATGCAAAGTGCTCCACTTAGGAAAGAACAATCAGTTTCACACATACAGAATGGGAAGCGACGGTCTGGGAAGGAGTACGGCAGAAAGGGATCTAGGGGTTATAGTGGACCACAAGTCAACTACGAGTCAGCAGTGTGATGCTGTTGCAAAGAAAGCAAACATGATTCTGGGATGTATTAATAAAGAAGGATAATCATCATCATACTCTCTTACTTACTCTTATTCCTGTAGGAATGAGAGGCAAAAAGGGAAACAAGCCATAGATCTCCTGAATCCCAGTCCCATGTTCTAACCACTAGCCCTCTAGCTCTATAATCATTTGAGAGCATGGGGACAGGGAAAATAACATTAAATAAGGAGAAGCCAGAGAAGTGTTGGGTATTTTAGTACACAACCAATTTTAAAACTATGAGAAACAGAAGTTCAAAAGCTTTCTTTATGAAACATAGTCACGTACCAGAGTCTAAGGCCTTTTTGGTAATTTTAGGGTATTTTTGAAATTTTACATAGTAATAGCTTTCATATTCCATCAAAATAGTCTCAAGATCAATGTTGTCACAGACTTCAAAGCGACGTAATGCTGATTTGGTTTCTTGTTCCAAAGCATTTGCAGCATCAACATATCTGGATATTTACAAAGAACATACAATTGAATGTAATTATTTTATAATTTGAGAGAAATTCCATACAAGGAAACATGTTATAGTTCCAGCTGTAGAAACCCTACATAACTAATAACCAGAAGCAATTATAAGCACTTTTTATTTACAGCAGGGGTCGGGAACCTTTTTTCGGTTGAGGGCCACCGACCCTCAAACAAACCTTCACTGACGTGGTCCCCAACTGAGAAGGAGAAAGACACCAGAGTCTAAGGAGGCCCAGCCTGGTAGATTTTGTGTGCTCCAACTCTGCAGTGGGGCAGTGGGGTAGAGAGGCTGGTGTGCCAGCATGGGCTCTCTAATCTTGGGGGGACCCTTCCGGAGCCTATGGGGCCAGATCCAGACATGCTGGGGGCTACATCCAGTCCTTGGGCCTTAAGTTTCCCACCTGATTTACTGGTTTCAAAGTGCTTCCAAAAAGTTAGTAACAAAACTGTGACAAGGCACCAGTTCTGCTGACATCCAGAATTGAATCTTATCTACCTAAACTTCCTGCCACATTATTATTAGCTTATATCAATTAATTTAAAAACAAAGAAGAATAATCAGTGTGGTATATCTGGCCCTTTATCTTCAAACTTTTGTGCAAATATTAACCAGTTAAACTTTACAATGTCTCTGAGAAACTTGTCCCCATTTTACTGATGGGGAAAAAGAGAGAGCCAGATTCAGATGTCAGCTACACTATTGTTTACCTAGAGTAACACTATTTGAATAAATTCATAGCTATATGAGATTCATACTTTTGCAACTGAGATCAGAATCAGGTCTGCAGAGATGAAGGGATAAAACTGCTATGTCTCTAGCTGGTAATTTTGTATCTTCCCTTTTGTACCCAGAAACTCAAACCCAAGTGCAAATCATACTGCCTATACTTCTTACTTCATTTCAATGCAAATCACAACTACAAACGTAAAAATGCAGGGGCAAATTTTTGCAATTGCATCAGAAAAAGAAAAGCCAGAGCTTTTGAAAATTTTACCCAAATACTTATTCAAAACCACAAAATAAAATCAGTGAAAGTCAGGACAAAACTGATCTCTAGTCCCAAATGTATTCCATTAATAAAATTATGCTTTTCTACAAAACACATTTATGGCTTTAAAAACCCATATATGAACCTGCCTCAGTGTTACTGTAACATCCATTAAAAATAATGGAAATTGTACACAATGCTGATATACCTGATTTAAGCTCACTCCCAGACTTCCATTTTGTCCATGTTCACTAAACAAAATAACCATTTGTACTTCCTCAAAATAGTATTTCTACTTACTCCTGGTTTCTGTGAACAGCATTATTTTGATCTTATTTTTGTTTACACCTATTTAAATCCAGCATCTCATGAATATTTGGGAGAAAAGAGGTCTTGGTTAAAAATTCAGTTAAAACTTGAAAACTCTCAATTCTCATTTCCTGAGCCCAGAAATACCTCTCCAATAAAAACAAAAGACCATTCCTATCAATACAAGGAATGTCAACACACGGAGGAAGCTGTTTTTTTAAAAAAAAACCTTTCAGATCTTTGTTACACATCATAAAGGTCAAGCAGCCCTTACAGAGCATTTAAAAAATGTCTAAGTAATACCAGATACGTTTTTTTTATTCCATAAACTGAAATAAATATAAGCAAAATATCCATATTATATGCTCATACTAAAGACACTGCAGCCACTGCAGAGCCATATAATTAGCAGAGCAGGGTTTCCATTGCATCCACCAGAAGGCAGAATTGCACATGAAAGGCCAGAAACACACACAACTATACAACTGTAGTGTATTTTTGTTTAGATAACATACCCTTCCTCTGTTAAGTAATGGAAAATTAGAATGAGAAGATTTTTTCTACGAGCGTCTGTCCGCATGTCGTCCTGTGAATGAAGACAAAATTCTAGATCAAATGTAATAATCAGCTTCTATTTATAGTTACAAAGAGCATCAAAATGTAGCCTGTCCAAATAAATGCAATTAAATAAAGACAACAGCATGTAAGAACTGTGAAGCAGCATGCTTTATCTTATATATAGTAGCCCAATGCCTGAGAGTCTGTAACGCTGTAGCGTTACAGTCTTGCCTCTGGCGGGCGCTCTTGCCTTTCACCGTGGTGCTCAGCTGAATTCTGCGCTGCTCAGCTGGGCTGCAGCGGGGGAGCAAGTGGCCGCGCTCCCCATGCAGCACTGGGGTAGGGTGTAAAAAAACAAACAACAAAAAAAAAAAAACAGACACCCTTGATCAGGGGCGGGAGGGGGGAGGGACCGGCCGGGAGAGGAACAGGGGAGGGGCAACCGGCGGAAAGCAAAGCTGGTCGGGGTGGGAGTCAGGGTAGCGAGGCTGGCTATGGAAAATCAGGAGGAGGAACTGGCTGGCTGGGGGTGGGGAGAGGGAATCCACCGGTGGGGAGCCGGATTCACCCAGGTGCATGCAGATCCCAGGATGCTGCCTGCCCCACTCATGCATCCCCGATGGAGACAGAGGAGAGCAGAGAGAGAGTAACAGACAGGAGGGGGAGGAGAAGAGAAAGAAAGACGGAGAGAGAAGCAGAAGGCGGAGGAGAGCTGGGGGGGCGGGGGGAGGCAGTAGGAAGAGGAGGAGAGAGGGAGAGAGACGGAGCGAGAGACCGGAGGCTCAGGAGAGAAGACCGACATGGAGGAGAGACCTGAAAATCCCGTCTTATGACGGGCTAATTGGCTAGTATATATAGAAAAGGCAAAAGGATAGGATAAAACACACCTCTTCTAGCTCTCACCACTCTGTCTCATTGTTCCCCCAGGAAGTGGGCTTAGGGTTGCCAAGCATTCAGTCGAAAAGAGACCCTGGAGGTTTCAACTGGCATTGCTGATCAAATCATTAAAATCCCTGCTGTTGGCACAGTGAGTACCAGGGGTTAAGACCAGTGGGTTCCCTCCCATCATGGCTCTGCTTAGCTCCTGGAAACAACCTCAAGGTCTCTGCAGCCCCTAGGAAGTTCTGCACACTGCCCTTGTGACCACAGATGCCAGAGCAGTGAATGGAGCCTCCCTGGCTACCAACCATGGCTGCGTCTAGATTGGCATGATTTTCCGGAAATGCTTTTAATATCAGCAGAACTGACTTAAATGGGGCCTGTGTGTTGTGTAGTCTTGGCTTAATCTTTGTATTCATGCCTGTCAGTGTGAGAGAAGCTATTTGTATATATTTGCTTGCATATGCAACCACACTTAAGTTGAGACCCTCAGCATGTTCTGCAAGTATCAGTGTGGCCCCTGGGGCTTCCAAAGTTGAGTTGCCCTAGCTCATCCCTGACAGGTGTCTGTCTAACCTGGTCTTAAATATCTGCAATTTAAGCCTATTGCTTCTCATCCTAACCTCAGAGGCCAAGCAGAACAATTTTTCTTCCTCCTCCTTATGATACTCTTTCAAATACTTGAAAGCTGCTCTCATGTCCCTTTTCAGTCTTCTCTTTTCCAAGGTAAACAAGGCCAATTTCTTCAGCCTTGCCTCATATCTCATGTTCTCTAGACCTTTCCTCATTTGTGTTGATCTTCTCTGAACTTTCTCCAGTTTCTCCACATTTCCTGAAATGTGATGCCCAGAACTGGACACGATACTCCAGCTGGGGCCTAATGTAGATGGCTCATTCCCTGCCTAGGGGACATGAGACTGGGTGGGTTAATTTCCAATCCTCCTATTTATTCTTTTCCTAAGTTAGGAGGGCACAGTAGTTCTGATAGGAGTTGGAGAGGGGATGGAAGCCAGATCCAAGA
This sequence comes from Pelodiscus sinensis, assembly GCF_049634645.1. Classification (NCBI taxonomy): domain Eukaryota; kingdom Metazoa; phylum Chordata; order Testudines; family Trionychidae; genus Pelodiscus; species Pelodiscus sinensis. The sequence continues at coordinate 117,824,949 of NC_134716.1, forward strand.
TCAATGAGCCCTGGGGAGTGGGCCCATTGAAAGGAGACTGGACCTGTGGATGCCGTGGGAGTCTGCAACAAGGGCCTGCTTTGGGAAGCCCCCTCTTTGGAGATGAATGGGGCAGCATTGAAGCACGACCCAAAAGCAGGCGCCACAGACACTAACTGCAGATTCATGGGATGGCTCTCACAGATCTTGCACATGCATAAGATGATAGATCTGCAGGGGGGGCAGTGGCGTAGTGAGGGGGACAGAGGGATCAGTTGCCCTTGAGAGAAAAATAATATAAAATTTAGTTAAAAATAGATGTCACACGTTTTTAAAAGGAATACCATATCTCCTGCCTTTTGTCTATTTTTGTCTCTTTAGGCCCCCAGTTAAAATTTGCAAAAGCACTTGAGTGACTAAAGTCATTTTTGAAAATTGGACTTGGAAATCTAAGCTCAGATTTTCAAAGGCAATTAAGCTCCTAAAGAGACAGTTCCCAACTCGGATCTTCAAAGATATCTATCTGATCTTTACACACCTTTGAAAATCTGATCATAAGTGTCCTAGTCAGTTCTGAACATGAGATGTAGGAGCCCAGTCCTTGGAGTGGGGAGACTTGGAGCTGGGAGAATGAAATGTTGTTATCCATATTGTAGGATTAAAAGACCTGAACTTAATATTACCTGGCTTAGGGTCTACCATAACTTGAACACTAAGCAGAGGATAGTGAGTCACATCTAGCTAAAAGTCACAGAAGATGGAAACAGGTTTTATTTCTGGTAGTGTAGAGTCTATTTGGGAGTCCTCAATTATATCTGACACTTTACATCCAGGCTGTGTCTACACTGGGCCACTTATTCCGGAAAATCAGCCGCTTTTCCGGAATAAGCTGCGAGCTGTCTACACTGGCCCTTGAATTTCCGGAAAAGCAACGATGCTCTACTGTACAAAATCAGCCGCTATTCCGGAAAAACTATTCTGCTCCCGCTCGGGCATAAGTCCTTATTCCGGAACATTGTTCCGGAAAAGGGCCAGTGTAGACAGCCCAGTAGTCTTTTCTGGAAAAAAAAGCCCCGATCGCGAAAATGGCGATCGGGGCTCTTTTCCGGAAAAGCGCATCTACATTGGCCACAGACGCTTTTCTGGAAAAAGGGCTTTTCCGGAAAAGCAGCCTGCCAATGTAGACGCTCCTTTTCCGGAAAAACTGAAAACGGAATAGTATTCCGTTTTAAGCATTTCCGGAAATTCATGCCAGTGTAGACACAGCCCCAGTATTTAAGGGCAGAGCTGACTAGAATCAATTGAGAGTCCTTGTCTTGTCTCAGTGATCGCTTAAGCAAAAATCATTGATAAAATCTTGTGTAGACTGACCTTGAACTCAACATGCAGGCACTGTGGTGAAGGGCAGTGCAAAGGAGGCAATGGTGGTGAGTTACCATATTACCTAGTGAAATAATTGGTGCTGAAATCACTAAGGACTGGAATTTGACCACAGAACTGACTTTCTTAACAAAGACTCCATTTTTGCTATTTAAAAAGTAAATCAATGTAACAGAAAACTGCAACGCTCTCTGGTAACTTTTTAAAAATCAAACTTTAAACTTTATTGAAAAAATTGGATAGTTCGCAATTGAAAATATTTGACCTACACTTAAGGCAACTGATTTAATTTTGTGTAAAATTTTGCATAACAAAGGATGGCATTTTTTTTAAATGTTCAATTATATAGATACACATTTTGATCAGATCTACTTGATGTGATATTTGTGGGTGGTTGTGGTGGTTTTTTTTTTTTGGCTTAATAAAAAATTCTGGGGTGGAGGACCCCGCCAAAACAGTTCAAATTGGGCCCCGCACTTCCTAAAGCCGGCCCTGATGGTAACAACACCTCATTAAAAAGGACCTTGGTACTCACATACTCCCTACAGATAACAGGGACATACTGGCCCAGGTTCAGGAAAGGGTCTAAAACAGGAGTGGGCACTAGTTTTTGACAGGGGGGGGGGGGACGCACTCCAAGAATTTGGTAAGGGAACAAGGGCTGCCCTCGTGCATTATATTAATGTAGTAGGTGCAGGGGTCTAGGATGGAGGTTGGGTGCAGAAGGAAGTTTGGGGTAAGGGATTGGGGTGTGGGATATGGGAGGGAGTTTGGTAGAAGGAGGGGACTGATCTGAGGCTGTGAACTGGGGTACAGGATGGGGTGCAGGATCTGGAAGGGAGTGTGATCTGGGATAGGGGTTCAGGTAGTGACCTATGACAGGTGATTGAAGTGCAGGGTCTGGGAGAGGTATGGGTGCAGAAGAGGATTCAGACCTGGGGAAGGGGTGTAGAAGGAGGATATGGGAGGGGGTCGTAACCTGGGACAGGAGTGCAGGAGGGGGTGCAGGGATTTGGGCTTTGACCAGAGATAGCGGATTGGGTGCAAGGTCTTGGAGGCAGTTGTGGCCTGAGGAAGAGCATAGGAGGGGATGCAGTGTCTGGGAAAATGTATGGGGGCTGGAGAGGGGTGCATAAGGTTTGGGTTACATGGGGTGGGGGAGGGAGGGGTTTGGGTGCCAGAGGCAGGATCTGGCTGGGAGTAAGGATGTTAAATATTGAGTAATTGACTAGTCCAGTAGTCGATGAAATTTGCATCAACTACTCAACGATAAACACTTCTGCAGTCCTGGGGCTCTTGTACATTTCAAAGAAGGAATGCAGAACTCCGTATGCAGCCCCCAGGAAGTCCCACTCAGAGTCCCCCACTGACCCTGGGCTCCATGCTGCACTGCCGCTTTGAAATGCCATGCAGAGCCCAGGGTCACTCCCCAGCTGATCCCAAGATCTGTGCACCACACATCATATGACTCTGGCTACAGCTTGGGCCACTGGAGCAGCCTGGAGTGGCCACCTGCCACATGGCTCCAGCTCTGGCCCCTGCCAGGGGCACTGGAGCAGCTGCCAGCCACCTGCCACACGGCTCCGGCTCCTACCAGGGCCTCTGTAACAGCTGCTGCTGCCCATCATGCGGCCCGCATCTCCAGCCCTAGGGAAGGGCTGAAGCTAGGACTAAGGCCATGTGGTGGCTGCTTCAAATTCTCAGTGCGTGCCCACGCAGGTAAGCACCTTAGAGGGAACACTGCTGGGTGGCTCCCAGCCAGGAGTCCAGCAGGTTCCATAACCGGGGTCCCTGCCCTCCACACTCCTGTACTGTTCAGAGCATCTACAGGGTCCTTGTTTGCTGCTGCAAACACTGATCCTGGGGGATGAAGTGGGAGGGTCACTTCACATGCTGCCTATCCTACCAATAGGCAGCTACTATTGGCCAGAAACCGGCCAATGGGAGCTATTGGGGCTGGAGCAGTGTGAGAAACCTCTGCCCCCTCTCGAGAGGGGTGGGGGGAAGGGAGGCTCAGCATTCACAAAAGCATGTGGCTCTGCAGCTGGCCTCACTGCATGCCGAGTGAGGGTGGGGGACGCAGGGAGTGCGTGAGACTCTTGTGGGCCAGACCCGGCAGCTTGGTGGACTGAATCCAGCCCACAGACCATATTTTGCTCAGCCTTGGTCTAAAATGACAGCATGATGGATTGAATCACTTGGTGCAGGATGGTGGGTGGTATCTAAGTAATATCAGGGTATTGACTTATGTATTTGAGATAATTTGAGCAGCTATTTTATTTTAAAGATGGTGACTATCCCTTTCTGTATTTCAGAAGGCTTTTATTAATCTGTAGAAAAGCTGGGCAGCAGGGGAGGGGTTTGACAGGGCTATCATACTTTTTTCCCTTGGAAGTTTGATATCAGTGCAGAGCCATCTAGTGGAAAAAGAGGAATTTTTTACATTACATTTTCCCAGGATTTGAAAATTTATGTGTTTCTCATTTTACTTAAGTAATGGTGTATAAACTTTCAGATTACTAAATGGAAAAATATGAGGCAGTTTAAAAAGCGGCATTAAATTGCAATTTGAATTCTAACACACCCTACTTCTGTTGCTCAGGAAAGTTACAACTCCTTCTGCCTTAGTTTCCCAGTCCTTAATTCAAGTGCAACAATACTTTCCTGTATCCAGGTGGCATTGTGAATATTAATATTTTATATATAACTTAGAGGATGAAAAGTACAGATTATTATTATTAAATCCCATCTGAGATGTGAATGAGTAGTCAACTAGACGATTAACCAATAAACCTAGGCTTATCTAGTTGACTATTCACATTTCCCCCTTCACCTTGCTGCCTCTGTATCACTGAGCTCCTCAGTGGGGCCTGCCCTCCCCCACACTGCTGCCTCTATCAGAGGCAACAGCGCAAGGGGGTGTTTGTCGGGGGATGGGGAGGAGGGACAGGGGAGGTTGCCGCAAAGCCCCTGTCCACAGGGGGTCCAAGCGCTGTCCATAGGGAACTGCTATCAGAGGCAGCAGTGTGGGGCAGCAGGGGGCTTCCCAGGAGTGGGGCCGAATTGCACTGGCTGTTGGCTCTGCCCATGGGGACTACAGAAGAGTCAACTAACCACTAAAAATTAATCGACTATTCTATTACCCTCTATCTGTCTAACATTCCTAGTCTGAGGTAACATGCCTGGACAATCACAAGTACATTAGCATGGGTTCTGAAAGAGAAGGTGGAGCAACTTTGACATATTCTCAGAAAATTAAAACAAACTGTGGAGCAGATGGTATGAGCAGTTCTCTCAGACAGTGTTTTACAAATAATCTTAAAATTGGGGCCTTTTTACAATTCATTCTAAGACTTGTCCTCTGTAATTAGAGCTTGAGAGGTAAAAAAGGAGTTGTAGTTATTAGTACTGAAGATGCTCATATACCTATTAGCTTGGGGCTGTAGGGAGACTTGTGTTCAAATCCCCCTCTGTCTGACCTTAAACCTCCCTCCTCCGAAGAGAATTCCTTAACCACGGGGCTGTAGTGTATTGGGGAGGAGGGAAAGGTTTGTCTCAATCTCTCCTGATGATGTGTCTCTATTTTATATAAAACATTTAAATATTCACTGGGCCAGAGACTGCATGAATTGCTTTACAACCTAGTGGTTAGAACATTCACATTGGAAACCTAGGTTCCTGTGGCAATACCACTTTCTCCACTGTGAGTATGTCTACACTACAGAGTTTTGTTTGGTTTTTTTTTTGAAAAAACAGACGTTTTTCCAAAAAAAACTTCAATTACATCCACACTGCAATTGTGTTCTTTCGAAAGAAAAAGAGGGGTTTTTCTGACATTGGTAAACCTCTTTCTACAAGGAAGAAGCCTTTTTTCAAAAGAGCTCTTTCGGAAAAAGGTGTGTGTGAATGGGGAAGAGGAAAGAGGAAAAAGCACAGGTGCCCTGGTGGCCATTCCTCCCCTAGTAATCACAGCTTACATGCGAGATAGCGTTCATTCAGTGTGGATGCTATCTTTTGAAAAAGCAGATCGCTTTTTCAATGAGCTTTGGCAGTGTGGATTCCTTCTTTTGGAGGAAGTTTTTCTCTTCCAGAAAAGCTTCTTCCAAAAGAAGCCTGCAGTGTAGACATAGCTGTGTCTTGTACAGGTCTGGATCCGGTAGGCATGCTGTAAGTGTAAGGCAGCTTACATTACTGTTGAAAGCAGCTGTAGGCCTTTTTGCCAAAAATTCCCCAGTGAAGAAACCTCCTAAAAATGGGAGAATAGTTTTCTATGGTCCAGTGTTTGTCCTTTGGTGAGACTGATAAGAAGATTGCCCATTGTGATGGTTAATTTTGTGGTGTAGACCCTGTCCAACAAGAACTCAACTAAGGGCCTGTCTACACAAACAATTGTGAATATACCCATTGCTAGCCTGCTATGAACCAACTGTCCATGTGGACCTTCCTGAGGCATGACTGTTCATTAATGTGCTCTGACCTAGTCCTATTTCAATGAGGAAGAGATCAAAGTGCACTAATAAACTATTAATGCTCATCAGTAGGGTTCACACACAGTCCACAACAGCAAAGTGAGAAATAGTTTGACACTCCAGCTTGCTGCAAATTTAAATGTTTGTGTAGGCAAGCCCTAAGACTACCAAAACATTTCATATTATCGCCCTATCAGATGATAGCAACTTTCATTCACAATCAATTGAGGTTGGATCAGAACCAAAAATATAAAGATGATGACCTCAATCCTATGACATGCTAAGGAGTCCCGCTCAAGTCAAAAGGAGCTGAAGCTACTGAAAACCTTATAGAGTGGATCTTCTATTGCAGTGTTTCTTAAACTGTGTTCTGAGGTACACTGGTGTGCCGCGAGGCAGTTGGAGGTATGTTGCGGACAACAGAATTCAAAATGGCCACCCTTAAAGGGGCAAGCAAACTTTTTTTATTTTTGTGCTCAAAGTAACTTCCCCCTAGACCTTTTCCACCCCCCACCCCCAATAACTTCCCTACAACCCCCTTTTTTTCCCCACTCAACCAAAAATCCTTGGTGTTCCTCAGTCTTAAAAAGTTTAAGAAACACTGTTCTATTGCATAACAAGTCTAACGAACCTCTCAGTCACCCTATCTGTCCCATACAAACAACCAGCCTGAAAGCAATATACTATCACATAGGGACTTCAGCTCTGGTTATTAAAGAAGCAGTACATCTTATGCATGTGTGAAAGAAAATCAGCACTTACAAGTAAAAAGTTATTTAAAATTCAGTTTAGCTTTATAGTGATTTAGTCTTGCTGTTTAATTAGTATTTAGAATAGCATATTGTTTATAGTCATTGGTATTTCAATAGATGTTTAAGTGTTTAAAGTTTAATAAGCTCCTATGCTTAGAAGAACAAAAAATGCATGTAATTACATTTTCAATTACTATCCAGGATTTTTTGGGTCCATGCAATTAATAAAAGCTTAAGGCACTTAAACACGATCTTGTTTTAAAAGCTAAATAGTTGAGCACTTCACTAATTAGCTCCAACACTTAGTGTTTTTTTCTAAATTAACAAAATAAAAGTGTCATGTATTCATTTCTTTGTAGCTGTAAAAGACATGAGTTTGTGTAATCCAGTTTAATTTTAAAACGGAACTGTTCCCACACTTAATTCCATTTTTTTAAAAAGATACAGTGTACGGTCCAAATTAGTTTCTTGTGTAGCTCCACTCATTTCATTGTAACTCCATGTGTACTGGGGATTAATTTAACTCTAAAATTCTTCATTATTATGCAATCCTATTCCTACGCAATCCTATTTCTAAATGTTGTATATGTAGGATACTTTATAATGTAAAATACTAATTGCAAAGTACTTCAGTCAAAATGTCCTTGCCACTTTAATTCTGTGCCTGTGTGCATCCAGCCTATGCACTGAATAAGGCAAAGGTCTGGTGGAAAAAAATAGTATGTGATCTTGTAATTAAAGATTGTCTCATAATACATATACACAAAGGACCTGAACTGAAGTTGCATGGGCAACAATAAGCCTGGCATTTACCAGCATTCTAATCCTTAGCTTTGCAATCTAGGTATCCCCATGGATACCTGTCTATTTGTATATTTTTAAACAAAAAGGGTAAAAAACAAATTATATGATGTAACAACTGCCCTCCCGCAATCATGTCAGTAGGGTGCAATCCAGAAACTTTAGGACTGTAGCACAGCCTCTATCACTTGAGATACAGGACTCACTAAGTCAGTGGTCCCCACGCTGTGGGGCACACCTCCATAGAAGGGCATGGAGGAACATTTGTGGGGTGAGAAGGAGGTAAAGTAGAGCCTGGGCCAGCTCCTAGTGGGGACAGGAAAGAAGCACCACTCAGCCCTGCTCTGGCACAACTTAACTCCAGCCCTGGTCCCAGTTCTACTCCTTGCCATGGCCCAAAGCTCCCTGCTCTCAGCCCCACAACTATGGCCACAGTCCCCTAACCACAGCTCCAGAAGGAAGGGTGTGGACCAGGTAAGGAGGGGGCCATGACCAAAAACAAAAAAAACCCCACAACTTTGGGACCATTTCACTAAGGGTACATCTACCCTTCAGCTAGGGATATAATTTCCAACTCAGGTATCAGGTACACATGGTAGTTTTGATCAAGCTAAAGTACTAGCAATAGTAGCATTGCTTTGGATAAGCTGCCTGATTACTTTGCTACAACCAGACTATTTGGCTGGATATCCCTCACCACTGCTTGTGCTACTGCAACTATATCAGTGTTTCTGACACACTAATTTGATCAAAGCTAGCTCATGTATGTCTCCAGAGATAGAAATTACACCTCCAGTTGCAGGGCATCTTCCATTAGCTAGCAGCAAGACAAACCTGTAATCTCAGAGGCAGAACAGGCCACTGAGGACATGCGCTAGGTCCACAGTGTGGGTGGGTAGGTAGGTAGAGCTCAGCCTTTCCTGGCTCCTTTTCTGTTCTCGCCATACTAGGGAAGTTAAAAATCATGCAATAAGGTAACCATGTAACTACTGAAAATCTCAGTGATTAAACAGTTACCCACGCTGCAGGCTCTGCAGTATAAAGCTTAGGCTCTGCAATATAAAAGCTTAGCTATATATTGTGCAGCAAAACCTCCCTGGGAGCAGAGCCATCAGCCCCTGCCAGACCAACTCCTGGGGAGGAGGCTTCACTGTGGATTTCTGGGGGAGATTGGCCCAGTTCTCCCCTCTTCAGCCCACAGGAATTGTGAGAGCTTCTTCCACAACTTATGCTCTTATAGGGGTGGACAGGGAAGAGGAATGGAATGCTAAAGCCATGTGTCAGTGTAGTCAGACTCCACCTCCCCAAGGATACAGCTGCTCCCAGGTATTCCCAGAACAGTACAGGCAGAGAATGGAAAAGGCAAATGTTCAACAGTATAGAACAGTTAAACATGAATAGTATTAGACAAAACAAATAAAAGACTCTTCTCTAGCCCGATAATTTTCTCTCTGCCAAATTGAAGAGGCCTGCTGGAAACAATGGCAATATTAGAATTTGCATAAAAGGTTGCAAATGTCTTTTATAATGGAAAAATGTAAGATAGCCTAAACATAGGAGTCACAATAAGAATGCCATGTAATAGTAATGATGATGATAATACTTAGCTTTTATATAGTATTTTTCATTAGGGCTGTGTCTACACTGGCATGAATTTCCGGAAATGCTTAAAACGGAATACTATTCCGTTTTCAGTTTTTCCGGAAAAGGAGCGTCTACATTGGCAGGCTGCTTTTCCGGAAAAGCCCTTTTTCCGGGCAAGCATCTGTGGCCAATAAAGACACGCTTTTCCGGAAAAGAGCCCCGATCGCCATTTTTGCGATCGGGGCTTTTTTCCGGAAAAGACTACTGGGCTGTCTACACTGGCCCTTTTCCAGAACAGTGTTCCGGAATAAGGACTTATGCCCGAGCGGGAGCAGAATAGTTTTTCCGGAATAGCAGCTGATTTTGTACAGTAGAGCATCGTTGCTTTTCTGGAAATTCAAGGGCCAGTGTAGATAGCTCGCAGCTTATTCCGGAACAGCGGCTGATTTTCTGGAATAAGTGGCCCAGTGTAGACACAGCCTAGTAGTTCTCAAAGAGTTTTAGGGTATGTCTACACTACAAAGTTAGTTCGAACTAACGGACGTTAGTTCGAACTAACTTTAATAGGTGCTACACTAGCGCTCCGCTAGTTCGAATTTGAATCGAACTAGCGGAGCGCTTAGTTCGAACTAGGTAAACCTCATTTTACGAGGACTAACGCCTAGTTCGAACTAGCTAGTTCGAACTAAGGGCTGTGTAGCCCTTTAGTTCGAACTAGTGGGAGGCTAGCCCTCCCCAGGTTTCCCTGGTGGCCACTCTGGCCAACACCAGGGAAACTCTATGCCCCCCTCCCGGCCCCGGATCCCTTAAAGGGGCACGGGCTGGCTACGGTGCCCGTGCCAGGTGCAAGCCTGCCAGCACCCAGCTAGCAGACCCTGCACCTGGCACGGCACAGAGCCACCCACCCGATGCCCCCCAGCCCACCCCCTCTTGCCGGGACCAGGCTGGCGGCTCCCGGGAGCTTGCCCTGGACCGCAAGAGGCGGGCACCTTCCTGGGCTAGTGCGGACATCGTGGACCTCGTCCACGATCTCCGCACTAGGCACAGGAAAGTGGCCGTCTAGGGCAGGAGAGCTGCCAGCCTGGCCACCCAGGACCAGGTGTGCATGAAAATCAAGGGGGTCCACTGAGACCCCCGACACTGAGCCCTGAGCTTACAATGGCCGTCCTGGGTCAGACCAAAGGTCCATCTAGCCCAGTAGCCTGTCTGCCAACAGCGGCCAACCCTAGGGACCCTGGAGGGGATGGACCGAAGACAGTGACCAAGCCATTTGTCTCGTGCCATCCCTCTCCAGCCTTCCACAAACTTTGGGCAGGGACACCACTCCTACCCTCTGGCTAATAGGACTCCATGGCCCCAACCTCCATGACTTTATCTCACTTCCCTTTAAACTCTGTTCTAGTTCTAGCCTTCACAGCCTCCTGCAGCAAGGAGTTCCACAGGTTAACTATTTGCTTTGTCAAGAACAACAACTTTCTCTTACTAGTTTCAAGCCTGCTACCCATTCCTTTCCTTTGGTGTCCTCTAGTCCTTCTTTATGGGAACTCAGGAAGAACTTTTCTGAATGCACCCTCTCCACCCAACCCCTGCTTTTAGAGACCTCTATCCTGTCCCCTCTCCGTCTCCTCTTTTCTAAGCTGAACAGTCCCAGTCTCTGTAGCCTTTCTTCATCTGGGACCTGTTCCCAACCCCTGATCATGTTAGTTGCCCTCCCCTCTCCCAGCCTCTCTCTTCCCCTCTCCCACCTCCTTTTCCCAGTCTCCCCCAGTTTTTTTCAATAAAGACAGAGTCAATGTTGGAAGAAACGTTATCTTTATTTTGTACATCAATAAGAAGGGGGGCTAGGGAAGGGTAAGTGGAAGGAGGTGAGGGAGGAATGGGGTACGAGCCCCCGATGGGGAGGACTGGGCTGGCTCTGCGGGCTTCTGGGGGTGGAAGCTCTCCTGCAGCCCCCCAATTACTCCCTCTCCCCAGATGGCAGCCTGCGGCAAGTGCAGCCGGGCTGATGGCCTAGTGGTGTGATGTGCCCAGTGTGGGCACTCAGGGCACTCCAAGCCAGAACTTCTTTGCAAGCGGGGCACCCCTTAGAACTGTGTGTCCGGGGTGGGGGTCGGGACCCTTTAAGCGCAGCCCTCGGCTAGCCTGAGACAGCATCTCCATGCTCTAAGTCCTCCTTTTATGCCCTGCCGGCACTGCTTCCGGCCATCCTTAAGCCCTGTTCAGAGTCCACTCAATGTGGACTTACTAGTTCGAACTAGCAAAACGCTAGTTCGAACTAGTTTTTAGTTCTAGATGCGTTAGTTCGAACTAGCTTAGTTCGAATTAACTAATTCGAACTAAGTTAGTTCGAACTAGCGCTGTAGTGTAGACGTACCCTTACAGAGGCAGTCAACATCAAAATCTCCATTTTACAGATAAGGAACTGAAGCACAGAGAGAAATGTGCATGACAGTTCCTTTATAGATTAAAGATAAACATTAAGGATGTGATATTTTTATAATTTGACAATACAAATACTGCACATGAGAACAAATAGGGATGGGCAACCTTGGCTAAGAGTGGGCCACACAAATGGCCCTCCTTCATCTCAGTGGACTACAAGACTGTCATAACCAAAACCGTCTCCTGTGATTGTGTACTTTTGCTTACTGCACTTGTGTACCTAGAATTTGTAGGGTGTGCTGATTGAAATGTGGCAGCACTTTGGATGCAGAGAGATCTCATGACTCTTACAGTCAATGTTGGATGCAATCAGCACACACATATGATGTGCCCTTGCTTTACATTTGTATCACTTTAGCGATACACATAGGAAAAAAATATGCAGACAGAAACCAGCAGAATCTGGCAACTCTCCATATGGGCAACAGTAAACAAAGTGTCTTGTAAGTCACATATAGAACCCTGTTGGGTTGCAGGTTGCCCACCACTAGGCTAGGGCCATTCTAATTTGAAATGTAAAATTACAAATATGAATTATGATCTCTAATATAAATAGAGCCCTATTCATTCTCACTTTACTAATCCAGACACTCCACAATGGGCATTCAGAGAACTTTGATCTCTTCCCCTCCTCAGTAAAGATATGATCAATTTTGCTGAAGTCATGTCTTACGTTACTAAGACTTCATTAATTTAACAAAACAAAAAACAACAACTATGATATATTTATTATTGTAATATGAACTTACACTTAGGCTATGTCTACCCTTGTATGTTCTTGCGCAAAAATGGCTACTCTTGCACAAAAACATGCCACCTGTCTACACTGTCCGCATGTTCTTGTGCAAGTAAACTGATGTTATACTGTAGAAAATCAGGGCTTCTTGCGCAAGAACTCTGATGCTCCCTCTCAGGAAGAAGCCCTCTTGCGCAAGAGCTCTTCCAGAAGAGGCCAGTGTAGACAGGCAACATGAATTTCTTGTGCAAGAAGCCCCTACGGTTAAAATAGCCATCAGAGCTTTCTTGTGCAAGAGAGCGTCCACACTGGCATGGATGCTCTTGAGCAAAAGCACATGCCAGTGTAGACGCTCTCTTGTGGAAGAGTTTTTGCACAAGAACTCTTCTGCAAAAGAGTTCTTGTGCAAGAAGCTGCCAGTGTAGATGTAGCCTTATGGCTGTGAATAAGCCACCCCCTGAATGATATAAGTTACACAAACATATGTGCAAATGTGGACAGCACTATGCTGGTAGGAGAGTGTCTCCTGCCAACAGTTTTTGCCACTCAGAGAGCTTTTGTTATACCTACAAGAGAGCTGTCTCTTGTTGGCACAGTGATAGAAATGTAGCCGTGTTAGTCTGGGGTAGTTGAAGCAAAATGCAGGACAATGTAGCACTTTAAAGACTAACAAGATGGTTTATTAGATGATGAGCTTTCGTGGGCCAGACCCACTTCCTCAGATCAAATAGTGGAAGAAAGTAGTCACAACCATATATACCAAAGGATACAATTAAAAAAAAATGAACAAATATGAAAAGGACAAATCACATTGCAGAACAGAAGGGGGATGCGGGGGGAGGGAGGGGGAGGAAGGAAGGTAAGTGTCTGTGAATTGATGATATTAAAGGTAGAGAGAGTGGGATGTTTGTGAGTTAATGGTATTAGAGGTGATAATTGGGGAAACTGTCTTGGTAATGGGTGAGATAATTCAAATTCTTGTTAAGTCCTTGTTGGCAAGTGTCGAATTTTAACATGAATGACAGTTCAGAGGATTCCCTTTCAAGTGCAGATGTAAAAGGTCTTTGTAGCAGAATGCAGGTGGCTAAGTCATTTAGAGAGTGTCCTTTCTTGTTGGCACAGAGTGTCTTCACTAAACGTACTGCAACGCCGCAGCTGCACTGTTGCAGAGCTATGGGTGTACCCAAACCCCTTATACCTCACCCTTTGGTGGGTGATTTAACAGTGGAACGGTTCAAAGATTAAGTATAGTGGAAAGCAAGTACAAACATTCCATTAACTGTATTAAAGGGACTGTGTAATACAAGTACTTACAGGAAACACATTTTGTAAGGGGGACATCATTACATGTCCCACTCGTGGAGAAACATTGGCCTTACTGAAATAAGTGTGAGTTGTAATACCATCTCCAATGGGATCAGAAAAGGATTTCATGCCTTGCCCAGACTGATACAAAGGAGTCTGGAGCATAAAAATTGTATCAAATATTCAATGGAGGCTACATTTGCTGTTAAGCAGCAGATGGCGATAAAGGGACAGGTGACAGAATGCACTCAGCCGAACAAGCTCCTGTGTTAGTCTGTAAAGGGGGGGGGGGGGGGGGGGAGAAGTCACACAGCGAACTGGAGTCTCTGCTTGAGCAGGAGGATGGATTCCCACAGGTGTACGGACACCGGGGACTCCCCCCAGCCATGGGCGGTGAGCCCAGTCCTGAGGAGACGCTCCACGACTGACAATACCGCGCCCCGAAACTGAAAGGCGGACGCACGGACACCTCCCGCTGCTGTTATCTGCGCCTGCGCACCGAGAACGCCTGCGGCAGGGCGGTCTCTCTTTGCGCGTGCGCGGTCATGGCGCTCCCAGCTGCCCCGTCTCCATAGTAACGGAGAAGCGCAGCGGCCTTTCGGGGGCACTCACCGCCTCCTTGGCCTGGTGGGTGGTCTTCAGCGTCTGGTAGGAAAGCTCCATGGTTGCGGGGTACGCGGAGAGAGACCCGCTTCTCTCACGGTATAAGCGGGAAAGTAAAACCCACTCGGAGACACCGGGCACCGACCCCACAACGACTCATCGGCACACCGCTCGGGTGGAGAGGGAGGGCCTGTCTGAGGCGCTGACCAATCAGCGGGCGGGGTGGCGGGCGTTGTCCGTTGTCTTGACCTATCAGAGTGCCGGGAGGCGGGGATTGTCTTTAGAACTGTCCAATCACAGAATTACAAAAAAAACCCGAGCGGCTTGACCTACTGGCCAATCGTCATATAGGGAGGCAAGGCCCGCCGGGGATACTGGCCAATCACCACATCGGACAACGGCGCGTGCCCCTGTCTGCAGCTGAGCCTGGGCTGTGCGGAGAACGTGCGGGATAGAGCCCTGCTCCGCGCTGCCTGTCCCCGCTGGGCGCGGAGAGCAGCTGGGGGCAGGCATCCCTCCTCCACACCGGGCCTGGGCACCGGTCTGAATGAGCCTAGACCCCACCCCATCATGCCTTTATTCCATGCCCAGCCCACCCTGCCATTAGCTCAGTGCCCAGGCCCAGCCCAACTCCACTGCCATTAGCTTCTTGTTCCGTTCCCTGTTCCCCCCATTAGCTCCTCACTCCATGCCAGCTGTCAGTACATGCCCACTCTGCCATTAGTTCTTTGCACGTCGGAGCAGAAGCAGCATAGGGCCCTTGTCAACAGTTCCAGCCCTGCCCTTATCTCCCTTCCTAGCAGGGCATGGTCTCATGGCCCTGGAACATCTCAGAAGGCACTCGCCCCGGCTGTGTCTCGACTAGCAAGTTTTTCCACAAAAGCAGCTGCTTTTGCAGAAGAACTTGCCAGCTGTCTACACTGGCCACTTGAATTTCCGCAAGAACACTGACGATCTCATGTAAGAAATCAGTGCTTCTTGCGGAAATACTATGCTGCTCCCGTTCGGGCAAAAGTCCTTTTGCGCAAAAGTGTTTGCGCAAAAGGACCAGTGTAGACAGCTCAGATTTGTTTTGCGCAAAAAAGCCCCGATCGCGAAAATGGCAATGGGGGCTTTTTTTGCACAAAAGCACATCTTGATTGGCACGGACCCTTTTCTGCAAAAAGTGCTTTTGTGAAAAAGCGTCTGTGCTAATCGAGATGCTATTTTTTGCAAATGCTTTTAACGGAAAACTTTTTCATTAAAAGCATTTGCAGAAAATCATGCCAGTCTAGATGTAGCCCCTGTTTTCATCCTCTGTCCACAGCAGGTATATTCAGAGGTATATGGGACATCTCCCAGAACATGCCCTCATTTACAAACCACTACCTGCACCTGATAAACCTTGATGTGGTTTATCAGCTAAGGAGATGAGATGTCCTAGAGATTAGTGGTTAAAGAGGCATTTTTGATAGGGAGTGTTAAGGGTGGAGTGGGGCTCAGGCAGTTAAGAATAGAATAGAGAATAATGTGAAAGATATAATGGGGGCTGGAGGAGTGTGTCTTGACAGACCATATGTAGGGGGCACAAAAGCTAAATTGGTTTAGGAGAGTACAAGTATAAATGGCATGAATTTATCCAAAGATAATTAAGGGTGGTGGTGTGGAAGCACTGAACCAACTGAATTTAAAACAAGTTCAGTACAACTGATGGCTTAATTAAAAATGTTTCAAGCCACTAGCATAGAAATAAGGCCCTACTGGTAAAGCCAATCTTAAATCTCTACTGTGCATCAGATAAGACTGCTTATGGAAGTAGGAATAAGAGATCCTCCGGAATAGGGCTTTATTCCGGAGGATTGGGCCAGTCTAGATGCTTTTTTCCGGCTTTTCCCCAAGCCGGAAAAAAGCGGCGGACATCTTTATTTAAATCCCCCGTGGATTTCCCTATTCTGAAGTTGAAAATTAGCATGCCCCTTTCGGAAAAGGGGCCAGTGTAGACGTAGCCTATGTGTCTAGTAGAGGACATGATTGATAAACTTCACACAGTCCACTGTCTCCCACATCCTGCACTAGTTTCCAAGGGCTCTAATTTCCAAAGATTACATGGCCTTCTGACTGATGGGATAAGCAGGAATTCAACTATTCAATAAACTTTTTCCTGTGGTACTGGGAATAGTGGATGGCATGGATATGAAAAATCGTAAACTGAGACAGCTGCATCAAGCATCATTGTACTTAAACTGTGAAACATGATAGCAGGATGCAATGCACAACCGGAATCTATAGACACATACAAAATTCCATACATCCTGCCATTACTCATAAATGTGGACACTATCTACCAAAGGTGAAGGTTGCTTGGTAAGGAGAAGGAAATAAGCCATGAACCATCGAAGTGTTTCCCTCTTCCCGCTGTTCCTATCTCGAGGAGTTGGACCCAGTTACCTTACTGGAAACTTTAAAGGCCATAGAATCTGGGACCTGAAGAATTCTGAATTATAGCAGGCACTGTTGGCAGTGCCCCTCTACTATATATATTGGTCAAACTGGATGTTCTCTACGTGAAAGAATCAATGGACACAAATTGGATATACATGAAGAAAATACTCAGAAGCCAGTGGCAGAACATTTCTGTTCACCTAACCATAATCTCACAGTTCTGAAGGTGGTGGTCTTGTCACAGGCCAGTTCCTCAAGCCAAATAGACAGGGAAGACTTGGAATTACAATATATATGCAAATTCAATTCAATTAATTATGGACTTATTCAAGATATGGGGTGGTGGAAACTTTATCAATGAAGGTGCTAACTACTTTCTAAATGGTATCCTTCTTGACTTACCCATCCACTGACTTTCATCTTTATCTACTCAGGTTTAACACCCTTTCTCCTGATACTTTATGCATAGAGATAGGGGGGTAGGTGACAGGTTTAACACACTTCCCACCCCCTTCCCTTCTCCTATTTATTTCGAGTTTCTTTATCCTCTAATCATAACTCCAGTCATCTGAAGAAGTGGGCTGTGCCCACAAAAGCTCATGATACCATGTTTTGTTAGTCTATAAAGTGCTACCAGACCATTTGCTTGCTGGTTTTTTTCTATGTTGTAAAGTATTTGTAAAAACTCAAACCCCTATCTTGCAGATGGTTCTGCAGATGCAAGTCCCTGTAACTATGCAGAACAAGTTGCAGGCTCATGGTTGCAGTTGGCAATTTAGTGGCTTACAAGGAAGTGGGCAATCAGGTAATCCAGATGAGTAGAGGAGAAAAACATATGAAACCATTTAATATAAATATTTTACTTAAATTAATAATGGTCAATATAACAATTGTATTTCTTGACAGTAAACATTTTCCTGGTGTTTGCAACTACTACTTTGGAGCACTGTATGAGAACAGGAAAGAGAAACAGAGCTCGCGTGTTTGTCAAAGCCCATCAAAGTACAAAAAGTAAGCAGTGACGAATAAATATAAATTAACTTTCTTTGTAAGCTGTTACTATTAGTACTATAACTAAGGAAATTTTACTTTAACCTGATAACATGCCTAGTTTAGAACAATACAGATTTTTTTATTGGTTCATACAACAGACACAGGGTTGAGTTATGCTGCTGCCTTCCATTTCTAAGTTTTGCTGTTCCAAACTGCAGGGCCTCAGTCCATTTCAGAAATTAGACGCAGTGGGTGTATTTCCAACAAAAATTGTTTTCTTCAGCTATAGATAATAGAATAATAAGGCTTCTAAAAGCCAGAGCACAAATTGAAAATAAATGAGAGTAGGACTGTATCTCCACCAGGCTTTAAAAATGTTAGCACCTGTGTAAAGAGGGTGTTAAATGCTACTGAATTAGAATTCTCCTCTCACCTTCATTTGTGCTAATATGTTACACTCTCTTTCCACAAGACAATGGATCTGATGCAGAACTTGCAGTTTAAAGTCTTTATGACTAAACATAATCCCATATAGACTTAAAACACAGTCTGTCCCCACTGCTACTTTCTTTGTATCCATCATTCAGTAAGGCTGGATAACACAGGGCTTAAAATGCTAATAAGCCTAATTTGTGAGCAGCTGTGTGGTTTCTAACTGCCTGCCCCAAGGTTTAAACCCTGGCTTGCAATCACCCATTTGGCTTTCCTGGTGCTATCAGTATTTTATTAGGCAACAAAGCTATGGTAGACTCAGTATCACCAACATGCATGGCAAAGGGCCTTGAAAAGATTATTATTATGCTAATGATGTATGTCCCTGTTAACCAGCCTATCCCTATGAGGTGAAAGAGCATCTGGCTTCTGGAGAGTTTGCTCCCCGGTATGAGTAGTACTTTGGTATAGAAAACCCTGCATTATTGGCTTCCCTAGTAAGAGGTACTGCTTTGCTGATGGCTACTTCACAGCAAGGCAAGGTGTCTGCTCCACAGAGAGCTGCCTCATCATTCTGCTCTGTGCCTTTCACTACAAAACAAGAGAGGCCAGAAGGCCAAAGTGTGGGAGATGCTCCTAGGGCTGTGCCAGTGGCCCCAAGGAGGCTGAGAAGAAGGAGGAAGTGGAAGAAGCTGCCAAGAGAAGTCACAATTGAGGTAAGCTTGTTTAAAGCTTATAGAAGGCAGGAGAGGCTGTCTTTTTAATAGGCTTTGACACCCTCAGCAGCCTGAGTGGCTTATTATCTGTGGTTGATGGCTGGTCAATACATTGTATGCAGGGGCACTCAAAAGCTGGGGTTTATCTGTGAGCACAAAAGGTAGTTTAAAACTCTTTGGGAATGCTGATGGGCTGATGCACCAGGAATGGGGGAAGGGAAGATTTCCCCCAGAAGAAGAGAAACTCAAAGGGGAGAAACTTAAAAAACAACAAATAGTCAGGTATCACTTTAAAGACTAACAGAGAGACTGTTCAGGCCTGGAGTAGGAAATGAATGGGGAAGGCCCTTTGGGGGAGGGGGAGAAAGGAAAAAGGGAAGGGGTCCCTGAGGAGGAAAGGGGAAGGCAGCTTTGGGAGGAGGACCTTGGAAGGGGAAGAAGACTTGTGAAAAGTGGGGCCTGGAAAAGAGAGAGCATTGTGGAAGGTGGAAAGTAGGGAGGCCGATTAAGAGAAGATCTAGAAATGGTTGGGGTGGAAAACTGGAGACAGGGCGAGAAGGAGGAATGTAGAGAAGGAGGAAGAGTTGAAAAAAGTAGTTATCGAGGAAATTGAATCCAAAGGACAAATGGGAAACAGTAGACTAGAAAGTAAGGTAGATTAATGTCCTTTCTAATAACCTGTTAGGTGTCAAAACATTGCAAAAACAGTCTGTTTGCTTAGCTCACCTGATATTGGAATATGTGATTCTGTGGGTTACTGGGTGGATAGACAGACATAGATGTGAATTGGAAGGGGATAGAGAAGCCAAATATCCCTCTGTGCGAAGGTGAAAATATCCTGTTTTGTGGGTGTTCTATAGATCTGATTCTGTTTTCATATGTAACTGAAGTGAAAGATATGAGGGTGTGGTGTGTGTCTACCATGAGACTGACCATAATGGGTCAGCCTTCTTTCCTCCAACTCCCTCACCCAGACCAGCCACAATGGGTTTGTCTTTTGTTTTTGAATAGGGTGTGTTTATAACAGAATTGAACAATTGTGACAACTATCATTGTTAAACATGAGTATAAAGTCAGTGTAGATAGCACAAGTCATCCCTGATCATTTCATAGAATACTAGGACTGGAAGGGACCTCGAGAGGTCATCGAGTCCAGTCCCCTGCCCCCATGGCCGGACTAAATACTGTCTAGACCATCCCTGATAGACATTTATCTAACCTACTCTTAAATCTCTCCAGAGATGGGGTTTCTACAACCTCCCTGGGCAATTTATTCCAGTGTTTGACTACCCTGACAGTTAAGACATTTTTCCTAATGTCCAACCTAAACCTCCCTTGCTGCAGTTTAAGCCCATTGCTTCTTGTTTTATCCTCAGAGGCCAAGATGAACAAGTTTTCTCCCTCCTCCTTATGACACCCTTTTAGACACCTGAAAATGGCTATCATGTCCCCCCTCAGTCTTCTCTTTTCTAAACTTAACAAACCCAATTTTCAGCCTTCCTTCATAGGTCATGTTCTCTAGATCTTTAATCATTCTTGTTGCTCTTCTCTGGACCCTCTCCAATTTCTCCACATCTTTCTTGAAATGTGGTGCCCAGAACTGGACACAATATTCCAACTGAGGCCTAACCAGTGCAGAGTAGAGAGGAAGAATGACATTTAGATCCCATGGGTTCAGCAAGGTTTATCTTCAACCAGCTGACCTATTACACACAAAGGTCTCTGTCTGAATTGACCTCCATTTTGTATTGTACACCGAATAAATGTGACTCCTTGAGGTAACAAAATGACACAATCTTCTAGAGTTGTCAAGCCAACTAGAGAGCATAGAAGTAGAGGCTGCCTATGGCATAGCTCTATGAGCCTCCCCAGAAGAGTAAAGGCTGTGCAATGTTTTCAGTCTTCAATGGCCAACAGAACTGATTGGGCTTGAGGAGGAATTTTGCATGTTGTCTCCTGTGCCAGTGCATTTGAAGTCTAACTTTAGTATGCACTTCCCAGAAGGAATTATCCAGAATTCTACCTGACAACTCCTGCTGCAAGTGGCCTGCTGCACAAGCGATGGCTAACTCATGTAATTCAGAGCTCTTTGTCTTAATGTTTTAAAGCCATATTTAACTTCTAACAAAATATAGAAAAAGTGCCTCTGCTTGCTAACTGCAGGACACTATTTGGAATTTCAAAACTTTCTGGGGCAGGAAGCCTGTATCTTTGCTTTCTAATGTCTCTCCAGGTCTCTTCACTTTCTCCCTCCTTGAGCTGGCCTGGTTGGTTGGTTGGTTGTTGATTCCATCATTCCTTTTTTATTTTAGCAAATCAGTTTTTGATTTAACAGCAGTATTGTCAACCAAACTGAACATTGTGACTGGGCAATTATTGTAACTTGAGATTATCTCTAGCTACTTTTGAAAATACACTTTTCAGTTGCACCTCAATGTTAGTTTTGCTGTAAATGTCTCAGCGTTTCCTTTGCAGCAGGAGACCCATTTTTCTTTTTCAGATTTACTGCTTTGTGACATTTTCTGCTTCATTTTTTATTAATAAAATGAATCTCATTGTCGCCACTTCTGTTGTGATGAGACTGTATCCAATAATAAATGGAAAAAACTGAGACCAATGATATCATTCTAGTCCATATATATTATATACACACACTGCACTTTAACTTGTTCAGACTCAAAATGTTCACTATACTAGCTCTCATTAATAGAATAACAATGCTTCTTATAAAAATAAACAAAAATGTGTGCTTCAACTTTCGCATTTGTGTCCAAAAGAATAATGCTTATGTTAAGGTACTGGAGAAAGGTTCAAGAGATCTGGATTTTAATATCCGCTCTACCAAAGTCTTCCTCTTTAATCATTTTTGTTACTCTTCTCTGGACCGTTTCCAATTTCTCCACATCTTTCTTGAAATGTTGTACTCAGAACTGGACACAGTACTCCCATCGTGGCCTAATCAGTGCAGAGTAGAGTGGAAGAATGATTTCTCTTGTCTTGCTGTTAATGCATTCCAGAATCATGTTTGCTTTTTTTGCAGCTGTTACACTGTTGACTTCTGTTTAGCTTGTGGTCCACTATGACCCCTAGACTCCTTTCTGTAGTACTCCATCCTAGACAGTTACTTCCCATTCTGTAGGGCTACGTCTACACTGGCGCGATATTGCGCCAGAAGTATGCAAATGAGGCTAAGTGTGGAATATCGCTGAGCCTCATTTGCATATCGAATGAGCTGCCATTTTTGCAGAAGAGGCTCTTGTGCCAGAAGGAGCATCTACACTGCTCTTCCTTGCACAAGAAGGGGCAGTGTAGACGGCTCTTTCTGGCGCAAGAACCTCTTCTGCAAAAATGGCAGCTCATTAGATATGCAAATGAGGCTTGGCGATATTCCACGCTTAGCCTCACTTGCATACTTCTGGCACAAGCTCGCGCCAGTGTAGACATAGACTGTTCCTCAGTGGAATGCTTTGCATTTGTCCTTATTAAACTTCATCCTGTTTACCTCAGACCATTTCTATAGTTTGTTCAGATCATTTTGAATTATGACCAGTATTCCCCTAAACCAGTGGTCCCCAACATTTTGGGGCTGCTAGGCGCCTGGCGCAGGGCTGCTCATGCGCTGGGCGTACGGGGGCGGGGCCGCTCACAGGCCACGTGACTGGAGGCGGGGCCAAGCACGCGCGGCGCGCCCGGGGCCGGCGCTGGCATATGCCTGGGGCTGGCACCTGCCGCATGCCCCGGAGCGGGGCCAGCCCAGATTGCTCTGCGGGCACAAATAAATGGCCCAGTAGGCACCATGGCGGGGACCACTGCCCTAAACTGTCTGGCCGTGCAGCTTCACAGGTGATTAATCAGCCTCTCCCAGTTAGAGGCTCAGAGCATGGAGCTGACTGAGTGGATGGGGCTGATTAATCACTTGTGAAGCTGTGCTGCCCCAGTAGGGAACACTGATTATGACCCTATCCTCCAAAGCAGTGGTTCCCAACCTTTGTTATGCAGGGGACTGGCAAACCCATTCACAGACTTTTGGCAGACCAGTAACATTTGTCTTGGACTGGTCAGAGAACATCACAAGAGAATGGACAGTAGTTGAGAAGAGGGAGGGTTTGAAGGCTGGGGATTATTAGAAGTGGTGGGTTTTACAGAAAGATATGCAGGGGAGGGACAAGAACAGGAAAATATTCCAGGCATAGGGCACAATTTACAGTGTGACACAGTAGATTGTAAATGAGAAAAGGGACTGTCTCTTGTTTTGTCCTGTCCACCTAGCACAGATTGGATGCCATGTACAATCAAATACTTATTTGGAGGTTGTGTTGTGGGGATAGTCTGGGACAGTGGGGGCAGTAAGTGATGTTGTGCAGATATGTGAGGAGAACTCAAGTATTGAACTAGACTGACACTATGGTGGGTGGGTTCATATTTTGAGGGGCTAGGCTGTATAAAGGCTGAGTAATGTGGAGGGACAGTGTTTATGGGGTGGGAGAGGACAACAGTGACGGTTGTGTTTTGGACAGCCACAATGATGTCCATGGGGTGGCTTTGTTACAGGGGAGACTAGGCTAGGTGGTCATGCCATTTGGTGGGGGAATGTAGCATCTGCAAGGGCGAGGGTGTGGTAAAGAGGGTAGTGCATGCAGTAGGGGCAAAACTTGATGATGCAGGGCACAGAGTATACGGCCTGGTGAGTGGTAGGGGAGAACAGTGCCAGCTTTGGGGGTACTGTAGGAGCAGTTGGGTGTCAGAGGGAGGACAGTGTGAGGAGGATGCTGTGGCGAAGAGGCGGCCTGAGTGGTGTGGGGAGGCTGTCCTAGACACACAGGGTGAGAAGCGACTGCCAGGGTCACACGGTCTAACTCCTCCCAAGGCAGATGTCCCTCCTGCTTTTTGCAGCCCTCCCGTGACGGGTTTCCACACGCTGCCTAGGCAGTGCGTAGCCCTGGTGTTCCCGCTTTCGGCAGGGTGCGTGGGGAGAGCCCGGGAGGCGGTCAGGTGGGGTGTGAAGGGGCACACGGGAGGGGGGGGGGGGTCCTGTCCTCGCAGCCCGGGCGCGGAACCCTCCCCTCCCCTTCTCGTCCCGCCCCCCTGCGCAGCGGGGCCGGAGGGCGGCGGAGCCCGCCCCGTCACGTGGGGGCGCACAGAGGGTGCAGGATGGTGGCGGTTGCGGCGGCGCCCGGCGGCGGCAGCGGGTAGAAAATGGCGGATTTCGAGGAGCTGAGGGTGAGGAGAGAGCCCGTCGCCGCCTCCCAGCCGGTATCGCCACCCCGCGCGCCGGCCCGCCCGCGCCCACAGCCCCGGCGGACCCCGGCTCGCCGATACGGGGTGTCGCCCGCCCCCTCGCCTCCCCTCACCCGCCCCCTCGCTCCGGGGGGGGCACCCCACATCTACTCCCCCCCCAGCAGGGCGCGTCCCTCCAGCCCCTCAGGATTTGCCCCCCCCCCCCCCCGCGTTCCTGTCTGGTCTTGACCCACTGGCCCGGATTCGTGCCCCCTCTCCCCATCTCCTTCCCAATCTGACGCCTCAGTCTCCCCCCCCCCCCCCCCCCCGGGGCTGCGGGCCACGTTTTATTCATGTGTCTCAGCCTGCAGGCGCCCGGTCCTGCTGCCCAAATCTGAAGCTTTGTGTGGTCGCGTGCCTCGGCTCTGCTCTCCCGAGCTATTGACCGAAGTTGCGCGCGGGGAGCCTTGCCCCCTGCCCCACACAAGTGAATGTGGCTTTTGGGGGTTTTAGGATAACAGTATATAGTATGAAAATGGCCGGGGGGGGGGGTATTGGCCAGTCATTCTTACCTGAAAATAATAATGACTTCAAAAAGGGCGGATACTTGAGCCATCTTCTAAATGGGACTTGAAGTTGAAGATGAATGCGGGCCTCCGGTTTTTGTGCGCACACAGCATCTTTCATTAGCAGATCTCTAGGCGCTTGCAGTCTTCACCTGTGTGTGCTCTTGACTTCATACAAGGAAAATCCTTTCATTGTCTCTTCTAGAGGCGTGGGAGTGGAAAAATTTGCAGAATCTGGTTTCCATTTTCATGTTGGAATTGTATTCTAGCATCTTAATGCCATCCTCGTGATTACATACAGTTTACACTAGTATAGTTCTGCCTACTTTGGTGATGTATTGCAGTTGAGATCTAAAAGGAGACAGTTGTGCAGTCATGTATGGCACCTTTTTTTTTCTCTTTCTCAATACAAATATTTTGTATTGGGAACCGGAGGGGGTATGAACCCCACAAGCTGCTTTTTAAAAATCAGTTTAAAATTAAATTTGCCAGTATATTTAATTTAATTCTAAGTTTGTGAGCAATAGACAAATGAAAGGGTTATGGAATTTGGTATTTTTGAGACAGACCTATTCAATCTATTCTTTCACTTTTTACACAGTTATAATGAATTCCTATGAATGCTTTCAACATCGTGATTTTTTTTCTTTTGTAGATTAGACTTAAGCAGATATTTCAGAGCTGGCTACTGCTTTTTAAAAATATAAGCATCTTTTTAATTAAAACATGCAAACATCTTTTTATTATTCGGATGGTGTTTTGCTTCAGATTTTTATTACAAGTAGGGCTCACATCTGCAAAGGTGCCAGGCTTGTGTAACATGGACAGGCGGAATTGAACCTTTGACCTCAGACCTTCTGTGTATGATGCAGTCTTGCAGTGGGAGTTCTGTGAGGATAGAGTTTGCAAAACCGAGCTCTTAAACTCTTGTCTAGTAGGGATTTCTGCCATTACCAATTAACATTGAACAGTGCGAGCACTGGTGGAAAGCCCTAGTATAGAGAAGGCTCTAGTACAGGGCTACTCAACAAGCGGCCCACGGTGCGGTTTGGGTTTACAGGGGACTCACCATGCGCCCACGAACAGGATCCTTTGAACATGGACACCACTGGGAACGCACTCCACAATGGCGAGTCAATATAATGGTCTTCTGTTGATATGAGTTTTAGTAGATAAATTTCTGAACTGTCATTGCTCATTAAAAGTGCTGTCATATGGGTGGAAATCTGGTAAATATTGCATTTTATTAATATCAGCAGACCTGACGTAAATGGGGACTGCGTGTTGTGTAGCTTTGCCTTTGTATGCATGCCCATCTGTGTCAAAGAAGCTATTTGCATATATTTGTGTGTATATGCAACTTAAGTTGCGGTCCTCGCCATTTGCTGTATCATTGTGACCCCCCACAGCTTCCAAAATTAAGTAGCCCTGCTCTATTGGCTAGGACCCTCATTTCACCAGATTTAATTAACATGTGGGAAACACTAGCAGTTGCCAAAGTTCTGCTTACGTTATGGTTCTCAGCAGTGCTAACGTTTTGTTCATTCGAATTGGCCATAGCTTTGGTGGTGGAATTGTTTCACAAAATTTTTTTAATCTAGATAATATCTGAAGTAAGAGTAGAGGTTCGTCTTCCTGAAAATAGGCTTGCTTTCTGAATTGATATAGTAAGACTTAAAGGCAATATAGACATTTCTTTTTGTTTGCTTGCTTGCTTGTTTGGTGTTCCAGCTCCTCAGTATCATGCTATGATAGTCTTCTCTCTACAAACTCTCTACAGCAGGACTCCTTGTTTTAGCTACGCCTACACTTTGCAATAGAAATGAGGATGTATCAATATAGGTGTTCTCAAAGCAATGATAAGATAGTATGAACTTGCACTCAGAAAATAATTTCCATTAAGGGAAATTTGCATCTGGAATATCTAGTGTGGAAGTGAATATCTTGAACTTCTTTGCTAGTCAGGATAATCTTTGATACAGCTTATTTTAAATAGTCTGTGGAAGGGGGACTTCCTTCTCAATACTTCTATAGATGGAGATGATTTACCAAAGTGTTGGTTTTGCTGCTTTATCTTCCTCATTTTCTATCTCCTCAGCTCACCCAATAGCAGGAGGTAAGGGGTGTGTGTGTGTGTGTGGAGATTATTGTTACTGTGTGGGAGCATGGCTAAAGTAGCTTTAATTGTAGGTTTTTGGGAATGGTAATGTGATTTGAATGGTGCACTGATGAACCATATTTAGCTGTGTAGATAGAGGGCTGTGATACAAGAAAGTTTTATATTATTACTAGTGTGACGAATTTAATGGTGCAGTAAAGCAGTGGTTTTCAAACTGGAATATGTGTACATATAAGACTGGCCAGCCTAGGTCAGACCAGACGCCCATCTCGCCCAGTATCCTGTCTGCCAACAGTGTCCAATACTTGATGACCCAGAGGGAGGGATCACGAGGTAATCCTCAGGTGATCTCTCCCTTGTCCACCCACATGCAGAGAAACAGAGGCTAGGAATACCATTCCTACCCATCCTGGCTAAAATCCATTGATGGACCAAATGTTCCTGAATCTATCTAGCTCTTTTTTTGAACCCTGTTAAAGTTCTAGCCTTCACTGCATCCTCTGGCAAGGAGTTCCACAGGTTGACTGTGCGCTGAGTGAAGAAAGACTTCCTTTTTTGTTTTGTTTTAAACCTGCTGCCTATAGTTCTTTTATTGTGGGAATAAGTAACTTTTCCGTATTCACTTTTTCCATACCAGTCATGATTTTATAGACCTCTATCATATCCCCCCCCCATTAGTCTCCTCCTTTCTAAGCTGAAAAATCCAAATCTTTTTAATTTCTCTTCATATAGAAACCGTTCCAAACCCCTAATAATTTTTGTTGCCTTTTTGTGAACCTTTTCCAATGCTAATATATATATTTTTAGATGAGGCGACCTCTTCTGTACGCAGTATTCAAGATGTGGGCATACCGTGGTTTTATATAAAGGCAATAAGATATTTTCTGTTTTATTCTCTATCCCATTTTTAATGACTCCTAACATTTTTCAGGGGGTAGCCAAGTTAGTCTGTGCAGGATAAACTTAAAAAACAACAAATAGTCTATAAAGTGGTACCAGACTAACAAAACATGTAGATAGTACCATGAGCTTTCGGGGGCACAGCTTGTTACATTTCAGCTTGGCTTTCCCCTTGATATTTTTATGCCCACTAACTCTTCTTGTCTCCCCCCCCCCCCCAATTTATTTTAATTCTGGACATCCAATACTCTGGTCATCTGAAGAAGTGGGCTGTGCCCACGAAAGCTCATGATACCATCTACGTGTTTTGTTAGTCTTTAAAGAGCTACCAGACTATTTGTTGTTTAAGATTATCCTAACATTCTATTTGCTTTTTTGACTGCCTCTGCACACTGAGGCTACATCTAGACTGCAGGCTTTTTTCGGAACAAGTTTTTCCAGAAGAGATCCTATAAAAGAGAGCATCCACACAGCAAAAGCGCATTAAAAAGCAACTTGCTCTTTTGAAAGATAGCGTCCACACTGAATGGACGCTATCTCACATTTAAGCTGTGATTACTATGGACAGAGCGGCCACCGGGGCCCCTGTGTGTTTTCCTCTTTCCTCTTCTTTTGAAAGAACTACCTCTTACCTGTCCACACGTGCCTTTTTCCAAAAGAGCTCTTTCGGAAAAAGGTTTCTTCCTTGTAGAAAGAGATTTACCAATGTTGGAAAATCCCCTGTATTCTTTTGGTCGTGGTGGTGTTGAAAGAACGCGATTTCAGTGTGGACGTAAGTGAAGTTTTTTTTTTTTCAGAAAAATGGCTGTTTTTTCTGAAAAAGAACTCTCTAGTGTAGACATAGCCTGAGTGGTTGTTTTCAGAGAACTATCCACAATGACTCCAAGATCTTTCTCTTGAGTAGTTGTAGCCAAATTAGTCCCCATCATAGTGTGTGTGTGTGTGTGTGTATATATATATATATAGAGTTGGGATTATTTTTTCCAATGTGTATTACTTTACATTTATCAACATTACATCTGAGGGTTCACAAAACTTTAGCAGGGGTACATGAGAGAAATCCTATAATGACATATAACATATTGTGTTAGTCCTTAGAGACCTTTCCCTGACCCATTTCATAAGTATATTATGTCGCTATCTCTGATGAGGTTTCGAGGTTTGTGAGTGGTTAACTGGTAAGCCTCAGTTTTAATGGGTGAAGGTTACTGGTTCTGGTTAATCAGTAGGGGCTGGAACAGCTTCAGCCCCGTGGGGTTCTCTGCAGGCAGAGGCTCAAACTCCAGCCCGTCCCTGTTTGATCAGTTAACCAGTTAAACTAAACATTTAACTGGTTAACTAAACAGGATTTTACATAGGAAACTGTATTATTTGGAAGGGCACCGCATCCTCCTGTAAGGGAAATGGTATTATCACTGTTTTACAGATAGGGCAGTGAAACATTGAGAGACTCAGGCACAGATTTTTGAAAAGTATCTTTGCGATGCTGAGCAGAGGATGCTGAAATAAGTACTATTGACTTCAGTGAGACTTAGGCTTTGCATCACTGAGTGAGCAATGCCCAGATTTTTAGCCATTTAGGTCTTAGTGACTTGCCCAAGATTAAACAAGAAGTTTATGATGGAGCTGGGAATTGGGTTTCTTAAGTTCTAGGCTAGTGCCTAACCATTGGTTTTTCCCCTAAAAAATAAAGTTGTAGGATATGGTGGCAGGCTGTTCCAGAGTGCTGGATCAGATGTTTCCATTTCTGTTTAATCTGTAAACGAGGGTGTCATGTTCTGGACCAGCGGATCTAGATCACAATCTTGATGACTGTTCAGCACAGGGAAGGCAGTGGTTTATGATCCCTTAATGTGATCCTCTTGATGTTGCTTCTGGAGAAAGACCTGCACTGCATTGCACAAAGCCATAAAGGCCTTTACTTCCATTGATAAATCCCACTTTAAAAGACTGAGCATGAAATTCACCTTCTTTGGATTAGTGGATTTGACTTGCAGAAATTTAAATTCAGAGGTATGAAACTTCTGTGAGATTCACTCCTGCATGCTCTGCAGACACTGTGGAGAATAGCTTCTTCTCAAACCACTTTTAAGGATTAATCTCCAGAAATTTCCTTTGTAAATTACTGTTTTATGAATTAATCTACATTGTCTCTGGCAGAGTTAGTTAATGCATGGATACGGAGTAACCTGTTCACCTCAATATGTGGTCTCTACCTCTCTTGTGAGGGGACATTAGGGCAGCTTGGAAAGCTTAATTTCTATTAATAAGATCATTGGCAGTCTAGAAGCAGCAGATCAGACTTCAAGTGTGATTCTGGGTTTGTTTAGGCCAACAGACTATGGCAGGGGTGGCCAACCCATTCTAGGCTAAGAACCAAGATATCAGTGGATCCAGCGTGAAGAGCCGGAGAAAAGTTGTTGAGCAAAACAAACAAAAACAAAAGGACTGCCCCTTTTGCCCCTTAAAAGGAGCCCCCGGCCGCATTTGGGTGAGTGCAAAAAAAAAAAAAAAAAAAGCTTTGCTCCTTTAAGAAAATGAGAGGCTTTTTGGCTGCATCAGGCTCCCACCGGCCGACACCATCTAGAATGGCTGTGCCGGACGGCTCCCCTGCCCAGGTCAGCACAGGGAGCCAGGAGAAGAGGGCCATTTTTGGGGGTGCGGCTTTGAGTCATGGTGAGGGGTTCATGAGCTGGGGGGAAGGGGAAGAGCTGCATGCAGCTCGCGAGCTGTGGGTTGGCCACGGCTGGACTATGGGAACGGTGCAGAGAATATTGCACTCAACTTTCTGGAATGAAACATTGTTTTTATAGTTATGGTATTAACATTCAGCGCAAGGAACCATGATCAAAGGTCTGGGACAGGAAATCTTTCATTGTGATTAAAGAACTCCAGGAGACCTTGTAGGAGCCCTCATAATTTTTTTTTTTTTTTTTTTTTTTTATTGGAGGGATTGTAATGGTACTCTATTTTAGTTTGTCAAATTGAATGCTTTGTATTACATTTTAAGACAAACTTCGGTGTTTTGTATAATATAAGATGCTGTTGTCTCTTGTAGAAATGGTCATTGTCGTTCCTGTTCAAAATAATTCTATGAATGTAGTTCCAAGAAATCTTCAGAAAAGTTGTCATCAAACCCACCCAGAATAAATCATACCTCTCATCGACCTTAACATTCTGGAAAGATGAATTCTGATCAAGATGGTTTAACTGTACAATGTTTCTATTAAAAGCAGTTTCACAATCTGAGGAACTTTATGGTTTAGTTTTGAAAAGTACAAAATTGTGAATATCTTCTAATATTTTGTATCTTTAGACACATGACTGCTAGATTGGCTTTGCATAGAAGTTCTTGAACACTTACTTGACTCTTAAGTAGTCCTATGAATGTTGAAAAGGTGACTTGGAACAGAAGTTTACAATATCAGGCCCATGTGTAATTCTTGATAAAGCCTCAGTTGTGGAAAGCAGCTGTGGCTAGACAGAGTCCCCAACTGACCCCGGGCTCCATGTGGCGCTGCCGCTTTGAAACACCGCTGGGAACACGAGGCCAGTGGGGGACTGCTTGAGTCCCCCACTGGCCCTGTGCTCACCACAATGCTTTCGCAGTGTAGCAACAGTCCTGCCCTTCTTGACAAATTGCATTGACTATTCGATTAGCCAATTAATCAAATTTTACATCCCTATTTGGTTAACCAATTAAGGGGGGGGCTGTACCCTAAGGATATTAAATTGTGGTTATCTGGCTAATCATGTAGTCAATAAGGACTGCTCTGCAGAGCCGCAGTGGGGTAGGTCCAGGAGGTGGTTCAAGCCGGGACTGAGCAGTCCTGACTTGTTCTGGCTCTGGGAGCCACCCATGCTATAGCTCTGCATTTTAAATGTAGAAAGAGCTTCTGGACTCTTCCTACATTTAAAATGTAGAGGCACAGCATCCTGGACCTGTGTGAGCTAGGACTGCCAGAGCTGGCCATCGCGAACAGGGCCTGGTGCTGGAGCAGTCTCTGTTCATGGCAGCCAGGGTTGGCCATGGCCTGGTGCTAGAGCAGCTCGTGTATACAGCCAGCCTGGGCTGCTGTGAACTGGGACTGCTACTATCAGAGGCAGTGGGGGAGAGGAAGCAAGATGGAGATGGTGCTGGGGAACCAGCTCCTGTCCTACCCCCCTTCCCTGATGCCTCTCATAGAGGGCAGCAAGGAGGGGGAAGCAAGTAGTCAATACGCCAGTATACTGTCCGATAAGCATAAGCTAATCCGGTAGTCAACGAATCCATGGTTCCCAACCTTTTCAAGCATTTGAACCTCTTTTTCAATCTATCAAAATTTTATGGACCCCCCCCTCCCTGGGGGGGAAAGGAAAAAGTATGGTGGGCCTGATCCTTACTCTTAAACCTTCCATGGACCTCCTTCAGTAGGATCACATGTTGGGACCCACTGGACTAGTTGACTACTCACTAACATTCCTACTCCCCACCCTTATCTGCAACGTGCCTGGGCTGCCATGGAGAGGGGCTGCTCTGGACTCCCAGAGCAGCCCTCTGCCCATGGTGGGGCGGGGTGCTGTTACAGCTCCCACCAGTGAACTGGAACTGGTAAATATCACACATTAAGGGTGATGCTTATTGGTTAACCTTTCACTTCTCTATATTGGGACTTCATCCCACTGTCCCTCCATAAACACACACCACTGATTTGAACAGAGATTTTATGTTTACTAGAGTTACAGGCTTGGTACTATTATTTTTTTTAATTGTAATTTGCTAGAATTTTAAGATTCAGTAATTGACACAAGCACTATTTAAATAATGCTAAGAGTGGGTAAAAATGACAGTTCATTTCATAGGATTAAAAAAGCCATGGGTTGCTCCCTAATACCTGAATGGTGGGCATGTAAGACCAAAATTTCAGAGATTTGTGTGCATCCCACATGAGTGTGCAGTTATGGTTTACAATACCATGCAGTGGGATGCATGCAGCTTTGAAAACCTAGTACTTAATTTATCTGTTTCCTCATTAGCTATACATTGCATTGTTCTTCTTGCTCTCCCTATTACAAGGTCCAGATAATCAGCATTTATAAACAAGCACAGCTACATTTATTTTTGTACACATTTATTTTCAAGTTAAGCTTGCTACTGTACTTTTTTGTTACTTCAGTGCAGAACAGAGAATGGGAACCAGGAACCCTGGTTTTGTTCATGAGTCTCACAATGTTCCTGAGTCACCTTGGCCAAATCACTTAAATTCTCATTGCCCGCCTTCCAAAGTCATGACTGAAATGTGTCAGACCATGAAATCGGATCTTCCCTGTGAAATTTAGCTTTTGGAGGGGAGGATCAGAGCTGGCAGCACCGTAAGCCCCTGGCTATAGCTGCTAGTCCTGTCTGGAACCTGCCCAGCTACTCTGATGTGGGGTGATTACTCACCTCTGGGTGCCTGCCCTACCTGCTGGAAGCTCTGGGTCTGGGCAGAAAAGGGCAAACCATGTTCCTCCCCAGCTGGCTGGGACTAATAGCTAGGAGCCCCTGGTTGATGTACCTCCACCAGCATGGGGGAGATCAGATAGCCCCTCTTTGCATCCCTCACCTCTGACAACCTCCTGCAGCTGCTGGAAGCTCCAAGGCTGAGCTGGGAT
Organism: Pelodiscus sinensis; assembly: GCF_049634645.1. Lineage (NCBI taxonomy): Eukaryota > Metazoa > Chordata > Testudines > Trionychidae > Pelodiscus > Pelodiscus sinensis. The sequence goes on from NC_134716.1 coordinate 117,857,998, forward strand.
AGTAGTGCACTAGTGAAGTTGGAAATCCTGTGGACCTCATGCCCCTCCCCACACACATTCACAACAGCTTTGTGATCTCTACGCAGATGACTCCCTTTTGGGCCCAGACCCTGTTTACAGCACACTGAAATTTCAGATGTGAAATTAGTCAATGGCTGTGAAATTGACCAGAATGGACTCTGAATTTGGTCAGGTCTACTCATTGCCTGTGACAGCCTTGAGATTTTTGGATGAAATGTGGTATGTGAGGGTACGTCTACATTGCAGGGTTTTTCTGGGTTACTGGAGGCCAAATCATGGAAAAACTCCTGCAGTGTCCAAGGAAAGTGTTTGCTCTTCTGCATGTGTGGTGTGTGTGTGTGTGGTGTCTTTTTTTTTTTTTTTTTTTTTTTTTTTTTTTTTGCGGAAGAACAAACGCTCTTTTGGGGAGCACTGTATCCCTCATTCTATGAGGGATAAAGGCTCTGCTGAAAGAGGAGGCTTTTCCGCCATTTGGCTCCATCTAAACCGTGGTGGAACAGCCTCTTCCAGAAAAGCAATCAGAAAAAGTTACGCAAATTGCGCAGAACAATTTGTGCAGCTTTTTTCCGAAAAAAAAAACTTATAGTGTGGACCTAGTCTCACTGGGTCAGCAGCACTATTAGCAGTTTACAAACTAAATGGTGAGTTGGGTCCAGGAGGGAGGAGGAGAAAATAGAGATTTAAGTACCTGTTGGTTGAGGGTTTTTTCAAGCACAGTAGTGGATTTAGACGTGTGCCTTCCATTACTTTCAGTGGAAAATACTTACATTCCCTAGATTGTTTTTGAAAGATCATTCCATGGTCAATTGCTAACCTTAAGTTCTAAATTAGAGCAACCATGAATAGTTCTTGAATAGTAAATACTACTTGGGCAAAGAAGGAACTTCTTTGATTTCTGCTTATTTTTAAATGGATAACGTTTTCCTGTCTGCTTTATTTGGCTCTAATGACCTTCAAAATCTTGTTTTGAAAAAACACATTTGAATGATAAAAGCACAGGAAAACACTTGAAGTTCCCAGACTATATTTTTCCTGTTTAAAAATTAAACATGATCCAACAGAACTTCCTTCAAATTTTCTCCAAAAAAAAAAAAAGGCAAAAAGCTGACTGGGTGTAACTTTGACAAAGCATGAGGTCCTAGCTCAAGAGATTTGATTTTACATCTGAAGCTTGCATCCTTGATTTAAGAATGATAGTGCTTATATGTACAATAAAGTAGCAATGAAGAGAAAATCTTGAAAGCACCATCAATAGCTCATATCAGATCAATGTGAAAAGCATACTGGTAACCAGGTGTTAGTATTTCAGTGGCTAGAGAACAAACAAAATATGAAATAGTTTTTGGCATGTACAAGGTTTAAATGGAAATGTTTACTGGAAATTACTGGAGCTTTTAAAGCATGGTCTTACAGTTAGATGCCCAAGAGTAGATGCTTGCACACCTGCAGGTTCCAGTTTGATTTTAATGGGAAGCCACAGAAAAATAAGATCTTATCTGGCAGATCAGGGAGTAAATTATGAAATGGGGACATATTCCTCCATTCTTTACACATCCAAAACTACCGTTACTTAAAAGGAAAGCAAAATCCAGCTCTAAGTGAAAGACTCTGTTATAGGGATGTTAAATTTAATCAACTAATTGACTAGTCGATCGATTTTTCTTTTTTTTTCCATCGACTGGTTGATAGCGGGGGAGCTAATCCCACTGCAGTTCTGCCTTTCAAACGTATTAAGAGCCTGCTGGCTCTTAATACATTTAAAAGGCTGGTGTGCAGCATGGGAATCGGCTGTCCTGGCTTGCATCCCCCCCCACCCCCTTGAGCTTCTGATTTTTAAATTTATTATAAGCTGGCAGGCTCTTAATAAATTTAAAAAAGAGGCGCAGCTTCTGGAGCCAGGCGCGAGCCAGGAATCAACTGATTCCTGGCTTGTGCCCGGTCCCTGCTACCCCACTGCCTCTCCTGCCCCTGCGGAGATGGTGCTGGGGAGAACCAGCGTTTTTAGCTGGCTCCCCACAGCACCGGCTTCTGCTTCCCCCGCCCTCCCTTGCTGCCTCTGAGAGGCAGCAAGGTGCGTGGGAAGCGACTAGTCAAGGGACAAGTCAACTATCCAATAAGCAAAAGCTTATAGGATAGTTGACTAGCCACTTACATCCCTACTCTGTTAGTGACAGTGTTTTTACTGCAAATGATTAAACTATGTTAGCAGTATTTTTATTCAAAAGCACAAGTTTTGTATATCAACACAGTGTACATACTTTTCTACTTAAAAGCTGATGCTCCATTTAACGTGTGGGTGGTGATATTTATACTAATAGGCAATAGCAAAATGCTACTCTTCAGAATTTCCACATTAAATGTGAGTTGTATCTAGGCATATTTAACTGCAAATATTACCTTAATTTTCGGGAATGCATACAAACAGCAATGAGGGAAATGCAAAGGGTGCTGCAAGGCACAGCCTGTTTCTTTAACCTTTGATCAGAAGAGTTAGGTTTTCTTGGTTTAAATCATGTTAGTCATGATGGATTCCACTACTAACAACAAGTTTTGTTCCCTAAACCTAAAATAAGTATTTGACAATATTGCTAAATATCTTTGTTGCATTTTGCATATAACACACTATTGGAGGTCAGAGTATTTAAGTCAATTAAATATTTTTCTTTTTCTGTTTTTTAAGATGCATATTATAAGACTGTTGAGTTTACTTTCATAAATCTCCAATAGTCTCTTTAAATCTTCATCCCAGATGCAAAAATAAATCTTAATTTAATTGTAGTTCCAATTGTGCTCCCTATGAAGGAGGGAAATATGTCAAAGGATTTTTAACATATATTTATACCACAAGATTTACCTGACTTTGCTTGGGTCCTTCAGGGCAGGGGGCTAGTACTGTGGAGAGTGCAGGAATGAGGGCGAGGGGCTTGCCTCAGGGCTGGGGTTGTGGTGGTACAGGAGTTAGGGTTGAGTGAGAAGGGGCTCAGGGCTGGGTGAGTGGGGGCTGAAGGAGTTGGCAGGAAGTTGGAAGGTGTGGTCAGGGTGGTTGGCAGCTGCTGCCTGGGGACCATGTGGTCATTCTGGACTGGAGTATAACTGTCCCTGCTGTCACAGCCATCTGTTTCTCATCAATTGGAAATAATCACATTCCACATGCATCCCAATGTCAGACAGAAGCATGAATTCTTTCAAATCCATTGTGTGTGTGTGTATGTGTATACATGTGTATATGTACATATAAAAATTGTGTGTTTATAGGTCCTTTTGACAGTTGGACCACCATTTCTGGTTGGATATGTATATCTAACCTATTTCTTTTATGCATGTTTTGGAGATTTTTCTGCTTTAACCAAAGGCAGTGAGAATTAGGGATGTGAAATCCCATTTAATCAGTTAACCGGTTAAATGTTATGTTTAATGGGTTCACTGCTTAAATAGGCACAGCGGGGGCCACTTCAGCTAGACCAGAGTGGCCTCCCGCCCATGGCGTGGCTGGGCTGGGGCAGCGCCCTGCCTGTGGAAGGCTGCTTCAGTCCAGCCGGGCCAACGGTAAACCAATATCGGATAAGCATCACCCAAGAGGGGTTACTGGTTAACCATTGACATCCCAGTGAGAATTTGAAGAGACAGAGTTTTTTGGTGTGTGCGTGGGGGATGTGTGGGTTTATTATTATTTTGGCAGTCAACTTGAGAATTGCATGTGTGCTAGTTTTTAGCAGATGAATTCTAGTGTGAGAATAGTTACATAATCACAATAAACTTATTTGAAAAATAAAACTTCAAAGATCATGTGTCTAACTGCAATGTGGCTAATAACTGCTTACAGCCAATTTGATTATAGTTATTCTAATATCGAGGTGTTGCTGAGAAATAACTGGGTAGTGGGTGTAGGGATGTAAAAGAGGAGTCAGTCAGCTACCCAATAAGCTTAGGCTTATCAGGTAGGTAGTCAAGTCAACTGCTCCCATTTCTTCTCTCCTCCCCACCTTGCTGCCTCTGATATAGAGGCGGGGGTTGAGCAGGAACCTGTGCTGGGAGCAGGAGCTGGCTTAAAAGCAGTCCCGGCTTGTGCTGCCCCAGGATCTAACCCCACTGCAGCTGTGCAGTTTAAATGTAGTAGGTGATGAGTGCTCATCGACTACTGGATTTAGCTGATTATCTACAATTTAACATCCCTAAATGAGTGGTATGAATGAGACATACAGAACTGGGAGTCCTGTAACTATTGGTGGGGAACAGGGAGTAGGATTGCAAGTCAGTAATTGTTACATCTCTGTTCTGGTGTAGGCAACTGTGGTTTAGACAAAAATAACTTTTTCTTACCTGCCAAGTCCACAATTATCTGATTTAGTTTATCTGCTTTACTATCAAAATAAGGGATAGAACTAGCTTGAAATGTAATTATAATAGTGGAAACGGTGGACAGTATTTTATTCCAAAAATTGAAGACCATTTATGAGTTGGCAGTAAACAACTAATATTTTATAGAATCCTAGGTTTCTGCCATGTAATACTGCTATTTAAGATATCCAATTATCTCTCTGCTAATTAGCTTTAAATGTACTATAACTGTCCTATCCTGGAGAAAATACTAGAATGCGTCATACTCTCTCTGCTTTCCCTGGAAGACTTCCACATTCCACACCTTACTGTGTTTCACTACCATGACACTTCTCCTAATGTTCACCCTAATTCTTCCCTTCAGCAGTTTTGATTCTATCACTTCTAGCAATATCCTATATCATTCTGCGTAAGTCTTCGTCATTATACTGGTCAAATGACTGTAGCCAGTTATGGTAAAGTTGAACCTCTAGTCTGGATGCTGGACAACGGATGTTGCTGGAAAAGAGAGCCCCAGTAGATGCAAGTGGGGGTTGGCTGGGAGTCTGATAGTCGGGAGGGGAACTTGGAGGCCAGCTGAAGAGGGTTGGCATTGACCTGCTGTGGTCTGGCAAACTTTCTTGTTCAGGATTGGCAAGGTCCCAAGGATGGAAGGTCTGGCATCTCTTAGCCAAGTATTAATAGGAATTCCCATTAAGAAGATGACTGTCCAAGATTTAATTGCATACCTCTGAGAAACTACCTTTCCCGTCACAATTACTGTCAACTGCCAACAGTCTAGGAAAAACACACAACCCACTTCAAACATTTAGATATTCAAGATTAGTAGTTAAAGTATAAAATTAAATTGAGTATTTAATGCTGATGGAGAAGAAATAATAGAAACCTAGGTTCTGGTTTCCTGGTTTTATTGCACCTCAACTCCCAGCAGAAGTCAATATGAACTGTGGGTGCTCGACACCTTTGAAAATAAAGCCCTTAGTCATCAGAGAGGCATGGTTTATAGAGCACTTGTCTGGGAACCAGGAATAAACTATAGTAGAACTCTGTTTAACCAAACCTCCATTATCTGACACTCAATATTTATTGACTCACCAGCTGTTTGGAACAGGCAGTGGCTGGGGCTCAGACAACCACTCTTGGATTTATCAGGCATTCTGGTTAGCCAGTCTGGCTACAGTCCCAATTAGATCATACAACAAGAGTCCACTGGAGGGGTATTGTGTTTTTATTAACACCAGCTCAGCAACTGGTCCCTCTTGTGTTGAGAGTCTCTTTAAGGAACTCTCGACTTGCAATATTTTTAAAGTGATTAGATTCCAAGTAGCTTCCATTTACTGACCTACCACTAATTTTTTCCCTTGCCAGTCTTTTGGCTTTGCATACACATTTCCCAGTTATGTTTCCATCTTTCCTTAAAAAAAATAATCTTCTCTGTCATTGTAGAATAGTCCCACACAAACAGAGAAACTGACCAATAAACAAAATATTCAGAAGAAATAGTAAAACAATCTATAAACACAGAGGATGCTAAAATTCACAAAGTAAGCAAACTGAAGAGAGTGGGTTTTTTAAGCTATTAGAATACTTGTGGAAGGGGGAGAGAGGTGTGAATTTGACCATTTCCTTTTAATTTTCTAGAACATAAAATCTGACGGGTATGAAAGTATAAAATGCTGTGTAATAACTATTGTTTGGAACTTAGATGCACTCTGGATACTTTAAAAAAGTGATCAAAATTACCTTTAAATGAGAGTTTATCCTTTAAAAATAATTTTTACTTTGCAAAAATCAATTACATTAAATGGCAATAATTCATAATTTTGTAACATTTTGTAACTATCTTAAGGATGTTAAATTTAGATGAATCAACTAATTGAATAGTCGGTGTAATTTGCATTGACCATTCGATTAGTTGATGAGGGCACCTCCACCTTTGACATGTAGCAAGAGCTGGCAGAGCTCTTGCTACATGTCAAAGGTGGAAGCACTATGGGGAGCATGGCCAGCAGGGGACTCAAGCAGTCCCCACTGGCCCCATGCTCCCAGTGGCACTTTGCTTTTGAAATGTACAAGAGCCCTTCAAAAGCAGGCTGTGTAGGTCCAGTGGAGGACTATTTGAGTCCCCAGCTCGCCCCAGGCTCCCCATAGCACTTCTGCTTTTGAAATGTAGCAAGAGCCCCACTCTTGCTACATTTCAAAGGCAGAAGCACCGCTGGTTTCCTGCTGCACCCCTACTTCTTCTCCCCACAAAAATGGTGCTGGGGGGAACCGTTTTTTAAGTCGGCTCCAGCCTCTGTCCTGATAGAGGCAGCAAGGGCGGAGGAAGCGACTAGTCGAGTCACAAGTAAACTATCCAATGAGCGTTTGCTTATTGGATAGTTGACTAGTGGCTTACATCCCTAGACTATCTAACTCATGATTTCGTGAACTCTGGAAGTCTGAGCCCCTCTTCAGAAGAATGTAATCAACCTCACCTCCTTTTGATTTTGCTAGATGTTTAAAGCCTAAAAAATGATCAGTTGCTCAAATTGAATTGAGCAGATCTTCAGCATATGTTACTGTCTCTCCTTTTTTAGCATGCTTTAATGAAGTGTGAAATGGATACTGGTTTGGAGAACTATCGTTGTCTGAGTTAGTGCCTGTTGAAATGAATTGTGCATTTTGCATCTGTCTCGTCATTTCAGGCTCCCTACAAACTCAGGCAGACATCACTGCATGGCTTATACTCGGGTCACATTTTTCAAGCGTTGGTTGTTTTGGGGGGAAGGGGAGGTTTCCACCACAGTCTAGAGACTTAAAAACCTCAGACTTCTGGGAGCAACTGAAGTCTACTACTGGTTGAACCTCTCTAGTCCGGCAACATCCATGGTCCAGCAAGACCCCGGATATTGCTGGACCAGAGAGCCTGACTGGGAGTAGGAACAGCCAGGATCAGGAGCGAAGCCCTGGCCAGTGGCAGCAGACCCGGTGGCCGGGAGCCATGGCCAAGGCTCGGGGTCTGATTGCCTGCTAGTCCCTTGCACTCACCTGAGGAAGTGCATCCCACTTTTTAGGAAACACTGGTCCAGTTGAATAGGCAACATATACTCAATTTGGAGATATGCCGGGGCAAAGCTACACTTAGGGAGAGGCACTACCTGTTTAAAAAAAAATAATTAAACCTGAGCTATAAAAATCTATATGTGAATTTCATATGCTGTAAGGGAGTAGTGTACTAATCTTAACTTTTTTTTCCCTCCCTTTAGAATATGGTATCAAGTTTTCGAGTTTCTGAACTACAAGTGTTGTTGGGCTTTGCTGGACGTAATAAAAGTGGGCGCAAACATGACCTCCTGATGAGGGCACTGCATTTACTGAAGAGTGGCTGCAGCCCAGCAGTTCAGATTAAAATCAGAGAGCTCTATAGGCGTCGGTACCCCAGGACAATTGAAAGTCTGTCTGACTTGTCACCTATAAAACCGTCAGTTTTCAATTTAGATAATAGTTCCTCTCCTGTGGAATCTGACTTGGCTGTTGCTGGAATTCACCCACTACCTTCTACTTCAGTCACCCCTCAGTCTCCTTCATCGCCTGTTGGTTCTGTGCTGCTTCAAGACACTAAGCCTCACTTTGAGATGCAGCAACCATCACCTCCAATTCCACCTGTCCATCCTGATGTTCAGCTGAAAAGCCTCCCATTTTATGATGTGCTTGATGTCCTCATCAAACCTACGAGTTTAGGTAAGTGTTTAATTTGTAGAGTGTGGTGTTAAGACTGACTGAAGCAATCCCCATTTTGATCAATAAATCCAGGTCCATAAAATAGTGAGCTTTTCATATTAGACACTTGTCTAAAGATCACCATTTCCACTTTGTTAAAGACAGTACGTGCTACTTGGTATTTCATAAATTGCTCTAATTGCCACTCCCAGTAACAATAATGTTCTTTGACTGCAATCAAGTAACTCTCCAAAACATGGTTCTTTTCTGCCTTTGAAAACACTGATGAAATTAATAATCATTTGTGTCACTGATCATAGGTTTGCTCCTCACTTAAAGATCATATATCTATATGGGGCAGTAGGAAATTATTTTTGGAAAACCAATTTTTGATCCATGTGATCATAAATTGTAGTTTCACTAGAAGTAAGGTAAACTATCTTCCAGCTATACAAAATTTTAAGGTGTTTGTTTTCATAGTAGGGTAGGCTCTTAATATCAAAATCATTATGGAAGAGCTATCTCAAATGAGAGGTGTAAATTTAATCATGCATTGGATATTGGTTTGGCAGAAGTGATTGGTCATCTGATCTTTTATTGACTGACGGGACTGCTTGTTATTGTTTTGTTAATCGCAGACTAAAACAGCTACTCCTCTGAAACTTGTTTTGATAGAGTACAGAATAGAGGTATGTGTGCTTTCAGTAGGGATGTTAACATGTACTTGAGTACATCGTTAACTGATGTGCCCAGGCTTTGCTGGGGGATTCAGGCAGGAGGTAGTACTCACAGGGAGCAGGCTCTCAGAACTGCCTCACCTTCCCCCCCCCACACACTTGGGGGGCTGCTGTCTCTGATATGGGGGGGACGGTTATTACTTAAAAGCTAGTTCCCTGTGAGCACTGGCTCCCGCTCCCCCAACCCTCCCTTTGTAAACATATGACCGCTGAATTTTTTCAGCGGTTACAAGTTTACGCAAATTCACACACTTGAACATCTCTAGCTTTCAGCTGTGTGAAGTCCTACTTGTCCTCAAAGGCCCAGATTTTAAAGCATTTTGGACCTTTGTGCACTTAATGTTGCAATGCTTAGGTGAGTTAGAGGCCTAAATCTCATTTTCAAAAGTGACCTATTCAAGGTCAAGATGTAAGCACCTAGATCAGTCTTGAAAATAAGATTTAGGCTCCTAAATCACGTAGGCATTGCAAAGCTGAGTGCACCAAGGCCTGAATTCCCTCAAAGTCTGGGTCAAAATCCAGATCCTTGAAAACATATATTGTATCTTTGTGAATGTTTTGGTTTTTTTGACATTCAGTTGCATCAAATTTAATATTCATGTCTGCAAAACTGCACAGAAGTTGACCCCTACCTTCATGTTTGCTCTCATTTTCTCTCCATGCTTATTGTGAGGATTTTTTTGTCTAATTCCTTTCTTTTCTCCTTCCTTCTGCTGCACCTACAATAGACTGTTTTATCCTTCACTAGCTGATCTATTTAGTGTTGCTCTGGTCCTTAACTCTAGTAATGTTTGGGGGCTTTTAAAGAAAAACATACATGATTTATTTAGCTTATCGGGTAGTCCACTAGTGACTTGACTAGTTGTCCCACCTCCCCCACTGCCTTCACCAGAGAGAGATAGTAAGGCAGGGGGAGCTGGAGCTGGTGCTGGGAGGAAATGGCTTAAAAGCTCAACACCGTCTGGGGGAAAGGAGAAGTGGAGGTGTAGCTAGGACCAGGCACAGGTCCGGAATCAGCGGGTCCCAGATGCTGATCCTATTAATCTTAACTGTATTAAGAGCCACGGGCTCAAGCCAAAACAGTCGAGTCCCAGCTTGCGCCCAGTCCCAGAGGCTGTGCTTCTCCCCCTTCTCCCCCCCCCCCCCCCCCCCGGTGGAGATTGTGCTGGGGGGTCTGGGGGAGATGGGACTGGCTTTGAAGCCAGTCCCTCCCTCCCCTCCTCAGCACTGGCTCCTGCTCCCCACCTTGCTGCCTTTGATAGAGGCAATGCTGAGGGGTGGGGAGGAACTAGTCAAGTAGCGATTCGATTACCTGATAAGTTTAGCTTTATTGGGTAGTTGACTAGTTGCTTACATCTCTACTCAGATAGGGAGTGATGGTGCAGGAGCCAGGGCAGGGAGTGGAAGTGCCAGGGTCAGTGCAGTAGTCTAGGAGGTGGAGGATTCAGAGCAGGGTGGGTGTGGGTGTGAGGGGAACGGGCTCAAGGCAGGGGGCTCGGAGGCACAGGAGTCAGCACAGGTGTTGCGGGGACTTGGCAAGGAGTAGGGATACATGAGTTAGGGCAGGGTTCTGGGAGGAGTGGCGGGCTTAAGGCAGAGTGGGAATGCAGAAGTCAGGATCGGGCTTGGGGGTGCAGGAGTGAGGGCAGAGGGTGGGGGCCGCAGAGCAGGGTTCAGTGTGTAGTCAGACTCAGAGCCACTATCAGATATTTGAGGGAATGAAGAGAATGGCAATTGAATGATCCGTTCCCTGTCATCTAGTCCCAGTTTGTGGCAGTCAGAGGCTTAAGGACATTAGGCTGTAGGGTTGCTTCCCTTACCTAGGTTAATAGTCATTAATGGACCTATCCTCCATAAAGTAACCTAGTTATTCTTTTGGCCTTCACAACATCTCCTAGCAATGAGTTCCACAGATTAACTGACTATGCACTGTACAAGAAAGTACAGAGTTTGTTTTAAATCTGCTACCTATTAATTTCATATGGTGTCCTCTGGTTCTTGTGTTATGTGAAGTGGTAAATAACACTTCCTTATTCACTTTCTCTAAACCATTCATTATTTTTCAGACCTGTGTGATATTGTCCACTCCCTTTAGTTGGCTTTTTCCTAGGCTAAACAGTGCCAATCCTTTTTAATCTCTCCCCTTATGAAAGCTGTTTTATAGCCCTAATAATTTGTTGCACCTCTCTGTACCTTTAAAAATTGTATTATATCTCTTGCGATTGAGTGACTAATATTGAGCATATGGTGGATTTATGTAGTGGCATTATGTTTTCTCTTACGTATCCATTTCCTAATGGGTCTTAACAAGGGCCACTTTTGCTTTTATAATAGTCATGCAAATTAGTAATGTAAGCATAAGAAACCTTTTCAGAGGTTTCTAGGGTCAAATTTTGCTGTACATGTAGGTGGCTTGTTGGAGAGAGAGCATTTTCCTTACAGTACATTCTCTTAAAAGATTACTCTAATATTCATTAGAATGAAATGTCACTTATCTTTCTGCATTTGTATGTCCTTGAAAACAAGGTGAAACCATATATTGTAATTGCAGTAAGACACATAACTAGCACTGTTCAAAACAGAGCTGGAATAAAGTACAGTACGGGGGCGGGGGTCAGGGTCGGCACCGGCATGCGCGGCGCACCCGGGGCTGGCCCCTGCCGCACGCCCAGGGGCGGGGCCAGCCCAGATTGCTCTGCGGGCGCACGTAAAGGGCCCGGCGGGCACCATGGTGCCCGCGGGCACCGGGTTGGGGACCACGGGCTTAGAGGGAACACTGGTCAGCAGCTGCCTTGAAGGTGGACCATGGCTTGAGCTCCGCCCCCTATTCTCTCCCCCTCCCCCCCACAGTAGGGAAACTGTGCTGGTACTCTAGCCTTGTACACAAACCACCTCCATGAGGTTGGTGCATCAGTGCAAGCTTACCCACTGTGGGAGGAAAGAGAGAGCCCAGACCTCCTCACCAGATCGAGCTCACGGGGAAGAAACTCCCCTGGCTGGGGGGAGGGGGGACAACAGTGCACAGATGCACTGCCTGGAGGCTTTCCCTGCTGCTCCCATTGAGACCCCACACACCCTAGCCTTCTCCTACACCCTCCCCCCTGGCCAGACATCCTCCTCACACCCAGACCTTGCACCTTCTCCACTTCCTGCACCACAGCTCCCACCCAGATCCTGCACCTTCATCCCTATCCCACTCACTGGCAGCCCCATCCCGCACATTGAACCTCTCATTTTTGGTCCCACTCGGTAGCCTAAGGAGAATCCACAAAGTCCACTAATCCTGAAACTTCAGAAGAGTTAATCTGGCCTATGGGAAGACCTGAAACGCAGTCTACACTTCTTCTCCTCCTTACACACACCTGTAGGGTGGGAGCACCAGGGGAGTGAGGTGTCTTAATTGCGGGGTGACATCAGTGAGGGTTGGGGCTTTTGGTTTGGGGTTGGTTTTTTTCTGCTTCTCACTTGTGTAGTCCGACTGATTTTTCTGTGGGATAGTGGCCCCCAACCCAGAAGGGTTCCCCACCCCTGCCATAAATAAAGATAATGTAGAAACCTTTTGTGTTAGACATAAATGAGGTTTGCTAAACTAACAGAGTTAAAGCACTTAATCTGTTTAATAATTTTGATTAATATTTCCTTTCTTACTGGTTAAATTAAACCGTTCTCTCCAGCTGCAGCACTAGCATAGTGGCTCAGGTGTAATTATGTGATTAATGGCACGTTTCCATTAGCAATTGGCAGTTCATGGAAAAGTTTGCATTGAGGAAAAAGTTTAAGAACCACTGGTTTGGTGGCATCCTATTATCAGCTGCTGTTTTCAACTGAAATGTGTCGGGGAAGGGAGAAGAGATTGGTGTGTCTGGAGCATGGGAAATAGCAAGTTGTCTGACCTATCCTGTGGCAGGAGGATGGGGACCCCCTTCCTCCAGCTGAGAGCTGCCTCCCACCACAAATGGCTCTGCTCAACACAGCAGTCTCTCCCCAAGCTGCCCACTCTGCCTGCCTGCATGTGGCTGTATGATTCCCTCAAGTTCTCCCACAACTAAGGTGGTCTGCCCTCCAGGAGGCCTGAAATCGGCTGTCTCCTGGTGACTATTGAAAGCTATCTTGGAGCTTTTAATAGGCTATTTTAAGAAAATGATGTGTGAGTGTGAGAGAGAGAGAATCTCTGAATAGCTTCAGTCAGACTTGGCAATAGCTGGGAGCAGCTCTGTGCTGAGGAACGTCAAAGCTGTTCTTCTTTCCCACCCTACCCTAGCAGTCTTCCTGCCACTGTGTTCCCAGAGCAGAACAGGAGCATTCCATTCTAACCATTTGCTTTTTGTTCCCCAAAGGGAACAGCAAGATCAGCTGTCAGATACTTCCCTGAGCTTTGAAAGGAGAGGGGTTCATGCTTGCTGGGCAATAGATATCAAAACAGTCTGGGAAGGCATTGTGGGATACTGGAGAAATCTAGTTATGTCAAGAAACAGCAATGTCTATATTGCTGCTTGGTTGCCCTACTTTTCTGCCAAAAGCTTTCTTCCTCTCCTTGAAGTGGTTTTATTTTGTCAGCAAAACAGCAGTTTTGCCACCAAAAGTAGCTTTTTGGTCAGCAAAAGGAAGCTTTCTTTGACAAAACTTTGTAATGTAGAGGAGGCCTTAATAGAGATGGGTTTTCTGTAGTATTGAGATCCGATATGTTTTGATATGTTTCAAAGGTGTAACTTCCTTCTCCACTCATGAAATTAAAACAGTTTTCCAGTGAATTGTTGTTCTCAAGCAGGCCCATGTGCACTTGCTTCTCTGATAACTACTTAGAGTAATATCTCAAATTCTTTGCTATATTGTAGTGAGGATATGTGGGAGGCAATGCAGTGTTGCTATTTGCTTTGCAAGTTCACTTGACAACCAGTGAAAATTCTGGGACATTTCAACTCTGTATAATCTCTTGTAACATCTAAGAATAAAATAAACCTTATTTTCCAAGCTTCTGAAGAAGGCAAATTGCTATTTTAGTACTGGGCTTAATATTAAAATTACACTGACTAGAATTGACTCATTCATAGCTGTTTCTCATTGACAATTGTATACAATTAGCAGCAATTCCATTCTGACCTTTGTTTTGTCCAAGAAAGCAGAACTGTGGACTCTCAAGTCATCATCCCTGTGATCATTTGAACTTTTATTAGTGGACCATCCTGTTTTAAAGCTGTTTTTACATGTTTTCTCTCAGTACAGAGCAGTATTCAGAGATTTCAGGAGAAGTTTTTTATCTTTGCTTTAACACCTCAACAAGTCAGAGAAATCTGCATTTCCAGGTAAGAGGAGTGTCTGACATGTATTAAATCACTACATTTGCAAAATTGCAGGGGTGGGTCAGAAAAATCTTCCTTCATATCTCTTAGCCTGTGGCATGATCTTTTATCTAAAGTGGTTGGAGCCGATTATTCAGTACACCTAAAATTAGTCTTTGTACAAATAATAATGGTTATGTTGGGAGACAAATCTACATAATCAGGGAGTTAGAGGAGGAGATGATGGGACCCGATTGTTTGAAATGAAATAGCTTTCTTGACTACTGAAAGAGTGGCAGACTGTTTTCTTTCTCTGTGTTCCCTGGTTACTGGGGTGGGAGGCTGTTTCTAACCTCTACCCTTGTTTGTCAGTGGAGCACAGTGGGAGGACCTCCTTTGTGCTGATTCCCTCCTCAGGTGGTGTCAGATTTTATTTTTTTTTCCTCCCCTCTCTACACAACCACCTCTGCAGTCCCAAGACCTTGCTGGAGGGAAGGTAGAGATCTAGTTTATTATTTTAATTAATACAAATAAATTGTTTTGGTTAAAAGTGCTTTGTCTTATATTGCATGGGTAGCTTAGTAATGAGAAACATACAAGTCTTGAAATTAACTAGAGATATTGGAGCAGATTTGTCATCCCCCCCCCCCCCCCCCCCCCCCCCCCCCCCCCCCCTCCCCCCGCGTGAGAAAAATTGGGATGTGAGATCGGGGGTAAGAGCGGAACAGTGAACTGTCTTTTTTTCCCTTTTTTCCCCCCCCAAACAGGGATTTCTTGCCAGGAGGCAGGAGGGATTACACAGTACAAGTTCAGCTAAGGTGATTTAGCGTTTTTCTTACATTGTTTGTACTTGGCTATTTTAATCTAAGTATATTTTAATGTGTAAATAGTTATCTGAGTGTAACGTCAGTTAAAAATCAAATTTCTTTTTGAAATAGGTTATGCCTTGCAGAGACTAGTTGTCCTCAGGAAGATAACTATCCCAATAGTTTATGCATTAAAGTAAATGGGAAATTATTTCCATTGCCGGTAAGTTATTAAAATTCTATTCCACCATGTAGCTTTTTCTCATTAGCTTGCTTAATGTCTAAAATGGGTGTGAAAAAGGACCTGACTCTTTTTTCAGAAATATGCTCACAACTTTATGTCTAATAGCCTGTGCAGTTATTGTGTGTGCATTAGGCACTGACAGTCACTAAGACACCAATACTAATGTTTAGCATTTTACACATGGAGGGTCTTTTTTTCTACGTTTGGGTCATCCAAGACACAGCTAAATTGCAGCATGACAATTCTTCCAAAAATTCTAATTCTGGTTGTATGGGAAACCTCTCTAGATAGCATCTGTAAAATCTTAGATATCAGCTTTGGCTGTACATAACCTGCTTTTAATTTGGGCTGTCTTTTGCTATTCGTTCTTGGAAGATCTCATTCCATAACTTGAATCTTTTAAAGATGTGAGGAAATAGCAATTTTCCTGGTGAGGATGAAGGATAAATAATAGGGCTCCAAACATGTCAATAGTGGTGGAGCCTAGCAGTTGTAGGGATTTTTTGGGGGGAAAAAGTTTCCTATCACAGAAATGGCTGATGTGAGATTCATTTCTACAAGCAGGTGTTTTCTTATCTGTTAACATTTGAGCGGTATTGTGATGACTCATATGAACTATAACTCTGAAACTTGAGGGTAGATGAAAAGGGAGGAGAAATTTATCCAATTAAAGATAATCTTTCTACAGCTCTGTAAAGCTGTACAAAATTTTTCTATATTGGTAACACAGTATAGTCCTAAAAGGGAAGTGAGGCTTATTGAGTTGAGAGAGGTGAGGCTTATTGAGTTGAGAGAGAGAAGGATAAGTACATGATTTGTGATGGCAAAATCTAAAAGGCGTGCCAAAAATAAATGCCAGAAAACAATATTTTTAACTTTGTATAAAAACTTCTGCTATCCAAAAACTTTGTAATGGTGTCTTTGGTAGATTTCAGGGTACAGTCAGAATTTCTAAAAAATTAGAGAGAGGTTTCTTTTCCTTATTTCAGGGATATGCTCCACCACCAAAAAATGGGATTGAGCAGAAGCGCCCAGGCCGCCCTCTGAATATTACATCTCTTGTTAGATTATCATCAGCAGTGCCAAACCAGATCTCCATTTCTTGGGCATCTGAAATTGGAAAGGTAAACTGGTCTTTGTACTATGAGAATAACCTTACTCAGTATTACTCCTTTTCCCATTTGATTGTTGCTGGCAAGAGAGGTGCTAACATTTATGTTGCCTGTATTCCTTCATTGTAAAGATTTCAACTCTTTCCATCCAGTAGCTTGCTAGGAAGAAAACATTTATTTTAAAAACTTTAATAAAAAGTTAGTTTACAAGAATGTATGGCTTTCAAAAAAGTTCCATAGAGCTTGCACGTGATTAAAGGGACGTTATTTAGGGCCCAAAAGCACACTCTTCCACAGCATAGGAAAGATAGTAAGTATGGCAGGAGATTACCTTGGATCAACCGGGAGCTCTTATATGATCTAAAAATCAAAAAGGAGTCATATAAAAAGTGGAAACTAGGTCAAATTACAAAGGATGAATATAAGCAAACAACACAGGAATGCAGGGGCAAGATTAGAAAGGCAAAGCCACAAAATGAGCTAAATCTAGGTGGAGACAGAAAGGGTAATAAAGAAGACGTTCTACAAATAGAAGCAAGAAGACCAAGGACAGCATAGGCCCATTGCTCAATGAAGAGGGAGAAACCATAACAATTGGAAATGGCAGAGGTACTTAATGACTTCTCTGTTTCGGTTTTCACTAAGAAGTTTGATGGTGACGGGATGCCTAAAAGAATGAATGCTAGTGGAAATGGGGTAGGTTTAGAAGTTAAAATTACTTAGAAAAGTTAGATGTCTTCAAGTCACCAAGGCCTGATGAAATGCATCCTGGAATACTCAAGTAGGGGATAGCTTAAGACTCAGATATCTGCTCTATCATCTTTGAAAAATCATTGAAGTTGGGAGAGATTCCAGAAGACTGGAAAAGGGAAAATATAGTGCCCATCTATAAAAAGGGAAGTAAGAATAACTCAGGAAAATACAGACCAGTCTGCGCCAAGGAAGATAATGGAGCAAGTATCTGGAAGATAAGGTGATAGGAAACAGCCAGCATGGATTTGTGAAGAACAAATGTCAAACCAATCTGATAGCTTTCTTTGATAGGACATCAAGCCTTGTGGACAATGGAGAAGCTGTGGATGTGGTATACCTAGACTTTAGTAAGGCATTTGACACGGTCTTACATGCCCTTATAAATAAAGTAGGGCAGGGGTTCTCAAACTTTGTGATACCACAACCCCCCTCTAATTTGCTTGCGATCTCCCCCCCCCCCCAGGGGGTCAGGACCCACAGTTTGAGAAACGTGGAATTAGGAAAATACAACCTAGATGGGGCTACTATAAGGTGGGTGCATAAGTGGCTGGATTACTGTTCTCCGAGAGTAGTTATTAATGATTGTCATGCTGGAAGGGCATAACAAGGGGAGTTTCACAGCGGTCCATTTGGGGCCAGTTCTGTTCAGTATCTTCATCAACGATAGATGATGGCATACAGAGTACGATTATTAAGTTTGCAGATGATACCAAGCTGGGAGGGGTTGCAAGTGCTTTGGAGGATAGGGTAAAATTCAAAATGACGTGGACAAACTAGAGAAACGGTCTGAGGTAAATAGGATGAAGTTAAAAGGACAGATGCTAAGTTCTCCACTCTAGGAAGGAACAATCAGTTTTATGCATACAGAATGGGAAGTGTCTGTCTAGGAAAGCATACTGCTGAAAAGGATTTAGGGGTCATAGTGGACCACAAGCCAAATATGAGTTGTGTGTGACACTGTTGCAAAAAAAATGCATCCCAGAATCATGTTTCTAACAGGAGTGTTGTGAACAAGACATGAGAAGTCATTCTTTTGCTCTACTCTGCACTGATTAGTCCTCATTTGGAGTATTGTGTCCAGTTCTGGACACATTTAAAGAAAGAAGTGGAGAAATTGGAGAAGATCCAGAGAAGAGAAACAAAAATGATTAAAGGTCTCGAAAACATGAGCTATGAGGATAGACTGAAAGAATTGGGCTTGCTTAATTTGGAAAAGAGAAGACTGAGAGGGGATATGATAGCAGTTTTCAAGTATCTAAAAGGGAGTTACAAGGAGGAGGGAAAAATATTGTTCTCTTTGACTTCTGATGATAGGACAAGAAGCAATGGGCTTAAATTGCAGCGAGAAGTTTAGGTTGGACATTAGGAAAAACTTCCTAACTGTCTGGGTCATTAAACACTGGAATAAACTGCCTGGGGAGGTTGTGGAATGTCCATCACTGGAGAGCTTTAAGCGAAGGTTGGATAGACATCTATCAGTGATGATCCAGATGGTGCTTGGTCCTGCTGTGAGGGCAGGGGACTGGACCTGATGACTTTTTGAGGTCCCTTCCATTTCTAGTATTGTATGATTCTGCGATTAATGGCTATAAAAGACATTCTGATCCCACTGAAGTTCATGGCAAACTTCAAAGAGTTCAGCGGTGCCAGCATTTTACGTGAAACTTTTAAAGTAAAACCAAAATGGTAAAAATTTAGAATTGCTTCAGAGAATTTTTTTATCCTTAACTGTTTGTAGTGAGATGAAGATTAATAAAATGACTCGTAATGAGAGAAACTTGCCATTTCCTAGGTTGAGACAAAGAAAATGCTCTCTAGCATGAGCCTTCTATAGACAATTGGCCATTAAGACCAGTAAGGCTATGTCTAAACTACATTCCTTTTCCGAAAGAGGAATGTAAATGAGCCCAATTGAAAATGCAAATGAAGCGCGGATTTACAAATCTTATGCTTCATTTGCAGAATCGTGTGAGCGCTTTTTCAAAAAAAGGGTTTTTTGAAAAAGAAACTGCTGTCTAGACGGGGTTCTTTGGGGGGGGAGACTTTTTTCGAAAGAACCCGAGATGTATGGGTTCTTTCGAAAAAGGTTATTTTTTGTTTTTTTCTCTCCAAAAGAACCCCGTCTAGACAGCAGTGTGGTTTTTTTTTTTTCTTTTCAAAAAAGCACTCACGCCTTTCTGCAAATGAAGTGCGAGATTTATAAATCCGTGCGTCTTTGGCATTTTCGATCGGGCTCATTTACATTCTTCTTTAAGAAGAGAAATGTAGCTTACGCATGCCCTAAGAGACATTAGAGAATGCAGGAGCAGACGTTTTGAAAATGCCTTGTCTCCAGCCACCCTCATGCAGACATGCATTTGAGTTTCCTATTTTCTGTCCAAATGCTGTTCATTTTTAAGTAATGTTTCAATGAAATCAACTTTTATTTAATAAACTACAGAAATTTACTTGACAATAGCTGTTAAGTCTCCAGTTATTCTCTTACAAAGTTCAATTGCAGTTCTCATTACTGAAACAGGGCAAGTACATAATTATCTGGGGTTACAATGAGATGTATATCCTCTATTGCAAATGGAGCCTCTTCCCTCAAGGGGCTGAGTGAATTCAGGGTAGGTGAAGAGAAAGAGACATGAAGTAAAGGTGCATAGAAAGTTTCTCTCATTTCCTAGTCTCCATTTTTCTAAGGGAGCTGTATTATCCCTTTCAATTTTATATAAAACCTTAATTGTTTTTAGCAGAAAAACGTATTTTGAACTGCCAAGCATCAAGGAGGTTGAAGTACATGTATTGAGACCTGAAGCCCTGTGGCAATTCTAGATGAAACTTGTGTTCTTTTGAAAATACAAAGGCCACTGTCAAGTAGTTTTTAATCCCAAAATTTAGGCTTTGAGAGTTTTTTCAGCAAAGTTGTGTATATATTAATAGAATTTTTTCATAATCCTGTTTAAAACTTCAAGTGAAAACTGTTAGAATTAGGGATGTCTGCGGTTATCTGGTTAACCTTATGGGGTGATGCTTGCTGGTTAAGAGTGCGCCAGCCCAGCAAGGCTACTGACAACAGTAGCCCATTTAAGCAATTAACTGATTAAATGGGATTTTACATCCCTAATTAGAATTTAAACTCTTATCTTCAGTGTCTGCACTTCAAATATTATAGCATTCTACCGAGGCATGAAAATGAGAGAGAAACTCATTAGTCTATCTTCACTACCCGTGCTGAGAGAGGAATGCAATAAGTTAGTGACATAAATTGTGTAAAATGAGACTAGCAACTGCTAAAAGATGAGGCTGATTAATTACAAAAAAGAAAACACTACAACTGGGAAAAGAGGGAGTCAGCCATACAAAGTATATAGGCTCATGTACAGTTTTCATGGAGAAGACAACAAAAAGAGCAGAATGAGTTTGGGCTACACTGCAACAAAAAGGTGTTCTTCCTCATGGGATAATAACTTTCATTAGCCAACGTGGGATAAAGTAGCATGAAGACATGACAACTCTGCCTTGAGTTTGGGTTAGTAGTTCAAGTTGAGCTCCAGGGTCCCTTAAGGGCTTTAGCTTAAATTGCTAACCTGAATAAAAGCAGAGGTGCCGTGTCTTCACTGCTATTTTTATCTGAAGTAGTACTTTTTATTTGTAGTGTAAACACACTTTCAGAGGTTAAAGGGAGTAAAGATCTTAGAAATAAATATATTAGAGGTAAAATGAGTATCAGAAGGAAGTGGATTTTAATAAAGGAAGGAAATCGATGGCTGTAAAAGGTTGATACTGAATTTATTTTTTTTAAATGTCTTTGACAAGAAAGCTAAAGGAAAGCAGTCTGGACATATAGAAGGTGAGGAAGATCATATTAAAATGGCTATTGCTAAAGAGCAGGTAAGGGATACTTGAAAAAAAATTCAATACCTATAATTTAGTTAGTTTGGAAGATAATTACCTATGATATAAACGCTTTGTCTACACGGGCGCACTTTGGCAACTAAACAGTGAGAGCATTTACACTACAACGTGACTGTTTGGGAAAAACAGCCAGTTTTGGTGACAAACTTCCACCCCGAGAGACGTTTTTTTCTTCCCCCTCCCTTTATTGTCATCATAGCCAATGTGGACTCTGCTGTTTTGTTGAGAGAACTGGCTTCTGTCAATATCCCATAATGCCTGCCCGGATGACTGTGCTCAGTGTTTTGATCTCTGCTGACCTGCAGGCAGTGCATTCCTTACCTTTCAAAGCTCCTGGGAAGTTTGACAGCTCAGTGAGTTACTCCATTTGGGGAACAAACAATAAATCTTTGGAATTCTCCTGTTTTGCCGTGCCAAAAACACTGCGGGCAGATGGCTGCTGCAGGGGGAGGGCTGGAGAGACTGCTGCCCTGCTTTGACATTCCTCAGCACAAAGAACTCACGGAGCTATGGGGGAATTCCAAGAAGTGCAGGGATCAACTCTGTCTTCCCGCTGCAACTCACTTTGGAATGCTTATCAACATTGCTAGTATCCTGTCAACACAGAGAGCAAAGCAATGTGGCCATAAAATGTGGACAGTGAGGCAGAAAAACCAGTTTTATCGGTTTTCACTGTTGGTGACAGCATTTTTGTTGCCAAATTTTTCCAGTGTAGACATTGCCTATGCAATCAAGGAATTTGCTGTGACTGACATTTTAGTATTCAAGTTGGGAGAACTGGTGAGATGGAGAACTGGTGAGATGCCAGAAAAATTTGTATCCTTACTCAAAAAAAGGAATGGGGATTGATCCCAACAGCAACATTCTATAAAATAAATATTAGAGGAAATCAATGAGATGTAGACAAGCAAGCCCATAATGGTTCCCCTACATTATTCAGGCTCTGTGTGAAGCCAGTGGGAAAACTAGTGAGACGACATGGTCTGTCATGTCACTAGACCGCTCTCATTTCAAACAAACTTGGCATCAGTTGTAGTATAACTAATGTTAAACACATCAGGCCATCCGCATAGCAACATGGATTACTGCAGCTACATCAATGCAGTATTCTGTCTACATTGGTTCTCAAAGCTATTTTGTGCAAGGTGTGAAGTACTGACACTGAAGCGCTTGTGGGACTACTTATAAGATGGATGGAGCAAAGCACTTCACAATGTGCTTAGATTACAAGTCAGCATCTTGCAGGATTGAGCCCTGAATTCAGTAGTCAAGTTCAAGGTCTGTCATCAAATTGGAAACCTTCCTTGGTATTGGTCCCAGCTTCTAAGAAATCCTCTCTCACTCAGTGATCATAAACTGCCATAATAGCTACATTTATTAGTGATAAATCGGTTACTAGGTAGTGAAAGCCTCATGAATGCATAACTTTCAAAGGAGTTGGATCTAGACTATTGAACGTGTTCCTGCAGAGATGCATGATCAGAGCTTACTCCTTCAGAACTCAAATCTTTTTTTGTCTCCTACTTGGCTTCCCCCAGTTTCCTCACATGCATGGAGACAACTTTTTTGTCTATTCCGATGAACTTCAAAGGAAGAAATGCCTTTGTTTAATTTTTAAATGCAGAGGAGTGTTTAAGTAGGAGACGCTCTGATTCTACAATGACGGACGCCATAAGACAATAGCTAGAATGAAAGAAACCTGGCTGAAGAATTGTAAGCCAAAGGGTTATATGCAGCAAATTATGTTGGAAGGGAGGTGTCTAGGGGGGATACTGTAGTGTCATAATCTTCATCTGTGATCTAGAAGAAGTGATAAGTGAGTTAGATCTCAGTTTGCAATTTTCTGCTGGCTTCTCTGATTTAGAAAGTTCAAACCAATATTACCAAGAAAAAGTAGGGAACAAACATCAAAAGTAGTAATGGTATTAGGGATGTAAGTGACTAGTTGACTATCAGTTGATTAGTCGCTCCCCCTCGCCTTGCTGTCTCTATCAGAGAGAGGCAGCAATGGGAGGGAGCAAGAGCCAGTGCTGCGGGGAGCCAGCTTAAAAGCCGGTTCCCCTCAGCACCATCTCCACATGGGGAGGCTGGGGTACAACGGGGAACTGGCAGCGATTCTGCCTTTGAAATGTAGCAAGAGGAAGGCAGAAGCACAGCAGGAGCACAGGGTCAGTGGGGGACTGCTTGAGTCCCCCCACTGGCTCCATGCTCCCTTTGGCACTTTAGCTTTTGAAATGTAGCAAAAGCCGTCAAGGCTCTTGCTACATTTCAAAGGCGGAGGTGCCCTTATCGACTAATTGAATGGTTGATGCAATTTGCATCAACCATTCGATTAGCTGATTAATCTAAATTTAACATCCTTAAATGGTATGAATCTAGTCCAGGATACTCTTGAGTTTGCTATCTGATACATTAGTAATGAAATGGTTGCTCTCTTCTGGTTTGACCAAAAAGATGGTGACAAATTGGAGGGTGTTCAGAAGAGAGCATCAAAAGTTATTTGAGGCCAAGAGTGCTTAATTTGCAGAAAGGGTGACTTAACTTTCACTTAAATAAAATAATATTTATGTGGGGACATGACTTTTGACGTTGCCCGGGTGTAAATAACAAGAAAAAAGGGATGTCTTTTGACATAAGTTTTCCCCTTCTTAACCACAACCCTTTATGATCAATCAGGACAAATTTCTGATGGTGAGATTTGCAGTGCTGAGGAATAGTCTTTCAGGTGAAATATTGGAGCCTAGTTCTTGTAATCCAGTTTAAACTGCAGGATATTAATGTCTGTATCTCAAAGAACTATCGAACATTAGAGGAGCATAGAAGAAATTGCATAGTCTTCTATCTTCATATTATTACTATTTCTCAGATGCAAACTTCCATCTTCATCTGTGATCCACTGTATTACAGATATTGGAGATGTATAGACATAAGATTACTCTCCTTCTGTTCACTTGGTGGCTGTTAAAGAAAAGAAGCGGGGGAAAATAATAGTCTGAAATGTCCACCAGGAATTATATGGGCATATGTCTTTTTTTTTTTTTTTTTTTTTTTTTTTTTTTATAAACAGTTTTATATTCTCTTTTGAATCACCGTAAGAGATGCCTCTCATAAAACTGTCAATTGCATGACTTGTCATCTGGCCTATTTCTCTATTGGTGTAAGAGGGTGAAACTTTATGAAGAGGTGCTCTGTCTTAAACCAGCTGTGAATTTATCCCACTGATAGCAATAGATTCGTACTTCGGTCAGCAAACTAATACATGGCTCTATTTGGGAATAAATTCCATTGCTGCACCTATGTTAATCTTGGGGTATAAAATCCTGTTTAATCAGTTAACCAGTTAAATGCTTAAACAGGGGCAGCTGTGCTAGAGTGGAGATGCTTACTGGTCAACTGTTCACATCCCTTCATTAACCTATAGTAATATTTTAAAAAGTGCGGCCATTTGTTTCATTGAATCAGTCTGTTTTATTCTACTAGTATATCGTGTGTGTGTGTGTGTGTGTATATAGATAGATAGATAGATAGTAGCCCAGTGTCTGAGAGTCTGTAACGCTGAAATGCTGGTTGTTCCCTCTGGGAGGCGCTGTTGCTGAAATGCTGGCTATTCCCTCTGGGCGGCCCGTGCTGCATGGGGAATGCAGAGCCCAAATGGCCGCTTGCACTGCTTGCTCCCCTGCGGTGGCTCAGCTGAGTGGTGCAGAAGTGAGCCGAGCACCACGGCGGGAGGTGAAGGGGGACGGGACGGTGACATGCGGTGTGACAGCGGCTCTAGGCCCTGCCCCCTGACCGTGAACGTCACCGCCCCGCCCTCCCTTCGCCTCCCGCCGTGGTGCTCGGCTGACTTCTGTGCCGCTCAGCCAGGCCACTGCAGGGGAGCAAGTGACACAAGCGACTGTTGGGGCTCCACACCCCCCCATGCAGAACGGGAGTGCAGAGCCCAAACGGCCATTTGGGCTCTGCGGCGCCCTGAGTGAGAGGCAGGAGGGGGAGGAGGAGAGAGAGTGAGAGAGCGGGGGAGACTAGAGGAGGAGGGGGGAGAGATGGAGCGAGACACCGGAGGCTCAGGAGAGAAGACCGACATGGAGGAGAGACCTGAAAATCCCGTCTGATGATGGGCTACTTGGCTAGTATTTAAATAATCTTTCTGTGTAGTGAAGTGTTTGTTTATTGCATGAAATAAAACTGATTTTTTTTTTTTCAAATGAAAGGTAGGAAAACTTTTCAGTCCTTAGTCATTTTTCTTCCTTTGTAGAATTACTCCATGTCTGTATATCTCGTTCGGCAACTCACTTCAGCCATGCTTTTACAGAGGTTAAAAATGAAAGGTATCCGAAATCCAGACCATTCGAGAGCACTGAGTAAGTTGGTTTAATTTTTCCCAATTTGTTTTGAAGCAATCTAGAATTGGTTAAAGATACCAGATTTACAGCACTGCGCCTATACCAAAGTCTTCTATCCCCAGTACAGAGAAAGAGCTTGCATTGCTTTTGCTTATTCTAGACCATGAGAGAGCACCTACTCCACGTCTGAATAGTCTCTTAATATTGCTGAAAGTATCTCTAGTGGTGGAGTGCAAGATGCAGCATTTGTGTTGACATCAATATCTATTTCTCTCTCCACAGGTATGAGGTGTCATTCACCTTCCTGTGAAGTTTAAAGACTTTCTGGTAGATCCCCTTCAAAGGTTCTATTTGATTCAATATGTATATAGATTAGCGTCTGCTCATGCAAACACCACTGTGCTTAGTGCTAACTAGATCATCAGTGGGATTACTCTTGATGGCAGTAGGTACTCTGCCTGCCAGTGTTTGCAGGATTGGTCCTTAAGACAGGAAATCAATGCCAATTTGATACTTGCTGCAAGCAGCTTTCTCGGTTTCTTAATTTAGATGACTTTACATGAAAATTAAATAGATGTTTGAATAGATACTCATTAATATACTGAGTGGCAAGAAAGACATTTTTAACAATGGTTATGAAATTAAACTGCTTTTTTCATTTTAATAGTTAAAGAAAAACTGACTGCTGATCCTGATAGTGAAATTGCCACAACCAGTTTGCGGGTATCTTTGATGTGTCCTGTAAGTAGACTTGGGAAGTATAATATGCAATTAATTTTTTGGGTGAGGTGGGAGGGGAGATCATTCTTCATTTTTATTCATTTTAAATTCAAACTTAGGTTTCCTGTAAAAAGGCCCACAACTCAGAACTCTGTAAATAGCTTTTATTCTTGGTGGAATTTCTATAATAAGGGGTGTTTTTTTTTTTTAAATACAAACAGTAGTCAACAAGTTACAGAATAAAAATATTGTGAGATCATCCAGTTCAACATACCTGATCATGTGTATCTTTCAAGACTTTTAAACAGGAGAGGAAGCATTGTTATTCCTCACCCCCTTTTTTTAAAGAGTGAAACTGAGGCATTGAAAGTTGACATCACCCCCGTCAGCAAATGGTAGTGTAGACCTAGCCTGAATGCTACCAATCGTAAGATGTACAAATAATTTTGGGATTCTCTTTGAGCATATTTAGATTGATTTCCTTCTGGAAATAATGCCTCAGGTCTGTAGTAGTGTAATCTTTTAACGCAAGCAAGCTGCCTGGGAGCCGAAACTCTTCGGTTTCATTCCCAGCTCAGTCACGGTTTTGTGTGACTGCCAAGCTATGTTATAGACTTTATTATTCAGTTCACCCTTTTGAATTTATATTAAACCAACTTTATAATTCAGACTGAACCATTTAATGTTTATAAAGTGCTTTCAGATCCTGGGATAAATTGTATGAAATATAATGGATGCTTCAAACATTTTACTATAACAAAATCACAGCAATAGAACACTGACCTAGGACCAGCACAATCTGCTATAAAAGTCTGTACTGGGCCTTGACAGGGTATGTCTAGACTGCAGGGCTTTTTCAGGATACTGGAGGTAACTCCGCTGCGTCCAGGGAACACATCTGCTCTTCCTCAAAAAAAAAAAAAAAAAAAAAAAAAGTGGAAGAGCAGATGCA
This sequence comes from Pelodiscus sinensis, assembly GCF_049634645.1. Lineage (NCBI taxonomy): Eukaryota > Metazoa > Chordata > Testudines > Trionychidae > Pelodiscus > Pelodiscus sinensis. The sequence goes on from NC_134716.1 coordinate 117,884,905, forward strand.
CTCTTTCGGAAGCTCTGTGGGCTCTTCTGAAAGTGGGATTTTTTCCAAAATTTGGCCCAGTGTAGACAGGCCAAGTTTTGGAAAAGCCTTTTCTGGGGGGTGGCACAGAAAAAGGTACGCAGATTATGGAGCACATTTTCTGTACGTTTTTCTGAAAAAAAGTTGTAGTGTAGACATAGCCGCATTTAGAGACATTGGTTTTTGCCTCTGTGTGAATAACACAATACTTTCTGCACATGCAACTCCTTTTGATACTGATAGGATTTATGGGTATGACAGAATGTTGGACTGGGCTTTTATTTACCAACAGAGAACCATTCTAATTCCGAGTCTTTTTTCATTGTTACCTCTGAAAATGTATACCAGTTCCTCTTGTCTGTCATGCTGATACTTGTTTCTATTGCATCTCCTGCAGCTGGGAAAAATGAGACTAACAATTCCATGTCGTGCTGTTACTTGTACACATCTGCAATGTTTTGATGCTGCTCTTTATCTACAAATGAATGAAAAGAAACCCACCTGGATTTGTCCTGTCTGTGACAAAAAGGCAGCTTATGAAAGTCTAATATTAGATGGGTAAGAGGTTGAGCCTGTCAATTTACCTTTTTTACAGTAGTTCTGTTTCTTGGAATATAAATACAGTTAAGTACAAATCTATCCTATGGCTTCAACATTGAGATCTACAGCTTCTGGCTATTTTTATTTCAATTGTATTTTATTAGTTTGAATATTCAGAGATGTCAGGGCCAGAAGGGACCATTTATGATAATATAAAATGACCTACATAACATCAGACCAAAGAACCTTCTCTAGTAATTCCTGCATCAACCCTATCACTTCTGGTTTGAACTATAAAATACCTCTTAAGACATCCAGTCTTGATTTAGATTTCAGAATTCACCTTGTCGTTGTGCCCTGATCTACAGTAGGATCTTTGTGCAAAATAACACCCCCAAGTTTGAATTGATAAGTTCTGTACCCACACTAGGGATGTTAGATATCAGGTAATTGAATACTCATGTAACCGCATGAAATCTTGGTGGTTACTCGACTATTTGATAGTCACCAAGAATGGGGACGGCAGCCAGCGTGCTGCCATCCCACACTGCTATGTCTGTATCTGGGAGGGGGAGCCAGTTTAAAAACCAGCACCTCGTGCAGACCAGCTGCCTGCTGCCCTGCACTGCTGCCTCTGATACAGAGGCAGCAAAGGTGGGTGTGGGGGAAAATGTGTGTAGTCAAGAAGATGAACTGATAAGCACAGGCTTATCGGTTAATTTTATAGTCTACTACACGTTGATATCCCTAGTCCACGCTATCATGCCCATTATTTCAAAATATACAGAGATAATATTTCTCAATACCTTAAATGACTGCTTCTTGGAGTAGCTGGTTCTGGAACCCACAAGGGAAGAGGCTATTCTTGATTTAGTCCTCAGTGGATTGCAGGATCTGGTTCAAGAGGTAAATATAACTGGACCGCTTGGAAATAGTGACCATAATATAATAAAATTTAACATCCCTGTGGTGGGAAAAACACCTCAGCAGACCAACACTGTGGCATTTAATTTCAGAAAGGGGGAACTACACAAAAATTAGGAAATTAAACAAATTAAAAGGTACAGTGTCAAAAGTAAAATCTCTGCAAGCAGCATGGAAACTTTTCAAAGACACAATAATAAAGGCCCAACTGAAATGTATACCCCAAGTTAAAATGACAGTAGGAGAACCAAAAAAGTGCCACCCTGGCGTAACAACCAGGTAAAAGAAGCAGTGACAGATAAAGAGATTTTTAAAAAAGCGGAAGTGAGATCCTAGTGAGGAAAATAAAGGGCCATAAACTTTGTCAAATTAAGTTTAAAAAAATATAATAAAAAGGGCCAAAAAGGAGTTTGAAGAGTAGCTAGCCAAAACCTCAAAAAATAATAGTAAGATATTTAAGTACATCAGAAGCAGGAATATAATATACTTACATTTCCAGAAAGCCTTTGACAAGTCCCTCACCAAAGGCTCTTAAGTAAAGTAAGTTGTCATGGGATAAGAGGGAAGGTCCTTTCATGGATTGAGAACTGGTTAAAAGACAAGAAACAAAGGGTAGGAATAAATGGTAAGTTTTCTGAGTGGAGAGAGGTAACTAGTGAGGTCCCCCAAGGGTCTGTTCTGGGACCCATCCCATTGAATTATTTATACATGATCTAGAGCAGGGGTTCCCAAACCTTTTGGCACGGGGACCAGTAAATCCATTCATGAGCTTTTGGAGGACTGGTAACATTCGTTTGCATATTTGCATATTCATTAAGCAAATGATGAATATTCAAATAAATTGTTTCTGGTCCTCCCAAAGCCCCCAGTGCCAGCTTTAGCAAAGCTTTTGATATGGTCACCCACAATATTCTTACCAGCCAGTTAAGGGAATATGAATTGGATAAATGGACTGTAAGATGGATAGACCAGGGTTTCCCAAACGTTTTACTTTAGTTGGAAACCGGTTTTTTTTCCAGTACTGTTTTTTGCAGCCCAAAAGTACAAATGCATATTAAAAAAAAGAATTAAAAATGAATAAATTTTCAGTGTTTCATCTGGCTGCATCCTCCGCCCAGCCTGGGCCAGGGCTTAAGGGATCTGGTGCCACATGGACACTCCAGGAGGCGGGAGCAGGAGCAGATTGGGGGGAGGGTATCTGGCTAGGAGGGAAGGTGCAAGGAGGGGTAGGGTTGCCAGGTGTCCAGTTTTGTGCCGGACAGTCAGGTATTTGAGGGTTCTGTCCGGGAAACACATTGAGAAAATACCGGACATATAAAATGTCCGGTATTTTCTAATTAGGCAAGTTTTATTTTTATTATTATTAGGTGTATCAGCCCATAGCTGCGAACTGCCTGGCTGGTAGATGTGCTCATGCTGCATGAGTGTGTCTGCCAGCCAGGCAGTTCACAACTACTCGAGGGAGGGTATTGGGCGGGGCGCATGGGGGCAAAATGGAATCCCCAGGGCCGGACCCACTCGTGCCTGGGTCAGTCCCGCTTCCCACGGGCCGATTCGCTCCCCCGCCCCACTTCTCCTGATCTTCCCTCGTCCAGCCCTGCTGCCCCCGTCCAGCCCTGCTTCCAGCAGCCAGTTCTTACCTCCCACCCCCAACCCCTCACCTTCCCCCCGTCCCCCACCGATCTTCCCTGGCTAGCCCTGCTCCCCCCGACAACCCCCCTGACCAGCCCCACTGCCCTCCCAGCCGGCCAGTTCTCTCCCACTTCCCCTCCCAATCTCCCCCGGCCAGCCTCGCTGCCCCCGTCCAGCCCTGCTTCCGGTGGCTGGTTCTCCAGTCCTCCTCCTCCCGATCTCCCCCGGCCAGCCTTGCTGCCCCCAACCTTGCTTCCCAGTTGCTGGTTTCCCCCTCACCACACACATACCTCCTCCCAGCCCGCCCCGCCCCCCTCCAGCCAGCCACACTGAGGCCCGGTATTTTTTTCCCGCGGTCTGGTACCAAGCCACGGCCCATAGTTTGGGAAATGCTGATCTAGAGGAAGGGGTAAATAGTGAGGTGGTAACATTTGCAGATGATACCAAACTGCTCAAAGTAGTTAAGACCAAAGCAGAGTGTGAAGAGCTTCAAAAAGATCTCATCAAACTCTGTGATTGGGCATCAAAATGGCAAATGAAATTTAATGTTGATAAATGTAAAGTAATGCACACTGGAAAAAATAATCCCAATTATATATACAATATGATGGGAACTAATTTAGCTACCACTATTCAAGTGAAAGATCTTGGAGTCATTGTGGATAGATATTTCTCTGAAAACATCCACTCTGTGCAGCAAGAGTTAAAAAAGCAAATAGAATGTTAGGAGTCATTAACTTCAGAGGGATAGCCGAGTTAGTCTGTACAGGATAAAGTTAAGAAACAACAAATAATCTGGTAGCATTTTAAAGACTAACAAAACATGCAGATGGTATTATGAGCTTTGGGCTGTGCTTTGTGTTAAAGTGCTACCATACTATTTGTTGCTTTTTAAGGAGTTATTAAAAAAGGGATAGAAAATAAGACGGAGAATATCTTATTGCCTCTATATAAAACCACGGTACACCCACATCTTAAATATGGCGTACAGATGTGTACGCCTCATCTCAAGAAAGATATATTGGCATTGGAAAAGGTTCAGAAAAGGGCAACAAAAATGCGTAGGGGTTTGGAACAGGTCCTATATGAAGAGAGATTAAAAAGACTTTGACTTTTCATCTTAGAAAAGAGGAGACTCGGTGGTGGGGGGGAGAGCGGGAAGATAGAGGTCTATAAAATCATGATTAGTGTGGAAAAAGTGAATAAGGAAAAGTTATTTATTTATTCCCACAATAAAAGAACTAGGGGTCATCAAATTAAATTTAATGGGCAGCAGGTTTAAAACAAACAAAAAAAAGTTTTTTCTTCATTTAGCACACAGTCAACCTGTGGAACTCCTTGCTGAAGGATGTGGTAAAGGCCTAAAACTTTAACAGGGTTCAGAAGAGAGCTAGATAGCCATTGATGAACCTAACCTCCAATAATCTATTAGCCAGGATGGGTAGGAATGGTGTCTCTAGCCTCTGTTTCTCTGGAAGTGAATGACCGGAGAGGGATCACGTGAGGATTACCTGTTGTGATCCCTCCCTCAGGGGCATCTGGTATTGGCCACTGTTGGCAGACAGGATACTGGGCTATATGGACCTTTGGTCTGACCCAGTATGGCCGTTCTTACATTCTTAATAATGCGCTGTGGAATTTGAACTCTAAACTCATGTTTTTCATCAGGAATAATACTAACTCCGAACTTGTAAGTTTGAAATAACACTAGTGTGGACACTCCAGTGCCGCTAATTCGAACTAATGGGCTTCTGGGAGGCCTCCTGCAGGTCCCCAGAGTGCTTCCTGGGGCTCTGAGCTCAAGGTAGCGCATCCACGTTAATGGAACCTGCCTTAGACTAATTTCAATGCTTCCGCGTAGTGAGGACACGCAAGTTGGAATTTAATTGGGAGTTCTTAAATCAAATTTAGCAATTTCAAAAAGATTTCCTTGTGTAGACACAGCCTAAGAGTTTCCATAGGTAGGCTGTACTTCTGAAATCTTTTTATGGAATTGAGACACTAAAATGTTCTGTAACTGCTTCAGCCACGGTCAGGCTTTTATTCCAAGGATATAATTTTGTCTCACTCCCTTGTAACTCTGTAAATACTAGTAATGCTTCCCAGGTAGCGCATGTGTAGGCTGTAGTATTCTGTAAAGATATGAAATCCAAAGAGAAGGACAAATGCAGTGGTGTGATTGTACAGTAATGTAATATTCCAGATAGCTGAAACTTTCTCTCTGTAGCTTCCTTGATGCAATTCACACTCCATCATAGCTGGCTGTTAACTTCATCACTTCTGCTTTAGCTTGGGACTGGAAACAAAAACCAAAACAGCTCAACTTTATTTTCCAGGCTCTTTATGGAAATCCTTAATGAATGTTCAGATGTGGATGAGATTAAATTCCAAGAAGATGGTTCTTGGTGTCCTATGAGGCCTAAGAAGGAAGCGCTGAAAGTGTCCAGTCCTCAGTGTACCAAAATAGAGAGTATGTATATTTGAGTGCTGAATATCAAACTGGTAAAAATATCCAAACATTGTAGACTCTTGGATGTAACTACGATAATGCTTTAAGTTATCAGCAGTGAGTTTGGGAGCTTAGTATCTTGCCCTTCACCTGTTTAGATTTTAAATGAATGGCTCTTTCTCTCTAAAAATACTCTTTCATCTTGATTCTTTTGGGGAATTGATTGTTCATTATTCCTGGGAGACTCCCAAAAGGAAATGTGTCCCCCTGTGTTAACGCATAAATGCATTGGATGATTCAGGTCTCTTTGGGCTTGTCTTCACTCTGGATCTGAGTTGGTGTTGCTGCAATCAATTCAGTGGTATCAGTTTAGTGGATGCAGTGAAGACATAAGTCGACAGACTGCTCTCCCGGCAATGGTGTGGTGCAGACACTGAGGTGTTTTTTTGCACCCCGACTGATGTAACTTACATCATTTTAAGTGATAGTTCAGTAAAGGCCTTTGTGGTTCCCAGCTTTTGGTGCAGGAAGTACTAATCCCAAAGTTGCTTCTGAGTTCTGATTTCCTATACAGAGACTAGAAGGGCCATGTTTCAATTCAGTAGCTTAGAATTGGAGAAGCTATCCGCACCATAAGTGGAAATTGCTTATTAGGGATGTAAGCAAATAATCCACTACTCACATTTCCACTCCACCTCTCTTCCCCCCCCTCCCCCCCCAACACCCCATGCTGCTGCCTCTATCAAAGCTCATGGTGAGCCCAGGCTGCTCTGCCTCCTGCAGAACAGCCCCTGTCTGCAGGTAGTCCTGGTTTCTTCTCTCCCTCTCCCCCCCCCCCCAATAGGAGCCGCTGCTGTAGCAGCCTCTGTTCAGTCAGCCTGGCCTGGGCCCACCGCAGGCAGAGGCTGGTTCGCAGTAGCCTCCCCTGCTCAGTCTTGGCTCGCACTGGGTTTGGAAGATACTTCCACTGTAGCTCTGCATTTTAAATGTAGTAAGATCTGGGACCGAGCTGGGCTTGCTCAGTTCTGGCTTGCACTGGGTCCAGGATATACCCCTGCTGCGGCTCTACAGTTTAAATGTAGTAGGAGCCGGGCTGCCTGTGTGCCTAGCTCTTACTACATTTAAACTGCAGAGCTGCATTGGGGGTAGCTCTTGGACCTTGGTGCTAGCCAGGTCTGAGGGCCTTCCCTTATCAACTAATTGTATAGTCATTACAATTTGTATCGATTACATGATTAGCCAATTATCCATCTCTCAGCTTCCTTCCTGCTTATATTAACATTGTTTAAGCAATCATGCTTTTTCTTTAGGTTCCAGTGTTGTCAGCAAACCATGTTCTGTGACAGTGGCCAATGAGGTAAACAAGAAGAAAGTAGATGTTATCGACTTGACAATAGAAAGCTCTTCTGATGAAGAGGAAGATCCTCCTGCCAAAAGGAAATGCATATTTATGTCTGAAACACAAGGAAGCCCAACAAAAGGGTTTGTTAATTTTCAAGTTAGTTGTTCTGTAATGTCTCAGATAAGCTAACATGGATGGATTTGTAAATATCTCTTCTGGATGCAGTTTCAGATTTCCGCAGGGGAAATTCTGTTAGGCTATTCCTGGTAGAAGTTTGTATTTTAATACATGGTATCTTTGTTCTGGTGATAAAGTTCTTTGTATAATTTTACATCACACAGAGATTTGACCTAACTTGCTGTGTATGCAGGACTGAACTCCCTCCCCGTGATAGTTGGGGAAGGAAGGGGAGTTCTCCAGTGCAAAATGTTAATGAATTCCTGCTAAACTTGTTTTCATTTAAGGATTGAAAACACCCCAAATAGTAAAGGGCCTGCATTCTGAAAGCCTACATTGCTGTCTTATTGATATGCTGAAGTCCAGCCTGTTAGCTTTGGCAGGGAAACACTATTCTGTGTTGAATCAGCTCCTAGATTTCCTTTTCAAAGCCTGCAGACAGCTGAATTTTTTTAAATACGATCATCAGCCAGAAGAGAGAGATGGGTAACACTGTGTGTAAAAGGAGAGTTAAGTGGGATAGTAGTAAAGGAATGGGAGTTCAGGATCGGAGGGGAAAAACAAAACACCCAGAAGATAGACAGAGATGGCAAAAAGCCATCACTACTAAAAACAAGGCCGTGTTAATTCCTGATGTAATTCCATTGCTTTAGATTTACAAGAGGGGATGGATTTTGCTCAGTGGCACATGCCAAGGACAGTTAGAAGTGCCATTTCCTAAAAGTTTTCCAATCTCATCAATCCCATTTTTTTCAGGAGACACAGGATTCCGAACTTCCAATTAAGTTACTAACCATCTTTACCAACATTTTTTTCCCTTCTGGGTCCCTCCCATTTTTACAGCACTCAGCATCAGCCCCTGACTACCTATTCTCATAAGGGGTTTACAGTTGGAGTACTCTGGGGGTCTGAGAACTTGAGGTCTTGCCTAAAGGGGAGCATTTGCTAGCCATCTGTTGCTCTATGAACCCGCTCCAGAGGGTCGGGCTTCTGGCATCATTGACTGGTCATGATCAATTTTCCTACAGCATCTGAGTCACAGTATACTAGTTCATGTCCTTTACTCAAGTAAATTCTTCACTACATGCCCAAAATTTACTCTTCTCCTTTCTGCCACCGGCTGCAGTATTAAGCATGCTCTGGTCACTCTGCAACAGGTGTTTACTGCTCTTTGGCAAGTGTTTAAAAAGTACTCTCTATTATAGAGGGTCATTGCTGGAAATCTAAGGAGTTCCATCACATGTTGTGAGAGCAGCAGGGGAGTCCTGTTGCCAGACTTCCTTTCTCATTACTTATTGCAAATGTAAATAGTTCTAAATCTCTTTAGATCCGAATTACCTCCTTCCATTTTAGCAAGATGGGTGCAACCTATATTTGTTCTATGTTGGTCTGAAGTGTTTCTGTCTGTGTGCTGAGCACAAAAAATAGCAGACATACTTACGTCTTTTTTAAGACCATCGTTTTCAGCATCTAGAAGTGCATGCCTTCTAGCATGTTTCCTGTATAATTTTCTACCACTGACATGGGGTGGCCAAACAATCTTATTTAAATATTTGAGGGGATAGCTGGCCCAGTGAATTACTGTATTGTTTGCACCTTCTGGAGGCTGAATTTAACTCTCACTTTGTTGCAAATGAAGATGAATTTTGGTCTTCTCACACCATATATGAGTAAGGACTGATATGTGCTGGACCAGCTCTGTGGCACTAGAGGTCAGCATTGAGAAACATGGGTGTGGGGAAGCTTCAACAACTAGTTCTGTCAGTTCCTCATTTCCCCAGAGTACGTACTTCACTTACAAATATCCATTTATATTCCTGGATGATAGATTGTTATAAATGACTCCAGCACTGTACTTTGTTTTAATGCCAACTTGCTCTTATGTCACAGCTGCTGTTGAGAGCCACGATACGTTCATGTTATAATGAAGACTGTTATGAAAGAGGAGATTAGAGTGGAGTACTGTGTAGTGAGTAGCCACGCTATAGTTGTGTTGTAACATAGTGACCTTGTGAATGAGTGCGCACTGTGGTGCAGAATTTTTTTCTCCTCTTAACTAACAGCCAGATTGTCTGTTTGTAATTTCCCATGCTGTTTAAAACAGGGTTCTCATGTATCAACCATCTTCTGTAAGAGTGCCCAGTGTGACAACAGTTGATCCTGCTGCTATTCCTCCTTCATTATCAGACTACTCAGTACCATTCCACCATCCACAAATATCAAGTATTTCATCAGACTTGCCAGGTACGTGGGGGGTGTGTGGGGGGGGGGAGGGGGGAGTGAGTGAGGAAAGTAGGGTTTGTGGGTTTTTTGTTTTGTTTTTTGTGTTTTTGTTAAGCATATCCAAACAGTCTCATCAGTAACTGAGGTACTTCCCTATTGAGCCAGATTGTAACCTCAGTATATCTACACAAGAATAGCGCAAGCTGGTCACTAGGGTGTATTTCCATATTCGGATTCCAGTCCTGTAGCTTCCAAAATGAAGTAAAAAAAAATAAATTGTCTGAGTACAGACTCAAGTTCATGTGTTGATAAATCAACTAGCGGAGAAGTCTCCCTGGAATGGATTGTTTCATTTGTGCGATGTGCTTTTAGAACACAAAATAGGAAGAGTAAGCATCTGACATTGTGACAGCTCACCTCAACCTTACCTTCTCTCTAGACAAGGGGAGAGATCTTTTACCTTCAGTCTAGCTCAGTGGTCCCCAATGCAGTGCCTGTGGGTGCCATGGCGCCTGCTGGGGCATTTATGTACGCCTGCCGAATCATCTGGGCTAGCCCCGGCGCATGGGCGATGCCGGCCCCGGGTACCCGGCAGCCCTGAAAGGTTGGGGACCACTGGTCTAGCTGGGTGAGGTTGTCCCTGATGTTACTTTGCGTAACCTAAGGAAAAGGTTAAGGTGAGCTACAATGTATAAGCTTTGACCTCTGTTGCCTTTTTTATCTAGACATGCCCTAAATGTCCATGATGCATTCTTCAACACTGCTGCTAATAGCAGTCGGAAGGTGGGAATGGTGGTATTTTCTGTCCTCACTTTTTACAAGAATGTTGTTTGTGAGGATACTTGGGATTCTTTCTATCTATATCAGTACACAGAGCCTCAGAAAATGGTTTCTGCCAACACCCACCCCTTTCCCTGTCCTTCCTGCTACACTTGTGGCTTTTTTCCTGTTCCAGTTCCCACCTGGCTGATGGCATTGGGATAAATCACCTTCTCTGTTTCACTGTGGTTCTTTTATTGCTCCCTCCCAACATCCTTCCCTTAGGACAGGGGTGTCCAAACTTTTTTCAAAGAGGGCCAGATTTGATGAAGTGAACATGCGTGAGGGCCGACCATTTTGCCTGACATTCTTTGAACCATTAAAATTAAATGCAAATTAACTATTTTATGCAAAGTTTATTGCAAACGGCAAACGACATAACACCAACTATACATGTTGGGCTCGTCTACACTGGCCCCTTTTCCGGAAGGGGCATGTAAATTTCACCTATCGTAGTAGGGAAATCCGCGGGGGATTTAAATATCCCCCGCGGCATTTAAATAAAAATGTCCGCTGCTTTTTTCCGGCTTTTAAAAAAGCCGGAAAAGAGCGTCTACACTGGCCCCGATCCTCCGGAAAAAGCGCCCTTTTCCGGAGGCTCTTATTCCTACTTTAAATATCCCCCGCGGATTTCCCTACTACGAAAGGTGAAATTTACATGCCCCTTCCGGAAAAGGGGCCAGTGTAGACGTAGCCGTTGTGTCCAAATATATTTATAACTGATTTAGACCAACTGACATTAACTGAGATTTTACAATGTATTCATCTCAATTGAAAAAAAAAACTTGCCTACACTAATGTGAAGGGTGAAACTGAGATCTGGACTGCAGCACATAGGCTAGGTCTGGTTCAAAGGCAGTCCCTGATCTCAGCAGCTGCGGAGTCCGTCCCTGATCTCAGCAGCTGCGGAGTCCGTCCCTGCACTCTCAGCCCCAAGGTAGAGGGCTTGCAGGGTCAGAGGCGGGCGGAGAGCGCAGGGCACGCTGGCCTGACGGCTGCCCGGGGCAGGGCGAACCCGTAGCCAAGCGGGGGAGCGGGGCTGCGGACGTGCCCTACTTGGTGGACTTTAGGACCGCAGCAGCCATGGACGGCGGCGGCACGGCCGGAAGCGGCGTCAGTCAGAGGAGCGCCGGGGAGCCAGGAGAGGGGGAGGAAGCGGGGGCTGTCCCTGCACTCTCAGCCCCAAAGCGGAGTGCAGGGGCAGGGTTTGGGACCGCAGCGGCGGCGGCGACCCGAAGCGGCGCGCTGAGCGCGCCGGTTAAAAAAAGCACCGGGGAGCCGGGAGAAGCGGGGGGCCGTATTAAATCCGACCGCGGGCCGCATTTGGCCCGCGGGCCGGACTTTGGACATGCCTGCCTTAGGAGAATCCAATGTCTTTTTCTGTGGAATAGTTAGGAGAGCTCATAGTTTACTTTAACCTTAAGGGGAGCATTATAGGTGAACTGAAATCCTAGAGTTTCACAATGAGAACTGTGGGTCCTTGATGGATTCTATAGTGAAGTCTTCTGAATCAAATCTCCCATATGTTTTCTCAGAGGCTTTGGGGGTGGGGAGAGACTTCTGGTGAGGGAACACCATTGCCTAGAGCCATGGAGGCGAAGGCTGGCTGGCAAGGGAGGGCATAGGAAATGAGGTCTTTCCATTCTCTATTCTTTTGCCTTTCATTCTGTTAATATGGGGAAGATAAGGCCAGGATTTTAAAAAATACCAGGCTAAAAATCTCTAGCATTAGTAGGCTTCTGTTTTTATAAGTTCTGTCCTAAGTGCCTAAGCATTGAATGTAGGAGGTGAAAGAAATTCAGCCTCTGCCCCTTTGAGCTTTTAGTTTGAACTGCTTCTCCAAAACTAATGTTTCCAAACACAGAATAGGCCCGATTTTAGAAGTGTTTCCTTGCTGGCTGCCTTTGGATATGGGGCAGTGACCTGCTGTTTGGTGGTGGACATGGTCATGTTGTGATCTGATCTCATGACAGTATGCTCAATATTATGAAGCTTTGTCCCAGTTGAAGTCATAATCACACTGTGAATCTTGAGCTATGCTAGATTTTCGTACACTTTAAACAACTACAGTTAGCTACTTCCATCAATGCAGCTAGCTTAAAATCATCCCAGTATATCCAGTGAATACATAATCATCACTCTACCTTCATGTAGGGGGGAAAAACCCACTGGTTACTAGATAACTTTTTTTTTCCTGGCTCTTGACAATGTGAGACAGGTGTTGTGTCCTTCACAAAGTACTTTATAGCTAGCACTGAGCAATTAACTATTTCTTGACAAAATGTTTCTTAAAACTGCACGTCTTGATTACAGAAGTGACAGGCATTGATTTCTATCTTTCTAGGTTTGGATTTTCTTTCACTAATCCCAGTTGATCCACAGGTATGTTTCCTGATTATATTGGGGTGTGGGTGTGTCTCTCTCTCTCTCTCAAAATTTTAAGTGGTTTTTGTTTCTCATGGCTATCCACTTCTGAAAAATGAATTGCAAACAATTTGGACCAGCTAGATGGTCTGATTAGTCAGGAATCCTGTCTCAGACAGTGGCTAGTACTAAACATTGAGAGGAAGACAAAAAGCATCCTATGATAGATCAGTGTAGAATAACTTGCCAATGAGGGAAGACTCCCTCTTCCCCATCACCTCCAAAATCCATAGAAAGACCGTGTCTTTTTCCCAGAAATATGAAATTTTCCATTCCCTTGAAATGTATACTACATTTGATTTTAATTAAATGGCCAAGACAAGAACAGGATTTGAGACAGATTCTGGTTCTCTCCTGGGCTGCAAGGACAGCTGTCATCTGTCCAGCCTTAGGTGGTGAGGTAAAAGAAGTACTTACTGTTGCTATGTTGGATAGTGCTTTGTATATCAAATAAGCAGAGGCATGTGCAGGAGTTTTAAATTTGAACACTTTTGGAGGGACATTAAACACCGACAAATGACAGGGTCCCTCCTCATTTCTCAGGATGTCTCTGAGATGCCCAGCAGCTCCTCTTGCAACAGTACTCTGTGTCCCTGCACCCCAGGTTGTGTGGAAGTAGTAGAGAAGTAGTAGAGAAGCTGGTTTCAGGGTCCTCCCCTCATTCCTACAGTTGTAGTCTGCTACAGTTTCCTTGCTGCTGGAGTCCCAGCCCTGCTGTTTGCTCTGCAGATACTGCTGAGGTGACTCAGGCTGGAGGCACAGGCAACATGTGGGACTCCCAACAACAGGCTGCAGCTGTAGGGGTGGGGGCAGAAGAAACTTAGCCACAGCCCAGCTGCTTCCTACAGCCCCAGATCAGGAGGAATACATGGAGATATTTTTGTGGCGGTAGTGCGCCTGCTTTGTCCCCTTTTGTGCAATTCCATGTAAATGAGCCATATAGCAGTGGACTCTTGATGGTCTTTGGATCCCAAATCAAATTGAGGGTGATAGAGACTGTGTACATACAGGATATAGATTGAATATATTGCGACTTCTCTAGCCTATTCAGACACGATAGTCTGGATCCCAAACTATTTCTATGACCTGAGGTCTCAGGTTGGGATGGCTTATAAAGCATCACAAAAGTAAGGAATGTATCAGTTTAAAACTTGTATAGTGTGTTTGGCTTTTTTTAGGGTGCATCAAGTAGGTAAAGGCTGAAGATGTTCTCATCCTTTTGGGGGATGGACTCATTAAAACCTACTAGAAATTAGTAGTGTCTTAAACACACCTGTCTCTGTATCAACTGTAATAATGATAGTTTAAAAGCAGATTTTTGCCAATTCAAAAAACATTTTGAATTTGCATGAATTTAGTTTAAAAAAATCAGACTTACAATTCACTTGTCATAGGTAAAACGTTCTTAGAGTAATGTATCTCTTTTTAAGTGACTGCACTTCAGTGGTGCGGATGGAGTGATTCTTGTAGCCATAGACTTTGCAAACTACTCTTGTGTCAGTCAGGACTAAAGATGCTATAAAATAAAAGGTAATTTACACAAGTGAGAGGAGACCCTCTTATACTTGCACATCTGCCAATTATGAGGTACATTTTCTACTAATGAGATGTCATAGCAACACATAGCTACAGCGCCATATGAAGATTTCACAGTATGCTTGTAAATGTTCTGTAGCATATTTTAGAGGTAATGAGGTGTTACTAAACTACCCTAGCCTTCTCAAGTAAATGAACAGAGCATAGTTTGCTCTTTGCTTTTGCTGTGTTCTGCCTTCAGGTTTGTAAAAGTCTGGTTCTTACCAAGCATGTATTGGCAAGTTTTTGTTATAGTTAACTAACTTGTGGTAGGGAAGAGGCATCCTCAGAGTTTACTTTTTCCCTTGTGCAGTTAAGTCTCTTCCTTATCGGCATCATTGTTTGTTTCAAGCAGTACTGTCCTCCTATGTTTTTGGATAGTCTCACCTCAACCTTAACAAGCAGCACCCCTGGCAATATCATCACATCTACCAGCCACCATGAGAGCAGCACTCACGTTAGTTCTTCAAGCAGGAGTGACACGGGAGTCATAACAAGCAGTGGGAGCAGCATTCCTGACATCATCTCATTGGACTGAAACACTGGCAGCACAAAACTGAGCAATTGCACAAAGTAGCTCATCATGACTAGAAAAGGAACTGCAGTGTCTTGAAAGCTATTTTGATATTTATTGAAAAGACAGATCGATTCTGTTGCCTTCTGAAAGTTGAGTAAAACTACATGTACAGTAAGAACTGAAATGATTAGAACTTTTTTTTTCTTGATCTCAAAACATTTGGAGTAAAAAAGACCCACTTGGAACAAATGTACTGTTTGACTGACTTGTTCTGGGGAAACTAATTTTGTTTTGTTGTTGGATGGATTCCACAGAAGGTTTTTAATTTTGTTGTAATACACAGCAATAATGTAAAAAAAAAAAAACCAACCCCAACTTTTTTAAATAAAAAAGGCACTTAACCACTCTAGAATGAAAACAGCATATGTTTATCCTGGATACAAGAAAAAGGTGCAGAGGTCTGCGTTGCTGATTTTTTTTTCCACTGAGGCCTGTAATAAACTTCATTTAAAATAATGAAGATTTGTCAAATAGCCATGACTTATGCTATATTTGTTTGTTCCTTACATTCTTAGCGCAAAAAAAAAAAGAAATCTGTAAGTTTTCCTGAACATGTGATGTTCACTTATGAATGCAAATTCCTAAAATGTGACTTCTTCCTAGTGTATCTTGGAGAAAAACTATGCAAAACCTTCATCATATAGATGTTAATGTATGCTGTAAACACAACAAACTGCTATGCAGAACCTGGCTGTAGTCCTTTAACTTCTGGCCAGGCCTTGTATAAGGTGGAAAGTAAAAACAAAAAACAAACAAAAAAAACTGTTCAGACTATGAAATCCTTGTTGTTCCTTCATGTAAATTGCCTACCCATACTATTTCATAAAACTAAACTGAGTCCTTCAAATGCAGCTGTTGAAATTGCAAAGTAGTTACTGGTCTGGTCTGGTCTGTCCTTTTGTCTAGTACAAGGTTGTTCTCTGTGCATATTTGCCAAAGTGTTGTCTAGTGGAGCATGATTCAAACAGCTTCACCTGCTTTTTTGGCAACTGTATAGTTTGACACTACATTTGGGACATTTTCTTCACTCTTTCAACCCATTTACTCTTTGTTATAACTTCATGGTAGACTAGAGGGTTTCTTTGTGGTGGTGATGACAATCGTCAAACAGATGTAGACATTGTCTCTGCCTAGACATAAAGGGCCCAATCCTGCACGATTTCTTAGCAGACCCATTGTGTATAGTGTCTAGAACAGTGATATTCAGACCTCAGTGGCTTAGGTACCAAATTAGCAATCAACATTGCCCAAAAGAATCAGTTATGTGAATTCATTTAATTCACGGTAGTGCTATGTAGTCACATTTAAACAGTATGAGGGGAAAATGCATATTAGTCTCACAGCAAAATAACTGACCAAATATTATTTATCAGCTACAATTGGTTGTTAATATAGTAAAAGCATGCTGTTTAATAACATCAGCTGGTTATGAAAAGTGTCTTAAATGATACAAAATGCAGGACAATGTAGCACTTTAAAGACTAACAAGATGGTTTATTAGATGATGAGCTTTCGTGGGGCAGACCCACTTCCTCAGATCAAATAGTGGAAGAAAGGAGTCACAACCATATATACCAAAGGATACAATTAAAAAAAATGAACAAATATGAAAAGGACAAATCACATTGCAGAACAGAAGGGGGATGCGGGGGGGTGGGGGGGGGGAGGATGGAAGGTAAGTGTCTGTGAATTGCTGATATTAAAGGTAGGGAGAGTGGGATGTTTGTGAGTTAATGGTATTAGAGGTGATAATTGGGGAAACTGTCTTGGTAATGGGTGAGAGAGTTCAAATTCTTGTTAAGTCCTTGTTGGCAAGTGTCGAATTTTAACATGAATGACAGTTCAGAGGATTCCCTTTCAAGTGCAGATGTAAAAGGTCTTTGTAGCAGAATGCAGGTGGCTAAGTCATTTAGAGAGTGTCCTTTCTGGTTAAAGTGGCAAGAAACTGTTTTCTCTTTGTGATCTTGTCTGATATCTGTTTTGTGGGCATTGGACAAACATCTCAGACACTTCGCCAAAGGATTAATGCCCACAAAACAGATATCAGACAAGATCACAAAGAGAAAACAGTTTCTTGCCACTTTAACCAGAAAGGACACTCTCTAAATGACTTAGCCACCTGCATTCTGCTACAAAGACCTTTTACATCTGCACTTGAAAGGGAATCCTCTGAACTGTCATTCATGTTAAAATTCGACACTTGCCAACAAGGACTTAACAAGAATTTGAACTCTCTCACCCATTACCAAGACAGTTTCCCCAATTATCACCTCTAATACCATTAACTCACAAACATCCCACTCTCCCTACCTTTAATATCAGCAATTCACAGACACTTACCTTCCTTCCTCCCCCTCCCCCTCCCCCCCCGCATCTCCCTTCTGTTCTGCAATGTGATTTGTCCTTTTCATATTTGTTCATTTTTTTAAATTGTATCCTTTGGTATATATGGTTGTGACTACTTTCTTCCACTATTTGATCTGAGGAAGTGGGTCTGGCCCACGAAAGCTCATCATCTAATAAACCATCTTGTTAGTCTTTAAAGTGCTACATTGTCCTGCATTTTGCTTCAACTACCCCAGACTAACACGGCTACATTTCTATCACTATCTTAAATGACACAGAGCTGCAGGAGATGCATTAAAGAGATGCTTGCAGCTCATAAGCCTCAGTTTTGAGTATCACTGGTCTAAAAGGGTTTGCTGATCAGGAAGACTGTAATATATTTTTCCTCTCGATCTCTCCCTTTAATATTTTTTATTATCTTCTTCCCTGATACTTTCTTTGGTGGTACCCAGACTTTGTACGTGGTATTCTATGGATGATCTCAGTTCTGCATGTGAAAGGGGTAACAGGCCAGGAAAATGATAAGGAAACACTTTGCTTGAGAAATGGAATCTTGGTTTTGTCTGTATATCTTGACATTGCACCTCTTTCCAAGTATTGTACTTCTGTTGACTATATTTAAGATTTCCCCCCTAGCAACTAAATTTCATTCTTTCCTTTCTCTTCCCCAATATCTTTAATTTCTCTTTCCTACTTGGTGGGGGAAGTGTTGCATTTAGTTCAGTATGGTTTGTCTTTCAGTAGCCACAGCTATGGCATTTGCTACTATAGTATTTGAACTAAGTGTAAATACAGGAGATGTTAAAACAAGGTTTATTGCAGATGCCTTTGCCATTCTCCATCCCCACTCCAAATTATCAGCATTACTGTTACTTGTAGCTGCTTTTTTTGTATGCTCTTTCAGCCAGTCTTAAGTTCATATCAGTCTTAATACACCTCCCACTCTTTTTCCCTTTGACCACTAATTGTGTTCCTATTAAATGGGCAAGCTTTTTATGGCATGATTTGTCAATAAAACCAAGCTACTTATTGTTTCTAATTTCCCTTAGGTGATTAGTGTGTTTTCTCTATATTAATTGCACAGTTGAAGTAAAAATAGCGCATTCTTGCTAATTTTGGGACACTAAATAAGCTTATTTTAAAAGTTCTCTTGTACTAAGAACAGGTTGTACTTTACAGATCCTCTAACTCACTGGCCTGGATCAGCATTTGTCTCATGCTAATGATCCAACCATCGCACCACATTCGGTGACTAATCCTGGTTGTGTGCCAACTGAGACACGTTGTGCGTGCTCTAAGAAAACCAGAGTGGAAGTAAGGGACTGATACTGGCATGTTGAGACAGCGGGTCACAAACTAGCACATGAATCACTGAATTGCATTGTGCAGTTCTATAATTTTCTAATGTGTTGCATCTGCTCAATTGGAGGGAAAGGTTATTTCTTGTCTCAGTAGCAGACAACATACCTAGAGTGGCCTATGACCAGCTAAGTTTTGTTCAATGTCTGCATTGTATAGCGTACCTGTACCTCCTGTGCTTGCCTGGAACGTCCATATTGCAACGGTGAAATGAGTGACATGTTGTTTCTTCACAATTTGAGACCATATGCAGAAGACTTTACCATTGCTGCATGCAATTCTACAGCAACTGGTATAGTCCGTCTGTTTCACTCCTTCTCAGGCAGAAGTTTAATGCATTGGCTTCAGTTGACAGAAGCCAAAGTCATGTGGTGTAACTGCCTTAGTCCCTCTCCAAAAGGTGATGTCTGCTTTCACCTGTTGAATGAAGATTCTTTCCTTTATGTAAAAATGGATGGAAGGGAAGCCAAGAGCCCACAAGGACCCTGGAAAGGTTTTGTGTAGCAATGAAAAATGGCTATGTGTTGAAGTCTATAGGACAGATTCTGTACCATATCTCCAGGAGTTGCAGCACAGAACAACCCAAGAGGCACAAGGTGTCTTTAAGACATACTTTTTATCTCTGCCCAATTCTTGGTTGGCAGGAAGCCTGCTGTGGGTCCCAGTCTAAATTTGAGCTGCCAGTGTCTACACTAGTAGACAGCCCTTTAGATCCCTTGCTCTGCAACCTGGGACAAGAAAAAATGACTCACCTGAAAAACCCACTCTTACTCCCTATTGCAAGTAATGATGTGCTGCATATGTGCATGAGGGCCTTTGTATCCTGCCAAAGCACCCTATAGAGCAGGGGTGGGGAACAGCCCCGGGGGCTGGATGTGGTCCCTGGCCTGTCTGGATCCGGGCCGTGGGGTTCAGAGCTCTCCACAGCATTGGGAAGCCCATGCTTGTGCTCCAGTTCCCCACCATCCCCCCACGAGGCTGGAGCATACACGATCTACTAGCCTGGGCCCCCCAGGGTCTGGTGTGCAATGGGAATCCGGGGAGTGTCCTTCTCACTCAGTGAGGGTAACTTTTTTCTTTGCCTTCTCACTTGTGTGCAGCCCCCAAATAATTTTTCTGTGGGTCAGTGGCCCTCGACCCAAGAAGGTTCCCCATCCCTGCTATAGAGGCTGCAGTAGAAGTGATAGTCCCTCTCTGTTTTTTCTTATGCTTTGATCACTACTCTGTTTCTGAACAGTATGTTCCTTGAGAGACTGAGCAATGGAATTTATAATAGAATGGAATCATTTCTTTAGCACCCCTAGGTAGGTATGTAGCAGACACTCCATTCATATAAATCAGGTGCATGGGGGAGTGGAGCTGTTCAGTCTTATAACAATGATCATTAAGTGAAGGGTAAATGTAGTCTTGACTGCTGACAGAGCAAGTCTCTTGGGAGCTTATAAACACAGAGGGAGTCAAGTTTGAGCTGTGTGTGATTTAGCTTGATGTAATTTAATTTTATTCATCACTGTTTTCAGATGAGATTAATCTCTGTATAAGCAGTTTCAAAAAAGTGTGGCGGGGGGCGTGGTTTGGTTGTGAGGAGACAGTGTTTAAGTGCTGGATTACAAAATTCTCTCACTGGTTACAAATTTTGTCCTTATGTAGACTTGATTGTGATACATCTTTCTCATTCATCTTCCCACGTGTCAGTGAATCGTGTTTTACCTGCTTTACATACCAAAGAGTCTGTCAGTGATTTTTTTCCATGATCAACATGAGAAATCACAGCATTGTTCCTGCTATTGGCCCTTTAGTTCATGATCACTCAGAGCTGGTTTACAGTGAAATTCGCTGAAACACGAGAGGGGACCAGTGCTATAGATGACTTTTATGGCAGGGGGGAGAAGGGAAAGATAGTATTGTATACTGCCATGACAATGCAAACAAATTATCCCCTCAGGAAAATAGCCTATTTTGATCAGTAGTGTAATTGTGTATGACAACATTTAAAAATATCATTCTTAAGCTTCAGAGTTCAAACACAAAAGAGCTGAATGGAGCAGTTCTTAACTGAGTTATGAACTCTCATTGAAATATACTCAGGTCACCTTTTGCAGATTGTTTTTGTATCGATAAAGGCTAGAAACTTCATTTTAAAATTTACTTTGATTATGTAGCACAAAGTAGCAACTTCTAGAAAAAACTATCAACGTGCTGAGCCAGCATAAGCTGGCCCACTGTAAGATTGTGCTGATAAGGAAGTCAGTTACAGTGGAACACACACATGGCTGTATATAGCAAATAAAAGTAGTATAAGGTGTGCTCTTACTGATTATATGCCCTTTCCTTCTAAATGTGTAGATACCCTCACTTGCATATTGTAGGAATCTAGGCTAGGCCTCTACTAAACCATTTGATTATGTAAATGTGGTATCTTTATTTCCTCCAACTTTTTCATTTCATTTATAAAAAATCTACATATTTTGCTCACCCTTCCCAAGTACAATGCTTTTATAAGTAGAAAGTTCTTTCCACATACACACATGCAAACAATGTATAGCACATTCTTCATTTATCCAAAGGCCATGAGGACACCAAATCTTTTGGATAACTGAACATAAGAATGGCTGTCTTGCATCAGACCAGAGGCCCATCTGGGCCAGTATCCTGTCTTTGGACAGTGGCCCATACCAAGTGCCCAGATGGAGTGAACAGAACAGGTAATCATCATGTGATCCATTCCCTGTTGCTCGTTCCTAGCTTCTGACAGAGTCTAGGGACACTATCCCTGCCCATCCTGGTTCATAGCCATTGATGAATCTATCAATTTAATTTATGGGGGCGTTCAGATAAACAGAAGGTTCTAGTAATTAACATGGGGTTTCACATGGATTCAGATAACCAGGATTTCTGGACAAAGGGAATTTGGAGATCTGCAACTATACTGTATGTGTTTTGATTTATTTTTTTGAAACAAGGGTCAGAGCTCCATTAACTGTTTACGTTAGCGTTCTCTAACCATTTTAGGCACAAGATCACTTTTTGAATGTCAGTCCAGGATCTACCTCAAACCCAAATACCCCTATTCCACCCTTTCCATGAGGCCCTACTCTCCTCACTCTGGGTATGTCTACACTAGCCCCTTAGTTTGAACGAGGGAGGCTAATGAGGGTGACTCCTCGTGGAATGAGGTTTAACAGATAATTTGTTAGGGGTTTACTTTGAACTCCCATTTTACTGCTGCATGTAGACACAGTCAGTTATTCCGGGTTAGTCGGTTTCCAAAATGGCGACCGCCCGGGAACATGCTAATGTAGCACGGGATATTTAAATCCTGCGCTTCATTTGCAATTTCGGTTGCCCTCAGTAGCCTCCCTAGTTCGAACTAGGGGGCTAGTGTAGATGTACCCTCTGTGAAGAGGGGAACAGAGAGACATCAGTGTCTCGCTGCTTCTGTCTTCTCTCCCCGTCCCCATCCTGCACAACAAGCAGGAAGTTCCGAGGGGTGGCTCTGGGCAGGAGCAACATGGCAGTGGGAGGAGGGGCACACGAAGTGCCAGCACTTGATAGGCTCCCACCCAAACTAGTCAGGATCACCTGTCAGAGGCTCCAAGATCTACTGGTTGGTGACTATTGCTGCTGTAGAAAGGGAGCTCTCCCATCTACATAACAGCCACCTAAACAAAAGGCAGTAGGTCAGCCAGCAGAAGTAACCTTGCACACAAGTGCTTGGCTGTGTCTAGACTGACATGATTTTCCGGAAATGCTTTTAATGGAAAAGTTTTACGTTAAAAGCATTTTTGGAAAAGAGCGTCTAGATTGGCACGGACGCTTTTCTGCAAAAGCATTTTTGCGGAAAATCGTCCGTGCCAATCTAGACGTGCTTTTCCACAAAAAAGCCCCAATTGCCATTTTCGCGATCGGGGCTTTTTTGTGCAAAACAAATCTGAGCTGTCTACACTAGCCCTTTTGTGCAAAAGTTTTGCGCCAAAGGACTTTTGCCTGAATGGGAGCAGCATAGTATTTCCGCAAGAAGCACTGATTTCTTACAGTAGGAAGTCAGTGCTTTTGTGGAAATTCAAGCAGCCACTGTCGACAACTGGCAAGGTTTTTCCGGAAAAACTGGCCAGTCTAGACACAGTCCTTATGTCAGTGAAACTCAGGTCACTTGGGGAAGGTTTTTTCCCCACACTTCTGAATGACAACACAAGTAGTAGTATCAGCATGGCCTTACATTTCCTGTTTGCTTTAATGCACTTGCTTTTCATGTCGCTGTTCAGTTTTTCAATATTAGTGCCAGCATGACTAATAGCAGTACAGTTCACACACTTCGTTCGCAGGACTGGATGTTCTCTAAAAGGCGTTAAAGCTGTTCCTATAATTTAAGTTGCACTGATATCAGTGAGAAGATTTGTACTTGACAGATTTGAAATACTGTGTATTTCCAACATCACTATTCATGTTACAGTAGCAACCTAAAACTCAAGCACCAAGGAGGATGAGAGCTTTCTATTAAGTACTGTAAAAACACAGAGGGAGATACAGTCCCATCTCAAAGAAATCTGAAATGGCAAAAAACAGGACAAGCTCTTCAAGGAAGGGACTGCCTATTATATATTTGTACAATGCCTAGCACAATCAAGCCTTGTCTCTTACTGTGATGAGGAATGCCTAGGTGCTGGAGGAATGGAGTTTGGTGGGGTAGGGAGTCAGGGTGCAGCTGGTTGGGGTTCACTGGGGTGAGGTCCAGGTGTGTGTGAGGCTTGGGATGGTGGAGAAGGGTTGGTTGTGGGAGTAGGGATTCTGGGTGCAGGAAGGTGTGGGGGACACCTGACATGGTGGATGAAGCTCAGAGGAGATGGGATTTGGGTTTAGGAGACTTCGTGGTGGGTCCTGGATTTGAGGGACTCAGTGGGGGTATGTGGGAGGAGGGATCACTGTATGGGGAGCTGTATCCCCTGCCCACAGGTCCCCTCCACCAAGTCTCACTTTCCCCTCCCCTACACCTAAAACCCTTACCCCAATGAGACGCACCTCCTAATTCAGCCTCACCCCTCAGGGTGCAGAGCTTCTTCCAAGTCAGGGGAAGTGACCATTCTCGCTGCCCCCCTCACCTCCCCAGTGATTTACCTCTCCCTTGGCTGCCTGAAAGACCAGCCTGGCGGCTGCTGGGAAAAAAAGGATGAGCACGGGTGAAACTTCTTTGCTTCCTCACAGAAACCTTTTTCTGTGTAAAATCTGCAGTTGGGGGATGTTTCTGTGTAGAGCAGGAGCACAGATGTCCCCCAGAACAGAGTACACAGGGACAGGGAGATTCACTGGGCAAGGTGGGGAAGGAGGTGCTTCACATTCCCAGAAGGGTCAGGGCCTCAGGCAGCCAGTCCTCAGCAACTGCTCAGACCTCACCATTACCTCAGTAGCAGCAGCTGCAAGTCCCAGGCCCTTTTGAATCACTGGGCCCTGGGGTAGTTGTCCCCTTTCCTGGCCCCCCCCTTCCATCAGCAGGGCTGCATAGGGAAGAGAGGCCTCTGGTCTACTAACCAAGGCGCATCTCTCCATTTCAAGGGTATGTGTCCATAGAAGGTGGATGGTAGGAAAAATGGAAATCCCTGACTTAATGTCTGTGGTCTTGGCTGTGGTGGGTGCAAGCTACTTTAGGAAAGGAGGCCCACGGATCTGGAGATTTCCATAGCTTGTCCAGTTCAGGTTCTCCCACTACTACTAAACATGCGGAGTGTATAAGCGGACCTGGGCAGGCCCTCAGAGTCCTCCTGAAACTTTCAGGGTAAACTGACTTCTCAGAATGCATTATTGTGTTTCTATGTGCCGCTGCATTCGGTGACAGTAATGCATTTATGATAACACAGGTATAACTGATTGCATTCTTATTTTCTTAAAATTGGCCTAGATGAGAGAGAGAAAACAAAGACATTAAAAGTCTGTCTTTTTTTCTTTGATATATAATGGGTGGGGAACTTCAGGCCCAGGGGCTTGAGGCTCAGAGCCCCCTCTCAGTATTGGGGAGCCCACCCTGGTGCTCCAGTTCCCTCCTCCCCCTCATGTCCCACAAAAAAATCTACTAGCCTGGCCCCCCCTTCTAGGTTCTGGTGTGTGAGGGGAATGTGAGGAGTGTTTTTCTCTTCAGCCAGCAATCACATCAGTGAGGGTTTTTTGCTTCTCACTTGTGTGCAGCCCCTGACTGATTTTTCTGTGGCCCAACAGCCCCCGACCCAAAAAAGGTTCCCTACCCCTGGGCTACGTCTAGACTGGCATGATTTTCCGCAAATGCTTTTAATGGAAAAAATTTTCCGTTAAAAGCATTTGCGGAAAAGAGCGTCTAGATTGGCATGGACGCTTTTCCGCAAAAAAGCCCCGATCACCATTTTCATGATCGGGGCTTTCTTGCGCAAAACAAATCTGAGCTGTCTACACTGGCCCTTTTGCGCAAAAGCTTTGCGCAAAAGGGACTTTTGCCCGAACGGGAGCAGCATAGTATTTCCGCAAGAAGCACTGATTTCAGACAGTAGGAAGTCAGTGTTCTTGCGGAAATTCAAGTGGCCAGTGTAGACAGCTGGCAAGTTTTTCTGCAAAAGCAGCTGCTTTTGCAGAAAAACTTGCCAGCCTAGACACAGCCCTAATGTATAAAGATGGGTTGCCTGGGCCAAACCAAGAAACTAGGAGGGAATCTGGCCCTAAATCTTCAGCTATGTAAGTCATACAAAGTTTGATATACAGGACAGGAAGAAGGAGACAGTGATGGGTAGGCTTGTAAATCATCAGCATAAAGATGAAAGCACAAGTTACAAAAGCAGATGAGAAGATCCAGGAATAAAACTCAGGTTTTGTGAAAACTTTGTTTAAAAATCTATGCACTTATAGAGAGTTTTGTAAACCATAAGGAACATTCTGAGAATCTAGTCTGACCTTCTGCATAACTCAGATCAAAGAACTTTTACTCAATGAATACCACATCTCACACACACACACCCTATGTCTGAGCTATAACATGTCTTTTTTGGAAAGATATCCTCATCCTATCTTGATTTAAAGATTTCAGATTCTAGAGAAGCCACTATACTCATTAGTATGTAGTTCCAATGGTTAATTACATTCAGTTTTAAAAGTTTGCCCCTTATTTCTAATCTAGATTTGTTTAGTTTCCACTTCCAACCACTGGAACTTATGCCCTATACTGCAAAATTAAAAGCCACCTAACTCTCAGAAATACCTTCCTTCTATTGGTACGTGTAAGCTACGATCAAGTCACCTCTTGGCCTCAAAAGTTATATTAAAACTTTTCACTATCAGACTTATTTTCCAGAACTTAAATAATTTCTACAGATATTTTCTGATCCCTGGCCAGTGTCTGAACATTGAAAAAAAGGATGTTTTTGAACTTTAAAAACCAGAACAGGATGCAGTATTTGTGTAATGTCCTTATTAATGCCATATCTGGAAGCAGTCACCTTCCTACTCTTTGTCTAATGCGCCCCAGGATGCGCATGCAGGCACCACGTTTGCATTCTTAGCTATCCTTCACCACACACAAACAGACCAGTGCTACAGAGATGTCCCCGTGCTTGAATGAGATCAGCTCGATGGTGAACCGCAGCTGGCAGGTGCTGACCTGCAGCAGATGGATGTTAAGCAGATAGGACAAAAACCACAGTGTGCAGACATGGTTTGGTCGCCCATGGTCGAAGTCACATACACGCCTCATCGGTTCAGCCCATAGCCTAGAAGAACTTCTGGATTCCTCATGGACGCAAAGCTCTCAAACAGCAGGGCTGTGTGTACACTGGCATGAATTTCCGGAACTGCTTAAAACGGAATACTATTCCGTTTTTAGTTTTTCCGGAAAAGGAGCGTCTACATTGGCAGGCTGCTTTTCCGGAAAAGCCCTTTTTCCGGAAAAGCGTCTGTGGCCAATGTAGACGCGCTTTTCCGGAAAAGAGCCCCGATTGCCGTTTTCGCGATCGGGGCTTTTTTCCGGAAAAGACTACTGAGCTGTCTACACTGGCCCTTTTCCGGAACAGCGTTCCAGAATAAGGAGTTATGCCCGAGCGGGAGCAGAATAGTTTTTCCGGAATAGCGGCTGATTTTGTACAGTAGAGCATCGTTGCTTTTCCGGAAATTCAAGGGCCAGTGTAGACAGCTCTCAGCTTATTCCAGAAAAGCGGCTGATTTTCCGGAATAAGTGGCCCAGTGTAGACACAGCCCAGGAGACTGTCCTAGCTTGGGAATGGGGACCTGCCATTTTCACGTCTCATCTAGGCTACAACAGCGCACGAAGACTTCAGGAAACATCAGCCAGTATGGAATGCTGAAGCACATCATCTCAGCAAGCTTCTACTTCGGCGCTCCATAGAATATTGAAGGAAGACAAGGTATCGGTCCTTACCTAAATGATTGCCAAAAGCTCGGGGGCAAAGACTAGCTGATGATTTTGCTCCTCTGGCACAGTGGAACTAACTCTCTACAATAAGGATGGAGTCTGTGCAGGAGACAGCCCATTTCTGGAGGCCCAACACTATGGAATGAGCTACTAGACTATGACAGGGTACAATCCAAATCCATGAGCGGCTGTGTCACTTGGCATCCTGGGGTGTCTCACAGTGCTTTCCTGTTGTAGCTTCCAATTTGGGCCGCTCACAATCAGTCTGCCGGCATGCAGGTCACACCTTGAGTACCTGTGCATAACCATATAGCCACAGCCATGGTCTAGCAACTCTGACCCTACTAGCTTGTGAGCAGCACACTGCACACACTAGTTTCCAGCAGCCTTGGTTATCACTTCCAGGGTGACCTCAATGCACTTCCAGTCCCAATTTTCCCCCTAAAGATTGTGAATTCTGCACTGTCCAGCCCTCACCTGGACAGATCAGCATCTGTTGCCCCTGTAAGGGAACAATATACAATAGTTTGCTACTTTACCAGGAGTTACCAAACAACCCTGTTTAACCACAATACTGGATTAGTTTTGATTGAAGAGTAAAACAAGTGTACTTAACTAGAAAGAGAGAGATTTTGAATAAGGACAAGCACAAGGCATTAAAATCAGAAATGGCTACATGATCCTGCGGCAAAACTTAGGTGAAACTTGCCACAAGGTCGATGGGGTTTAATCGGCTGGAGGTGAAAAAGCAATCCAAAAGTGCAGAGCATTTTTCTCCCTTCCACTAATAAAACACAGCAGATTTTCAACAAACCCCACAAATTTTACAGTCACATCGTCAGAAAATAGAATCGCTCCTTGACAATGACGTGACAGCATTTTGGCAGCATATTCCGCAGCAGCGCTTCTCACCGATTCTCTGCAGCACCTGGAACCAGGGCAGAATAAACCTCCCTCCCCACATCATAAGCTTCCTCCCTTCTCTTGAAAATGTTCAAATCCCCGCTGTAGGGGAAGAATGACCCACAGCCCACTTTCAAGTCAGGAACAGACAGTAATGCAAAGTAAATACTACACAAACCCTTCTAAATCTATTGCAGATGTCGACACAAATAAGTGAGGGGTAAATCAGTAACAGGTGCACATCTTGTCACATTCCCTCTTTCCCGAGTTACAGAAATAGGACTGAGAGATCTTAACAGCAACATTAAAGAAAAGAGCAAATTGGTGATGGCTTTTATTTATGACAGAACCAGCTCATTACAGATCCATCCCTCTGATAAAAATACTCAGCAGAGTTGAGACACCTTATGAGCAGCTGGTGCTATTTAAAGAGACGGGGCTGGCTTATCAACAAAATAAAAGTAAACCCATTCAAAAACAACCCTGAAGTGTTTCCAATTTCCTAAGAAAACCCAGAGGCTCTGACTCAGACACCACAGTTCTGAGTACAGGATGGTTGCTGACTGATGCTTCCCCCCAAACTCCTTTCAGATCTGGTCTCCAGTGGTGCCTGTCACCTCCCGTTATTTAAGGCCAGAGCCCCGGGTAAACCTGTGGCTCAGGGATGGACAAAAAGTCCAACACAAAACTGAGTTGCAGCATGTCGTGCTCTCCCCTGCAAACCACACAGGGTTTCTCCTTGCTGCCCAATTCACACACCTGCCAGCTTTGTGGAAACAGCAGGGCACAGAAAGGCTTGGAAAGAGGACCTTGGAGTGAGGTGAAGCCAGAACAGCTCCTAACAGGAGTGAGGGGAAGGAAGGCGAGGAAAGGCTGGGCGGGAGAGTGTTAGCTGGCACAAGGAGCAGTGGGGCTCAGATCAGCCGTGTGTAAGTGCCCCACCCTGGACACCTACCCTCGGGGGCTAACCTGTTCAGGATATGCACCAGGGCCACAGGCAGACTCAGCAGCCCCAGTCCGAGCCTGGCTGCCCGATCCCCTTGGCACATAGCTCTGCCAGGCCCTGCAGGGATGCCCATGGCTTCCTGAGGGCTGTGCAGTGCTCATGTGCGGGTTGGGGGGCAACTCACCATGGCAGCAGATGGTTCTGGGTGTGCCCTCCAGCTGCTGCTGCATTTTAGGAGCTGCTGCCCAAGCCAAGAGCAAGACGGGGTAGACAGGTCCAGACATGGCCTGGAGTGAAGTGATTAGGAAGGTGGCAACACAGCAGCGTGCTTGGCGCCCGCCTTTCCTGGACAGGACGCAGTTGGTGCCGGGGCTCTGGTCAGCCCCCAGCCCATGACGGGGATGCTGGAGGTGCAGAGGCTGCTGTGTGTCCACCTGCAGTGCTGGGGGCTGCTCCACATGGGCAGTGGGTGCCACGTGTTCCCTCATGTGGTGCCAGTTTCCCATGATACCAGGGGCTGGGGATGCGGCTGCACCTAGTGGCGTCAAGTGGGTTCCATGATACACTGGAGTTAGAGATTTGTTCAATGGCTTTCGGCATCCCTGCTATAAAAATTGTTCCAACCCCACTGCCGGGTGCCCAGCTGTGCCACCTTCCCTCGTGTCCTCTCCTATGCCAGCTCCTGGTACCCACCTATTCCACCTTCCCCCATGTCCTCTCCCATGCCAGCTCCCCCAAGTACCCACCTATTCCACCTTCTTCCATATCCCCTCCTATGCCAGCTTCTCCTGGTACCCTCTATTCCACCTCCCCCATGTCTCCTCCCGTGCCAGCTCCTCCTGGTACCCACCTATTCCACCTCCCCCCTTTGTAATGCACCAACCAGCTTATGTCTTTAAGTCCCAGGTGATAGTATCAAATCTAGATAAAATTGCAGTTCTGCAGACTACCTGCCCATGAAAGGTGTGTAGGATCAGGTCCCAAATGGGGCACATTCAACAAACGCAAATATATTACAGAAGCCAGAGTAGCAACAGAAGGCCCCAGGAAGAGATCAGCTTCGGAGGTGCAAGGGTGTTTTGACAAGTAGAATGTAGGACTAAAGCCAGCACACCAGAATTAGCATCCTATGATGCAGGCAGCCCCTCAGGGCCACCTGTCTGTGTGCACATCATAGTAGCACTCCCATCAGACCAGGCACACTCATTGTTCCACTGTTGCCATCTAAACGGTGGCATGGGAGGTATACTATGCAAACTGGTAGCATGCTGGTCATTCTTATTAGTGTATGCATGGGGGTGTAGGTAAAGAATTATAGATGCATATTGGATATATGTTCCCAAAAGGTGTTTTTCAAGCAGTGCATAAAGCCATCCTGGCCTAGACAAAGTTATTGGCTCAGGTAATGCCTGAGAGAGCAACCAAAAGTACACATACAGAAACAAACCAAAAAACCCCAAACAAACCCAACAAGGTGGAGGGAAATACCTCTAAAAATTATGAATAGTGGTGGAGTCTGCATCCCCTAGGAAAGCTTCCTGACTTTGAACAGACACAATAGACAGAAATCCCAAGCGTGGCTGACTCGTGATAGCACGTGGGAGGTGCACCACCCCCCATGCCACTATCAAAATTTCAGTTGCTTAAACAGGGTGCCCCCACATGCCCATCCCTGCCCTTTTGGGGGACCCTCCATGCACCCCTCCCCCTGCAGGCATCAGTGACCCCCGACACCAAGAGCACAAGAGGTGGGAAGCTGAGCTGAGAGCTGAGAAGAGGGAGGGAAAAGCATCAGTGGGAGGAAGCTCACTAACACACCATGGACCTAAATGAAAAAGAAGCCCAAGAATGGGAGAGCGAACAGTTGTTAGAACCAGGATGTGATGAAGCGGCATGGAGAGATCCCATAGGCTCTCTTCCCAAGAAACACCCAGTGGGGAAAGGCTAAACCTTGCATGCACAGAATCAGAACGCAATGAGGAATGCCTGCCTAAGTTGCATAAAGACCAAGAAGACAAAACAATTCCCATGCTGGTTACAAAGCTCTCAGGTAATGCATTACATGAATTTAATGACGTGCCAGTTGGACAGGCTTTGAAATGTGAGGAATGTAAAAAGGCTTCCTGCCCTTGGCCCCGGTGAGTCTAATGCTTAACCCCCTTTCCTCTAAAACCTGCTTGTGCTCTCCTTCCCCCTCTGGTGCCTCGGAGCCTTGGCTGCGAAATGCTAGGGTAGGCAATCAAGCAGTTGAGGCCGTATCTGGTTAACAAGAAATTCAAGGTCCTGACTCCCAGTTCTCCTCCATTAGCCTGGTTACACAGGACCAGGGGGCAAACACCAAGCTGCTGTGGCGGGGCATGACACGCTGAGAATTGTATGTGGAAATGGTGGCTATTAAGAGGAAAGAAGACTTAGTGGCAGCAGATGTCCTGTCCAGGAAAGAGGCACTAGGGAGGTTCTAACTGGAGCACTGGGCAAGGTGAGGTATGTGAGGCTCTGGGGGATGTGGATCAAAGCTCACCGCACACATCTGTAATTCTTCTAAACCCCGCCCCATCCATCACACAGCATTGATGCCCAGCATGTGGGCAGTTGCAGACGGCACCTCCAATGACACCGTGTAGCTATGGACTATGGCAAACGTGTGTTGGGGCAATGGGAGATGTACCAGGCATCATGCAGATTTTAGTCGGATGTGCCAGTTGGCACTGAGGGACTCTCTGGGTCCCACAACCCTACTATTTAGAAAGGCCTGGCAATTTTAATAGCCATAAGGAGTTGGCAGGACTTCCGATTTACTTTTAATCTTCAAGACTCTGTTCATTGGCATGTTACAGAGGTTGGGCATGTCCTAGTGATCAAAGCAATAACATAGCTGAGCGAAGAATAACCTTCAGCGGCCATGTAGACCTGCTCTAAGTTGATCTAACTCACATCACTCCGGGGTATGAAAAAACCCTCTCCCACCATCTAGCAATGCAGGTTTCATTCTGTCCACCCTGGCGCAAGACACTTTCCCATCGACACAAAGTGTTCTCCCGTCAGTAGAGTGAGTCTTCACCATCAGATGCACTACAACAGCACAGCTGCAGGAGGGACCCTGCACTAATGTAGCATGATGGTGTAGTCTTGCCTATAGAACTCAGAATCTTCCGGGCACAGTCCACATTACACTTTCCTGCTGAGGAAAGCACAGTCCTCTTTACTCTCTTGATTTACAGTAATTGGAACTAACCACAAGCTCGTTTTACTCAACGTCCTTCAAAAAGACGAAGGGGCTCTCGTCACTCAGCGCTAGTGAATTTCTATTCATCTCTCTTCCCTGCACAATCAGAAATGTGACCTACACTTTCACAACAAGCATGTTTTCCCTATGGCATCGCTTGCAGTGTTGTCAAGAACAGGCACCAAGCAGCTTCCCTTCATCAACCTGGTTATGTCATAAGAGAGTGGAAAAATACCGTTATTTTGTACTGACGAATCACGTATCACTCACTTGGATTTCTTCACAGAGGCAGATGCCCAGAACAAGTTTATCTATCATGTAACATTCACTTAAGCCCCACTTTACAGTAACATGTCAAGACACTTTTTTTTCATAGCATATTAGCTTATTTCTCTAAGCGCAAAGTTTAGGATATGACAAACTATGAATCACTACTCTGTTAACTTTTCTAATCCAGCAGCTTCTATTTCAGAGAGCTTGCACTAAAGAGATGATGACTTTTTTTTTTTTAAAGAAAACCAGATTTTTCTAGAGCATGTGCACCCAAAGTCTGGGAGCCATGCTGCACATCTGGGCTGCATCTAGACTGGCAAGTTTTTCCGCAAAAGCAATTGCTTTTGCGGAAAAACTTGCCAGCTGTCTACACTGGCCGCTTGAATTTCCGCAAGAACACTGACGATCTCATGTAAGATTGTCAGTGTTCTTGCGGAAATGCTGTGCTGCTCCCGTTCGGGAAAAAGCCCTCTTGCGCAAATGCTTTTGCGCAAGAGGGCCAGTGTAGACAATGCGGTATTGTTTTGAGCAAAAAAGCCCCGATCGCGAAAATGGCGATCGGGGCTTTCTTGCGCAAAACCGCGTCTAGATTGGCACAGATGCTTTTCCGCAAAAAGTGCTTTTGCGGAAAAGTATCTGTGCCAATCTAGACGGTCTTTTCCGCAAACGCTTTTAATGGAAAAACTTTTCTGTTAAAAGCATTTGCAGAAAATCATGCCAGTCCAGATGTAGCCCTGGTGTTCAGAAGACTCTAGGGGTGCAGCTACACTGTACCCTTACCTTGAAAGAAACTATGCAATTTGTGCTATGCAAATTGCGTAGCTTATTTCGAGGTAATTCCGAAATAGCTTATTCCAAAATTTGGCATG
Source organism: Pelodiscus sinensis (assembly GCF_049634645.1). Lineage (NCBI taxonomy): Eukaryota > Metazoa > Chordata > Testudines > Trionychidae > Pelodiscus > Pelodiscus sinensis. Next base: position 117,917,907 of record NC_134716.1, read on the forward strand.
GTCTACACAGTGCTAAGTTTCAAAATAAAGCGCTATTCCAAAATGTCCCTTAACCTTTGTGGAACGAGGTTTACAGGGACGTCGGAATGGCGAGCCTGTAATATTTTGAAATAACAGGTGTGCTCAAAAGGCGTGGAATAGCTATTTCAGGATACTGAAAGTATCCCGAAATAGCTGCACAGTGTAGACGTAGTCTAGAAATACTTACCATTATAGATTTAGATGTATTTTCCTTTCTGGCTTAGTAAATCTCAATTTATATGTTAGCTACAAAGAAAAACCTCTTATAACAGAGCATGAGCATCTGTGGAATGTTTGCCAAATGAACATGCTCCACCAAAGGGTGGTATTACTCTGGCTCACCCTCTGCACAATTTTTTACATCGTGTACTGGATCTCTTCCCTTGATAAAACACAAATTTCTCATCTGAAGCACCTTTTGACTTGTGTTTATCAACTTAATGTTGATAACTGCAAAGTAATGCATATTAGAAACCATAATCCTAACTATACGTATAAAATGATGGTGACTCAATTAGCTGTTACCTCTCAAGAGATCTTGGAGTCCTTGTGGATAGTTCTCTGAAAACATCCACTCAATGTGAAGTGAAAAAAAGCAAACAGAATGTTAGGAATCAATAAGAAAGGGATAGAGAATAAAACAGAGAATATCTTATTGCCTCTATGTAAATCCACGGTACCATCCACATCTTGAATACTGCATGCAGATGTGATCACCTCGTCTCAAAAAAATATCTTGGCTTTTGGAAAAGTTCAGAAAAATGCAACAAAAATGATTTGCTTAATAACACTGGGACTTTTAAACTTTGAAAAGAGACAACTAAGAGGAGAGATGCTAGAGGTCTATAAAATCATGATAGATGTGGAACAAGTGAATTAAGAGTTATTTACTCTTTCCCGTAACACAAGAACTAGGTGTCACCACATGAAATTAATAGGTAGCAGATTTAAAACCAAAAAGGAAGTATTTCTTCATACAATGCACAGTCAACCTGTGGAACTCCTTGCCAGAGGATGTTGTGGAAGCAGTGTTCAAAAAAGAGCTAGATAAATTCATGAAAGAATGAATTTCCATCAATTGCTGTTAGTCAGGAGGAGGTAGGGATGGTATCCCTAGTCTCTGTTATCTAGAAGCTGAGAATGGATGACAAGGGAGGGATCACTTGATGATTACTTGTTCTGTTCCTTCCCTTGGGGCACCTGGCATTGGCCACTGTTGGAAAAAAGGCTACTGGGCTTGATGGACCTTTGGTCTGACCCAGAATGGCTATTTTTATGTCAGTAAATTGAGCATACTTAGCCTATACTTAGCTGTTTCTCTGAGTAAGATGGCATTTTAAATCTGGGACAATTTTTTTATTAAATAAAAGGACATTGACAGTAAAGGGGTGGAGGAACGGGGGGCATATGTCTTATTATGCTAATCATAACAGGGTGCTTCAAGATGACTTCAGGGAGGGAGGGGACCCTGATGTGCTTAGCTGATAGAAGACATATGGTGCCGTATGTTTTCGTCTTAGCTGTGAATTTTCCACTTTTTTCTATCTGAGTATTAATGGCTCCAATACATATATAAAAGTTCACTTTGTGCTTGTGTATATGGTTGTTCTATAATCAAAGGTGCTGATACCACATGCGTCAGATCCCCTCCCTAAAGAAAATCCGATTGGTAAGGGAGAGGATGCAGAAAAAACTCCCTCACTGTTTTCTTGATGTGTCCCCACTGGTGGAAGGAGTCAGGAGGGCAAAGAGGCAGTGCATGAATTTTGGAGGCCACACATCCCTATCTGGCACCCTAGACATTGGGATTTCAAGGACTTCCATAAAGTGGAACCTCTCTGACGCTGAGAAAGGAGCTGTCCCCAGAAGGGGCAACTTCTTATCAGCTGCTCCCTCTGCCCCCAGGTGGTACAGCTGGCTCCAGCAATGTAGCTGCCTTTGGCTTGGTCCCACAACATTCCCCATCATGTCAGCCTTGGAGAGGACCAAGAAGGACGTGATTCAACTCTGAGCTACATTACTCGCAACTCTGCCTTCCATGAAGAAATTGTGGGCTCTGCAGGGCATAGTATTGCAGGAGGATGGACAGTCAGTCCCTTGCTGTGTGTCTCTCTGCCCTGTGTCCTGAACTCAGCAGGGCTTCGGAATGGGGACATCCAGATAAGTGGAGAGGTATCCATCGTTGGATCCCAGAGTGATGATCTGGATTGATGTTCCAGGATACTGGAAAAGCAAGGTCTATTAAAAGAGAGACAAAACGAGGGAGACTAATAGTTCTGTTCAGATCACAATGGAATGTGCGAATTACACTAGATCAGACCAGTAGCCCTTGTTATCCTCCGAGCCCTGCACAGATACAAAATGTATATCCGCAAAACCAAAGGGCTCTACTGGGAACTACTATTGGACCACCCCTTGCAGGAGCCAGTGCCCTGCCTGGGCAACTCCTCCAGCATGGCTATATTGCTCCCCGCCCCATGCAGGCTACGTCTACACTACGAGTTTTCTCTGCCACAAATATGCTAATGAGGGAGCCATTTGCATGAGTTGTGATCTCATTTGCATATTTTCTGCCGATCCGTTTTTGCACTAGGGGTTTTTGTGCAAAAACAAGCAGTGTGGACATTTTATTTTTGCGCAAAAAACCCTTTTCCCGCAAGATCGATATACCTCCTTTTGGGGGCATAAGGATCTTGCGGGAAAAGGGGTTTTTGTGCAAAAAGAAAACGTCTACACTGCTTGTTTTGGCGCAAAAACCCCTACCACGAAAACGGACCGGCAGAACATATGCAAATGAGATCACGACTTATTGAAATGGTTCCCTCATTAGCATATTTGTGGCCGAGAAAACTCGTAGTGTAGATGTAGCCACAGTGAGGCAAGCATGAGCGTCAGGAGCCATCCCTGGTCACACTAGTGTGTACAAGCATTTCACACGCTCCCAGACAAGAGTGCTGGTGCCCGTGAGTAGTGACCCAACATGCTGCTGCTGATCCTGGCAGAGCTCTGTGGCTATCCACTTTATAGCCCGGGATGTCCACAATTAAAAATTGTGCATCCACACAGGCTTTAAGTCTAGATGGGCCATTTTTTGGAAAAGCCTCTTCTGACAAAAGTATCGGAAAAAGATACGCAAAATGTGGAGTGCATCTTTTTCCGATAGATCCTCGCAGTCTAGCTGTACCCTTAAAAGGATGGCCAGGGTTTGGTTGTGCAAGGAAAATGGGAAGTGCTTGGAATGGGATTGTTTTCCATAACATGGAAAAGGAGGGACCTTATCAGAGGGACTCTACTGCACAGTGACCACTGGGGGTAGCGAGCGCAGAAGAAAGCTATTCTACAGAGTGACCACAAGGGAGTGGATGCACCAGCATGAAAGCTTCCAGTTGGGGATGGGACCTTCCACATAGCCAGCTACTGGACCAGGTAAGTAGCATCCTGGTCCCAAACACTGCCAGATGGAGGAGGGGCAGTTCTCAGCTTCACCGCCCCTCAGCTCTGCCACTGCAGCTTCCCCCTGGGACCACCCCTGGGGCTGGACAGTGCAGACCAGCTCCCCAAGAGATACCAGGGCCAGGAACCATAGCTTAGACACCCCCTTGGAGGCAACTCCAGAGCCAGTCCCTATTAGCCCCAGCTCCCTCCCCTGGACAAGGAGGATGCTGGCGAGGGGCAGGTGGAGGCCAGGGCCAGCTCCCAAAGCCCCAGCTTCTCCCTTGGACAAGCAGAATGCTGGAGGGGAGAGGGGGCAGCTGCAAGCTGGGACTAGTCCCTGGAGCCTCATTCCTCCCTCCTGGACCATCTGGGAGGGGCAGCTGGAGGCCAGGTCTGGCCCATGGATCCCCTCCCACCGCGAGAAGCAGAATGCCAGGGAGGGACAGCTGGGGAGGCCAAGGCTGACCCATGAAGCCCCCCGCCACACCAAATCAGCTGGAAGGGGGGGGCAGCTGGAGGCCGGGATTGACCAATAGAGCCCTACCCCTTCCTCCCCAGCAGCTGCAGTCTGGAAGGTCGGCAGCTGGAGTTTTTACTGGCCTGTGGAGCCCTGGCCCGTCCCAGACCAGCAAGAGGCTGAGGCAGGGGGGGCAGATAGAGGCCAGGACCAGCCCCTGGAGCACCGACTCCCTCAGGCAAGCAGGATGCCTGGTGGGAGGTCACCTGCAGGCCAGGCCGGCTCCTAGAGCCCCTCCCCCCAGAACCAGCTGGAAGTGTGTGTGGCAGATGAAGAAGGAGAAGCTGCTGCCGGAGCAATGCCACCCTTGCCATCGTGGATGGCTCCGGAAAGCCCTGCCTGACCTCTCGGCCCCCTGCCCCGAGTCCTGCAGCACCAACCCTCTTTGCTGACTCCTGCACCTCCACCCCCTTCCTTTGAACCCTCCAGATACCTCCCCCTGCTTGGAACTCCCTTCCCAACTCCTGCCATAAGCCACTCATGGGCTACCCCAAGCCCTTCCTTGCCCCGGACCCTCACTCCTGCACCCTCCCCACTCAGCCCCTTGCCCTGAGCCCCACCTCACACCCAAACCCTCCTGCACTCCCCCACTCAGCCTCTTGCCCTGAGCCCCACCGCACACCCAAACCCTCACTCCTGCACTCCCCCACTCAGCCCCTTGCCCTGAGCCCCACCGCACACCCAAACCCTCACTCCTGCACTCCCCCACTCAGCCCCTTGCCCTGAGCCCCACCGCACACCCAAACCCTCACTCCTGCACTCCCCCACTCAGCCCCTTGCCCTGAGCCCCACCTCACACCCAAACCCTCACTCCTGCACTCCCCCACTCAGCCCCTTGCCCTGAGCCCCACCGCACACCCCAACCCTCACTCCTGCACTCCCCCACTCAGCCCCTTGCCCTGAGCCCCACCGCACACCCCAACCCTCACTCCTGCACTCCCCCACTCAGCCACTTGTCCTGAGCCCCACCTCACACCCAAACCCTCACTCCTGCACTCCCCCACTCAGCCACTTGCCCTGAGCCCCACCTCACACCCAAATCCTCACTCCTGCACTCCCCCACTCAGCCACTTGCCCTGAGCCCCACCTCACACCCAAACCCTCACTCCTGCACTCCCCCACTCAGCCACTTGCCCTGAGCCCCACCTCACACCCAAACCCTCACTCCTGCATCCCCCCCACTCAGCCACTTGCCCTGAGCCCCACCTCACACCCAAACCCTCACTTCTACGCCCCCACACCTCCAGCTCCCTGCTCTGATTCCTATCCTCCCCACCCCCTGCCCTAATTCCTGCACCCCACCATCTCCTGCCCTGCATTCCCAAACTTTGCCCTCAGAGCCCCCCATACATCCCAAATCCCTGCCTGGACTCCTTCACCCCCCCAGCCTCATCCCCTGGCCTGAGCCCCTCCCCACCCGCTGCCCTGACTCCTGCATCCCAACCCCTCCAAAAGAGTTAAGGAATTGAGCAACGCTGGGCTCATCTGCTATTGCGCTACGTGTATCTTATGACTTAAAACAAACTTTGTATTATTTGTATCTGCACTATACCCAGATGTGCAGACACTCTCCTTAACCTGTGTATTTTAGACTTTTTTAACATTAGCTTTAGCAAACTTACTACATTTCAATGCAGGGGCAATGCAGGAGCATTATCTTTGTTGCAAAGAGTGGAAGAACTGTACTTAGCTTGTCCTCATTCAGGGGTGTTCCCAAGTTGTACCTCACTCGCTAAGCAGGGGGTAGGGATAACAAATCCTGAAGAGAGAGACAGTGTGGGGACAGGTGGTTTTACTGGGGGGTATGTGGGCTCTGTCTAAAACAGGGGTGGGGAACTTTTTTGGGGTCAGGGGCTGCTGTCCCATAGAAAAATGTGTCAGGGGAGGGGGGACACACAAAAGTGTGAAGCGAAAAAAAAATCACAGGGCCTCCGACTGAGAAGCAGAAAGACACTCACCCCATTCCCCTTGCACACCAGAGCCTCAGAGGGCCTGAGCTAGTAGATTTTGTGGGCCTCCTTAGGCTGTGGGGATGGGATCAAAAATGTGAGAGGGGACTGCCAAAATACAGGATTCGGAGGTAAAATCTGGCCAGGAGGAAAGGGTGCAGGAGCCTCTGGAGCCAGATCCAGGCAAGCTGGGGGCTGGATCCAGCCCCTGGGCTGTAGGTCCCCCAGCCTTGGCCTAAACTGCTATTTGGCTCTTCTCTCGTCATTGTTTATAGACTGGGCTGATGGGATTCCATGGAGAGTCCTAGTTTGGTTCAGTGCTTGCTAGCACTGGAATGACTCAGGGCCAGGGGCTGAGGCGTGGCCGCGGTGTGGGGTAGTATTGCAGAGAAAGAGACGGTGCGGGCTGCGAGGTCCCCCACTGAAATCACGGGGAGCCGGGCTGAGGGGTGGAACTTTGAAAGGTGCCATCACAACAGCGAGACGGGGGAGCAAAGGAGGGTGGGCGATGGGCAGGTGGCAGGCAGTGGCGGCGGCGTGAACAATGGCACAGTGGTTTGTGGTGACAGAGTGACCAACGGCAGCAGCAGCGGGCAGCCACGGCAGAGTTGTGAGCCGGCTGCAGTGGCAGTGCAGCAGCTGGAACATTGCTTGATGCTCCCCTGCCTAAGCAGGGTAGCGGGGGAGGGAGTAATCATGTGAATGCACCCCTCACCTCTGGGCCTTCAGGGAGCCAGGACAGCAATGGAAGAAGAGGGGAAGGAGGTGTCAAACCAATGAGGGTTGTCAGACTTTCCCACCGCAAGGTGAGAAACAGGCAAAGGACACTGCCCAGGGTACTCTGGGGCGGGTGTTTGCGCACGCGCCTATGCTTTTCAGTCATAGCCAAGCTGTTTTCCCAACTGAATTCTGGATTCCTTTCCTCTTTTTATTAAAACGTTTCCCTTGTGAGACGCAGAGTCTGTGCTTGTGACTGGGGAAGTATTGCCTTTGAGCCCTGCCCTGCAATTTACTGGGTGGTTGCTCGAGTTGGTTGAGTCCTCTCTTGTTAAGAGAAACCCTTAAATCAGGGGTCTCAAACTCCTGGCCCTGTCGGAACAGTTGCGCAATCCAGCCCACGAGTCCCGGCAGGCCGGTGGGCTGTCTGTCTGTTACCGTTCACCCCGCCTCTTCCTGCCACCACCCCGCCCTCTCCACCTATGGTACCTTGTCCCCCGAGGGATGTGGCTTCAGGGATTACCGGGGGGGTGGGGGGGAACCGCAGCAGAAGCTAGGACCTCCCAGTAATCCCCTGAAGCCATATCTCTCGGGGGACAGGATGCATTAGGGGAGAGGGCAGGGTGGTGGTGGGAAGGGATAGGGCTTCGGAAATAGTAACAGTCAGCCTCCGCCCCCCCCACCAACCCAGGCCTGCTGTAACTCCCAGGCCGGATTGCACAATTGCTCCAGGTGGGGATGGCCTGCAGGCCTGGAGTTTGAGACCCCTGCCTTAGATATTGAACCCAGCCCTTGTTGCTGCGGATTCCTCCTGGCAGAAGGGTTACACACACATTAAAAGACCCTCTCTGCCCCAGACAGCTTTTAAGCTAAGACCTTGCCTCTGCAATCACTTATCTGCACAGAAAACTTGACTCACCCAAGTATTCCCAAAGAAGTGAAAGGGACTGCTTGCACACGAGGTCAAGCCCTAAATAAATATCAAAATAAAACTTTGTGTCTTGCCTTAAACAGTTTTAAAAGGCTGAACTGATTTTGAGTTTTGTTCCCCCTTCGCCAGGGAGTCAAACCTCCCTTTCAAGGGGAACTCCGGTTTGATATGAGAAATGCTACTAAAAGCAGCTCAAACGGTGGCAAGATGCTCATCATGAGTGAAGCAGAGGTTCCAGCTGCCAGGCTAGCAAAACCAGCAGCTGTTGCCGCATAAGGGAGAAGAAACGCTCCTGAAAAAATAGGCCATATATTACAGAGCCGGCTGAAAAGGGAGTGAAGTATTAGCAGCTCATGAACAGCATAAGCCTGATCCTTTAGCTAATAAACGCTTTGACTTCTACCGGAGCAGGTCCGCATGATTCCACCGTTTATCCCTCACTGACCTCGTAGGCAGGATTTCAGTGCGGGAGGGCACTCCAGCTACTGATACAACTACCAAGGCAAAGGGAGTGTTTTGTGGGCGGACTGAAATTTGACATCGGGGGAAGCTGGAACAGTGCATTGGTTGCAAATAACCGTGATGCAGAGTCAGAGGCTGGATCTGGCTTGACACGTATAGGAGGGGGGTGAAGGGAGGGGAAACCTGGTGCTTTGAAGCGCTTAAGGAACAGGAGACTGACAGTGGAGGAGAAGCAGAAAGAGAAGGGATCTGGGATGATAGAAAAGCTTCTACACTCACTGCAGGTAAATGAGAAATCATAGTCTGCCAGTCTGTTTGGAGAAAGTCTGATTGCTACTGCTCTACTGTTGTGTCTGGGGCTCTTGCAGCTGGTAACATATCATGTTTTCTGGGGCACTTTCTGACCCATTCATTCAAACCTTTACACAAAATTTAGACTCCTGGTGACCTGCCGAAGCCTCCTGGATTTTGAAAACACAGATCCACTCCAAACAGCTCAGGGGTTCATTTTCAGAACAGAACGCCTGTATTTTAAAGTGAAATATGTTTTGTATCTAAATAGGAGAGTGTTCAGAGGAAGGTGAAGGACAAATCAGATATCAGATGCAGCCAGATGAATGCATTGTGCCAAGAGGGAGATTTTCAAGGGCACAAAAGTGAATGGGAGTTACACATGAACTCTCTTTTGTGCCTTTGAAAATCTCCCTCTAAAGACTCTGGTAAAAGGCTGTGTTAGGTGTAACATGCTGGGCTTGTCACCCGAAGATCTCAAAGTGCTTAACTAACCAAGGATAGTTTATGGTACTAGTAGAAATGTGTAGAATGCTAACAGAAGTAGGAAATAGGTGTCATAATGAAAGACGATTGTTTAATGAGGGATGAACAAATAAGAAGTTAAATTTAGTGATATGCCATGTGACCCAGAAACTGGCTTGACTGAATTTGATGTCTTAGGGTCATTTATTTTTTCTGCTGATAGATAACCTTTGCGTACTGTGAAGATGCCATCAAGTTAATCACAGCTGAATATTCCTCACAGACATCCCTTGAGGAGACCTTCTCCCAGATCGTATTTTCGGTTTCTGAGTGATGCTTTGAACTTGGATTCAAAATAATCTACTAAAAATGTTTGGGCCCATTACAATAATGAATGTTTCAGTCACACACAGGAGAGGTTGCTAGTAGCATTTCACCTGTCTGAAATCACATGCTCCAGTTACCCTGACTTTCTCTAGGATTGGCGAAACACAAAAATAAAGGAACAAGCTGACAGACGTAAAACCAACAGATCCCTAATTGTTTTGAAACCAGCATATTGCAGACAAGCCCCAGTAGGGTATGCTGCCACTTGACACTTTTGCACTTGTGTCACTCAGCATGAAGAATACATTCCATGCACTGTACGTTTTCTTGGGAGACCGGAGGAAACCAACAGATATTAGTTCTAATCCTCCCAATGGGTAGCATTCGCAGCTGTGTGGAAGATCAGCAGAAAGTCTACATGTTACTCATGCCCCTCCTTAGCCCTATTTTGAGGAATTAAATAGCCCTTGGTTATGCATAGGCTTGTGCTATTTCTTGGCACTGGGGTGTATTTCATCTGAGATTTGCCAAAAAGCTCGTTGGTCAAAAAAGGGCAGCATGTTTGGCACATAACCCCTCCTCAAAGGGAAGCAGGCAAGGGCACCAACAGCAGCCAGGAGCCCATGCCAGGACAGTGGCAAAAAGAGGCAGTTTGACAGCACTCAGACATGATCACAGCCTGTTGCAAACTGATTATGCAGACAAGTAATCCAGGTATTGGAATGGACAGAATGGGCAGGGCCAGAAAAGCACTCAGAGGGCACGGTTTGGGACATACTGCATATCAGCACATGAAGGAGACATGATGAACAGCAACACATATCTAACGCTCGTGTGGTACTTGCATTAATACCAGTGTTTTCAATCCAGGGTCACTGTAGGTCTCTTTGACTTTCAGTACTAATTAGTTTCTTTCTATCCTAATTTCTCTTGCCACCTGAGAAGAAAATTGCAGCTTCCAAGGAGCAAATAACAGTGCCCGTCTTTGTTGTTGTTTAGTACAATATTAATTAACAAAAAGGGATTGTTTTTATGTACGTTCAGTTATATTTTAGACACAAGAGTGTAATTCTGAACTAGAGGAAAAAATGGTGTTTTCCTTGTAATGAAAGAGCATGTGAATACTCCTCATTTGCATGTATATAGCACCTTGTCACAAATGATATCCAAGTGCTTTCTGAGTATTAAGCCTCGTGTGTGATTCAGCTGTGATCCATGAAGCGCGTGGCTGATATCTGTGTCATTGGAAATGGTGCTTACAAAGGGCGGGGAGGGTGTTTTGGGACATGGCACCAGAACCCTCTGAATTCCAGAGGTCAAACTGGAAGGACAGAGGTAGTGGTAATATTCCAGTCTCTGTCCACAAAGTCCGCTCCTCTCTCAGATACTCCATTTGTGTGTGCTGTGGGCTTCTTCGGGCTTGATTTGCCATCCGTGGGGTTCAGATGCCCTTGCTAGGCTCCTTTTGTTTAATTCCTCCTTAAATGGGGGAAGCAAATCAGCAGCATTTCCCAAGCCCTCCGACTTCTGTTGCCCAAATGAAGGGTCATTCATAGCACCTTGTATAACCTTCACCGTGTGGTGCTTCCTTCCATAGTTACCAATGCTGCCATGTTCTTGGCTTCTGAGTCAGAACCCCACTGAAATGAATACAGTAGTTGACAACTCTCAGAGTTGTGGTTTTTATTCAGGCTGAGTATGACCGATATGGTTGCATGGGCTACCCTCACTTCACATTGTCAAGGTTTTCTTCACAACCCATAACAGCTAGAGACTTGTTTTTTAAACCAAAATTAAGATTATGAAAAACAAGACGTCTGCTTGGAACGGGTGCTTTCTCCACCAAATTCATGACTAGGAAAAACACATTATAGAATGTGAAATCTGCCCTCTCCCCCACCCCTGCGAAATCTGGTCTTTTGTGTGCTTTTACCCCATACTATACAGATTTCAAAAAGGAGACCAGCAGTTCTCAAATTGGGGGTCCTGACCCAAAATGAAGTTGCAGGGAGGTCACGAAGGCTGTGTCTAGACTGCAGGCTTCTTTCGAAAGAGGCTCTTTCGAAAGCATCTTTCGAAAGAGCCTCTTTCAAAAGATCGCGTCTAGACTGCAGGCGGATCTTTCGATAGAGGAAATCCGCTTTTTCGAAAGAGAGCACCCAGCGAGTCTGGATGCTCTCTTTCGAAGACGGCCTCTTTACATTGAAGAACGCCTTCCTTCGAAAGAGGAACTTTCAAAGGAAGGCGTTCTTCCTCGTGAAACGAGGTTTACCGCCATCGAAAGAAAAGCCGCGTTCTTTCAAAATAATTTCGAAAGAACGCGGCTTGAGTCTGGATGCAGGGGAAGTTCTTTCGAAAAAAGGGTACTTTTTTCGAAAGAACCCCTGAGTGTGGACACGGCCAAGGTTATTTTAGGGGGAGCTGTGATATTGCCACCTTTACTTCAGAGTAGGGTGGCTGCTGAGGGCTCAGCTGTGTAGGCAGCAGAGCAGAAGTGAGGGAGGCAATATCATCCATTCATTTATGCTGCTGTTAGCAACTACTTTGCCTTCAGAGCTGGGCTCTCTGCCAGCAGTCGCTGCTCTACAGCTGCCCAGCTCGGAAGGCAGCACCACCACCAGTAGCAGCATAGAAATAAGGGTTGCATTGCTCTTCTGTACCCTACAATAACATTGTGACCCCCACACTACTCCTCTTTGGGTCCGGACCCCTACAATTACAACACTGTGAGCTTTCAGATTTAAATAACTGAAATAATGAAATGTATGATTTTTAAAATCCTGTGACCATGAAATTGACCAAAATGTACCTTAAATTAGGGAGGGCCCTACTCATTATCTCTCATCTTGAATCTATTGCGGCTTCACTATGGCTTGAGCAATTAATTTCACCTCTTGACATCTTGCTTTGTTCCCATTCCATAGATGGGAAATCATAGCACATGTAGTACTGGGACGATTAATCTGTTAGGCTGTGTCTAGACTGGCAAGTTTTTCCACAAAATCATCTGCTTTTGCGGAAAAACTTGCCAGCTGTCTACACTGGCTGCTTGAATTTCCGCAAAAGCACTGACGATCTCATGTAAGATTGTCAGTGCTTTTGCGGAAATACTATGCTGCTCCCGTTCAGGCAAAAGTCTTTTTCCGAAAAACTTTTGCGCAAAAGAGCCAGTGTAGACAGCAGAGATTTGTTTACCGCAAAAAAGCCCCAATCGCGAAAATGGCGATCGGGGCTTTTTTGCGGAAAAGCGCGTCTAGATTGGCCACGGACGCTTTTCTGCAAAAAGTGCTTTTGCGGAAAAGCGTCCTACCAATCTAGACGTGCTTTTCCGAAAATGCTTTTAACAGAAAACTTTTCCGTTAAAAGCATTTCCGGAAAATCATGCCAGTTTAGACGTAGCCTTAATGTTTATGGAGCACTTGGATGCCTGAGGTGCTTCTCACTTACAGACTGGGAGTCAAATGAGCTACAAAGATGTCTGGGAGTAGAGGTTCATGCACCATATAGCACTGATTCAAAGTGCAGGGAAGTCGATGGCAGCTTCCCCACTGATTTTGGTGAGCTGTGGATCAGATCATAAGTATTGTTGAGGGAACACTAAATGCTGTAAATCAAGGGTAGGCAATAACATGTCAGCAGTTCTCCAGTGCTAGCTCCTAGGCTGTGTCCAGACTCAAGGGTTTTTTCGAAAAAAGTAGCCTTTTTTCGAAAAAACTTCACTTGCGTCTAGACTACAGCCGCGTTCTTTCGAAATTAAATCGAAAGAACACGTCTTTTCTTTCGACGGCGGTAAATCTCATTTCACGAGGAAGAACGCCTTTTTTCGAAAGTGCTCTTTCGAAAAAAGGCATTCTTGAATGCAAACAGGGCATTTTCGAAAGAGAGCATCCAGACTGCCTGGGTGCTGTCTTTCGAAAAAGCGGCTTGCTTTTTCGAAAGTACTGGTTGCAGTCTAGATGCTCTTTTTCGAAAGAGGCTTTTTCGAAAGATACTTTCGAAAAAGCCTCTTTCGAAAGAGGCTTCCAGTTTAGACGTAGCCCTAGTGGGCTGCTGCTGCTATATTTACTTACACTTCCACGGGTACCGGCAATCATCGCTCCCATTGGCAGCAGATCACCATTCTCAGCCAATGGGAGTGATGGGAAGCAGCATGGATCGGGACACAGCTTCCCGCAGCTCCCATTGGCCAGGAACGGCAATCCGTGGCCGACAGGAGCTGTGATCGCTGATATCTGTGGCCATATGGCTCCCGATTGGCACCATAGTTGGGTCTTCATGCTGGAGAAATGCAGCACAAGCAGCAGAGATCCGCAGTGCAGATAAGAGCATTGCAGTGGGGCTGTTTGCCTAAGGTTATCTTTGATGTATGTGCCCTTTGCAGAGCCGGACTTCTCTTCTACTTCCACTAGATGGCATTTAATTTCCTTAGCAAAGCTCCTCATTTGCTTGTTTTCCAACAATTGCTTTCCGGGTATTGTTATGGCCATATCAATGTTAGACTCTATTTTTAATATTTCCATCTCATTATTGTGTTTATTTTTTATCCCCTGAAACTCTCAGATGTTTTTCTCCTTTGGCTGCTGGCATGAATGCACTGCCAGAATCTGAGGCTGGAAAATATAGGCGAGTTTGTATCCTTCAAGGTGACCTTAAATGGCATTAATAGAAGGAAAGCAATCTGATTCCATTAAGAGCACTCTCCTGGATTACTGGCTGGCACAAACAAGGCTCCTTGGTGAAGATGCCAGAGCCTTTCTGCATCACTGTTGTTATTTTGGGTCCTGGGATTTGTAATTGTGTTACCCAGAAAAGCTTAGCTAAGCCTCAGCACCAAGTTCTTGGGGGCACTTGGATTTTCCCCCCCAGATTCCCAGCTGGGCTGACACATCTCCACAGCCAAAGACACTGAGCCTGGGTCGACAGATAGCTGTGTGAGCAGCACTTTTCAGGTGCAGCTTGGGCTCTGAACCCCGTTCCTCTCCCCAGGCTTCCGAGCCAGCACTGCAGGGTCTACACAGCTGTTTTTAGCATGGTAGCCCTAGCCCCACATCCCCAAGGGTGTTGACTCGGGATGGGAGGCTCACTGCTGTGGACCATGTAGACATACACAGAGACGTCAAGTGCCCTGGCCAAGGCCACGCAGTGAATCGGTGCCTCTGCTTTCTGTCCTTTTGATGTAACCACCTGTCATGAGGCTGGCCTCTTAACGGAGCCAGATGCCCAGCCTGCCACTGACAGTGTTCCCTGATGGGCATGAACCAACTCAAGTCTAAACCTGGAGCCCCACGGATCATACGATCAGCCACACTCCAGCCCTCCATCTGGAAAGCTGATAATGCTGTCTCAGGACCCATAAAACCTAGTCCCAGTTTGAGGCCCCACCCCTGCAGTCTTATTGGTGGAGTTCCAGAGCAGCTGATTGGCCTGCTGGCCCTACTTGAGCCAACACTGGGAACCGGGCGCTGTTTGAACAACCACACTTCACTCTGTTCTGGACTGTGTGCTTCCTGCTCCGATTGTGCAGCTTGATTTCCTAGTATCTGCTTCATGGTTTTGACTTCAGTTTCCAATCTCTCGGTATATTGACCCGGCTGACACCTGTGTTTCTGGCTAGCAGGTCTGGCCACTTGTGACCTGGCCATGACATCTGGGTCTAATCAAAGGCTTAGGACCGATCAGTTAAATGAAGCCCCTGAGGCAGGGAGTTTGAAGTAGGCAAAAACTTTCTAGATGGTGGGGCCTTGATAAAGTAGAGGAAAGACTTCAGAACTTTGCAGGCAGGGAGGCCTGAGGATAGCTCAGTCAGGCTCTCTGGAGTAGCTCATGGGAGGGAGTGCTAGCCTCAAGGCAGACCTTCAATGAACAGACACAAACCTCAAATTGGTTGTATGTTTTACAATTAGATTTCACAACCATGTAACAAGTGAACTCCTCAAGCACTAGAACAGTCTGAACTTAGCATCACAGACAGTTCTAGTGGGCATTCTGTTCTATCCTGCCACCCAGACAAGTCCTGCCTTTGTGAGAGATGGTCCCTTACACCAAAAAAATCACAATATTCAGTTTATTTCCAGTCCCAAAGGACCAGTCACTTGCCCCAGGTCAATTGTCCTGTAGACCTCAAACCACGGACAACACTTGTAGCCAATCCTATAATACGAGCTAAAAGTTTCTTAATAAAGAAAAAGAAATGAGTCATTTATAAGGTTAAAGCAGGCAAACATGTCTTAGGTTCCAAAAGGTAATAGAAGCTGCTATAATATGCAAGCGCTATATGTTCTCTAGAGCGAACCCAAATCAAGAAACTTGGGGATCCCTTGCTTATGCTTATAAATGTTGGCTTCTCTGAATTTGAAGAAGCACAATGATAATAATTCCTCTTGGACAGGCATTCTTTTATTCCCTTCCTTTAGTGTTGAAACTGTGATGGAATGAGTGTGTGTGAATGTCTCTCCTTCATGGATATGGGGAAAATAATATCCACTGATGTTCCACAAAGGATATCTATAGGCCTTCTTTTGTTGGGCTGGAGATGTCACCTCTTGTGGTGAACTGGTGTTTCCATTTGGGGTACGTCTAAACTACATGCCTCCGTCGACGGAGGCATATAGATTAGCCAGATCGGCAGAGGGAAATGAAGCCGCGATTAAAATAATTGCGGCTTCATTTAAATTTAAATGGCTGCCCTGCTCTGCCGATCAGCTGTTTGTCGGCAGATCGGGGCAGTCTGGACGCGACGCGCCAACAAAGAAGCCTTTCTTGATCGGCCAGGTAAACCTGGTTTCACGAGGCATACCTGTGCCGATCAAGAAAGGCTTCTTTGTCGGCGCGTTGCGTCCAGACTGCCCCGATCTGCCGACAAACAGCTGATCGGCAGAGCGGGGCAGCCATTTAAATTTAAATGAAGCCGCGATTATTTTAATCGCAGCTTCATTTCCCTCTGCCGATCTGGCTAATCTACATGCCTCCGTCGACGGAGGCATGTAGTTTAGACGTACCCTTGGTAATGCTTTCCTCCTGAGCGTGGGGGGAGGGGTTCCAGTCTCATAGTAAACATTTTTATAATTACAGTGCAAAAACATATCTGTATCCTACTTCATAAGGTTATGCTTAAGAGAGATTAATTCATTAAGCAGTTTATAGGCTTAATAAAGTCTAAACACATTGTTATACATGTGATACCTATTTTAACAGTGCCAATACTTAGGTGAGTCAGACTGTGTAGTGGGGCAATCACCCTGTTCCAGGATAAAACGGGTTAAAAATAGCACTGGGCTGTCCTGGGAGCCAATTAGAGTGAGGCTAGCAACAGCCAATCAGGACCCAGGTAGGCCCTTATAAGAAGGGTTCCTGGAGCGGGGGAATACACTCTTGCTCCAGCTCTGGTGGGAGAAGGCTCTAGCAGCCTGCTAGTGAGGTACCAGGATAGACCAGTGCTGGGGAAAGAAAGGGTGAGCCAGAAGAGCTTTGGCCTGGGTAATTCCAGAGTGAAGCCCAATGACAGGAGTCCAAAGCATACCAGGGCAAAGGCAGCAGGTCCACAACCTCTTGCCTATGATGAGTAGCCATTTCAGACTGCTTTTTGCCCCTGGAGCCAGGGCAAAATGATGACCGGCAGTGGGTCACTGAGGCAAGGTGGGTTCAGGGCTAGGTGAGATGTGGCCTGGGGGCCAGATCCGGCCCATGGATTGCATCTGGCTGCTTTCTATTTATATCCTGCTGCCTGTGTCACCGAATTTCCAGGCGGTGGATCAGGCAGTAGAACCCTATTTAGATAGCTCATGGGGCACAGTAGTGATACTACCCAGGCAGGGGCTGGAGCTGTGAGCCTTTTAAATAGTGGTAGCAACCCCAGGCAGCATGGTAGGGGCAGAGCCGGGAGCCCTTTTCCGTGGTTTTAATTCAAAGCATCTGGCCCACATAACTCTGGGGGGAGGCTAGTCCCCAGCCCCGCCCCTTCTGCCATAGGCCCCGCCCCTTCTTCCATAGGCCCCGCCCCTTCTGTGGGGGAGCTGATCCATGACCATGTATCAAAATTCATTAAGTAGCCTCCGTGGGAAAATTAATACTCACCCTGGTACATGGGTTTGGGCTTTCCTCAGGTGGAGAACCCCAAAGTGTGGGGCTACTGCCACAGGACAGTACCCTGAGGGAATGTCTCCGTGGTCTGGGAGGGATTTGGGTCCTGATGCAAGGCAGTGGAGAGCAGATAAAAGGTAACAACGGGCGAGACACCAGCCAGAGGAGGGCACTCCCATGCTGAGCTAATTTCTGGAGAGACCAGTGGTGAGTGACAAATTGTTACAGGCTAGTTTCCAGCTATACATTTCTCAGCATTCAGTAAGGCCCGGTGGCCTTGGTGTGAGCTGGCACCTGGTCTGCCAGTGTCACGCCCTGACCAAGAATGAGAGAGACTGGAGAGACTTCCAGGAAGTGGAGATGCCTAAGTCTTTACAGCAGAAAGGACTGACACTGTAACCCAGATACTGGTTTGGGGACTGTCATGACCATGAGGCATGGACAGCAACCTGGGGACTAAGGGGTTAACTTTACCTAGCCAGGTATCTGTTCAGCCAATAAAAATGCAGATAGGGATTTCAAACTGACACAAAGGAATTTTTGGGTTTTTCCCTCCTCTGTCTCTGGGCAGTTTCTCTCCAGCTACTGAGGGGGACAGACACTGTCTCCCTCCAAGAAAAGACTCTTCACTATCTGTAAGTAGGGTAAAGTTTAGATAAATCCGTTTTTATTGTTTTATGGTTTGGGAATGGGAAGCTGATGTTTGCATTTAAAAATGGGTTTTCCTCTACTTTGTAACTAAGTTTTGGCCCATGGTGGAATCCCCCCATGAGTATATTAATTTGTGACTCTTCCATCTAGTCATTATGCTTGCAACAGGAATATTGTGGTGATAATAAAAGTTCTTTCTCTTTTCTTTTTATTAACCTGGTATTGGTTAATTTTTGTGTCCTGGTTTTACTTTTGGGGCTGAGATTTCCCAAGGGGTCTCTCCCTGGTTTCTTGGGTGGTGGCAGAGGATTTTTATCTTCAAAATCTAGGTTTTTAAGATTTTGGGGGGGAAGTTTTATACCAAAGCCTGGACAGATAAGGTTTTGGGGTACTTTTGAGGGCCCCCACTTCTGCATTTATCGTGCCAGAGTGGGGAAGAATCCTTGACAGGGACTTTTAAGTTTTATCTGGGCTCTGAAGTAAGAGCCTTTAGACCAGTGGTCCCCAACCTTTAGAGGCTCCCGGGCGCCCGGGGGCGGGGCCACTCACGCGCCGGGGGTGGGGGCTGCGCGTCCTGGGGCACGCCAGGGGCGGGGATGCCCTTGCACCCGGCGCCGGCATGTGCCCCAGGGCTGTGGCCGCCCGAGCGCCTTGTGTCATGGGTCCGGGGCCGGCGCCGCCGCCCGAGCCATGCGCCTGGGGCCGGCACCGGCGTCACGCGCCCGCATGTGCCCCAGGGCTGGGGCCGCCCGAGTGCTGAGCACCAGGCGCTGGTGCGTGTCGTGTGCCTGGGGCCGGCGCCTCCAGTGCGCCGCACGCTGGGGGCGGGGCCGGCCCAGATTGTCGGCGGGCGCACACAAATGCCCCAGCAGGCGCCATGGTGCCCGTGGGCACCGCGTTGGGGACCACTGCTTTAGACCTATGTAGGAGTCTTCCTTTCAGAAGGCTTTATTGAAGGGATATATACTGCTGTACTGCAGAATGTTTGGCTTCTCCTTGACTGGGTTTCTGACATGATCTCATTGTGACCTTCTTGAGAGGGGGAAACTGAGGCAGGCCATAGCACAGCCGCATTCAGCCCCAAAGGGGGTGCAAATGAGGCCATGATGCCATCTGTACACTGCTAGACCACCTATCCTTTTTATCATCTCTAGCTGACCAGACTGGATGCTGGAAAATCAGCTCCAGCTTTGTAAATGTCTGTCTACAAGTACATTTGATGGGTGACGGGTTCCCCAGCAGTTTCTGGGAATGGTTGCCTTTGTCATGAGCGAGGAAGCCACAAGACACTTATTCAGGACACCCCAAACATGGACGAATAAAGTGTTTATTGCCCCACCATCTTATGGTCTGCAAATGCCGCATGCGCTACAGAAGATGTTGTAGATGGGGGTTACACTTTTCTTTTTCATCAGGGCTATATTTTATATCCCTCTAGTGGTAAACCTGGATTCTTTATTTACCATGAGCCAAAATACGCAGACCTAATGCTGAGCCATTAAGAAAATGGCCTAAAATGTCTTTTTATATGTCTAAAAGGTCCCTGGCATCTCAGAAAGCCTTGTTAGCCTGTAACTTTAAAAACAATGAGTAGTCCTATGGCACCTTAGAGACTAACAAATATATAAACCCCACTTCATCTGATGAAGTATCATTTCACAGTATCTCAGGTTATTCCGGAGCTGAGGTGAGCGCTATGGCACCTTCCAAAGATGTCATGGAAGCAGTGCTGCAGGGCACAGCCTATGTGGCAGAGGTAGAAGACTGTTAGTTTGCAGCTATGGAAGACGGGCTGAGGAGACAAGTTCTGGTTTAAAGAGGCTGCTAAGAGAGGGCTGAGATAGGGAAGGAACGAGGGAAGATGCTGAGGAAGAGGAGCTTATATATGGACGTTTGGTCAGAAAGATGCACGGTCTCTGTGATACTTATCTAGATTTATAGAAAACATTTCTAAAAGTTCCTCACCAGGGCTGCAGGCATCTCTGCAACATGTTAAAATATATAATTAAAATATGACAGATAATAAATGGTGCACTCTGCCCAAACTCAGGCAAAGAAAAGGAGCGAAAGCTTCCAAACATAGATAACAATCCTCTGCACACACAAAAGGTTGGGGAAAATAACACGTTCTGAAGGTCAACTGATTTGGGCAATTTCAGACTGCGTCAGGGAGTGAATTTCAAGGAGCTCCGCCCCCCTCTCCAAAGAAACGCCCTGATGTCAGATTTTGTTTTTTTAATGGAAGCGGTTCAGTTCAGGTCCCTCTGCTGATCACAGCTGCAGCAGCATAGAGTGGGAAGAGATTAGCTTCTCATGTGAGTGTATCCCAGGCCATAATGTGCTTTCGAGCTGTTGGAACAGAGACCTCAAATGTTCACTTGCTTAAGAGCCACCATTTGGAATCCAGCAAAACCCAGTTTTGCTTTCAAATGTGTTTTCTGCAGCAAGAATTGTTGCAGAAAAACAAGTGGGTTAAAATTCTATCTGCTCCACATTGATTTCCAGTTGCACTGCTGTCACATTGGCGAGGAGTCCTGTGGCACCTTATAGACTAACAGACGTGTTGGAGCATAAGCTTTCACGGGCAAAGACCCACTTCATCAGATGCTGTACATGCATCTGACAAAGTGGGTCTTTGCCCATGAAAGCTTATGCTCCAACACGTCTGTTAATCTAAGATGCCACAGGACTCCTCACCACTTTTGCAGATTCAGACTAACACGGCTACCCCTCTGATGCTGTAACATTGTGGCTACGTCTAGACTACATCCCTTTTTCGTAAAAGGGATGTAAATTAGATGTATCGCAATTGCTAATGAAGCGGGGATTTAAATCTCCCCCGCTTCATTAGCATAAAAATGGCTGCTGCTTTTTTTCGGCACGGAGCTTTGCCAGAAAAAAGCGCCGGTCTAGACGCTGATCTTGTGGAAAATAAAGCCTTTTCCGAAAGATCCCTTATTCCTCTATGAAATAAAATCTTTCTCTCCAAATCTACCCAAGATTTTCTTAACAATGTGCACCTTCTCAAGCTGACAGTTGCAAGAAATCCTCCATCTTCCCCTCCCTCCAAAAAAGAGATTAGTTGGAAAGCCATAAACATTTCTCTCAAAGTATTCCAGGAAAAAAAAACCCTTCCAGTTTTACAAACTTTTTTTGTAAGTATTTTTTCAGACAAGCTACTAGGTGTGTTTATAGCAAAGCAGCATTCCCAGAAAAAGGCCTGTCTGGGCCAATTTCATAGCCACTGAAGTCAATGAAGCTTGCCATTGAATCCAATAGGAGCAGGAGCAACTCTTCTATTTCAAGGAACATTGGCTGCAAATCCACCAGTTTCTAAAATTCCCACACCGCCACTGAGGCAGCTGCAAAGGAAAGTCCTTTCCACTCTGGGGGAGCTGGCTTTTGTACGAGCTTCCCCTTCCCCCATCCAGATGGGCGAAGGCAAAGGCAGCTGCAGGAGAAGTCCCTGGGGAAATATTAGAAAACTAATTAAAATAATCAGTCAATGCTTTTATCACTGCTGTTAAAAAAAAAATAGAAAAAAACCCCCAGGTGGTCTGAAATGATCTTTCTGGATATTGGTTCTGAAAGATGCTGAGTGCATTGTGGGCATTTTTCAGAGCCTTCAGATCTGGTAGATGTCACTGGAGGATACTGGGACTTGGTGCTTTGCTGGACTGAGGTTCTCTTTTCCTGCTTCTATACCACTGACTTCACAGGAAGCAGGATAAGGCCTGCAATGGCTGTGGTATGTATTAAGCTTGCACATGCAAGTTGGGATGCAGAAACCCAAATTGGTTCCTGAATTGACATAATGTAATGATCCAGAGTGTGCTACCTCTATCCAACCACCATGAAACTCAATGGACAGGCTCCCATTGATTGAAATAGCAATTGATTTGGGCCCCAAGTCAGTGGAAGCATGGAATCTGGCCCAATTGTTCAATTTTATACGAGATGTGTGCGTTAAACGCTGTGGGCCAGATTTGCCCCTGGCATAACTCCATTGAAATTTGGCAGCCCCTCACTCATCAAGTGTTTATTATTAGAGCATCCGTTTCTATTACAACATCCAAACTGTACAGAGAGTGACAATTCCATTCGTTAGCAGCTGGCATTTTAATTTCTCTTTCTGAAGGATTCAGAACAAGCTGAGCACTAGGGAAGTGTAGTCTGGGTGTGCAGATGTTAGCAACCTACACAGCAAAAATGGTGTTTACGGTTTAAACTCCAGGAGTAGGACTTAACCAATTTGGTGTAGGTATGACTTTAAAAAGGAGTGGTTCTTCCAAGATTCCCCAAACCTCCTTTCTCATTGTGAGTTTGTATTCATTGTCCCATGTCCTCTTCAGAGCCCTGATGTTATCCCAATTTCCTCCCTTTTCATAACAATCTCCCAATCCCCCATGTCTCCAGAGCTTCATATGGTGGC
Source organism: Pelodiscus sinensis (assembly GCF_049634645.1). Classification (NCBI taxonomy): domain Eukaryota; kingdom Metazoa; phylum Chordata; order Testudines; family Trionychidae; genus Pelodiscus; species Pelodiscus sinensis. Next base: position 117,940,184 of record NC_134716.1, read on the forward strand.
TGTCTCCAGAGATGAATTAGGTGCTCATGTGTGTCACAGTGACAGGCATGGAATAAAATTTAGATTAGACAGAATTAGGATTAAGCTTTATCTAGAGCAATCCTAGCATTGCCATGCCAGATCAAACCAGTGCTTCATCTGGTTCCATATCCTGTCTCTACCATTGGTCAGCACAAGATGTTTCAGAGAGAGGTGCAAGAAAACTCTGTAACATATAGTTACAGAATAATCTGCCCAAAAGCAGCCTGTGGTTGATTTAAGCGCTGAGTAACATTTTTGTTGTTGTTTTTAATTCAAAGACATACCCAAACCAATTTGATAAACACTTGACTTTGTAGTGAGTTCCAAAGGCTGTGTGTTGTCTATTTCCTTTTACCGGTTTTAATTGGATTATTTTCTTAATTTCAGTTATATCCTACATTCTAATACGGTGGGAGAGGGTAGGTGAAAGTACCTGTTTCACCTCCCATTTTTGGCTGTACCAAGTAAATATAAAATCCAAGACCCCAAATCTACTCCTGCATGAGTTGCTTAGTAAAACAAAATAAAAAAAAGTTGACGAACATGGGATTCCTAGTTTTGTTTGTCTGTTTAACTCGTAGCTGCAGGGGAATTGATAATGGACAAAATTTACAAGGAATGAGGGAGAATTAATCATAGGGCCAGGCTGCGTTGATCCATATGACAATCCTTTAATCCACTGCTGACTACCATCTATGATGGAGCCTGAAAGATAGACCCATATACTTTGTGGAAAGCTTAATCCAAATTCTGTGGCAATGTTCCAGGCTTCTAGGGCACTTTGGCACCGCAGCCTGGAAATTCTGTGGAAACGGCCTGAAATTAAATTACTGATGCCTTCAGCCAATAAATATGGAAAGAGTTGTAACCCCAGTGCTGTTGGTTTGGCTAGTAAATTAGTTTTACCCCATTCTCAGGTTTTAATGTGTCAAGTGGAAGATTTTATCTGAGGCACTCCGTGAGTTGTGTCTGAGCACTTCACAATCTTTAATGTAGTTATTGACACTGGATGCTTCTGAAGTGGGGCAGTGCGATTATCCCCACTTACAGGTGGGAAACTGAGGCACAGATGGAGAATAAATGACAAGACCAAGGTCATACAGGAAGTCTGGCAAAGCCCAGGTCTCTGACTAGCACCTAAAGGACTGAACCATCCTTCTTGTTAGCAGTTGGTAGGTGACAATTAGGTCTTCTTCCCCTTCAAAGAGGTGCTGAATGCAAAGTAAGGTTGACTGGTGCTCTTGGACCTTGGGGAAATGTGGGGGACAATTTGGGGGGTTGGAATAAGCACATGAGTTGGACATTTTTGCTAAAACAATCGGCTCTGAAACAGGGTTGATATTCGAATTGCCATCCTTTGGTTTTGCTGGTAACAACCCAGTTCAGGTTTCCTAGGGCTAATGTTGCTACTTAAAAGTGAGGTTAGCAGACCTATGGCTCACAGAGGGGTGAAAAATCTGCACCCACGAGCACCATAGCTACGCTGACCTAACCCCCGCAGTACATGCAGTTAGGTCGATGGATGAAAATCCCTTCCATGGCTGCAGGAAGTGTCTGTGCTACAGCGACACAGTAGTGGTGCCATAGTTGTGCTTGTTGCACCCACAGCGTAGATATGGCCTCCGGAAGGCATCCCTGAAAGGGTTTCTGCTCATTTTCAAGTTTGTCTTCACTGTGAGGGTTAGAAACAGGACTGATTTTCATTTAAAAAGCTTGAGATTCTGCAGCTCAGTTCTGCGGTGAGCACGGGAGGGGGGGAGATTCCATTGCTGTAGAAATGTGAACTGCAAAGGCCATGGCAAAAGCCAAGCCCTGCGTAATTAGGAAATGAGGCAGTGCAGATTCAAGGCTGCAGCTCCAGTGGGGGTTTGTTCTTATAAAGTCAGTGACCATTTAAACAAATTCACTACCTGGCCAGGTGTCATGGAAACTATGAAACTATGGCCAGGAAGATGGGACAGGGATGGTTTCAGTGCTTTTGAGAACAGAGATGTGCTCTTTCTTTGTCCAAGGACAAAGCAGGCTGCCATCACAACTGACGCTTCCTTTACAGTCTCTGAGTTAAATTCAGAGGCTATACATAAGGGCTGTGTCTAGACTGGCCAGTTTTTCCGCAAAATCAGCCTGTTGACTAGTCATTCAGGGTATGTCTATACAACAAAGTTATTTCAAAATAACAGCTGTTATTTCGAAATAACTTTCCTAGCGTCTACACAGCAAAACCGCTATTTCGAATTAATTCGAAATAGCAGAGCGCTTATTTTAAATTTGGTAAATCGTATTCCACGAGGAATAAGGCCAAATTCGAAACAGCTATTTCAAAATAAGCACTGTGTAGACACACATATTGAAATAGGGGGCCTCCAGCCTTCCCAGGGTGCCCTGGTGGCCACTCCAGCCTCAACCAAAAACACTCCTCTCCCTCCCACCCTCCCCGGAGCTCTTAAAGGGGTTGACTCAAGCCTTCCAGCCCAGAGCCAGCAGTTACTACCCCTGACCCAGTGGCCCCAAAACATAAGCCAGCAAGCCAGTGCCAGCCAGCCCTCCACCGCTCCCCAGGAGCAGTCTGCCAGCTCCCAGGAGCCTGCCAGGGGCTGGAAAAGGCGGGCGCCTGCCTGGTCCAGGGTGGAGATCATGGACCTTATTCAGGTTTGAGGGGGATGCCCCCAACATCCATGATCTCTGCACTAGATGGAGGAATGCGGCTGTCTATGGCAGGATAGCTGCCAGCCTGGCCACCAAAGGCCACACGTGAACCCAGGAGCAGGTTCGCATGAAAATCAAGTTGGTCCGGTGAGACCCCTGAGCTTCCCCTCCCCCTTCTTTCCCTTGCTTCCCCCTTCCAGGTTTCCCCCTCTCCTCTCCCACCCTCTCTCCTCTCCTCTCCCACCTCCTTTTCCCAGTCTCCCCAGAGTTTCATTCCCTGCCCCAGTTTTGTTAAATAAAGAGAGTTTGTGCTCATGACAATACGTATATTTTATTTGACGTTAGGGAGGGGTAAGTGGAAGGACATGAGGGAGGAATGAGGCACAAGCCCCCAGTGGGGCAGACCAGCGAGGCTCTGAGGGCTCCTCAGGGTGGAATCTCTCCCGCAGGGCCTCCTGGGATACTGACAGCCCCCCAATGGACATCCCAGATGGCAGCCTGCAGAAAGTGAAGCCAGGCACGCAGCAACGCGTCCACGAGAAGCACCAGAGTGCCTGGGGCAGCTCTGGCTCCATGTGGCCAAAAGCTGTGGTGTCCCGCGGGCACTCAGGGCACTCCAAGACAGGACTGCTTTGCTGCCCCTCATCGAGGTAGGCAAGCAAGCAGGGAAAGCTGAGAACCGGATGTCCGGGGTGGAGGTCCCTTTAAGCACAGGCCTCAGATAGCCTTAGGCAGCAGCCACACAAGGTAACTCCTAACCTGATGCCCTGCCGGACCTGGTTCCAGCCGGCCTTAAATGTGATTCAGTGTCCACTCAGCGTGGATGCGCTATTTCAAAATAGCAAAACGCTATTTCAAAATGCATTTTGTGTGTAGACGTGTTATTTCGAAATAACTTATTTCGAATTAACTATTTTGAAATAAGATATTTCAAAATAACACTGTAGTGTAGACATACCCTCACATCCTTAGCTACAGGTGTTGTGAATAGAATATTCCATAGACGGTCTCATTCCTCCGACTAGTGTGGAGTTCACGGACGTTGGGGGCATCCCCCCCAAACTTGAATAAAGTCCATGATCTCCACCCTGGACCAGGAAGGTACCCGCCTTCTCCAGCCCCTGGCAGGCTCCTGCGAGCTGGCAGACTGCTCCTGGGGAGCGGTGGAGGGCTGGCTGATGTTTTGGGGCCACTGGGTCAGGGGCTTGCTGGTGGCCACTGCTGGCTCTGGGCTGGCAGGCTTGGAGCTGGCACAGGCAGGGTGGCCAGAGTCTACCCCTTTAATGGCTCTGGGGCTGGGAGAGAGGAGAGTAAGTTTTCCTGGTTGTGCCCAGAGTGGCCACCAGGGCTGCCTGGGAAGGGCTAAAAGCCACTTATTTCGAATTAAGTGTCTACACAGCACTTAATTCGAAATAGCTATTTCTAATTTGACATTACTCCTTGTAGAATGAGGTTTACCAAATCCGAATTAAGTGCACCGCTATTTTGAATTAATTTCGAAATAGCGGTTTGCACGTATAGACGCTATTAAAGTTAATTTGTAATAACGGCTGTTATTTCGAATTAACTTGGCAGTGTAGACATACCCTCATAGAGCTGAAACCCACAGTGTCATTTTGAAAATATTTAGGTGCTATCAACACTAGGAACTGAACTCTGCCATTTGGGATTAAAAGGATGAGAAATATCTACCTGTGTGGGCTGGGACCCAGATCCTCCCCTCCCTCAGTATGCTGATATTTAATCTGGAGTCATTTATTCCAAGCACTAAATGCATAGACCCATACAACAGACTTCCATGCTGCTTTTTTCTGTAGCCACATTCCATGCTGTGAATAAGTGCTCCTGCTTTTATAAACCAACACCCCAGCTAATCCCATTTCAAAACAAGGCCAAAACAAGCCAGTCCCTGAAAGAACACCAACACTTTGTGACTGGATCCCTGGCATGCAGTCTATGACTGTTGACCTTAATCCTTACTCCCCTTTGTCTCCCTTCTCCTTATCCCCTTGTCCCCCATATGTCCCCTACCCCCCCAAAAATCAACAAGCTGCCAGCAACTTTAAAAGCCTGACAAGCAAAAAAAGTAGCCAACGTGTCTAATCCAAGTGAGACTGTGTGGGTATGTCTACACTACAAAGTTAGTTCGAACTAACGGACGTTAGTTCGAACTAACTTTCATAGGCGCTACACTAGCGCTCCGTTAGTTTGAATTTAATTCGAACTAACGGAGCGCTTAGTTTGAACTAGGTAATCCTCATTCCACGAGGATTAAGCCTAGTTCGAATTTACTAGTTCGAATTAAGGGGTGGGTAGCCCCTTAATTCGAACTAGTGGGAGGCTAGCCCTCCCCAGGTTTCCCTGGTGGCCACTCTGGCCAACACCAGGGAAACTCGTATGCCCCCCTCCCGGCCCCGGACCCCTTAAAGGGGCACGGGTTGGCTACGGTGCCCGTGCCAGGTGCAAGCCTGCCAGCACCCAGCCAACAGACCCTGCACCTGGCACGGATCGAGCCACCCACCCGATGCCCCCCAGCCCTCCCCCTCTTCCCGGGACCAGGCTGGCGGCTCCCGGGAGCTTGCCCGGGACCGCAAGAGGCGGGCACCCACCTGGGCTAGTGCGGACATCGTGGACCTCGTCCACGACCTCCGCACTAGGCACAGGAAAGTGGCCGGCTTGGGCAGGATAGCTGCCAGCCTGGCCACCCAGGAGCAGGTGTGCATGAAAATCAAGGTGGTCCACTGAGACCCCCGACCCTGAGCCCTGAGCTTACAATGGCCGTACTGGGTCAGACCAAAGGTCCATCTAGCCCAGTAGCCTGTCTGCCGACAGCGGCCAACCCTAGGGACCCTGGAGGGGATGGACCGAAGACACTGACCAAGCCATTTGTCTCGTGCCATCCCTCTCCAGCCTTCCACAAACCTTGGGCAGGGACACCACTCCTACCCCCTGGCTAATACCACTCCATGGACCCAACCTCCATGACTTGATCTCACGTCCCTTTAAACTCTGTTCCAGTTCTAGCCTTCACAGCCTCCTGCAGCAAGGAGTTCCACAGGTTGACTCTTTGCTTTGTGAAGAAGAACTTTCTGTTACTAGTTTGAAGCCTGCTACCCATTCCTTTCCTTTGGTGTCCTCTAGTCCTTCTTTATGGGAACTAATGAAGAACTTTTCTGTATGCACCCTCTCCACCCAACTCCTGCTTTTAGAGACCTCTATCCTGTCCCCCCTCCGTCTCCTCTTTTCTAAGCTGAAAAGTCCCAGTCTCTTTAGCCTCTCTTCATATGGGACCTGTTCCCAGCCCCTGATCATTTTAGTTGCCCTCCCCTCTCCCAGCCTCTCTCTTCCCCTCTCCCACCTCCTTTTCCCAGTTTCCCCCAGTTTTGTTCAATAAAGACAGATTCCATTTTTGAACACAATTGTCCTTTATTTTGTACATCAAGAAGAGGGGCTAGGGAAGGGTAAGTGGAAGGAGGTGAGGGAGGAATGGGGTACGCGCCCCCGATGGGGAGGACTGGGCTGACTCTGCGGGCTTCTGGGGGTGGAAGCTCTCCTGCAGCCCCCCAATTTCCCCCTCTCCCCAGATGGCAGCCTGCGGCAAGTGCAGCCGGTCTGATGGTCGAGTGCTATGATGTGCCCAGTGTGGGTACTCCGGGCAATCCAAGCCAGGACTGCTTTGCAAGCAGGGCACCCCTGAGAACTGTCTGTCCGGGGTGGGGGTCGGGACCCTTTAAGCACAGCCCTCCGCTAGCCTGAGACAGCAGCTCCACGCTCTAAGTCCTCCTCTGATGCCCTGCCGGCACTGCTTCCGGCCATCCTTAACCTCGGTTCAGGGTCCACTTAATGTGGACGCGCTAGTTCGAATTAGCAAAACCCTAATTCGAACTAGTTTTTAGTTCTAGATGCGTTAGTTCGAATTAGCTTAGTTCGAATTAACTAATTCGAACTAAGTTAGTTCGAATTAGCGCTGTAGTGTAGACGTACCCTGTGACAGGGCTTGCCAACCCCGCACTAGACAAGGGGAAGGGGAGCAGGCCTATTGGGTAAAATACACCTCTCCCTCGCAGCCCTGCTGGGCATGCTCCCTGTGCAGCCTAGGTATAAAAGGCTGCAGAGCTGCTCAGTTGGGACTGACCTCCGGAGGGGAAGGAGCTCCTGCCCGAGCACCAGAGCCATGGCCTCAGCAGCCAGAGCAAGAGAGGCTGGACCAGCTGCCCGCGCCGCTACTAGCCCCGGGCCGAGCAGCCACAACACTGGCTACGCCTAGACACGGTCGCTGCACCAGCCACTGCTGACCCCGACGCCATACCTGCTAACACCACTGCTGCCGCCAGACCAGCCTCTGCAGCTAGGAGGGCCCTGGGTTGGGGCCCGGTGGAGAGGGAGGGCCCGGGCCCACCTATGCCTTCCTCCCAGATCCCGGAAGGAGAGGGGGATCTCATAAAGGACGAGGCCGCTGGGCCTGCATTTAAAGGACCAGGCTTCAGGATGCGGGGCTAGTGACCCCGCCACAACCTGAAACAAGCCCAGTTTCTGCTTGTTTTCTGCAGGTTTGGTAACAATCCTTGTTTACCAAGCATCCCAGCCTGTCTGGACCTCTATACAGAGATATCTAGTGACCAACTCGTGTAGAGCAAGTCAATCCATTTCACCATATGTAGGGCCAAAATGACCATAGGTGTAGTTCCACTATGTAGGGATGGAGAAGAGGGCAGGTTGCCCATAGACAACTCATACAGGTGGGATCTTGCACCGGTGCGGATACTCAGACTTCAGAAAGGTGGAGACTGGTTTGGGTTGGAGGGCCAGACAATCCACCCCTATAACCACTCCTTTTGTGAGAGTCAGGGGGGCTCAGCTAGAATTCCATCATTCTCCTACAGCGCTTTGCAATGTGCAGCTCCTCTGACTGCCTTTCAAGCATTGCATTCTTGCAGGTTATTTGTGTGTGTGTTTTTCTGCTGTTTTTTTGTTGATGGTCATTTTACAGCAAGGGAAAAAAGATCCAGTCCACAAAACCCCTTCAAAATGCCCCAGCAATTTCATTTGTTACCAGCAAGCCCTTTCTAGCAACAGCTTGACAAGAAAGTATCAAAGTGCCAAGAAAAATTTTTAAAAAATGATTTGCTTCCTTGATGCTAAAATAAGGCTTAATGGATTGGAAACTGCTCCTCAGGCTGACTGATGTGTGGTTTATTATGAAGTTTCAGTTTAAAGTGATTTAAAGTGGCTGAATTACAGTGTCCCCCATACACCTTCCCACCTACTCTGCAGTGAAAAACACCCACAGACCTTTTAACTCCAGAGGAAATATGCATGCAGCTGGAAGAGAATGTCAAGGGCTGATTGAAAGCAAAGTTTAAATAATGCTATGATTAATGATGATCATGCACATGCTTAAAGACACGGGCACATTCTGCAAAAACTCATGGCAAAATGACACACATTGTTTCTCTCTGCTCCAATTGCAGCTCTCCCGGGGATGCTTGTCCTTGTCAAAGACATGTCTGTAATGCCTGCTTATGCAGCACTGCATCCCGTAGGCCAAATGCAGCCCCCGCTTTCCTGCATCTTGGATTAATAAGGGGTTGTGGTTATCGTTTGTTCTTGTGATCACGTCATCTTCTGCCTTTGTCATGCCTGGAAAAAAAAACAAAACAACCACAACAAATCCTACAGCTAAACCCAGTCTCAATTATTTAAACAAATGGCATGTTGCAGGCTTCCCTGCTGTCTAAACAGTCGTTGAGGAGTTGTTACCACACCGCTCCATGCAGGAAGCATTGGACCGGAATTACAGTGATCTGTGGGAGACACGCTGTAGTGGGATGTGCAGTGCTGGGTTCTATGGGATAAAGAAAACTCAAGAAACCTCAGAGATTAGCCCGGACCCGAGATTTCAGGTCTGGCCACAACTGCTTTAGTGAGGGAGGCCTGGATCCTCCAAGGTGGCTTCTGATGTGAGGAGCCTAAATACTTCTGGTATGTTTGACCCAGCAGCCACATTGATCTGAGCATTGAGGACACTAGTACCAGCATTTGACCGGGTCAGGCCCCCGACTGGAACAGGAAATCTAAGAACTACTAGCTTCAGCTTGAGACGACTTCATTAGTTCAGGCTGTATCTTTAGTTTAGTTCCCAAAGTGGACACTGAAGATCAGGGTGACTCTATGGGTAGATGAAATTTGCTGGATTATCACAGTGTATAGATGTAATCCACATGGGTGGTCGGGGAAGGTAGGGATGGGGGAGGCAAGCCCCCAGTCCCACCCCTTCTGCTAGGTCTCGCCCCTTCCTGCCCCCGGGAGGCAGGGTGCTCCTCCCTTCCAACTACGGGGAGGGGAGAGGAGGGGAACGGACGTGCGCTCGCCCCAGCCCCGGTGGAAGGCGCACCGCACTGCGTGGCCCTGCCGAACCCAGCCCACCCTCTCCAGCACCGGGGGTGGGAGGAGGCAAGGCGTGGGGGAAGGAAAAGGGGGTGTGACGTGGCCAGGCCTGGCCTCACCAGCCCCGGAGCACCAGGAGGGTGGGCCCTGGGGGCAGCAATACTCCGCCCCCAGAATGCCTTCAGCAGGCGTTCTGGGGGTGGAGTATGGGTATGGCCACTTGCAGCTCCTGATGGTTGCGGTCCACTGCTTCCAGCCAATGGGAGCTGCAGGAAGTGGTGGTCTGGCCCATGGGCTGATTATTGCCCGCCCCTGCTCGACAGCCTTAGTTGAATGCTAGCTGGCTGTTAGCACAGGTGAAGAAAATCTTCCTTTTTTTGTTTGTTTTGTTTTAAACCTGCTACCTATTAATTTCATTTGGTAATCCCTAGTCATGGGAACAAGTAAATAACTGTTCCTTGTTTATTTCTCTACCCCCGTCATGATTTTATAGACCTCTATCATATCTTCCCTTAGTCTGCTAAGCAGAAAACCACAAGTTGAGGGAAACTTTTTCTTTTTTTCCAAGGGTGAGGTGTTTGACGTCAATGAAAGCCAGAGGGAGAATTTTTTAAATTGAATTTGAGCCTTGGACTGAAATAATTTAGGGAGTGAGATTGATTCATTAAAATAACAATATTCAGGCTTTTAAAATATATATCAGCTTAGCCTAGAAAATTAACTAGCATGAACTGCTGGTCAAAGATCAACACTTGCTGTTTTCAATATCTGATTACGAATGAATGAGCTGGGAGTGCCCTGCAGAAGAGTTTTTATTAAACGAACAGTAGCTAAAGCTGAAGTACAGTGGGACAACTGTGGAAATATATATAACAAGAAGCTAATGAATATATTCATTTTGATTAATCTTGTCCTACAAATGCAAAATTAATTCTGAACCATGAAACACTTCGGACAGTGGTGACTTTTCCCATCATTTCTGATCTCTTCTTCTCTCTCGTGCATAACTGCACAACATCAGATTGTTATCAGATAATTCAATTACTTCATCGGCAATACAGAGGAATCTGTAAAAAGGGAGAAGAGAAACTACTATTTCTCCCCCATCCGCTTATCAAGTATTGTTGTTCACTGTCATAGCAGAGTGTTTTCCAAGTCCAAATCTTAGTTGTTCTTGTCAGCTAAATCTATCCTTCCATGTTGTGGTTTAGGTATATCTATCCTTCTGATTGAAATATGTCATTGCTACAACAACGCACATGCATATGCAAGGAGAAGCACATTTACAATAACAGTAAAACAAATACACAAAGGGCATTTTGCTCTTAGACCAGGTGTGATTCTAGCAGTAGTCCCTCTTCTTAGTCCAGGAGATTCCTGCTCAGCATACTAGTAATACTGTACCTAATGGAAAAGCAAACCTCGGGTACATCACCCGAAATTGACCAGAGCAGTGAAATCCTGGCCCAATGAAGTCAATGGGAGTTTGGCTATTGATTCCAGTACCGCCAGGTTTAAACCTAGGGCTGCTAATCCTGCTGTGGCTGTATGCAGTAGAGAGCAGGAGCAAGATCCTGGTGTTCTGAAACATCAGGAACATTCAGTGTCTCATGCAATGGCTCATGGCTTTTCTTTTGAGCCAAATCTTGGGGCTGCCATGCAAAACCTGAATGGGACCAGTATTTTGTAATCTATGTCAGTGCTGTGTAAGTAACAAGGGTCAGATTTTTCTGAGATGGTGCGTATCAGCAGCTCTCACTGACTCCATTTGGTGCTGTGGGTAGTCAGGGTTGTGGAAATCAGGCTCTGTGGCCTAAAGTTTAATCAGCAGCTAGAAATTTTGGGTGGCACAATTTTTTGAGAGCCCATCTTGAGAAGTCATTCTGAAAATCAGGCCTTTATTGCGACCCAAGTTGGAATCCCAAAACCAGAGGCGTCGTAAGTCCCAGTCATTTTGCAAAGGTTAGGTCCATATCAGTAGGACTTCATAAGTTCAAGAACTGAATCATATGATTTAATATAAAAGTGGCTTTTCTTATTTGTAACACATAATTTATGTGAGATTTTATCATGCTTACCTTTATCTGCAATGTTTTCTATTGGCCACATGGCAATTTATAATGCTTAGCTCTGTGAAGTACTTAAAGAGCTACATTTACAAGGTGCTATATGAGTGGGAAAGTATTTAATAACAGGAAGGAAGTGGTATGTAAACATTTCAGGGCAGGACAGAATCAGGTTACATTTTGTGACACCTCCCCGCCCCCAGAAAAAATCTGAGGAAAAATTGACATCTTGTTTTGATATATTGGAAATTAAACATTTCCATATATATATATATTAGTTTAAAATGACCTTTTGGTTAGAAATTTCCTTTAATTTGATTTAAAATAAAAAAAAATGGAGTAACTCCTACAAAAAAATGAGGAGTATCATTAGTTCAAACCAAGGGGTTTGGTTCGAACTACTGCGTCCTGGCGCGCATTTCCTGATTCGAATCAGCTGTGATTCGAACTAGCGCACCGGTGAGATCATGCTAATGAAGCGTGGGATATTTAAATTCCCGCTTCATTAGCAATTTTGAATGCCTGTATTTGCATCTCTAGTTTGAACTAGAGTGCAAGTGTAGACATACCCTATGAGTTAAAGATTTGGTAGAGGGATGGATACAAAAATCCTCAATGAGCTCTACAAATATAGACCCACTAAAATCAAAAGGCAGACTAGACAGTGTGGATCTTTCAGTCCTGTTTGCACTCAGAAATATGCTGCAATTTACCAATTTACTTTATGATGTCTGATGAAGAAAGGGAAATTTTGGTTCACCAATAGGATTCTTACCAGTTTCTGTCCTTTTACAAATATCTCTCTCATTGCGTAGTGTGGGCTTGCAGACTTCAGGCTCACAGAACCAGCTTTCAATGAAGATCTCCCCCAGTTTTGGGGATTAGATATCACTATTTTTTTTGGTTAATTCAATTTTGCTTCATTCTGGCTTCTAAGCAAACAATGGGCTCTCTATGTCATTGTCTGAAGCACATTCATGTTTGTGCTAAGGAACCCAGAGTCTTACTGTGTAATCTGAAAGAATTTTTCACAATGGATTATCCCTGACCATATTTAGCAAACATGTCACATACCACAATATGGGCCAGCAGTATGTGTGAGAGAGAGAGGCTGCCTCTTGCAGCCTAATAGTATGTATAGGCATCAGAGTGGTGTGTACCTAGAATTACAAGAGGTGTGACGTTGCCACAATATTTGTAGTTTTTAACATCAGATAAGTGGGGGGTTTCACGGAATTAGATAGCCCCGCAATTTAATTGGAAGAAAGAAATATTAGAGTACTGGATTGAGAATCCGAACTCTTGGGCTCTTTCCAAGCTCCACCACTGACTCACTTTGCAACCTTGGGCAAGTGACAACCTCTCTGGGTCTCAGTTTCACCTACTGTATTGTAAAATGGAAATCAAATGCATACCAATTTTATAGGGGTATTTTGGGGTTTTATTAATTTGTGTCAGTAAAGCACTAGGAGACTGAATTTTTAGAGCAATGTTTGCCTGACAAAGTATAGTTATATTCCTGACTCTTACACGTTGCAACATTGTGCTGTCTGTGCTGCAGTATTGTGTTGCATGTGTTTATCCATATCCGTGTCGTGAGAGAGGTTTCCTGCATGCCTGTTTTTTGGCTGGGAAACATTAACTAGACTATCCCATGCCTAGCTAATGTGGCATAGTCTAGATCACACTATAGCCCTCCAAAAACACTGTTGCATGCAACATGGCTTTTATTTCCAGTGATATACATGATGCAAAGTACTGTGACCCCATCTTGCATCCCTGATAGCCAATTTCTGTGTCAGATGCTTGCTCCCATCTAGTTTAAAATAATTAAAAAAAATCTGTTTAATTTGACTCATCCCAGGAGTAGGAAGATTAGAAAGATGATCACATATGAAAAGCCAGATTTTCAAGGGGCCTCTCTGAAACAAAGAGTGCTAATGGGCAATCGTGCCATACACGTGTGTTGGGGTTTTTTTGCACCTACGTGGATGCTCCAGCAAATATTGCAGGCGCATTTGAAAATGTGATAATTGATTTTGTATTTCTTGGTTCTTGCAGAGAGGTGTTTCTTCAGGGATAGTGTCTCTAGCCTCTGTTTTGCCAGAACCTGGGAATGGGCAACAGGTGATGATAATTTTCTATTCTGTTCATTCCCTTGCGGCACCTGGCATTAGCCATGGTGGGAAGACAGGGTACTAGGCTAGATGATCTTTGATCTCACCTACTATGACCTTTCTTCTTCTGTTTTCTCTGATACATTGTAGTGCTGGTTTGAAGACAATGAGTATAAATTTCCTTTATACATATTACTGGGGACAGTATGGCTACATCTACATTGGCAAGATTTTGCGCAAATACTTTTAACGCAGAGTTTTTGCGTTCAAGTATTTGCGCAAGAGAGCATCTACACTGGCATGTGCTTTTGCGCAAAAGCATCCGTGCCAGTGTAGACGCTCTCTTGCGCAAGAAAGCTCTGATGGCCATTTTAGCCATCGGGCTTTCTTGCGCAAGAAATTCATGTTGCCTGTCTACACTGGCCTCTTGCGCAAGAACAGTTGCGCAAGAGTGCTTATCCCTGAGCGGGAGCATCATAGTTCTTGCGCAAGAAGCACTGATTTCACACATTAGAACATCACTGTTCTTGTGCAAGAACTCCCCGCCAGTGTAGATAGGCAGCATGTTTTTGTGCAAAAGCAGGTGCTTTTGGCAAAATCATGCCTATGTAGACACAGCCTATTAGCGCAAGATTATACTTGTAACAGGAAACATCTCACTTTTTTAGATATTTCCTCATACTCTGGTCACTGCTTCAGGGACATAATTCTCCTGGGAATGTAAAAAATTCACACGTTGTCCTCAAGTGTCACATTTTCTAGTTAACTCTGATTCAGCAAATGAAGGGGGCAAAACACCGGTATCCAAACTTCTCAGGATGGTGGTGCACATGTTGACACTAAGGGGAGAGAGTTGTTGCAGCTAACCAGTTTGGGACAGTGCAATATGTTATAGGGTGATTTTTATTCTAATGCTACTCACTGTAAGATCTGTAGGATCACAGGGTATCACCTCACTGGTTGGTGTTGAGATACATTAGCCCTTAAAATACATCTGTGTCCAAATTCTGCTCTGGTACATGTGGTGTAGTCAATAGTCATATTTAAGTGTAACAGAGCAGCATTTGCTCCAAAGAGAACCAGGATTCTCAGTCAAAAATTTCAAAGGTACAAAAGAACCATTTGACACCCAACTCCACGTCAAAGTAAAGCGGAGATGAGCACCTCCCCCCTCTTTCATGCCTTTCAGAGTCTTTCTTTTAAGTTTCATAGGCAGATCTGTCCATATCCTATCATATGGTCTCTGAGCCTGGAACTCAGGCTGTTCCCTTCCATTACTGCTGAACAGGGACAGCATGCTAGCTAGATCCCAGCTAGACGTGAAGGAACTCACAGGGGATCTTGGTATAAAACAACTGTCATATTATATGCACTTAAGGGCTTACATCTTTAGAAGGACCATATTCAGTTCCATGAGTGCAAACTATGGCAGACGGGAATCCCACTGTGGCTGGGTTTCATTATGCAGCCGTCAGTGTGTCCATTCCTCTCAGTGTGATATGAACGAATACATTCTTATTAATTTTTCTGACCAAAGTAAGTGGCTAATTTGCTTTAAAGGGTGAAAATGAACAGAGGACAATAGTCACTCCCATGTGAATTTGTAATAAAATCTTAGTTTATTAATATTGCCGTGAAAGCATTGTTAGCCAGCAAACTCCATTAACCAGAAAACTTGAACCAGCATTGCTCCCATCCACACCTGCTCCTGACTCCTGCCTGTCTCCCCAGCTGTTGCAGGGCTTCTGACAGCTGGATCTGCTTGCTGACATCATCATCAGGGGCCTCCTCCCTCCTCATCATGCCTTTCACTTCCAGGAGCTGGATCTGCCAGTAAAGGGTGAGGACAGAGCAATAAGCTTTGTTATCCGGCATATTCAATTCACCGGAAACCCTTATTCCCCATGCATGTTGGATAAGAAAGCTTTCACTGTATTAATCTATTTATTTGGATTGTGACCGTGCTTAGATGCCATGGTCTGGACCAGTGTTCCCGCTAAGCTGCTTGGCAGCACAGCTTCTTGGGTGATTAATTAGACATGTACAGAGCTGACTGACTGGGCAGGGCTGATTAATCGCTTGTGAAGCTGTGCTGATGAGCAGCTTAGAGGGAACACTAGTCTGGACCTAATGGTGGTTGATGTTGTATCAATTCAGGATAAAGTTGGTTCTTGGCACAGAGAGTTTACACCCTAATAATTACTGCATTCACTAAATGAAGTTTTGACTTTGTTTCCTCCCACTGATATTTCAGTACAGCTGTGGGAAAGTGTACTGGACTGAATGGCACCTTGTGCATCATGAAAGAATTTTAAACTAAAGAGATTGGGCCTTGTGTACTGAATGCCAAATCTTTCGTGGTGGTGAAGTGTGAGCTGCCGCTACAGAAAGGATGTGGACCAATTGGAGAGGGTCCAGCGGAGGGCAATGAAAATGATTAGGGGGCTGGAGCACATGACTTATGAGGACAGGCTGAGGGATTTGGGCTTAATTAGTCTGCAGAAGAGAAGAGCGAGGGGGGATTTGATACCAGCCTTCAATGACCAGAAGGGAGATTCCAAAGAGGATGGAGAGAAGCTATTCTCAGAGGTGACAGATGGCAGAACGAGGAGCATTGGTCTCAAGTTACAGTGGGGGAGGTCTAGGTTGGATATTAGGAAAAACTATTTCCCTTGAAGGTTGGTGAAGCACTGGAATGAGTTTCCTAGGGAAGTGGTGGAATCTCCATCCCTAGTGGTTTTTAAGGCCAGGCTTGTCAAAGTCCTGGCTGGGATGATTTAGTTGGGGTTGGTCCTGCTTTGAGTAGGGGGTTGGACCAGATGACCTTCAGTGTCCCTTCTAAACCTAATTGTTTATGGTTCTAAGAGCAGATCTGGACTTTCAGCTGAATTTGCTAGGCTGACCGTTAACAAGATGGTGTTTTTCTGTTTCATAAATGGATCGTGTTTTGGTAGAGTCAATGAGAGAGATTGAACATGACCCTGCTGTCCCATTTCTAGAAAACTACTTGTCAGTATAGAAAGGCACTTCAGACAAGACCTAGATTGTAACAACTATGTCTTTCACTAACATCCCACATGGGAACATTGACTGGGGTGGAGGAACAACCTAATTGTATGAATCTATGTGCCTTGCCCTAAAATGGCTCTGTATAATCCCAAGGAATAGCCCTGAGGCAGATAGCTTTATGCTACCTGTACTGCTGCTTGCTCCTGGTGCTATGTTTACCCCCACCCCGGCACAGTGCCAGCTCTGACGCCATCCAGGATTGGGCATGTTGGTTTGAACAGCTGGAATAAAGGCACGCTGGACATTGATTTAATGGTTTGCAGGTTTATTCATATTAAATTCTTGTTTTACAAAGGACTTCGCAATTTTTTCCCGAAGATTCTCTCCCCCTCTCCCCCATGTGTTATGAAGGTAACATGACCTCCCAACTGAGCTATTGTATTTGTGGATAAAGCTTTGATAGGTCAATGTTTTCAGGATCTGTTCCTGCTTCCTCTGAAAACAGTGACAAAATTCCCATTGACTCTGATGAAAGCAGGATCACTCCCCTGCCAGCAACTAGAATGCTCAATATCCATTCTAAAGGCTGTAGACGTAAGTGACTCCTGGTAGCACTTGGGAGGTGCACCCCCTCCCCCATGCTGTGCCCCTGCCAAAATTAAGTGCTAAATGGGGTGCCCCCTCATGGCCCTCCCTGCTCCCTCTCCCCCTGCAGGCACCAGTCACCTATGGCTGGAGACAAGGTCTTGCTATTTTACCCTATAACAAGAGAACTGTTCATGGTAGGGGAACAATCGGCATATTTATCTCTTTAAATGAATAGTGCTTCAAGATTGCATTGAAAGTCAATATTCCCATCTGCGGTTGTGAGGCTACCCAAAGCCTGCAATAAATCAGCAGGCAGGAACGGAGAGCTCTGTCCTTGAAGAGATGCACAGTGACCTTGCTTATGCTTACTCTGGAGGAATAACCAGGAAAAAACATAGAAACCCAAATAGAGAGCAGCAGTGACTGAAGGCACTGCATGCTGTATGCGAACGTTACCGTATCAAAGGCATTATCTACCCCTCCCCTTGTTAAATAAAATGCAGCTTTTGATGATTGCCTAACTGGATTGCTGCTGCTGTTTTTTTGCAGGGGGCTGAATGAAATCCTCATGATCATTACACACTCGCTCGATAATAGTATACCCCAGTCACGTCTCCCTCCAAGTGCATTTTGCTGGAATCACTGAGCAGAAGCAAAGAAGAGCTGATGACTATGTGCTGCCGAAGCAGGTTGCGGGAGCCCTCTGTTTTCCACTGGCTGCAGTTTTTCTGTTTTATTTGCAGCGTCTCCCATCTGGAATATCAAAACGGGACTGAAGTAGATAATTGTTAGCAGTGGGTTTTGGAGAGAGGCTGCAGACTGCCTCTCACCCAGCACAAACTGCTCTGCCTGAGAGCGCTATGAATAGATGATTTTTAGATGTTCCCCACATCAGATGCTCCTGGAAACTTTACAGTGGAAACGAGCGATTGCGCACAGTTCTTTAGTTGACCAAAAGGGGCAAGACGAGGGCAGGAGGACTGAACAATGGGATACGTTGTCCTTGGATTCCTCACAGAAAAGCTAGCAAATGTGCCCTGCTGCCTTCCAGTGAAAGGAGCATGAACGCTCCAATGGACTGAATTCTACCCAACCAAGCTTAAGGAAGCTTTTTCTCAAGGATGGGATACAGTGACCCCTCCTCAAGCAGGGACTTGCTGGGAAACAGAACTTTGTTCTTCATCTTCATCTGCGCCTTTGCTGTGGTCACTTTGCTGCAGCAGATCCTGTATGGGAGAAACTATCTCAAGAGGTAAGGGGGTTGCTGAAGTTCTAGCTCAGCAGACAGAATTGTGGCCACTGGTGCAAACGGGAATCCAGTCGCGCACTAAGAGCATGAATATCCTGGCAAGAAGTGTGGGGGAACGGGTATGGCCGCGGTAGCAATTTTTTGGGCTTATTAACAAAAGCGGCCGCTAGGTAAGAGATGAAGTGTAAGTATTTGAAATGTTCCGTTGGTGCAAATCAGTAGTTTTGCTGACTTTGCAGGACCTATGCTGGCTTACACTAGCTGACGATCAGACACAAGGTACCAAAATTTGCCTTGATTGATACCATGTATACTAGGCCACATAGTTCTGTCACTCTACGTGTGCCAGGGCAAAACTGGCTGGGAAGAATGAAGTGGGACAGCGCTTTGGTTATAAAAGTTTAATGCTTTTGTGAAATAAATGCAAATGTATTCCCAGAAACATACATGGCTATAGCAGTGTGAGTGGTCGGCATGACAAAAGGCTCAGTTTGTTGGTCCATGACCAGTATTTGTGTTCATTTGGGAGAAGGATAGGGTGACTGAATTGGTGGTGTCTCCCCAAAATCACACCAGTCTTCTGCCTGAAAATGGTGCGTTTCATTTGATGTTTCCTGTTCATGTCACGACAAAACACCAGCTGGGAGTGCCAAGCGTTTATCTGAACCTTGAAGGATCTATTTAAAAATATTTGTGGTGGTTTGATTTATAAAGGGTAATATTCCTACTACACCAATCTAAGCAACCGCGCTTCAATAACATGTGACTGCTACGGGAGTTTTTATATTTTAATTTTAAGAGTAATTGGCAAGAAGAGATTAATGGTTTGCTTCTCCCCTGCCTTGCATCTTCAGTAATCATTTGTATATGCAAAGTGCATTTTAAACACTACCAGATGAGAAATTTCCTCTCACACAGATGCAACAATAACAGAAGGGGCAGGGCAGTGGAAAAATCAAACCCTAAATGTGAGTGAATAATGTAGAAAAATAACCATATTAAAACAAACCGAATTACAGTGAGACAATGCACCTAAAATTCATCTGCCGAATGTTCTCTTTCAGCTAAACTCTGTCCTGATTTATATGTTGTGTTTCTCTGATTTTAGTGGGGTTGCAAAGGATGCAAGAAAGGTCAAAACTTGACTCAAGTTCTAACTTGCTAAGAGAAACTGCTTCTGTTGTTTTAGTCCGTCCCGCTCTGGTGATTGCTCTCACAAAAACTGAAGCAACAAGATGCCACAAGTTTTGTAAGCGTAGGTTAGCACATAGAATCACAGGGTTGGAAGAGACCTCAGGAGGTCATCAAGTCTTACCCCCTGCTAGAAGCAAGACCACTCCCAACTAAATCATCCCAGCCAGGGCTTTGTCAAGGTGGGACTTAAAAATCTCTAGGGATGGAGATTCCCCTACCTCCCTAGATAACCCATTCCAGGGCTTCACCACCCTCCTAGTGAAATACTCATGTTAAGCTTAGCTGAGGCTTCTAGTGGTTTGTTTCTTTGGTTTTTAATAATAGTATTTGTCCCCCCCCCAATACCACATTAACATTTTATTTCAGTGTGTGGGAGAAAGTACTCAGGACACCGTATTAAGGTGGGGTGAGGGTCCTCATCTTCCAGTGAAGTCAGGAAACCCAGCACCTGGTGGGATCGAGCCCTTAGCTAGTAGAGGGAAGGATAGTCACTGTGATGTTTGTTACTTCCTCACTGTTCTGCAGTGAATTATGCTTGTGGCCTGGCAGTTGTTTACGCTATTTGGGTAAATGCACCAGACATTGAAAAAATGTAAGTTTTTGGAAGCTGTCTTCTATTCTCAGCCATCAGCGAGTAAATAAAAGTACAGCTCTCCAGTAGTTTGCTCACTGGGCCATTTGCTGGTATCCTTAGCTTAGCTTCTCTCATTACAGTCCTTCTGCACCATGTCCTTCATTGCTCAGGCTTAAAAGTTGGTCCGATCCTTTATATCTTGCGCCTCCTGATAACACTCTTGAGATGGGGGGGTGGGTTAATAATATCTTTATGAGGAGGAAGTGGGATATTTATAGTTGCAGCCCTGCCTGCCAAACTGGAGCTTGAGGACGCTGGCTGAACGTGAGGCCAAGTTCCTCACTATGATTCAATATGCTGCTGGCTTTACGACAGCCTGCGCAAGGACTCACTGTGTGCCGCACTAACAGGCCGCCTGTGCTTTTCCCAAGGTAGCAGAAAGAAATTCCCCAGAGTAGTTGGGGAAGCCTAGAGCTTGACCCGAATTACTCTGACTAAGTGTATGATTCTTTCAAGCATAAATATAAACTAGGGCCAGATCGAGTCATCTTGGCGAGAGGCCGGTAGGAATTGGAAGGGGCCTGCCAGGCAGGAAGGGTTTGTAGGGCTGAACTGACGGAGGGTACATCTACACTGCACACTCCCCACAGCAGTGTGTAGAAGAGATATACTGCATCCCCCCCCCCCACTAGGGCTGCCAAGTCTCCTGGTGTTGCCGAAGTCTCCCAGAATTGGGCCCGATGGCTGCAAAAGAATCTGGGGATGTTTTTGGGAAGTCTGGTGGCGCAGCCAGGCTAAGGCAGGCTTGCCTGTCCCGCCCTGCTTCTTTAAGTGGCTGGCATGTCCCTGCAGCTCCTAGGCCAGTGGTTCGCAACCCTTACCAGATGGGGACCCATTTTGACAATCCAAGAAGACCTGATGACCCAAAGCAATTCAAAAACAGGGGGAGGAGGGAGGGCAGAGCCACCTGGGGAGACACTCGGCCACCCTTTTGAAATGTAATGGCGACCCATATTTGCGACCCATAGGGTGTAAGCATGGTAGCATATACTGAAGGGAGCAGAGGAAGTTAACTCCGCTCCCAGCTGTATGGATCTCCACATGGAGCCTAGCCAGTTCTGTGCTCCACGCATGGTCCTGCTCCCAAAGCCCCTTCCCTGTGGAGCAATGGTAGATAGACTTGGTGAGGGAAGAGGTCACACAACATGGGAGGAACTCAGTGAGAGGTAACTTGTGGCCTGGCAGAGGCCACAGAGATGCAAGGGATGGTTCAGATTTACGCCAGGAGCCCTCCCTTCTTTTCCTCCCCCCTCTCAAGATGCTGAAATTCTAGTAACATAAACAGGAGGTGGGGGGCAGGAAAACAGGTGCATGGATTAACATCAAGCAGCCAGCTCTGGCAGTCCTTACTTGGGCTGAATTCCCATTGCACACAGTGGAAGTTTTTGCCCAAACAGGAACTGTGAGCTTTGGCTCAGAGATGGTGACAGGAAGGAACAGAGTCCTGGGAGAATGTCAAAGAAGAATGGGACATGATGTGAGCTCTTAGGCCTGATCCAGAGATCCCTGATATATCTACGGAAAAATTCCTGTGGACCTCAACAGGCTCTGGATCAGACCTGCAGACACAAAAACCAGGCATATGCTAAGTAATAGCCCCTTCTTGCCTCCTTTCCGCCCTCCCCATTTCTTACTAAAATATTTGAAGGCCACATCCTGTTCACTGTAATCCCCAAGGTAGTTCCATTAAGGGCAATGGATCTGCTTGCGCCACTAAGGCAAGCAAGGTTCAGCCACGTATCTTACATGATCCTGTTAAAGTCTAACCAAATGTTGGAAAATTTCAAACCAGAAAGGGTCTGGCAGCAGGTCCAGGTGGGAGTGGAGGCTATGAAATCCTAGTAGAAGGGTGATAACGTCAGACTCAATTAGGCTTCTTTAATACTGATCTCTGGGGTAATTATTTTTATTGCAGGGTTTATGTGATATGATTAAAAATGCCCTTCCCTTGAGCGGCTGAAGTAGGTTAAATCCTGGGGATTCTTATCTGTATCCAGAACAACAGCTTGCTCTGTGTTTGTGCTGTTGATTCAACACTGGGCATTGGTATTTCTTTTCATTTTGAGTCTGATTCTCAGCTGAGATCCGGCCCCTTTGTGAGTTCCAAGCAGAGCTCATTAAGAGGCTGGTAGGACCTTCTCCTAGTGTGTGTGGTGAACTCCCCACTCCTGTCAAGATGTCGAAAGGGGCCACCTGTTATCACCCCTCAGCCTGTGGCCAGGCCCAACCAAAGAGTTTGCCGGGACCAAGGCAGCATGTTGTGGTTGGTTGCACCATGTGACCGGGCGGCTTCCAGCCAGGGCAGTGAGTGGGCGGGCACCGGGTAGCGCGGGGTCCTGAAGGTGCAGGGCCCAAGGCAACTGCCTTGCTCGCCTTTCCCTAAAGCTGGGCCTGCCCATGGCATAGATTCCACCAGATGCCAGCCCTCGAATGTCCTGATTTCCTCACTGAGCGGGGCTCAAATGCAGGACCAGATTTGGCCCTCTGAACTGTATGCAGCTAACCAGAATAATGTTTAAAGTTTATTAAAGAACATGAGTGAACAACCATCTGGTGAACAAGTAACAGTCAGTTTTCCCATTCAGAGAGTGTGCACTAAAGGCTTTCTGCATTCTAAGTTCACATAAAATCTCACCTTCATGTAGATACTGGCACCTAGTATTTAAAAAAATCACACTCTTAATGTAAGACTACACCATCATTGACACACCTCTAGTCTCTTGCATCCCAGGACTACAACTCTAACATCAGTTTCCTACCTCTCACGGCACCCACATGAGGAAATTATTATGCACATCTGTGAAATCTGGAAAAGTGAAACCGAGAAATGGATTGACCTGCTTGAACTCAATGAATGTGTCAGATCTCTGTCCACTAGAGAACTTTCCTAGCCAGAAGGGAAATATTTCCTTGGTAAAATGAAATACTGCCAACTAACATCCTACATCACAGGCTCCTTGCAAATTACCTATTGGGATGTGAAACAACGTTCTGCTATGACATTGGAGATTGCAGGAGGGCGCAACAAAGTTTTACATGTTAGTTAGTTTTTCGCTTTAAGTTACGCAGTTCTGTCCCACTGTATTTTTTAAGGCCAAGTATTCCCTAAAAAGTTAGGTTGACTCAGTTGTGCCGTTCAGCAGTGTGAAAAATCCACACGGATGAGTGCAATAGTTAAGTCAACCTAACTCTTAGGCTGTGTCTACACTGGCATCCCTTCCGGAAATGTAGCACATCGCAATTGCAAATTCCGCGGGGGATTTAAATATCCCCCGCGGGATTTGCATTTAACATAGCTGCCGCTTTTTTCCGGCTTGGGGAAAAGCTGGAGAAAAGCGCCAGTCTAGACGTTATTCTCTGGAAAATAAAGCCTTTTCCGGAGGATTTCTTATTCCTACTTGAAAAATAAATTCCATCACTGGAGCTACACTGATTTGCTCTGCAGCTATCACGATTCCATCGTTATCATCATTTCAAACCCCAGATCTTCAGCTAGGTCGTAAGCACTTCTCATTCAGAGCTCTGTGAAATTACAAAGTGCTTTAGTTTGTAATGAATTAAGTAACATCTGTAAAGTATTTTGTAGATGGAATGCAGTAAGGAAGGGCTAACTACAACATTCCCGCTAATCTTTTGCATCCAACGTACAGATGTTTTTTCATCCATGTGCGGAATACATTTCTTTCATTGTGCGCCATCACTAGAAACACAAACCTAGTGTGTGTTCTCTGCTAATCGGCTGGGCAGAATTTGGATCTCTCCTGAACAGCTGCACAAGTACACAGCTTACAGGGAACACAGGTTAAGTATTACTATTAAGTTTCAAAACAAAGCTGTTTGAGTTATCTGAGCTTAAAGAAAGTATCTGAACAATTTCTGACAGATGAAAAACTTAATTTCTGATGCTCAAACAATTCACTAAGTTGGAGACCTTTTTGAGCAAAGCATGAGAGAAAATACAGTAAGGGGGAAATAATTTTGTGCTTTCAGAGATCTACTTTCTATGACTATCAGCCTAATCAATCGTTATGCATCTTGGGGAAAAAAATACGTTGGGGCAGAAAACAAACACAGGAAACTAGCATAATTATGCTGAAGAATGCTGACATTGTGGGATAATAATACTTTGCCCCTTTTCTAAATTGCTTTGTGAACCTTGTGTGAAAGTTGCTAGATAAGTAAAAAAGTATTATCACAAAAATGGTCTCATTTTACAATCATCCTGTAGCAGTGATTTTATGTGATTGGTTACTAAAAACAGCATCTTTCCTTTTCAAAGTTATAAGTAGCTGTGTATACGGAAGTAGAATATAAGTGAAAACTCCATTTTCATGATAGCCTTGCTGCTGCGGAAGTACTCTATTCTCTGCTGATGGGATGTTAGTTACTTGCTCATTTAAAAATGGTGAACTCCAATTGGTTGGTGAACTCCAGTTGGTTACCAATTGGTTACCAAACAATGGATGATTCTACAACTGTGTTCTAAGTGCTCAAATATCACAGTGAAGGGCACAGTCCAAGGAGCAAAGTCGAACAGGGTAGACTATGGCAGGTGGGCTGTGTGGAACTTCCTCAAAAGTCATTTCCTGCGGGCATTCCCCATACCACCTTTTCATTCATGCATTACGTAATGCTTCCTCCTTCATGCACCAACTAAAGAAAGAGGCATCACAAGTCCCTGAATCACATGTTAAAACTCTGCATAAATCTGCACATCTTCACAGCTTCTTTGTCAGGCACAACTTAATTTTTCCTGTGAAAATGTCACAAAGCAAAAAATTCTGCCCCTGCTAACTAGTGGCGTGGTCCAGTGTTTTTTCTGACTCATCAGTCCCTGTTTGCTGTTAAAAAGGAGATAAAAGCAGAAAGACCTCAGTACAGCTGTGCCTGTCTTCGGGTGAAATCCTGCTCCCGTTGGAGTCAGTGGCAAAATTCTCACTGGCTGTACTGGGATGAGGGTCACTCTTCCGAACCTTCTTCTGTTCAGTGTACTGTCCTGATAGGGCTATAAATAAAGTAAATCAACAGCCTATTATCTTACGCAGTGCATTGCCTAACTGCATAACCACTCACAGTACCTACCCATGACCTTTAAAGTAATTTCACTTTTGGGTCTTTTTCTTTATACACTGGCAACTACAGCTTTGTTACAGCAGCGCATTTTGATACCTGGAGGCATGCTCAGATCTTCAGCTTATTGAGTAACATAGGGAACAAATGAAAACCAACTTCTTTTCCTTATCATACTCCAGTAGGTCCCTGCTGTGTCTGTTAACTGCTTCTGCTCTTGTTTTCAAAGTCAATCCTGTGTCCACTCAAATGGCTCCTTTTCTGTCCTTTTCTTAATAAATCTGCCAGGCCTTTCCTTCACTTTTGATTTTTTACTTTGTGTAAAATTGAATTGATCAGTGTTTGTTTATTTTTTTTAAATGACAATGAAAATGGGTGCAAAGAATTAAGTGCACCTCTTTCTGGATAGCAGCAGGTTTAATATTGGGGGAACATCAGGACAGAAACAAAGGATCACACAGAGAAAAGTAAAATCAGTTTCATGCTGGGCTTTGGCAGTGATTTAAAAGGGCCCAGAGCTCCGGCTGCAGCTGTGGTAACAGCAGTGGCAGCTGGGAGCACTAGGCCCTTTTAAATTGCAGGGCCCTGGGGCAGCTGTTCCTTTTGCCCTCCCCCCAATCAGCAGCCTGGATTGCCTTACTTTACCAGACAGCCTCAGGTTTATCCTGGGCCTTGGTCTCATGCTACAGAGTTGGGTGGATGCTTATCTTGACCTCACTCTATAAATACATTAATATTTTGCTCCTGCTGATGTGGCTGGCCCACTCTACTAGGCCCGCTAACGATGAGGGCAAAGAAGGTAGTTGCCCTCTTTGCCTGGAGATTCAAAAGGGCCCTCCTGGCTGCTGCCGCCAGTCCTACAGTACTGGCGGCAAACTGCATTCAGGCCCCTTTAAATCGCCACCGGAGTGCTGCACAGGATGCTCCCACGGCTCCAGGAGACTCTGTGGGCTGGGAGAGGGTGTGGTGCGGTGCGCTCTGAGTGGCTTTGAGGGCTGGCTGCCCCAGCCCTACCCCCGCTGCCCGATGTCCCACCGCTTCTGGGAGCAGGGCCTCTCACCTTGCCTAGGGGCCTGCCAAGCTTGTGGGCCCCCTGGCTCTCCGGATTTAACTTCACCTCCACAAGCCGTGTAGAGTCGCTATCCCAGAATGCCCCACACTGTTCAGTTGGTGCAAGTGCTCCTGGTGAGAATGTATGCTGCTGACACAAGGAGCAAAGCGCACACACACACACACACACACACACACACACACACACACACACACACACACACACGTGATGTAATTACCATGGCAGTCAACTTTAATTTTGTACTGCACTGTAATGGGGCTCACACTGCGCCCCCAGGTATTTGGTTCCTTGGGCCCCCCCTTCAATGAGTCATGGACACTTCAGTTTGTTGCAACACCTACGCTCTTTATTTTTGGTAGGTTTCACCAATTCCCAAATAAATACAGTTTCACGGCTACTTTGTCTACAACAGGCCTGCCCAGCAATAGAGTAGGAAGCTGGCCTGTCTGATTCCCCTCCTCCCTTCTCTGGCTTCCTCCCAGCCTTTGTAGCTCTGGGCTAATGAAGCTGGCAGGTACAGTCAGTTACCAGGCAGGCACACAGCTATTCACCCAGCCTCAATCTGTTCCCCTTCATTGGGGCTGGAGTGGCCGGAACTGACTAAAGGCATCCTGACTAGCACCCTGCCACAGTAGACATGCTCTCAGACTAATTTGTTATTAACAGAAATAACATCTAGCTAGTGTCAGGTATTGTGTTTTCTCAACATAATCAGTATATTCATGTATTGGAGTGGTTTAAAATTCAGGCAAACCTTCAAAACCAAATAGTAGCTTTTGTAGAACTTGGGAAATGTTGGCAACATTTTGTAAAAACTGAAACTGAAGGGCTGTATAAATATGGGAAAATTCTGCCCATTCTTTGTTGTTTGCCTGCAAACCTGTCTGAAGCCAGCTGGAGTTGCAGGCATGTAACTAATGGCAGTCTGGTGCTACTATATTGGAGCTCCCAAGCATTCAAAAACCATTAGCTAAGCCCTCCTAGTATCATGACAGTGGCTTAAAATAATATATATATTTTCAAAAATAGAGAAAAAAATTAAAATGTATATTTTGAGCCTTTAGCTGGAAGTTGTCTCACCGCACTGTGTGTGGACAGGGTCAAAAATCGCTCTTCACCGCACTTGCAAAAGTGCAGGATTCACTGACCCTGTCCTGATCCTTGTGGTTGGACTGCTGTCATTTGGCCCCTCTCCATTCTGCCCTCTTATTACTAGTCCCTCTCTCTCTCCCCTCATCCCTGCCCCCCACAGCCCACCCTACATTCGCTTCATGTTTATATTTGGATGTGTGGGGTTGCCAACAACCCGATAAGTTGTGTGCTTGAGCGGCCACTTAGAAGAGAATCAAATGCTGCCTAGATAATTAACTGAGTTTTTTGTTTCTATTGATGGTGCACATTTGCATCTGTCTCGGTGCACATTAAAACATTATTTTGCACATGGATGGGAAAAAATCCTCTCATGGATGGAAAAGATTAGAGGGAATATATTGGTTGTCAATGTTAACCAGTATTGCCAACTTGTGTAATTTTTTTCATGCATCTCACTGCATTAGGCTTTTTTCCTGAAAGCCTGTTCCTTGCAAGCGAGTGATTATACAGAAATCTCAGCTTTCACTGAAGGAAAAAAATGGAGCTACTCATTCTCATGGTGGCAGAGAAAAGTTTGAAAACATGGACACTGTGCTCAGATACCAGTTGACAATGAAAAAGAACCCACATCTATTCTTTTCTTCCGATCTTGAAGCCAGTCTCTTAATTTTGAAAAACTTAAACAATGAATAGTCTAGCAGCACCTTAAAGACTTAACAAAACATGTAGATATTATCATGCGCTTCTGTGGGCGCAATACACATCTGTGAGGTGGGTTGTGCCCATAGAAATGCATGATACCATCTACATGTTTTGTTAGTCTTTATGGTGCTGCAAGACTATTTTTTGTGTTTTTTCCAGTTAGACTAACTTGGCTACACCTCTGAAGCTCTTAATTTTGAGGCACTTGTGATTTTCTGAAGGCAGGGAATTGACAATACTGTGGGGGCTTGTAGGCCCAGATCGTAATCGAAATCATTGAAAGTTAGGCACCTAAATTGCTTTGAAGATCTGGGCCACACTGCCCATTGGAGCAGCAATCACTGTGTGACAGGAATATTAGCCTTTCTCACCCTCATGCAGGTCAAGTGACTAGGAATTGGACCTAAAGTTAATGCCCCTGTCACATAACAGAGATCAATAGTCACTCGTCTCCCCCGTTACAGGTACAGATATTCTCCTTGCACAGGCAACTTCCTTTTCTTCTTGACCTGGTTTTATTTTCCTGAATGTCTTTAAACTGTTTTACTTTACTCAGGGATCTGGCCAGTCCTAATCCATGTATAAAGCTTTGTAATTTTTACTTTAATTATGGCTTTATCTTATCCTTGATTGCTTTTTGCATGGCCTTTTTTATTTTCTATTTCGAGGGCACTTATTGCTCAGTAGCCCATAGAACCCTTAGGCATACTGTGGATTTAGCTTCCCATTTCCCCAGCACATCCTTGCCCTCTGCTGCTTGAAACCATTCTAGTCCATTCAGCCTTTCCCTTATGCCTCAGTAATTTTCTACCTTGACATTCACTGTCCTCACACTTTCTCTTTTTAAGTTTCACATTAGCCCAAATTATTCCTTGCAGATAAAACTGTAAAAGTCAGGCCCAGTCTACTCTGCTTGCACACTTGCAAGGCTCAACACATTTTCGTAAGAACAGTGGTGATCATGGCCAGCATTTCTCAGGGCCCACCTGAAAACCTTGGGCAACCAAGTGCTTGGTTTGTCCTGCTGGTGCCAGGAACAGCTCACACCGTCTTCTTTTATGCATGGAGGGTGGGAAAAGAGCCTATCGGTATGGCTCAAATTTCGTAGGAGCAGGGGATTAGGCTGAATTTAAATGGTACCTTTGTTATCCTTTCGAGCAAGTGGAAACCTCTGTGTGAGACCTCCATGCATTTGGGGACTCTGTCAATGCACTACATGGGATTTCCTTGTGGTTCGTACAGTTGTGGTTTGAGAGAACATGTCCCTAATAATTAACCACATATAGAATGGGAAGTGACTGTCTAGGGAGGAGTACTGCAGAAAGGGATCTAGGGGTCATAGTGGACTACAAGTTAAACATGAATCAACAGTGTGACACTGTTGCAAAAAAAGCCAACATGATTCTGGGATGCATTAACCGGAGTGTTGTGAGCAAGACACAAGGAGTAATTCTTCTGCTCTACTTTGCACTGATTAGGCCCCAGTTGGAGTTTTGTGTCCAGTTCTGGGCACCACATTTGAAGGAAGATGTGGAGAAATTGGAGAAGGTCCAGAGAAAAGCAAGAAAAATTATTAAAGGTCTAGAAAACATGACCTATGAGGAAAGACTGAAAGACTTGGGCCTGTTTCATTTAGAAAAGAGAAGACTGAGAAGGGACATGATAGATGTTTTCACATATATAATAAGGGTGTTTCAAGGAGGAGGGAGAAAGATTATTCTCCTTGGCTTCTGATGATAGGACAAGAAGCAATGGGCTTAAGTTGCAGCAAGAGAGGTTTAAGTTGGACATTGGGAAAAACTTCTTGTCAGGGTTATTAAACACTGGAATAAAGTGCCTAGGGAGGTGTGAAATCTCCATCACTGGAGCTATTTAAGAGCTGGTTAAAGAGGCATCTGTCAGGGATGATCTAAAACGGTGCTGTTGTGAGGGCAGTGCACTGGATTCGATCTCTCAAGGTCCCTACCAATTATAGTATTCTGTGATTCTCTGATCTTCTAGGAATTAAATTATTTCCAAGCTCCTCTGATAGCTTCCCTTCCCCAACACAAGCACAATGAGAAACTAAGCGAATGTGATACAGGGTATCACACACAACAAAATTGCCCCATATGAAAAGCAAATCTTGATCTTTGCTCACCTCCCAATTCTCTTACCTTGTTGCTGTCTCCATTGTCTCCTGTCTTCACTCTCCATTCTTCATCTTTTACCATTCTATCCTCCCATCTAGCAAAATTCCCTTTCTCTCCCACTTCTTAGACATATAGGCTGTGTCTACACTGGCACCTTTTTCCGGAAATGCTTAAAACGGAACAGTTTTCTGTTATAAGTATTTCCGGAAAAAGAGCGTCTACATTGGCACGATGCTTTTCCGGAAAAGCACTTTTTCCGGAAAAGCGTCCGTGGCCAATGTAGACGCGCTTTTCCAGAAAAAAACCCCGATTGTCATTTTCGCGATCGGGGCTTTTTTCCGGAAAACATTACTGGGCTGTCTACACTGGCCCTTTTCCGGAACAGTTTTCCGGAAAAAGGACTTTTGCCCGAGCGGGAGCAGCATAGTTTTTTCTGGAAAAGCAGCTGATTTCTTACAGTAGATCGTCAGTGCTTTTCCGGAAATTCAAGGGGCCAGTGTAGACAGCTCGCAGCTTATTCCGGAAAAGCGACTGCTTTTCCGGAATAAGTGGCCCAGTGTAGACACAGCCATCAGGTTGGAAGAGACCTCAGGAGGTCATCAATTCCAACCCATGCTAAAAGCAGGACCAATCTCAGCTAAATCATCCCAGCCAGGGCTTTATTAAGGTGGGACTTAAAAATGTCTAGGGATGGAGATTCTACCACCTCTCTAGGAAACCCATTCCAGTGCTTCCCCACCCTCCTAGTGAAATCGTTTTTCATAATATCCAACCTAGACCTCCCCCACAGTAGCTTGAGACCATTGCTCCTTGTTCTGCCATCCGTCACTACTGTGAACAGCCTCTCTCCAGCCTCTTTGGAAACCCCTCTTCAGGAAGTTGAAGTCTGCTGTCAAATCCCCTTTCACTCTTTTCTTCTGTCGACTAAATAAATGCAAATCTGTCACCTCGCCTCCTAAGTCATGTGCTCCAGTCCTCTAATCTATTTTTTGTTGCCTCTGCTGGACTCTCACCAATGAGTCCACATCCCAGAATTGGATGCAATAATTCACATATGGCTTCACCAATGCCAAATAAGGGGAATAATCACTTCTCTAAATCTGCTTCAATCCACCCCTTCAAGAAAGTCCTTCTCCCTTATTTATTTCCATGGTTTTTTCTTTAACCCTTATCTCCACAGTATTCAAGCAGCCCAGTCATTAATTAGTTTATCCTCACAGCAGCCTTGTGAACTAGGCAGGCATTCTTCTTAATTTACAGATGTGGGACAGAAGTCAGAACGATCAACCACGTGACTTGTCTGAGATCACATGGGGAATCTGTTAATGAGCCAGGAATACAAGTTACACCTTTCAAAGGGCATATTATGAACATTAATGATTGACTCACCAACCCTGCTCCCTGCAGGGTAGATTTTATGATTCCCATTTTAAATTCTTGGAAACTGAGGTACAGAGAGGTTAAGTGACTTTCCTCAGGCTACAGGTGAGTCCATGGCAGAGCTCTCTGGTTTCCATTGTCAGTGTCTGACTACTAGATAATTCTGCCTTGAATAGGGGATAAGACGCATGTAGAAGATAAGCAAGGAGTAAAGGTAAGAATGAAGAGAGTAAAGACAGTGAAAGGGGGTGGGAAGAGAGAGAGAGAGAGAAGGACATTGGAAGAAGTATGAAACATAATGATTTCTCATGCTGTCAGGGGAGGGATTTTCTTCTTTCTTCAGTGTTACCCCTCACCAGATCATGTGTGGGATCAGCTGCTACTAAAACCTCAGTTGAAGCAATAGTTGTTTCTTGTCTGGATTTTTGCAAGGGGCCTTTTGCTAGGCTCCCTGCTGTTTCTGACTTCACTCTTGATGGGCCCTCTGGAGTTATGCAGCCGGGTTAATTTTCTGTTTTCCCATTATTTTCACATTACTTCAGTGTTCATTCAACCACACGCTGGCTCATTCCTTGTAGCTACTGATTAACGCCAAAACGTTGCTATTGACATTTGCTGGTCTGAAAACTTCAAGTCTTCTTTGTTTAAGGGAACTGACTTGTGAGTACTTCCTAGTGCAAGTTTGTGAAACTCATTCTGTCGGGAGGATCAAACTCTATAGTTAATTATAGCCTGTGAACTGGCATCTAAATTAGGATCATGCACCCCCCTCAAGCCACAGCCTCTCATATCAAAGAGATTGTTCACAAAAATTAAGGGCAAGATATGGCATTGATGTGGTAACTAAGGTCTTAATTATCATTGTTGTTTGTTTGAAATTTTTATTGTCATGTTCAAAATCATGCAGTGCGCAAATGTGCTCATTTAAAGGTAAATGGTATTTTATGGTCATAAATCTATCAACTGCAGGTCCTGAAAAGTGTAGACTTATCTTAGGAGGCTGTTTTTGAATAGCTTATTCTCTGTCCCAATGAAGATTTAGGCTCTGTAGTGGTTCAGGGTAGGCCTATAAGCAGTGGGGTTCCTTCCACTCAGAGTCTGTGGGAGATCAGTCCACCTCACTACATATGGGGGTGTCATCTCCTGTGGGGAATTAGTGGCACAGCAAGAAACTACAGCCCGGGCATGTATTCAGGGTCGAGCAGACAAGCAGGTAGGTAGCCCAGGCCTTCAAAGAGGGTGGGGCAGTGGGTCTCTGTCTTGGGGCTGTAGTCAGAACTGAGCAGCAAATAGTTATAAAGTTTGCTGGCCATCAGTCAGTGCAGGGCAACAAAAATTTTGTTTAGACCAAGCAGCAAGGGGTTTAGGCATAGGTGATGTGTGGGGGTGCATTAGGGTCATGTGCACACCATGGAGGAGAAGGAGGAGCAAAGGATTATATCACATCACTCTCAGGCAGCCTCTGGTCATGTCGCCTGGGAAAGAGAGAAGAGACACAGCACTGCTTGAGAGAGAGTTTCCAAGGGCACCGTTTGTGGGAGGGGCCTGAAAGGGTCTGTACTCTCCCCTCTCCCAAAGCCTGAACCCCTGCATTTCATATTTAAGGTCTGCTTATAGCACAGACATTAGCTCCGGAGGCAGCTCTTAACTACAACTTGCTCCTGGGTTTGGGGCAGGAAATTTGTTTATAAACAGAGGGAGGCAGTGTGATTAAGACAGCAAAAGGCTGAGCATTCAAGCAGTTGAGGGTTGCCAGATGGTTTCACCAAAAATACTGGATACACTTCACATTACATCACAATCTACATTACATCTTATTTAGAAAATACCAGACATTTATATTTTCTCAGTTATATTTTCTCAATTCGTTTCCCGAACAGAAAGCTCAAATACTGGACTGACTGGTTCGAAACCGAACACCTGGCAACCTTACAATTGAAGGATCATTAGATGATCATGAGTAAATAGTGGGGTGTTCCAGGGAGCTGCATTTGGACCACTTCTGTTCAACTTACTCAAATGATCCTGGAAAAGGGGTAAATAGTGAGGTGACAAAATTTGCAGATGATAGAAAACTACTCAAAATAGTAAAGTCCCAAAGCTGACTGTAAAGGGTTGCAGAGGTATCTTATAAAACTAGATGACTAGGCAGCACAAGGGCAGAGGGAATTCAGTATTGATTAATACAAAGTAAAGCACATGGAAAAATATAATCCTAACTATACATACAAAAATAATGGGGTCTAAAATAGCTGTTACCACTCGAGTGATCTTAGAGTCATTGTGGATAGTTCCCTGAAAACATCTTCTAAATGTGCAGTGGCAGTCTAAAAGGCTAACAGAATATTGGGAATCATTAGGAAAGGAATAGATAAGAAGACAGAAAATACCATATTGCCTCACATCTTGAATAATGCATGCCGATCTGGTCTCCCCATCTAAAAAAAAGATATATTGGATTTGGAATTGGCACAGAATAGAAAACAGAAATGATTAGGGGTAGGGAACAGCTTCCATATGAGGAGAGATTAACAAGACTGGGACATTTAAACTAGGAAAAGAAATGACTAAAAGGTGGGGAGATATATTAGAGGTCTAGAAAATCATGAATGGTGTGGAAAAATAGAATAAGGAAATGATATTTGCTCCTTCATTAATATACCACAAGAGGTTCAACCAATGAAATTTATAGGCAGCAGATGTAAAACAACAACAAAAAAAAATATTTCTTCATTGTCAACCTGTGGAACTCTTTGCTAGGGGATGGTGGAAAGGCCCAAATTATAACAGGGTTATGGGTGCAGGTGGGGTGGTAGACTTTTTTTGCCAGTGCTGGCCCTCCGGCCTCACTAGTCCCCTGTTCCACCTCTGTTGGGGGAAGAGGCAGGATAGAGGTGGAGCAAGGGTGGGACAGGGGTGGAGAACGGGTGGGGAGAGGCAGAGCTTGGGAGGAGGGAGGTTGTTCCAGACCTTCCCTGGGCTGGGGTGGGGGGACCTTGCCAGTGCCCCCTTTGGCATCTTCCTCACAAGTTGCCTCTGGCTTCAGGCATCTTGGCTCTGGCTCATGGCCAATTGCTGACTCCTTGGCCTCAAAAGGGGAAAACTGCCACCCCAGGGAGTGCAGGCCCACCCACTTTCACTGTGTCAGCAGGGATTGGCCACCGGGTCACAACACGCTGACTTCCACAAATGGTGCTGCAGTGAGACTGAGGTCGACTGATTTAGACCTCTCCTGACCTCCCCCTTGGGGTGCACTTGGCCCTGCAGAGGCTAGTTCAGATCGCCCAGATAGTAGGCCTGGGGTAGTGGTGGCAACTTCTCCGTGGTCAGGTCGGTGTACAGCTCCAGCGGCTTTGGCCAGTACCCAGCTGCACCGGGGTCGGCAGCAGTCTCCCAGCTGGGGAGCAAATAGGAAGCTTCTCCAGCGGTAAGTATCCCAACTGAGCCTTCAGAATCACCTTTTATATTTCCTGTCCTACCCACTGATTTCTGGTGGGATGGGTGAGTATGGCCTGGCTCCACCAAAAGGGCTCTGTGAAGGGTTCCTCCCGCTCTGGGTCCGTGGAGGCCAGGCAACCCTGCTTCAGGCCACTATTTCTGCCTTCACTTCCTCTTCATTCCCCACCCTCTTTTCTTGTTTCTTTTCCTCTCTTTGTTTTTCCCTCCTTCCCTCCCTCCCCCCATTTCATTTCTCCCTTGTTGCACCTTTCAGACCCAGTGACTTATCTTACCTTTTCCCATTCCAGTCACTAAGACGATAAGCAACAAAATCACTAATGCTGATTTGTGAAGTGTTCTTTTGCTCCACCCCGGGCCCACCATGGTTGGGGTCACTTCAGCCCAGCTGGAGCAACCCGTGGCTGAGCTGGTAGGGGAAGAGCGCAATCCAGCTCGGTCACGGGGGGGGGAGGGGGGGGGGCGGGGAGAGCCACTCTAGCTCAGCCAGGGCCGCTCTAGCCCATTAAACATAATTATCTGGTTAACTTAACTGGATTTTAGATCCCTATTTCATGGTTATTCAGCATATACTTTTGCACTGGCTAAATATTCCTGTTTTCACTTTGGAAGGTCAACGGGATGTATTCAGCTCGTTAGAGGCTGTTGGTCTTTATTCAAAGTTGTATGTAAACAGTTATTGTTACAGAGGGAATGACATTTTATCATTTCGTAAAGGGTTTTGTATTTATATTTTGGCTGTGGCTGCCATCACCTGTTAGTGTAGGGAAAATATGGTGTCTAGCACACTGGGAATCTGATCCTGACTGTTGCCTTTGGACTGTAGTGCCAAACAAATTAATAATAATCACTGCAACGAGCAGTAAGATAGCTGCATGATGGATACTCTATCGATAATATATTATGAGTATATGAAATAATTAGCAGCATGCTGGCATCAGACCCTTTAAGTACTATATCAGACTCTCTTGGCATAGTAATTCCAACTAGAGCAGCGTGGAAAGCAAAAGTTACATGAAAGTCACATGATTCCCTGCAGCTCAAACTCCATTGTGGGCTAGTGTACACAGTGGATAGATTGGGAAGTGGACAGTGGCCACGCAGATGTGTCCTACAAGAGACTCATAATCAAGGTAGCCGTGTGGAGGCTAGTTGCCAAGCTAACCGAGTAGAACTACTGAAACAATACCTGTTAGTGGGTTCACAAAGTAAACACTTTGTTGCACATAAAGTGAAGCGAGCGGTTGAAGTTGCCAAATGTTTTAAGATCAGGCTTGTGAGCATTTCTTTTAACCCCTCGTGGCTGTTTGGTTCGAACATATTTGTTTCCCTCCTTATTTGCTATTTGCACAGATGGGCTTTTGTTTCCACAGACGTTTGGAGAATGGCTGTTTATAGAATCATAGGAATGGAAAGAACCTCAAGAGCTCATCAGGTCCAATCCTCTGCATTCAAGACAGGAACAAGCACCATCTAGATCATCCCTGACAGATGTTCATCTAACCTGCTCTTAAAAATCTCCAATGATGCAGATTCCACAACCTCCCTAGGCAATTTATCCCAGTGGTTAACTACCCTGACAGTTAGGGCATTTTTCCTGTTGTCCAACCTGAACCTCATTTATTTCAGTTTAAGCCCATTGCTTCTTGTTTTATCATCAGAGGTTAAGGAGAATAATTTTTCACCCTCCTCCTTATAAAAGCCTCTTAGACACTTGTAAGTTGTTATGATGTGGCCTCTCTGTCTTCTCTTTTCCTGACTAAACAATCCCAGTTCTTTCAGTCTTCCCTCATAGGTCATGTTTTTTAGACCTTTAATTATTTTAGTTGCTCTTCTCTGGATTTTCTCTAATTTCGCCACATCTTTCCTGAAATGTGGTGCCCAGAAATGGACACAATACTCACGTTGAAGCCTAATCAACACGGATTAGCAGCAGAAGAATTACTTCTCGTGTCTTGCTTATAACACTCTTGCTAATACAGTCCAGAATGATGTTTGGATTTTTTGCAACACTGTTACGTTGTTGACTAATATGTAGTTTGACTCCTCAATCCCTTTCTGCATTATTCCTTCCTAGGCAGTCATTTCCCATTCTGTATGTGTGCAATTCAACTGTCCCTAGCTTCTGAACTGGGGAGCGCAGGCTGCAGGACATGCCTGTGGGGCAGCGTTCCCTCTCAGATTTCCCATCCATGAGCCGAATGAGTTTTGTCTTATGCGCCAATAATGAGGTGATGTGAGTCTGTTTGGATGGGTGCCACTGTGGCACCCATCAGTGGAGCTCCCTCAGAGACTCTCCCAGTGCAGAGACCCTAAGCACTGCTCCCAGGTAGCACTCCCCACATCATGGGGAGAAGCTGAGAGGTGTCCCCAACCCCACTTCCCCCTCCGGGGCTGCTCCTTGTGGGAAGGAAGGTGACGCCAATACCCAGGGTTTGCAGGGAGTGAGGTGCTGGGGACGGGGCAGTAATGTGCAGGGGGGAGCCAGCAGAGTGCTTGAGGGAGAGGGGGCTCTGAGAGGGGAAGAGAGGTGCGGGAAAGGGGAAGAGGGATGCAGGGGGCCCCAGCCCCAGGAGAAGCCGCACCACAGCCCAGCTCCAATCCAGGCCTCGGGAGCAGCTGCTACACAGCAGCCCGGTTCCAGCTTCAGCAGTGCCCTCTCCACCACCACCATGTGGCCTGCCCAGGGAGCAGCCAGACAGCCACAATGCAGCCTTGACCACAACTCCAGCTCTGGGGAAGGGCTGGAGCAGACCCCTGGAGCAGCCCCAGACCCCGGTTGGAGCAGCGCCAGCCCCCGCTGCTGCCCTCCAGGTGGTCCCAGCCCTCACAACAGCTGCTGGAGCAGCCCCCTGCCGAGCAGACCAAGCTGCCTGCCACACAGCACCGGCCACTGGAGTAACCCCGTCCGCAGGAGCAGCCCTGGCCCCTGCCAGCAGAGCAGCCCCAATACCTGACCCCACAGACCGAGCAGCCCCCTGCCGCAGCTGCCTGCTCCGAGGTTCCAGCAGCTGGGCAGCCACCATGCAACCCTGGTCATAGCTCCAACCCTAAAAGGCTGGAGCTACGGCCAGGGCTGCATGGTGGTTGTCTCACTGCATCACCAGCACCTTACCTTCCAGGAGGTGGGTGGGCTTCAAATTCTTTGTGTGCACCCGCGCAGGCGCGCACCTCTGTGGGGGACTCGTTCTGTGCTGAGGATACCACTTTGCACCCTGCCCCCACGGCTCCAGCTGGCTGAGGCAGGGTCCAGTTGGAGACAAGCGGCAAACCTCCTTCTCCTTCCTTGCCCCACGTATTGCATCCAGCAGCCTTACCCGCAGTGCTGATGCCCTTGCAAGAGCCTAGGGCCGTTCCAATGCTGGTGTCGGTAGCTCTCCCATTGGTAAAGTGCTGGGTAACACAACTTTTACTGTACAGGGTGGCAGGCCCAGAGAACAACTAGAGTTGTGCCCACTCTTTTCCTGTTGAAGGAAGAAAACCCTTCATTTAAATGTCTCAGGCAGTTCTTCCTTCCTAATTTACTTCCTATGCAGATAACAACTATGAATCACACTGGTAAAAGGACAAAGTTGGATCACCCAGTCCGTCAAATTGCAACACAACAAAACAAAAACAACAAACTACACCCCCCATTTAAATAAATGCCCGTAAGTCTCTCTCTAAATATATATTATAGAGAGTTTGTGCATCTGTCTGTCTGTGAGTCTGTTTGTCCAAGAACTCCTCCTAAACAGTAAGAGTTAGGACCACCACATTTGCTGTGCCGATTCTACCTTAAAGCAAGGTTGGGGTTTGGTTGTACCAGGAAAATGGGAAGTGCCTGGACTGGGAATATTTTCCAGAATATGGAAAGGGAGAGGGCAGAGAGGAGGGATGCTATACAGCGCAGTGGCCACAGGGGGCAGCGAGTATGGGGAGACAGCTACATTGCAGAGTGACCACTGGGGATAGTTGTACCAGAAGAGGGGCCACTTGGGGTCAGGACTCTGCATATCACCAGACAAGTCAGTGCCCCTCTGCTCCAAAAGTGCTGCCAACCAGCCCCCCTGCCTCTGACCCTCAGGGACCATCCTGGAGCTGGGAAGCACAGTCCCCAGAGCTTTGCCCTACCATGGACAGGCTATAGGTGGGAGGAGGGGGAGAGGATGGCACTGGAGGTCAGGACCAGCCCCTGGAGCACTGCCCCCTGCTGGGCAGGCTGCAGGGCTGCGGGTGCAGCTGGAGACTGGGACTGTCCATGGAGTGCCTTTCTACCCTGTGGACAGGCTGTAGGCCAGGGTGTGTGTGGAGTCTTGTCCCCCACTCTCCCTGGACCAGCGCAGCTGGGGGTTGGGGCTGACCCCTGAAACCTTCCTGTGCCCCCCGAACCAGCTTCAGGGCAGAAGGAAGGGCAGTCTGGGACCTGCCCCCGGAGCACCTCCTCCAGACCAGCTGCCTCATGGGGGATTTGAGAAAGGATTGCTTTGAACATGGGCAACTATATATGTGTTGCTACATCGAAAGTGGGAAATGCACAAAGCCTGTTTATTCTAGTGAAAGACAAAAAATCTCCAAATATTGTCTCCCAATAAACTCTATCTAATGTTTGAATCCCTTTCCGTCTTTTATTAATACAAACTTTTTTCTTCCTTTTTAAAAATTACAATCATATAACTAAAGCATGCACATTTTCCTTTTATTTTCCAACCCCTCTACTCCTGCAAATCCATTAAAGACCCGAGTAATGCTGGGTAAATCTGCCAGTTTCCTGATAAAACAGCAGAACAACTTGTTCCTTTGCTGCAACACAGCTCAGCTTCTGCAAGGTCATGCTGGTCAATAACTTTCACTGGGGAAACAGTATGGTCACCCCCAAGTGTTCAAAAATCATGAGTGAGGTGCCCAAGGCTATGTCTAGACTGCAAGCCTCTTTCGAAAGAGGCTCTTTCGAAAGATACTTTCGAAAGAGAGCGTCTAGACTGCACGTTGAACTTTCGAAAAAGCGGCTTGCTTTTTCGAAAGAAAGCATCCAGTGAGTCTGGATGCTCTCTTTCGAAGAAGCCCTATTTACATTCAAGAACGCCTTCTTTTGAAAGACAAACTTTCGAAAGAAGGCGTTCTTCCTCGTAAATTGAGGTTTACCGCCATCGAAAGAAAAGCCGCGTTCTTTCGATTTAATTTCGAAAGAACGCGGCTGCAGTCTAGGCTACTTTTTTCGAAAAAACCCCTGAGTCTGGACACAGCCCAACAGCATAGGACTGGCTTAAAAATCATCAGTTGTTTTTAAAGTGGTTCTTGGGCTGTGGCTTTTGACTCTTTTGGGAGTTATCAAATCACATTCTCAAGCCTTCCTCCAGAACCACAAGGTCCAGAAACATTTTTAGTTTAAATGGAAACTGAGGTTATCATGTATGTCCATGGTTCACTAGAGCTGGGGCTTTGTGAAAACTGCCCAATGTCATGATGAGAGTTGGCACCACTAGCTGCTTCTAGGGCTTGTATTTGTTTATAACCCTTCAGTTCTCCAGTCAGAGAATGGGAACAACACCATGTCAGTGTTGCACGCAATCAGATGTCACAAATAATGACACAGAAGGCATTCTCAAGCCTTTCTGCAGCAGAGCCCGCAAATCAGAGGCAACATCTAAATTCCATCCTCGCTAAACCTGTCGCTCCAAACTGCAAACTGAGCCCAGTTTCAAAGCTCTTTGCACATGCAGTCCTGTGGTTTCACATGCCTCCATTTGTCTCTGTACGAAATTACCTACTTGATCCATGTACACTTATTTTGCATGCACTCTCCAGTAGCTTATTTTGGACAATTTGGCCTTTTAATTCCACAGGTTTTGGTTTTGTATTTAGTGAAACCAGGCTGAGCAAAGTGAAAGCTCAAGCCATGACTATTAACAATAATAAAACAACCCGTCATGGCTCTTGACATTTTAATTTTTTAATTTAGCCCCTCCCCCTTTTGGTGAATGTCTTATATCTGCGGGTATCAAGAAAACAATGGAACAAGGATGCAGAAAGAAGTAATCAGATGCATGACATGAAATATCAACTGCCTCATTTTCTTATTAGAGGGCTGCAGTTTAGCTGGCAGAGTGGAGAGGAATTGGCAAATTGGACCGGGACCTTTAATTTCACGGATGATGGAGCACTGAAGAGTGGCAGTGACACAGGCACCAGGTACCAACACACAAGAGAATGACTGGGGAGGGGAGAACGCCACTTGATGTAGATCTCTTTGGACAAAGTGTGTGTGTGGGGAGGGGGAGGTCTCTGCATATATAACAGGGGCTGGATTCACCAGGCCACTCCGGGTGTTGCTGGTGATGCAAGGCAGCCAGAGCATAGTGATGAATCTAGCCCTCCATATTTATGCATAAATTGTAATTCCCTATAGTAGAATTGTGAGGGTGCCTAATAGACAAACAGTCATTCTGCCAAGATGTTACTGTTCCCTTTATTTGACTCTATTTTGAAAATTCTTTTTTCCTTAAAGAAACCCCAGTTGAAATCCCCAAAAGATTTACCCTAGAGGTGCTGTTTTAACTTTTACAGAAGACATGCTAGTGCCCTATTTTGCTCCCATTGTGTTCTAGTTGTTTGCTAAAACCAATCCGAAAGACAAGTCGACATTATAAAATGATTTCATCAATTTGGGCTCCAGCTCTGCTTTCAGGTTCACATGGAGCAACCCGTATGCCCATGCAGAGCCCCTTGGATGCACCTGCTCAGACTCAGTTGCAGGACTGGAGTCAATGTTGTGTGTGTCCTCATGGGAATGTGGTCTGTGTCATTCTCCCCACCCTCAGAAGTGGGCCGTATAAGAGATGAATGACCCAGCGAGAGACCTTAGTTATTTAGCTCAAGCAATCAAGGTTTATGTATGTAGTGCTGTTGGGCTTGTATGGTTATACAGATAGGCTGTGTCTAGACTGGCCAGTTTTTCCGGAAAATCAGCCGCTTTTCCGGAAAAACTTGCCAGCTGTCTACACTGGCCACTTGAATTTCCGCAAAAGCACTGACGATCTCATGTAAGATTGTCAGTGTTCTTGCGGAAATACTATGCTGCTCCCATTCGGGCAAAAGTCCTTTTGCGCAAAACTTTTGCGCAAAAGGGCCAGTGTAGACAGCACAGATTTGTTTTCCGCAAAAAAGCCCCGATCGTGAAAATGGCAATCAGGGCTTTTTTGCGAAAAAGTGCATCTAGATTGGCACAGACGCTTTTCCGCAAAAAGTGCTTTTGCAGAAAAGCGTCCGTGCCAATCTAGATGCTCTTTTCTGAAAATGCTTTTAACGGAAAAACTTTTCCGTTAAAAGCATTTCCGGAAAATCATGCCAGTCTAGACGTAGCCATGGTGACTCTATTGACTGCAAAGGGAATTAAGGCTGCTGAACATCTTGCAGCATCAGGTACAGTGTATAGATGGGATGCTCTTAGAAACACAGGTAAGTGAAAAATGTAATAACGATTAAAAAAGCCAAGCTTGCTCTATTTCCTGGGTATAAATGCATGGCTAAAGTGTCTGGATAAATTAAACTGTGTGTGAAATATCATCATAGAGTATTTCAGTAACTGTGCCCCACTACCACTAGGGAGCTGTCAGAATTTCAAAGGCAAACAGAAGTACAAGGGCTGGTCCGCCAAAATCATACAGTCACACTTAACCAACGCAGCTCTCCAATGCCTGTTAGGATCCCGGAGCTATCAGTGCTACCAGATGCTCGTTCTGTTTAGCTAGACAAGGGGGCCTTCTGAAGAGAACCCACACAACTGTATTTTTAGCCCATGGACTAAAATAGTTGATTGACATATTTTTAAATTTCATTTGTCGTATTGATCTTGTTTATATTTTCTGCATATATATTTAGAATCCACATACTCAAAGTCTTCAGTCTGGGCACTTGGCATAGGAGAAAAAGCATGAGACACAAAGAGATCTTCTTACTGATTATGATTAAAGGTAGTGATTTCCCTTGTCTGAGCACCCTTTATAACAGTGGTTCTTAACCTTACTGCAGCCTGCACCCCTTTGGTTATCAAAATATGTTTTCTCACCCCTTATTAAAAATCATTGAAGTAGGTCAGTTCTTTAAACCTAAGATATATCATAAAAATCTGGCATGTCTTGCATCCCCAGAAAGGTCATCTCGCACTGCCAGGGGGTGCATGCATCCCAGGTTAAGAACCACTGCTTTATAGATACAATTGGACTATCCCTTTTTGTGGGGTTGAAGAGCAAGAACTCTTGACTATGTTGTTCAAAGTATTTACAAAGAAAACAGGTTTGAGATTAAGAATCAGGATGTTGTTTTCAACCTGCTTATTCTCCCAAAAGTTCAGGAGTGTCTAGTTGAGATTAGTCTGTTATACAAAGAGGCTGTAAATGTGCAATTCAGATCTGGATTTCAAACCCCTCGGAAGTCCAGTGACAAGTGCCTGTGTGAATGTTCATTGAGTTGGGAGATTAGGATT
Source organism: Pelodiscus sinensis (assembly GCF_049634645.1). Classification (NCBI taxonomy): domain Eukaryota; kingdom Metazoa; phylum Chordata; order Testudines; family Trionychidae; genus Pelodiscus; species Pelodiscus sinensis. The sequence goes on from NC_134716.1 coordinate 117,983,463, forward strand.
TTGTGTTGTGGTTAAATTTCTCTCTTAATCTTAGACCCACATAATATATTACTGTAAATTGAAAATCAGAACCATATGAATGAAATACCTGGAGGAGAAACCATCTGGTGAATAGCAGAGCTATGTGATAATTGTATTTATCATTTCCCCTTTGACCTACCTCATTTGTCCTTTGGATAAATCCCTGGGAAGTGTAATGAACAAACACTCCAAAACTCTGAGCATCTTTAAACTGCTGATATTTTATTTAAAAATGTCTTCCACAACAACAATTCATTCTTTCTACCAAGTATGGAACTTGTGTTACCAGATTTGCCCAATACTCTTGGATATGCTCATTTATTAGGGTTACTATTATGGGGCTGGGGCGAGGTAAATCTGTAAGGGGACTGTTAGCCCCTTACTAAAACTCTGTGGGAGTTTTTGGTTTGCCAGCTCCCAGTATCAAAAGGGGAAGGATTCATGAGAAATCAGGGCCCTGAGACTGACAGACACCCAGAGACAATGGAAAGCAGCCAACACTCCAGCTCAACCTGATTGGCAGGTTGGACAGGGCAGTGAGGAAAGCAAGAGGCCAGGCCCCATCCCCTCTGTGAGCTGGGATTGTTCTGGGTCTCTCTGAGCAAGGAGAGAGCTGAGAGACAGCTAAGAGCAGTGCAAGCTGTGTGCAGAAGAAGTTCTGCAGCAACAGAGCCAGACAGACAGCCCAAGGAGTGCAAGCTGTGTGGAGAGGCAGTTTTGCAGCAACAGAGCCAGGCACACACAGCTCAAGGAGCGCAGACCCTGTGTTGAGCAGCAGACTGGCAGTGCTCAGAGAAGCCAAAAGGGACAGAGAAGCAACGCAAGGAGCTGGAGACTGGCAAGGCAGCACAGCCTACAGCTGGGTGTGGTGAGCAGCTGGGACCAGCAAAGTGTGGGGAGAGGCTCTGGGCAGGGAGATATCACCAGCCAAGAGGCCCAGCAGGCCAGACTGGGAGAGGGGTCTGGCCACTTAGAGCTTGAGGCTGTGTGGTCACTGCCAGAGCAAGCGTGTCCAGCCTGCAGCCCCCCTGCAGCACATCCAGGGCCTCTAAGGGGCCTATAAGGAAGAGACTGTGAACTGTCCTTACACTCTGCAGGCTGCTGTTTTGATGTCCCCGTGCTACAGGGCAGGGCTGAGTGTTCTCATTTAACCATTCTCATTTTTTCCTTATTCTTTTCTCTTTAATCAGTTGATGTTTAATAAATTGTATTTGCTTAGAACCTTATGAAATGATCACCGGGCCAAGAAAGCCTGCAGTGTAAAGAGAGCACCTCGGAGTGGGGACACCCTAACTCCTGCCCCTAATGACTACAAGGTCGGGGATTAAGCCCCAGGAAACCTGGGCCCAGCCTTGTTGGGGTTTCGAGGACTCTGCTACTCAGGAGAGAGGAGGGGGAGCCCTCAGGATCAGGGAGGCTGTAGGATAAAGGAAGTGGGAGTGGGGACTCAGATCCTTTCGCTGGTCCATTTCACCGGGGTGGTATAGAAGCCAGGAAAGTTCTCCACAATAGCAGGACCATTCCCCCGCTTACATATCAGCATGCTGCTTGTGCTTTCTTGTGCTCTCATATGGAGCTGAATTCTCCCTGCTGCCAATTCCCGCTCCCACTGGAGTTCTGCAGGAACTAGGTTCCTCAGGATGGGGTTCTTCCCACATCAGCAACACACGCAGACATTCACACCCAGTAACAGAGCAAGTCTGAGAGGACTGGGTACTCAGCACTCACAAGCTGACCTCTCATACGTCCCTGGATTCAGCAGGCTGGGTTAACAGCAATGCCACACTGCACCCTCATGAGCCGTTGGACTCACTGGGCTGGATTAAACAGCACTTTAAGCTGCCATCCTCATAAGCCCCCAGGTTCAGCCCCCCTTGTCCCCACTTTCACACCACAATCATTCACTGGTAAACCGCACGATGAGCAACCCCCCAAGATTTTGGGCACTACAGGGATCATTAGCTTGGGTACAAGAAACGTTGTTACAGAGCGAATGGGAAGCCAAAACCACACCCCTTGAGCAGGGCCGGCCCGAGCCCTTTTGGCGCCTTGGGCCCGGGCGTGCGGCGCCGCCCCCGGGTGCAGGGCACATGTGCAGGCCCGCCCGTGCGCGCAGAGCCGGGTGCGCAGAGAGCCGGGTGCGCGGCTCCTGATGGCAGCTGTAAGGGACGCTGCACACTCCTTACAGCTGCTATCAGGCGCCCGCCCATGGGTTGGCACTCTGGGCAACTGCCTGGCTCGCCCATGCCTCCGTCCGGTCTTGCCCTTGAGGAGGAGTGAGTGAAAGAGAAAGAAAAAGAGAGAGAAGCAACCAGCTTAACAATGAAAGTTATTTATTTCTAAGTAGTGAAAAGCGTTACAATATTAAATCTAAATTGAAACTGATTACAAATGTTATAACAGTTTACACAGGGCAGGGTCAGGAGGCTATGCTTAGAGAGGTAGTTGCCGGGGGGCGGGGGTGGGGAGGCGAGGAAGAGAGAGAGAGATTTCACCACTCTGTGGAGATTGCACTGACTAGGGTTTCCAGATGATGATGGGAGCCGGGGGTCCAGAGGGCAGGAGATGAGCAGAGCAGAGCCCCCAGCATGATCAGACAAGAGATGAAGTCTCAATTAAACTGATGTACTTTAAATCCAGGTATCAGAACAGTTTTTCTTAGCCAGGATAGGAGTTTTTCTAGGGATAGGACAATAGTTCAAAGAGAAACAGAGGCGAGACAATAGAGACTGATCACACCTGGTTATGGGTGATATTTCTTGAACGAGCTCACAATGCAACTGGGCAGTTTCAGTATTTTGGATGCCAATAGGATTGTTACTAGAATTGGTCTGATAATGACTAATTTGGATGTGAGCAGGCCTAGGTTCATTAGCATCCGGAGCAGAGATTTCCCATCAGGCAGTGCTTCTCTGCTTTCGGTAGCCCATAGTTCACTGAGGTTCCTGCCTTGGAAGAGCTGGTCTCCGTTCTGTATGCTAATGAGATGTCCCTCTGTTCTATCTTCAATGCAGATGAGGCTGAGATGTTTCCTTAATTAGTTTAGGTGTGTCTTCTCTGGCCTGTTCATTGCTTTGTCTAATTCTAGCAGAAGCCTAGGGGAAAGGGAGAAGAATGGTTTTCCATGAATTTCACTCCCTGGCTCCCCAAGAGCACAGGGCTGGTAGGTAACACTTGCCGCCTAAATTACATTGGTGTGAGGTGTGCTGATTTTAATTCTAGATAGAAGTCCAGATAGAAGTCTCTGGAGAAGTGTCTAGTGAGCGTAAAGTAGATAAGGTTATCAAAGGTAAATGTGATTTATCGCATAGACTGTAGTTTATCATAGAGTATCACCTCTTGTAAAATGTATGGCTACGTCTACACTGGCCCCTTTTCCAGAAGGGGCATGTAAATTTCACTAGTCGTCGTAGGGAAATGCGCGGGGGATTTAAATATCCCCCGCGGCATTTAAATAAAAATGTCCGCCGCTTTTTTCCGGCTTCAAAGTTATTGCACTTTGAAGTAGGAATAAGAGCCTCCGGAAAAGGGCACTTTTTCCGGAGGATCGGGGCCAGTCTAGACGCTCTTTTCCGGCTTTTTTAAAAGCCGGAAAAAAGCGGCAGACATTTTTATTTAAATGCCGCGGGGGATATTTAAATCCCCCGCGGATTTCCCTACGACGACTAGTGAAATTTACATGCCCCTTCCGGAAAAGGGGCCAGTGTAGACGTAGCCCCTATGTAAATATTTATACCAATGTATAGAGATATTATAATAATTATATAAAACGAAGACACCTGTGACTAATGCAGAGCTACATGATGTATACCAATAATATATCTGTCTATGCACAGCAGTAATGAGGGTGCAGTGTATGGGTGGGTCGTCACTTCTTCGCTGCCTTCAGAGCTGGGCTCCGACCCAGCAGCCGTGGAGTTTTGCATAGCTGCGGGAGGTTCCCAGAGGTAGCTCTGACCCAGACCTGGGAGCAGCCCCTGCAGGGGAAGAGGAAGTCCTGTCCCTCACCAGCCTAGCTAGGACTAGAAGCTGGAGCCTAGAGCATGGTAGGAGCCTTCAGCTCTTGCTGTAGTAAGATGAGAGTGTGTAAGGGTATGTCTACACTACAGCACTAATTTGAACTAACTTAATTCGAATTAGTTAATTCAAAATAAGAAGATAATTCGAACTAGTGCATCTAGACCTAAAATCTAATTCAAATTAGCATTTTGCTAATTCGAACTAGTATGTCCACATTGAGTGGACCCTGACCCGAAGTTAAGGCTGGCCGGAAGCAGTGCCGGCAGGGCATCAGGTTAGGGCTTAGAGCGTGGAGCTGCTGTCTCAGGCTAGCCGAGGATTGAGCTTAAAGGGACCCGACCCCCCATCCCGGTCAGACAGTTCTCAGGTTTCTCTGCCTGTTGGTCTGGTCCACCTCGCTGAGGGACAGCAAAGCATTTGTGTCTCGGAGTGCTCTGCTTGCCCTCACTCTGGACACCACGGCACTCTGCCACATGGAACCAGACCTGCTCCATGGGACTCTGCTGCGTCTTGTGGACACCTTGCCGGCAGCCTGGCTGCACTGTCTGCAGGCTGCCATCTGGGAGGACCATCAAAGGGATGTCAGGATCCAGGGGGCCCTGCGGGAGAGCTTCCACCCTGAGGAGCACTAACAGTCTCCCTGGTCTACCCCACGGGGGGTTGTGTCCCATTCCTCCCTCTCGTCCTTGCACTTACCCTTCCCTAGCCCCCACTTCCTGATGTCAAATAAAAGACACATATTTTCAAAAATAACAACTCTCTTTATTCAACACAACTGGGGAGGGGGAATGAAACTGTGGGGAGATGGGGGAAAGGAGGTGGGAGAGGGCAGGAGAAAGGGGAGGCAGAGGGGAGCGGGAAAACTGGGAGGAGGTGCTGGAAGGGGGAAGAAAGGGGAGGGGAAACTCAGGGATTGGGATGGGGGTCTCTCCGGGCCAAATGCCTCCCAGCATGGCAAGGGAGGGGGCCTCGGCGTCCCCGGAGGGATGGGGTGGAGGGTGCGGAGGTTGAGGTGGGGGGTGTGGATATTGAGGAGGAGGTTGAGGAGGAAGAGATGGGGGGGTCAGGAGGGGGAGGAGGGACAGTAGTTGGGGGGGCAGCAGGCGCAGGACTGGCACGGGGCACCATGCTCTGCAGCAGGGCCTGCAGGTTAGCGTTTCTGGCTCGGTCCTTAGCCAGCTGCTCCCGGCAGAGCTGCGGTCTTCCCGCATCCAGGACTCAACGGTGCGGTGCAGGGCTTGCGGGGCCCCCAGATGCTGGCCCCAGAACTCCTGCTGCATGGTGGTGATTCGGAGCAGGCCGTGGGTGCGGGAGCATGTCCCGGGCGGGGTGGTGCGCCCTGCACGAGCAGCTGGTGCAGCTGTAGAGAAAGAAGAGAAATGGTCAGTTCTCCCTGGGGACACAGTGGATGATGCCCAGCCCCTCTCCCACGACGTGAGGGCGACTGTGCCCTGCACTGTCAGAACCGCTGTGCATGCACAGAGGCCATGGTCAGGATGTCTGGCTCTCCCTGGGACTGGGAGCTGCCCCAAGACCGCACCCAGGCCCCTGTGCTGTGCATAGTGTGGCTGGGGTGGGGGGAGATGTCCCCTGCCTCTGTGTAGAGGGTGTGTGTGAAGGGAGGGCATCCTGCTGGGTCCCGCCCCGGGGTCAGGAGCGTGTCAGGTCTCTTCACACATGCATGTGCCTATTGGGCCACTGCCCCTGGGTGTCACGCAGCTGGAGCCACCTGCCCAAGGGTGGCATGGCCCACATGCGCAGTCCCTGGTCTCCCTCCCTGCCTCCCCCACGGGCAGGGGACAGTGCTGGCACGTACCTGGTATGGCCTCCCTGGACGACCCTGCTGACTCCTGAGCCGGAACAGCTGGTGGTGGCCCCTTCGGTGTGCCCAGGTCAGGGCCCTCCGGTCCTGGCTCGCTGCCTCCTGGACTGGCACGGACCACCCCGCCCCCCAAGAGTTGGTCGAGGGCGGGGAAGTAGGGGCAGGTGGCAGCTTCTGCTGCGGCACCGCCCCTGGTGGCCCTGGCATACGCCTGCTGTAGCTGCTTAACTTTCAGGTGCACCTGCTCCTGGGTGTGCCTGTGTCCCTTTCGGGCCATGGTGGCCACTATGCAGCCGTAGATGGCCGCGTTCCTCCTCTTAGTGTGGAGATCATGGATGTTGGGGGCCTGCCCCCAAACCACAATGAGGTCCATGACCTCCACACTAGTCCAGGAGGGCTCGTGCCATCTATGGCCCCTGGCTGGCCCCTGGGTGCTGGGGGACTGGGCGGGGGACGGTTGGCTGTCACTGGCTCCCTGGATCATTCTGGGGCCACTGGGTCAGGGGCAGAGACTGCTGGCAGGGCTGGCTTAGGCAAGTGCCGTCTGGCCAGGGTCTACCCCATTAAGGGCCCTGGGGCTGGGGGAGAGGAGAGGAGAGGAATTTTCCTGTTTTGGCCCAGAGTGGCCACCAGGGGGAACCTGGGAAGGGCTAGCCTCCAGCTACTTCGAATTAAGGGCTGTGTAGCCACTTAATTCGAACTACTTAATTCGAACTAGGCATTACTCCTTGTAGAATGAGGTTTAACTAGTTCGAATTAAGCGCTCCGCTAGTTCGATTTACATTCGACCTAGCGGTTTGTATGTATAGCCGCTATTAAAGTTAATTCGAACTAACGGCTGTTAGTTCGACTTAACTTTGTAGTGTAGACATACCCTGACATAAAACCAGCAGGCCTGAAATCTAGTGAGCAAGACTTTTGCTCAGTGAAACTGCAAGCAGGAAAGAGGCTTGGCTAACAAGAAATAGTACAAGCAGGGTCAAGCATAAAAAACTCCAAAAGGTGCCAGGCACAGACTGTAAGCACATTCCAGAGGGGTTGTAACAGAACACCTCGTTAAGAAACATCTTGCTACCAATAAACACTCTACAGATATCAAGGACAGACTGACCCTGGTTCAGGATAGGGTCTGAACTGAGAGCATGATAAATTGTGGCCCAACCCCATGTACAAGGTAACGGGTGAATCTAGGTAACGTCAGAAGGTAGCAACCTGATACGTCAGGAGTGATGTGTCACTTGTTTGTACCTCTGTATAAAAGTGCCCCCTAAAGCATGGTCGTCAGCTGACCATAGCAGGAAGCTAAAATCCAGAGCATTTAGTTGGGCGTTAGTCCATTGTCACGGTGTACGTATGTGTAGTAGCGTAGAGGGGAGTCCGTTCACTGACGACTATTATTGTGCTTCGCTTGGCAATAAATCTAGCTAGGTGTTTTCAATCCTTATCTGATTTGTGGTGTCTGGGGGCTCTTTCAGAGTCTGTGTTTATTAATTATGCATGGTTAACATGTTAGACAGGGGTTGCACACACACATGCACGCATGAAGCCAAAAGTTTATCATCATTGATGGAGTAGAAGACCTGTTGGGAACCCATCGGGACACCTGACTGATGACACCCGCAATAGGCATGTTTCACAGGGGAGATCAGATTTCATAGTCTGTAACCTGTTTTTCACAGCTGTGAATTTGTTAAGTCCCTAATCATATAGTATAGTTGCATATTGCAGTTTGTGCTGAGGTTGCAGACATAATAACTGGAGCAGGATCAAGGAGCTCTTGGAGGTCAAGAAGAAGAGGTAACTTAAGTGCAGTTGATCGAAGAGTGCAGAGTTACTGCACCTAATGCATGAGTGTGATGTCAATTCCTTCTCTGGGTAGTAAACTCATAAGATGCACAGCTATAAATGAAAGCGTGGTGGAGAAATGCAGGTTAGAGAGGAAGAAAGCCTCAGCTAGTCAGAGCTGGAAGACCACAGTGCAAATCACATTTCATTTCACTACTGAGAGTCATAAGCAGAGAATCCTCTTTCTGCACTTGTAGCAATGGGTGTGGCCTTATGACCTAAGTTTTGATGCTAGAAATAGGCATCAGATATTAGACAACCAAAAGTGAATGGAATGTACATACAGTAGTATGTAAACAAAGATTAAAGGGTACCACTATGAGAAAATCTAACTAAGTGTGTTTGTCTTTTTGTGCACGTGGGCTGTATGGGGTATAGGGTACCACTATGAGAAAGTCTAACTAAGTATGTTTGTCTCTTTCTGCATGTGGGCTATATGTTTTGCTATCATTAGCACCATTTTGGATTTACGTGAAGAGTCACGTATTTTTGTGTCAGTGTGTATATTTTTGCATTGGTGTGTATTTTCAGTTGATTGGTGGTCAGTGCAGGATGATGACATAAATTACTCGGGTTTCCAGAGATGAGGAAAAGAGATTAAGTAGAGAGAGGTGATATTCTGGGAATGCCTTGTAAAAACGTGTCTTAATTATTGGAAGAATGATCATTGTTCTTGAGAAGTTAGAACACTGAGCCCGAGGGGCAAAAGGGATTGCGGTTGACAGTGTCTGTCACTGAGACTGTCCACCAGAGTAATCAGTAGCCTGAAACAAAATAAAATGTATCCCACTCTTATTTCTTACCTGTCTGTCAAGGTTAGACTAACGAAGAGAACAGAGAGGACAGATTTCTGTCATGGTACCGATTTGTGCAAATTATACTACTTAAAAGCCTAGTGCCCCATCAGTTCCCAGGAACTGCATAATTTAGAGTGGGAGTTAATAGGCAGAACCTGCACTTGTAATACAGTGAGTGGGTGAAAGTACAGGGCCTCTCCTGGGAAAGCACCACACACAGCAGTTCGGAAGGAAGAGGCCTATCTGCCTCTATTAATCTATCTGAGAGGATGCAACTGGGTGGGGAGAGTTGTAAAAGCAAATCAATCGAGCAAATGGTCCTGGAGAGCAAGAGAGGCAAACAGGACTTTAATATTCATTTAATAGATACCATTTCAGTGCTCCTTTAACATGGTTACCGCTTGGCCTTGAGGACTAGATAATCTGGGGCTAGAGAGCTTCCTTTCTGGGTTGATTGTTCAAATCCAGATCAGGGCAACAGTGACCCAAGCATCATGTGATGGTTATTCATGGATTTATGTGAGATGAGCAGGTTTTAGATGAGTTCCTGCTGTACCAACTTCTAAATCACAATTGGCACGTTTCTGGCAGCCTCACTCAAGAGATGAATGGTTGGATTGGCATGGGGAGTAGCCACCTTTTCCCTCTTCCAGGTGGTCCCTCCAGGTTAGGCACAGAAGCACACTGTCAGGGTAGCATCGGGAAGCTTTGGCTGCCCTTGCCTGTGACGTACCCCCTGTGAAGCTGAGCAGAGGACTTCAGGCTCCAGGCATGTCAGTGAGACCCTTTTCATAGGTGGTTAGGGTGCCAGGTGTCTGGTATTCACCAGGACAGTCCGGAATTTTTGCCTCCTGTCCAGTAAAAAAATTCAGAAAATAACGGACACCTGAGATGTCCGGTATTTTCTGATTTTTTTCCCCCGTCCAAGAGGTGAAAATGCTTGGCACCTGGCAACTCTACAAACACTCGGTGCCCAGCCTCTACCCCGCTCCCCTGAGCCCCACCCAGCCCCCAACACCTCCAGCCCTCCAACCACAGGCCCCATGCTTACCTGGTTCCTCAAGACTGCTGGCACAAAATGGCTGCTGGCAAAAAGACCAAGAGGAAGCAATGACTCCCCTGGGTCTTAGTGCTCAACCTCTCCCCTGTACCTGAGTAAAGGACATGCTGTTTTAATTTAATATACATATATTTTTGCTTAATAAGTCTTGGAGTCTTTTTTCCCCCCCGGTGTTTTTTTTTGGGGGGGGGGCGAGGGTTCGGTATTTTTGTTTCAATCATCTGGTAACCCTATAGGTGGGCGGCTATATGCAGCAAAAGAGGCCTCAGCCCCCCAAATCTGTTTCTGTCTGGTAGCACCAGGGAAGGAGCAGCACAGGGTATTCCTGGCAGGTGGACCTAGAGCCAGGCAGGGGGTGCTGGTTCCTGAGTGGCACTTCCTGGGGATGGAAAGTGGGACATCCTGAGGTGATGGTGGGGGGAGGGGAAGGAGAGTCCTGGCTGAAAAAGTGAGGAGGATCCTTAGGTGGTGGGGGTGGGGGAGGTGAGCCTGGGGCAGAGAAGACTTCTCCTGAGGCCCCCTGTCTGGCAGTAGGAGGCCCAGGAGGTTGCTGGGGAGGGCTCCGCCTGCCTGCAGATGTGCTGATTAAGTAACAGTTGATGGTAGGAGACAAATCTGTGAGCAGCTAGAGCAAAGGGCTGTCGCAGAGAACTGGGCCTGGCTCTGTGGGCCAGGAGTTCCCAGTATGGAGTGAGTGCCGGAAGGGCTCAGCTCTTCCTCCCCCCTCAGGAAATATGTTCACAAGTTGCCTATGTAGGAGCCAGCCCAAGGAGCCAGGCTGCAATTCCCTTTTTCTCACAGTATCCCATTGAAAGTAATGGGGCTATCTGAGAAGTGGGGGGCTGGTCAGTGAAAACAAGGGGATCACAATATGGCCCTCTCATCTCTCAAAATGTTGTTCAGTGGCGTTCCTCTGTTATAAATATAGCACTATTACTTTTCATCCTGTAGGCACTGTTTAGTTTAATATAATCCCTTCCCCCACCCCTTTGCCCCCAGTTTATATAACATCCGTTCTCTTCTCAGCTTTTGGCAGGACTGTTTGTGTAAACAGGAAATGATCCAGGGGGTTCTCTGGGACTCAGGACATTTCATACCTAGCTTGTAAAGTGTGCTCTCCCTTTCTGGCAGCAGTAAGAGAAGCCAGCTTCTCTCCCCGCCCCCCCGTGGATTGCCATATGGTAATGTGAGCTGTTTGACATTGGAGCTGGGGCTCTCTACTTTAGGAGGTTGACAGTGAACAGCACAGGAAAGAAGAAAGTTCATCTGGATTTTAACAACTTCTTTTGGTTCCCAGGGACTTAGGCCATCTCTTCACTAGGGGAGGATTGATGCTGCCGTGATCAATCTTCCGAAGCTCAATTTAGCGGGTCTAGTAAAGACCCACTAAATAGAACTAAAAGGGAGCCCCTGTTGGTGGGCTGGTACTTTTGCTCCTGCGTATACTCCCATTGACCTCCCACTGTGGGGATGGTGGGGAAACTCGAATTAAAATACGTCAACTCCAGCTATGTAATTAAGATAGCTGGAGTCACGTGTCTTAATTGGACCTTCTGCTTTAGTGCAGACCTGGCCTTTCTTTATATTCTGTTAATTCGGGGTGATATTCAGCCCTGTGCACAAGGCTAGCACCTGGCCAACTCCTTACATCTCACAATAACCCACTATGGACTAGGTGGGTCCACTACCTTGGAGTGGACGTCTACATGGTATTGCATTTCACCCTCTAGCTATGGAGTGAAATGTGCATATTCAGGGTTGCACACGCCTCTTGCACACAGTAATTTAAGTAAGGAGTGACTCCAGTGAATTTAATGGAGCTGCCCTGTTGTAAATCTAGTGTCAAAGGAAGTTAGAGGTGAATCAGGGTATGGCTAGACTGCGAGGATCTATTGGAAAAAAATACGCAAAATGTGCTCCTCGTTTTGCATATCTTTTTCTGATATTTTGTCAAAAGAAGCTTTTCTGAAATTTGGCCCATCTAGACTGGGCCAAATTTGGGGAAAAAAGCCCCTCTTTTGAGAGCTCCCTTCTTCCTCGTGGACCGAGGAATACAGGAGCTTCCGAAAGAGTGCGTTTGCTCTTCTACAAAAAAAGCAGAAGAGCAAATGCATTCCCTGGATGCGGTGGAGTTTTTTGGGGATACCTCTGGTATCCCGAACCCCCCACACACAGTCTAGCTGTACTCTCAGACTCTCAGTTTATAGTTGCTGCTATTTTTCACTCCTTCTGCCCTCCACAGTGGTACCAGCATTGCCTTGAGAGAATGAAACAAAGAGATGGCAGAAACCAATGAGAGAAAAGGGTGGCTCACGTTCATACCCATTGAAAGGACGGGGTAGGACCTTGCTGTATATATAAGTAGCAACATGAATACCATGTGGCTCTTTGTCTCCCTCTATTGCTCCAATCATATAAAGAGCATTGTGAGTCTGCTCCTATCTTTGAGGTTGGTTCTTTAGCTTAAGCAGTGGCTAGCAGGAGGGACTGAGTGCAAATCCTGCGGATGACCCAGCTGTCACTACATTTTTGGTTCCTCATTTTTTGAAGAGTACAGGATCTGCGGAAAAAGCTTCCCATTGTCGGCAGAGCCGTGGCTAGACTTTACTTTCACTTTCGAAAGGGCGCTTGATCGGCACAGTGCCCGAACGTGAATATGCAAATGAAGTCCAGGATATTTAAATCCCAGGCTCGTTTGCACTTTCAAAGTGCTTGATTTGCATCCCTCTGTAGGCAGAGGGATGCAGTCTGGAGGTAGCCAGAGTGTCCACAAAAGATTTGCACAGGTTTAATCATATCAGCTGTTAAATCGGTAAAGTTAAACTGGAGTAACTTTGACTATGGACAAAGTCATGGATACACTTACCTTCAGTTGACTTCTTTGGGGACTCTGAGTGCTCATTACTTCTCCAAATTAGATGTCCCAAGATGAACTCCCAGAATTAAGGCACTTATTATTAACTGCATGCTTGGACTGCTAAGAGAAGTCACTTTTCCCATGAATTTTTCAAAGAAATAGTTATTGGAAACCCAGTATTTTGATGCCAGTTTAATTAAAAATGTTTTAAATGTGTTAGGGATCAACCCACATTCTGGTTTCATTCCCAATGTATAACCACAAAATGGAAAACCCTTGTATTTTTTTCCATTACAGAACATACAAAATACAAAGCAAATGAAATCTGTATTTATAGATTCATAGAGTTTAAAGTCAGAAGAGAACATTATGACAATCTGGTCTGACCTCCTGTATGACACAGGCCAGTAATTTCTGCATTAATCCTACAGCTTTTGTTTAGGCTATATATCTTCTAAAAGATAACCAATCTTGATTTACAGACTTTTAGTGATGAAATGTTACTTAATTATTTAGGCAGATAGGGAGCTTGGTTTAAAATCATTATTCGTTTAGTTATTCTAATATGTTTTCATGAAATTTGGTAGACAGCATGGGCTCCCTCTGCTGTCTAATTTGAATATCGGAACTTAAATTTCATTTGGCCTTTCATCCCAGCCCAATGGATACAGTAGGTAGGTTTAACTGAGAGAGCAAGGTGTTCCTGTCTGTTTTCATAAAAAACTGGATTATTAGTTTTATTGTGATGTAGATTAGTAAATCCATTTAAATGATTAAATCCACTTCATACCACTTAAATCATCATTTTATAAATTAAAGGGGCTTAGATAAAAATGTGTACTAAGAACCTTCCAAGAAAAGGTCAACTGCTTAAAATTGTGATATTGACAAGAAGAACCAAACTCAATATACTATTCCTCGCAGATAGAATTTGTAGATTTCACCCTAAAAAAAGATATGAGGGGCAGATCTTCAAAAAGTTCTTTGAAACTAGTTAGGTATCTAAATGAAGGCTGATGGATTTTCAAAGGGTACGTCTAGACTACATGGCTCCGTCGATGGAGCCATGTAGATTTGTTTTTTTGGCAAAGGGAAATGAAGCCGCGATTTAAATAATCGCAGTTTCATTTAAATTTACATGGCTGCTGCGCTGAGCCGACAAACAGCTGATCAGCTGTTTGTCGGCTCAGCGCGCTAGTCTGGATGCTCCCCTGTCGAAATGAAAGCCTTTTATTGACATCCCCGGTAAACCTCATCCTACGAGGCATAATGGGGATGTCGATAAAGGGCTTTCAGGTCGGCGCGGGAGCATCCAGACTAGCGCGCTGAGCCGGCAAACAGCTGATCAGCTGTTTGTCGGCTCAGCGCGGCAGCCATGTAAATTTAAATGAAGCCGTGATTATTTAAATCGCGGCTTCATTTCCCTTTGCCTACAACCCTCATCTACATGGCTCCATCAATGGAGCCATGTAGTCTAGACACAGCCAAAGATACTTATCACTTACCAGCAGCTTTTGTTCCCAGCGCTATTGGGTACTGACTGCTTGAAAAATCTTGGACTTCTGACTAAGAGCTGAGTTTTTTAAATACCTGGCCAAATGGGTAAATTGGCTAAATAGAAAATGGTGGCGGGGGCTCTTTCTTGACAATTTGACCATCAGCATTGGACTTTCCAATGGGACAGGGACACTTGGCCCAACTGGCATTTTGCAGATACTCATTATACCAGTGTTTTGCTTTTGCATAATAACTTTGCTTTGTCCTGGGGCCAGACCTTGCAGTCTTAAATGAGACAGGGAATACTGCTACTGGTTTCAGGCATGCTTCCCTTGATACATAAACCTATGTTTCAGAATCTAGAATCTTTTTGTAACCGTTATTTTTGTCTTTGCTCTTCTTTAGGTACTTTGAGTTTTATGAAGGGCCTTTTGAGTACAACTCCACAAAATGCCTGGAATTAAGACAGGATATCATTGAGGTGAAAGTGCTCTCTATGTAAGTATGAGCAATTGCTCAGACGGGTTAGAAACACATGTATAATGAGGGATTAAAGATGTGTGAGTCAGGCATACATCTTGAAAGAGCAGGGGATTTTGAGCTTCCAGGTCAAAGCAATGGGGAGTAAGAATTTGATTCTCAGTGGAGACTGTGGGGTTCTTTACATTCACTTTTGATTAATGTTACACTGATTAATCAAAGGAGCCTATGTTTTTATCTGTAATAGTCTATTTAGGCCCTTCTACTGAATCATATCATGTGTGTTTCCATTTGTCAAGTAATTTAGGCAATCCGGCCACAAAGCATGATTCTGTTGATTAGAGATGTAAAAATATATATAAAAAGATGAACTGTGTAACTGATAAAAACTCTGTTGGTTACATGGTTAACCACAGGGTTCAGCTGCTGGTTGGTGGCTGCCAGTCCCATGGGTTACCTCAGTTACCCATTACCTGTTTACATCCCAACAGTCAATTGATCCAAATCCCCTCTCTATATTTTATCCAGTCGCACTCAGTGGACTCCCATTTAATGGGATAGAATTAGTTTTGGATGTGCAGTTATAATTATATTATTTTAGTATTTACTGTGGTACTGTGAGTTGTTTAATCTAGCAAAGATCTGTTAGCCGTGCTGGGTTCTTCTATTGTGCTTGTGGAATATTCTTTTTTCCCAAATTTATCCCTCAGGGATAATGGAAGATTTCCAAATTAGCGTGCTCCAATGGGCTACAGAAGGTACTGTATGACCTAGTTCTTTAAGAGTGCCTTCCACACTCTGGAAAGCTCTAACTTATGCCAGTGTTAAATATAAAGCTACTCTTAATAGACCCTTATTATTTTACTGAAAATCAGCATAGGTAACATTCAAAGCTCTCAAACACACCAACATCCAGCCTCCTCAAAGAGACCTCAAACTTCATCAAAGTCTGAAAGGGAGTATCACATATCTAGTCTATCAAGGTATTTGTGAATCCCCATAATATTTAGGTCCAGATGTGGAAGACCACATATGAACTTATCTAGATTGGTAGGAGCAACTTCTAGAGTTTTAGGTTAGTCCCATGATGCTGACTGCTGAAATTCTCTTCCTTTCCCCAAAAGACATAAAAGAATCTTCTCATGTCAAATCTACAGAGCAACCTGACTCAGACTCTTAGTAGGAGGCTAATTTATGTTCTGCTCCATGAAATAGCTGAGCAGTAAGAACTTCCCCAACTCTTAAACATGTTCTCTTGGTTCCCCGTGTTAAAAACACTTTTTTTACTTACTGAAGCTTGCAGAGATGCCACAATGATGAGGCTGTGATCTGCCCAGCTGCAGAATGATCTGTGATCTGCCCGGCTGTGGTGCAGGGACAGTCAGCAGAGAAGCAAGGTTTTGAGGCAGAAACCATGCATTACAGTACATCAAGGTGCATGGCGTGAAATTAAACAAAGGAAAATTTAAGATTTCAGAAAAAAAATCTGTGGAGTAAGTTTCCCTAAGGGAAGTGGAAAGAGTCCCATCACTGGAGACAAATAAAACTAGATTGGATAAAGCACTAACAACAATACAGCCGGGAAAAAGGTGCAGTAGGGGCTTGATCCAACCTCCCTTGAAGTCAATGGGGGCTTTTCCCATTAGATTCAAGAGTAGTTGTTGGGTGTTAGGCATTGGTTGCATTGAGGGCATGCCCTGATTGCCACATTCAGTGGCTAGCCACTGGTATAGCTACCCCAATGCATCACTGAGGGTACATCTGTATTGGAGCTGGAAGGTGTGATTCCCAGCTTGTGTAGACTTTAGACTTGTCTGTAGTGATACAAGTGGCTCCTCAAGATAGCCACTCCAAATATAGCCCCATCTGATTCCTGTGTACATACTCTGACAACTGGCCCAAGCCAACAGCCGTTCACCTATGTACATAATGCTATTTTAGGTTCTAGATTGAGTACAACTAGTGCGGGTCTGTCTATGCAAACTGGGAATCCCAGCTCAAATGGGGACATGTCCTTAGTGTAGATAAGCAAATCATCTATCCATTTCATTTGGCCTCAGGACAACTTACTTAGGCCTTGTCTGTACTTACTCAGAGATCAATCTTTTGTGGTTCAATTTAGTGGGTCTAGTAAGCCTCCACTAAATCAAATACTGATGACACCCCTGTTGATCCCAATATTCCATGGGATTGCAAGGAGTAAGGGAAGTTGATAGGAGAGTTTTTCCTGTCAACCTCCTGCAGTGGGGCCACTGCAGAAATTTGATTAAAGGTATGTCGACTCCAGCTACACTATTCTCAGAGCTGGAGTTATGTATCTTAAGTTGAATTTCTCTCCCAGAGTAGACCTGGCCTTAGATTTAAACTGTTTGGCACAAGGGCTCTCTTTTTATTCTTTGTTTGTACAATGCCTAGCGCAAAGGGTTCCAGTCTATGACTAGATTCCTAGATGCTACAGCAAGATAAATAACCAATAATAATAATGTGTTCTGCCAGTTTCCAGCAGGGTTAAGTTGTAATGGTGGAAATCACAGTTTATAATGGTTTTACATGTAGACTAGGGGCTTGGAAAGGTACAGCTATCTAATGGCTGACTTCTCCTTGTGTGGACAAGGCCTTTGAGAAGAACTTATGGCCTCATACTTTAAGCATGGAATTTTCAAAGGAGCCAAAGAAACTGGGCACCGAATTTCCTTAGGCCCATTGAAATTCCAAGATCTAATCTCTGTGAGTACATAAATTCGCAATCAGTGCAAGTGGAATTCCGAAAATCACACACAAGAGATCACCTTGTTTTTTTTTAAACGTCTATTTCTCCGGGTTTCTTCCAGAGTCCAAGGAAGAGAATCTGAAAGTAGAAGTGTGATTAGAAGAAACAGACATAAAAGGATGTATGTCTTCACACTAACTGCCACTGCTTAATCAGGCTTCCGGGTCTGTCTTTAATGTAAACGTATAACACTTGTGGTCTAGTAGATAGGAGACCAGACTCAGACAGTGCTGGACTCTCCTCATCTTTTGTACTGATTTCTACATGACCTTAGACAAGTCACTTCCCTTCTCCATGCTTCTCTTTCTTCTGCTACCCTTTGCCTGCCTTGTTTATTTAGACTGTAAGCTTTTGGGTGCAGGGAATATGTTTGTGCAGCTTCTAGTGTAGTGTACTGGCTGTGGACTTGTAGGCAGTACTGTAGTAGAAATAATAACAATAAGAAGAACCATAATGTCACATTCCAGGGTGCAATCCGAATCTGTGAGGGGTTGTGCTTCACAATGCTTTAGTGTTGTCGTTCTCAAGCTGGGCCACTCACAAACACCTTGCCAGCATGCAGGTTACACCCACAGTGTCTGTGCAGTCCTGCCCTAGAAAATCTGATCCCAGAAGCCTGTCAGCAACAACCAATCACATGCTGGCTTTCAGAAGCCTTGCTCACTACTTGCAGGTGACCCCAACATACTCCCAGTCCCTCATTTCCCCCAAAGCGTGTGTTCAGCATTGTTCAGCCCTTTCCAGGGCAGTTCAGATATTAAAGGTCCATTGCCCCTGTAAAGTCAACAGTTTGCAGTTTTAACTGGAGTTACCAAACATTTCAGTTTACACACAATCCTGGATTAGTTATAGATTAAAAATAAAACAAGTTTGTTTAACTATTAAGAGAGCGATTTTAAGTGAGTCCAAGTATAAGCCATCCGTGTACAAATAGTTACAAGAGCAAAAAAGTTAAAGTGCTTCCTAGCAGCTAAAAACTTAATAAACCAGACTTGGTTCAAGGTAAAATCCTTACTACATGTTCCCAGCAACAGGGCTGACCAAATTCTCAGATCAAGATGTCCCCTCAAAGTCAAAGGGCATTTTGTCATTTGAGGTGAGAGAGATAAGATGGGATTGTTTTGCCCCTCACTTTTATAGTCCAGTCACCCTTTCCAATGCATTTGTCTGAGAGTTAGCCTGAGATAAAGTTCTTTCCAGTTGAGAAGGTGAAGACATGGAGTCTTGTGGTGAACAAGGTTCCATGTTGTTCTTTGCTAAAATGCAGACTGTTTTGTTCCCGCCTCCCTTTGTAGGCAAAGAATGGTCACTTGACAGGTAATAGTCAATCAATGTGGACATCTGACTAGCATCATCAGCTTGTCTTCTGTCCTTGAGAAATTGGGTTAGCCACTCCCCAAATTGTCGTCATAATTTCAGTTTATGTTCATAATGCTTCATAGACATTTGGTACATCCACTACAAAAGAATACTGACAATCGGTGTGGGGTTAGGTTTTTTAAAAATGATACCGCAGAAGGTGTATTTTGCACAAAGATCATTACAACGTGCATGGTGTGAATACAGGGATGCTTTTGATCATACATAGAATCCTAGGGCGGGAAGAGACCTCAGGAAGTCATCATGTCCAACCTCCTGCTACAAGGAGGACCAACCCCAACTCAATCATTCCAGCCAGGGCTTTGTCAAGCCTTGACTTAAACACCTCTAGGGATGGAGATTTCACCACCTCCCTAGGTAACCCATCCCAGTGCTTCACCACTCTCCTAATGAAATAGGAATTACATTTTAGACAGAGAGCTTTTATGTGGCTTAGATATCTCTTCTTATCAAATAACCCTTTCATTGATCATCAGTGCAGTGTTATGCATGGAGACAAGTGAATTTAATAAAAGTACACTCAGAAGTGTTTGTCTTTGTCTTTAGGGTGAAGCAAACGGAATTGTTCGACAGGTGGAAGAGCCTACAGATGTGCAAATGGGAGATGAATGTGACAGAAGCCAACCTATTCAAGTAAGAAGGGGTTCTGTTAATGAGACTAGAAACTAAAAGGGGTGAGTTTCAATGTAATCGATTGTAAAGGAGTGAGGTCATCACATATCAATGGTTATGAAAGACTAAGTAAACATGAAGAGGCCATTACTTTTTACTGTTTGTTATAATTGGGAGACCAATGGTTTTAAGTAGGTATTGGTTGTGTGATTTTTTAAAAAGTCAGGGATCACAGAAGGGTGTGGGTGCAAGTAAGCTCTAGAAACACCTAAGACTCTCCTCTGTGTGGAAGATGGGAAATTTATGCTCAAGCCCCACCCCATCATGTGTCAGAGAGAAGAGAGAGGGGCACAGTGTGTCCACAGAGAGATTGTGGAAGGTCACAGGAAGTCAACCACAGACTGGAACACTGGAGTCCTGCCTCCTACTGCCGTGCTCCAGTTATAAACCCGTAGTTAATTATGATGCTCCTTGTGTCAAGAGTGCTGACCAAATTCTCAGCTGGTGTAAATGACTGCTTGCCAGTAGGCTGACTTCACTAATGACACTGCTTTACCCCAGCCAAGAATCTGGCCCTCTGGTCTTCAGAATAAAAATCTTGATAGTTTGTTCTGTATTCAGAGCTCTTTCCGTTGATTAGCTTTCCTTACTAGCTTTCTCAATTGCAATTCTCTGGCCTCCTCAGCTTCTGGTCTCCAGAGAGTTCTGCCATTTATCCCTAGAACACTCTATTTTATGTCCTTGCTGAAGTTCATCTACAGTGATTTCAGAAGCCAGCTTTGGAACACAGTCTTGTATGGCCAATATCTGGATGAAGCCAAAGCGTTGTTTTAACTTTGGGCACATCTATCCATCACTGTGGATATGGTAGCATCAGAGATATGTGCACTGGCTCGAAAACAAAACATGCTCTGGGATCACACTGGGAGTAATTCAGTGATTTCTGTTGCATAGACAAAAGTAGAAAAGGCATTAAATGGAAGACATGAACCAAGAAATTGATCCCATTTTGGCATGCAGCACTCACTCCTCTGTATATTTAAACTAGGGTGAGAGTAGCACATTAACCATAACATCATTGGGACTGCAATTTCTGTGTGTATCAATACTCGTGGTAACCCTTAGCTTTAACCCAATGTTTCTTACACTGTGTTCCGTGGCATACCGGTGTGCCGCAAGGTAGTTGGAGGTGTGCCAGAGAGAACAGAATTCAAAATGGATGCCCTTAAAGGGGCAGGTGACCTTTTTTTCTCAATAACTTTTCTCCAGCCCCTTTTCCCCCAACCTTTTTTTTTCTCTCAACAAAAAATCTTTGGGGTTCCTCATAAAAAAAATATTGTTTGGTGTTCCTTGGTCTTAAAAAGTTTAAGAAAAACTGCTTTAACCCATGTTGTTGGTTCATGTAAACTTGTTCACCTATTGTTCATTTGGCAGGTCTACTTTGTCAAGATGTTGCAATGCCCCTGCCTTTCTGTTCACCACACAGAAAAATACTCCCTTGGGATCTAAGCTGAAATATGAAGTGGATACTAGTGGAATCTTCCATATCAATCAAGAAATCTTCAGAATGTTTCCAAAGGTGCGTTACATGTCTGTGTCCATTTGCTAAAACTGCACACTGTAGCTGCTGCATTACACAGTTATATATAGTAATCAGCCTTTAACCAACATTATGCAATTTTTGCAAACATCCTTGTTCGATTTACCAGCATCTTTATTTCACATACAATCTTCCTTTTGATTATTCCATTATCTAGTTGTCATCTGCTCCAGCTGGCTCCACCTCAGGCCCTGCCCCTCCCTCACTCTGTCTCCCCAAGTCTCCACCTCTACCCCATCTCTTCCCCACTTCTTTCTGCCCCCTTCCCCAAGTGTGCTCTACTGCCCCTCCTCCTCCTCCTTCCGAGCGCCTTCTGCACACTGCAATACAGCTGATTGCAGCTGACAGGAAGCACTGAGAGGAGGGGGAGGAGTTGCTCAATGGAGGCCACTTTTGGGTAGGAGGTGCTGGGGTGCAGGGGGGAATCTGGGCTACCAGTGGGTGCTAAGCACCTGCTATTTTTTTTCCGTGGGTGCTCTAGACCATCTAGTGCAGTATCCTGTCTTATGACAAAGGCTGGCACCAGATACTTCAGTGAGAATGAGTAGAACAGGGCAGTTATCAAGAGATCCATCTGCAAGTGTCCAGCTCCAGCTTCTGGCAGTCAGAAATTTAGTGTCACCCAGATCATGTGGCTTTGTCCCTGACCATCTTGATTAATATCCTCTGAGGGATGTAGCCTCCATGAACGTATCTGATTTGTGTTGGAATGCAGCTCCAATTTTGTCCTTCACAACGTCAACTAACAATCGGTTCTGCAAGTGGGCTGTGTGTTGTGTGAAGAAGTCCTTTTTGTTTCTTTTAAACCTGTACCCCATAAATTTCATTGGGTGCCCCCTGTTTGTGTATGTAAAGCAATAAATGAGATTTCCTTATTCCCTTTCTCCATACCATTCATGGTTTTATAGACCTCTAGCCTATCCCCCCTTATTTTCAACTTATCAGTAATGAATTTCAGCTACCATTTTGTTGTCTAGTGTCCTGGTTTTGTGAGATTCCTTTGTAACTCTTCACACTTTGCTTTGGACTTCATTAACTTGAGTAATTTTGTATTGTCTGCAGACTTTGCCATCTCACTGTTTACCCCTTTTCTAGATCATTTATTAATATGTTGGCCAGCACACCCAGGCTTAATATAGATCTTTGGGGGACCTTGCTATTTATTCTCCCCTGTGAAAATCATCCATTTATTCCTACCCTTTGTTTCCTGTCTTTAACCAGTTACTGATCCACAAGGGCCTTCCCTTTTATCCTAGGGCAGCTTACTTTGGTTAAGAGCCTTTGGTGTGGGACCTTGTCAAAGGCTTCCTGAAAATCCAAGTACGCAATATAGACTCATAGAATCATAGAGCTGGAAGAGACCTCAGGAGGTCAGCAAGTCCAGCCCCCTGCTCTAGGCAGGACCAATCCCAGCTGGATCACTCTTCTCTACATATTAGTTAACTTCCTCAGAAAATTCTTATGGATAGACGAGGCATTTACAAAAGCCGTGTTGACTCTTCTCCAACAAATCATGTGCACCTATGGCCTGGTTTATGCTACAGGGGAAGGTTGCAGTAAGATACACAACTCCAGCTACGCAAATACCCTGTCCATAGAGTAGGAGGTCAACGGAAGCAAATCCTCCCATTGGCTTCACGTACTCCTTGTGAGGAGTAGCAGTGCTGATGGTGACCGAGGCACCCACTGTGTTCGATCTAGCAGGTCTATATTACACCTGCTAAATCGAACCTCATGAGATTGACTGCGGCAGTGTCAATCTCCCATGTAGTGTAGACATGCCATGTGTGTCTAATAATTCTGTTCTTTACTATATTTTCAACCAGTCTGAATGGTACTGAAGTTAGATTTGATGGCTTGTAAATGCCAGAATTGTCTCTGAAGCTTTTTTTTTTTTTTTTTAAAGGTGTCACATTAGCTGTCCTCTAGTAATCTGGTACAAGGCTGATGTAAGCGATAGCTTACATACCACATTTGGAAGTGCTGCACTTTAATTTCTGATTTCCTTCAGAACGCTTGGGTGAATACCGTCTGGTACTGGTGACCAGTAGCATGGAGACGTCTTTAAGAGTGGGAGGGCTGACACTCTGCCCTTACCTGTGTCCTTTTCGCCCACCTCCCACCCCAGCTGACACGAGGAGCAAAGCCCTAGTGCATGGGGCAGCAGCCAGGACCCCAGATGCAGAGCTACCAGCAGATCCCGCGGTGCGCAGGGAGACAGCCAAGACACTGGGTGCTAAGCCAGGTGTCTAGACATGTTATCTCTGCGTCTTGTCCTGAGGTGACATGAACCCAGTCAATATGGGGATATTTGAAACCCGCACCTTATTATGTGTTTTGTGTGTTTGTAGCCTCTCTAATCTCTCTGGGTATGTCTACACTACCCCGCTAGTTCGAACTAGCGGGGTAATGTAGGCATACCGCACTTGCAAATGAAGCCCGGGATTTGAATTTCTCGGGCTTCATTTGCATAAGCCAGCCGGCGCCATTTTTAAATGCCGGCTTGTTCGAACCCCGTGCCGCGCGGCTACACGCGGCACGGGCTAGATAGTTCGAACTAGCAAGCCATTCCGCACTATCTGTATGCCTCGTTCCACTCGCTAGTTCGAACTATCTAGCCCGTGCCGCGTGTAGCCGCGCGGCACGGGGTTCGAACAAGCCGGCATTTAAAAATGGCGCCGGCCGGCTTATGCAAATGAAGCCCGGGAAATTCAAATCCCGGGCTTCATTTGCAAGTGCGGTATGCCTACATTACCACCCTAGTTCGAACTAGCGGGGTAGTGTAGACATACCCTCTGAGTATTTCACAGTCAATGTCACCATCCTGGTCAGGCGGTCAGTAAGATGTTCCTGTTGCTATACTTTTAGTATTATTATGTACTCGGGGGATGCGCCTGCTGCTCACTAGACTCACCAACCACCCTCTCCCGGCAGCTTTCACAGACAGAGTAAGAGAGTATGATGACATCATTCTGTTGCCCAGCAGGAAAAACTTTTTTATATATAGAGAGAGATTATTCACCATGAGCTCTAGGGCAAGGTGATGGGGGCCTCCCAGCTCCACACCCCCTGGAGTGGGTGGGCTCTCAGCACTGCTAGGACTGTGGTACATCACCACCCCCAGCCCTCAGAATCATGCAGAGTGCCTGGTGTAGCACTCCAGCGGCAATTCAGAGGGGCCCAGGGCTCTGACCACTATTGTTGCCTCATGCTCCTTTGAATCTCTGGGCCCTGGGGCAACTCCCCCTTTCACCTTCCCATCAGCAGGCCTGTCTTAAGATTGTTCTGTATTTGATTTTATGCTTTCTTTCTCCCACCATCACAACTTGCTCTGTCATTCCTATGTGTTTTGTACTGTGAAATGATCATGTTCCATTGGTTATCATAATTCCACCAAGTATCTGTAATGCCTATTATATCAATATTCTCATGTAATACCAGACACTGAGGTTCACCTATCCAAGTATTTTGACTTCATTCATTTGTGTACAAGCAGTTATAAATGTTGTTGTCTGCCTTCATGTGATGTACTTGAATGGGATTCCTTTTTGTTTGGCTATTTGTCTTTAGTCCCAGCCTGTACTTTATCAACTTCTATCCTCTCATCTTATGTTGAGTATCCCCTACATTAAATCCTCCTCACGAGATGTCTCTGTCTGAACCTTGTGCTCCTCTCCTCTGCTCCTGTTGGCTTTTCCTGAGAATCTTAGTTAAAAACTCCTCGATTACCTTTTCAATTTCACCTGTCAAATATCCATTTCTGTTTAAATACCATTTAAGTCCTAGGTTTACCTGAGACTTGTGTGGTGATGGCCCATTGTAAAAGGAAGGATTGATTTTTACCCAGTAAGGCTCCATATTAGCAAAACAGTTAAATATATGCTTAAAGTTAAGCAGATAAGGAATCCAATCCCTATTGCTTTGAGCATATAAGAACATGACAAATTCTAAACACATGAATAAAACCATTAAAACCAAGGACATGAAGGTATATGCTTAAATTTAAGCGTGCATTTAAGCAATACAGTAAAATTCCAATAGTCGGCATCCAATAGTCCGGAACTCCTGATAGTCTGGCATCAAAATGGCAAGAGCCTAGTGAGTGAGCTTCGGCAAAAAATGAATCACAAGGTAACAGCGGCAGCAGCTGAACTGAGCAAAAAGGGTAAAAAAGGCTTAAAAAAACTAAAACGTTACAGTATACTGTATACAGTATGTACAATAAAAAGGGCTAAGAACACTTTATATACAGTATATAATGTATACAGTATATATATAACCAGCTTATAGTACCTCCTGATAGTCCAGCATATTTGATAATCTGGCACCACCTAAATCCCATAGGTTCCGGATTATCGGAAGTCTACTGTACTTTGCTGAATCAGGGCCTGTGTTGGTTTGTTGCATCAGCAATCTAACCAGGAACCATCAATAATTCTGTGTGATGTGTGTAACTAACCAGCACTGCACAAATTTTGAACTGCGCATTTCACAATCTAAGGGACAATTCACGGTCAGCTTTCTGTGAATACTGAGCTGAAAATTCCTATTTGTTTTGCGAGTCATTAGTGGGGCTTGTAGATCCGTGGAAAACAGTCAAATCAAATTTACATTTAAATTTGGATAAATGTTTGCTAAAACCCTTCCCCACTCTTGCCTCATTTCTAGGAAATTCTCCTCCATAAGAGTAACAATACAGCCCAACAATGCATGTTTATGAGGTTATTCTTGCTTTTCTCAGATGGACAGTTGTCTTGTATGGCCTTCAGCCTCATACCTTATGAGCAACATGTGAAGTGTGCTATAAATAGTCCCCTAGAACTGCATTTCACATTTACTATTCCATCTGGATGTATTTTTCATTATGCAATTACTTATAAAATATGTATGGTCCAATAGGAGCATTCTCATGCTTATATAAGCACGTCTACATATTCATAGGGTGTCAGCTCTCCTGCGCTTTCCCTCATACTTCTCACACCCTACAGGCCTAATTCTGTCCTTGGATATGTGATTATAATGCCCATTAACTTCAGTGGGCTCCTTCATACATTCATCTGAGAGCAGAATTTTGTCCTTTAAGATATAGAAGAGATGTTTGCTGCTTAGGTACTAGCCCTGCAAAGGCTTATGCATGTGCATATCTTTGTTTGAGTAGATGTATTAACTCCAGTGGGATGATTTACAGGCCCATATCCTCAAAGTCACTTAGGCTGCTCACTTCCATTGATTCCAATGGGCCACGGTGTTTAAAGTGAAGCAGATATATAAATCTTTGAAGGATTGGAGTCTTAAATGGTAAGATTTATAGGGTAAGGCCCATCTTTGTGTTATGGCTGTAGAGGCCTTAGAACAACAGGGCCAAATCGCACATAAGGGCCTCTGTCACTGCCCTGAATACAAATACAGAAGAACCTCAGAGATATGAACAGCTCAGGAATGGAGATTGCTCATAACTCTGAAATGGTTGTAACATTGAACATTATGGTTCTTTCACATGTTTACACCTGAACCTTCACTTAATACAGCCTCGAAACTTTACTATGCAGAAGGAAAATGCTGCTTTCGAACATCTTAATCTATATGACACACAACACAAAAACAGTTTCCTTACCTTTTGAAAGTTTTTTTTTAAAAACTGTCCTTTTGGGGTGTGGTGGTGGTTTTAATAATGTATGTTTGACATAGTAATGTCTCCCTTCCCTTCCCTTTCCTTCCCTTCCCTTCCCTTTCTCCCTGATTGTGTACTTCTAGTTCCAAATGTGGTGTGTGGTCAATGGGTTGGTTCATTACTCTGCAGTTCAGTTCTGCTGTAGTAAATAATAATTACATTGCTGCTACTACAGGAAGTAAAATTCAGAATTCAGGTTCAGTTCTGATGAACATCCCAAACATTCTCCCATCTTCTAAATGAGACTGGGTATTTCACAGGAGCAGATTTTCTGGCACTTAAAATCAGAACAGCAGTATCAGAAGAGCAGTATTTCTTAGGCAATTGATAGTATAATGCCTATGATAGATTGAATTTATGGTTTTGGTCTCCACCTGGAAATTAAAAGTGAAAGACCATCTCTCACATTATGGAAGCTTACACATTCAGTTCTAGATATTGCCTAAAGAGTCAGGTGTTCTTACTTTTTTTCCTCCCCCTGAACTAGTTGCCCAAAGCATCTCTAACTATAATGACAATGGTCATGTCAGTTCATATAAGCAAGTATAAGGCGGACCCTAGGGAAGGACCAATGGTAATTGCCTATTAATTATTTATTATTATTATTATTCCACCCATCTGATTTTCTTTCTAGATACAGTTGCAGAAAAGGGAACTGCTGATACCTGCATGTGTCAGGAATGTGACTGGTTTGTTCTTGTTTTGCTGTAGGACATGCCGTACTATCGCTCCCAATTTAAGAAATGTGCTGTGGTTGGGAATGGAGGGATTCTCAAGGACAGCAGATGTGGACGGGAGATTGACAGTGCAGATTTCGTATTTCGGTAATCGTCCTATCATACCGTTCTTTTAGCATTGTATAGTCCCAAATAAAAGAGCGCACATATTCGAAATATAGAATTTTCAAGATTGGGTCTCTCGGTCCAGCTAAAGAACTTCCCTGTCTCTGACAAAGGCCTGAGGGTTTTGAAGAAAACACCACCTAATAGGCAATTATGAAATGACATGTATGTGGGGGTAATTTCTTCCTAACTCCACACAGTTAATTGCTGATTTATGTCCTGAGGGCTGATATCCCTACACATTTTCATCCTCCTTACAATAACTCGGGGGTGGGGAGAGCTATATTTATTATTTATATCAGTGTATTCAGTATTGTAGCTGTGTGGACCTCAGGATGACAAAGTGGGTGAGAGGATATCTTTTATTGGACTCACTTCTGCTACTGGAAAAGCCAGAAACAAAAAGCTCTTCTGACCGTTGTGTCTGTCTCCTTCCCCCAGCAGAAGTTCGTTATTATGAAAGATATGATCTCACCCTCTTAGTCTCTTTCCAATCATAGAAGGCTAATGGTATTTTGGGATGCATTTTTGGGAGCACTGCTTACAGAAGTGATTTTCCCCTCTGTTTGGCCCTGGTGAGGTGACAACTGGAGTATTGTACCAGATTGCATGCATCTGACAAAGTGGGTCTTTGCCCACGAAAGCTTATGCTTCTACACTTCAGTTAGTCTATAAGGTGCCACAGGACTCCTCGCTGCTTCAACTGGAGTATTGTGTCCGGTTTTGGGCCTCCCACTAGAGAAAGGATGAGGACAAATAAGAGCGAGTCTAGCAGAGGGCAACAAAATGATTGACAGATTGGTGCACGTGACTTAGAAGGAAAGGCTGAGGGAAATCAGCGTATTTAGTCGGCAGCAGAGAAAAGTGAAGGGGGGAGGGGGTTGATAGCAGCCTTCAGTTACCTGAAGGAGGGTTCCAAAGAGGATGGCGAGAGGTTGTTCTCAGTGGTAACAAATGACACAATGAGGCGCAATGGTCTCAAGTTACAGTGGGGAAGGTCTAGGTTGGATACGAGGAATAAACTATTTCACTAGGAGGGTGATGAAGCACTGGGATGGGTTACCTAGGGAGGTGGGGGAATCTCCATCCTTAGAGGTTTTTAAGTTCCAGCTTGACAAAGCCCTGGTTTAGTTGGGATTGGCCCTACTTTAAGCAGGGGGTTGGACTGGATGACCTCCTGAGATCTCTTCTAACCCTAATCTGTGATTCTATGCATCCTATTAACCTCTTTGTCTGGCTTATATTTTGTGCCAGTGAGTTCCACAGATTAATTATTGTGTTGCATAAAATATTCTTTTTTACATTTTTACCTTTATTGGACTGGATTGTGATCTTAGTTACAACAAAGTCAATGAGTTACACTGATTTACGATGAAAATGAGATCATATTCTGGCTGATTGCCTTTTAATTTCGTTCGGTGTCAAAGCATAAATAGAAATGCCCTATGAGTTTTCTTTTCACTATTTGTTATTTTAGATCCCTCTGTTATGTCACCTTTTGTAGCCTCCCCAAACTAACCACTTTTTAATCCATTCCCCTATGCCGCTAATAATTTTCTTTGGTTTTTTGGGCTAGTTTCTATTTTTGCTATATTCTTCTGGGCACAGGGGGTAACCAAAACAGATTTCATACAGAGTCCCACCTGCTTGTATTGATCAAGACTGTTCCTGTCACTTTTATTGAA
The DNA here is from genome assembly GCF_049634645.1 of Pelodiscus sinensis. Taxonomy (NCBI): domain Eukaryota; kingdom Metazoa; phylum Chordata; order Testudines; family Trionychidae; genus Pelodiscus; species Pelodiscus sinensis. Next base: position 118,012,422 of record NC_134716.1, read on the forward strand.
ATAAGCGGCTGATCTTGTTATGAATTCAGCTTGCCAACCATGATCAGGTGAATGGTAGTATGCACAGTAGAAAGCATAAAATTAGTGTTTGCATAACACCACTTTTGGTTGTAATAATCTTTTTTTTATTATTGTGATTCTTTTTTTTACTCTTATTTTCTGTGATCTCATTCAGAATGTTGACATTTCTGTTGCACGGTGACTTTCCATTGCCAGTGTTTGGCCTGCACCTGTCCAGAGAGATGGAAGCGGATTAAGATAAAAAGTGGAAGTTGGGTTTATTTTGATACCAATGATTAGATCCCAGAGGGGCTGATCAAATCAAAAGAAGGACCATGCCAAAAAGTGACTAAATTTCAGTGGAAGCAATTGTAGGATTTTCATGCCAAGAAAGTGGCAGAAAGAAAGATAGGCCTTGGCTAAGAAATGCACTTCTGCACATGCTCAAGTCTAAAAGTCTGTTCAAAACAGGATTTAACATGTTTAAGTCCTGCTGACTTTGACGTTGAAGTTAAGCATGTGCCGAAGTTCAGTCCTGAATAGGCATGTTTTCCTGAATTGATGCCATACTGCTGCACTAGGGGATCGTTATCATCTCACTTTGCCATAAAAACTGCTCAAAAATACATTGAAGGACAGCCAAAGAACTCTGCAGAAGTCAGTGGTAATGATGTTAAAGCCTCTTTTAACACTGTCTGGGAGGCTTATGTTTAGAAATCGTTCCCCGTCTATAAAACAAATATAGACCAGAATGGATTTTATTTCAGACTATATATGTAATTTCCATTTACCACCAGTTACTGTTGCCTAGCTCCACCTACTGACCAAATAGGCAAACTACACTGAAACACATTAAACAAGTTTTGACAAGTATTAGAGGTAGTCCTGGTAGTCTGTCGCTGATAAAATAATGAGGAGTTCTGTGGCATCTTAAAATGAACAGATTTATTCAGGCATAAGCTTTCATGGGCAAAGACCTCTTTGTCAGATTCATCTGCATTCACTGTATCTGTGTCTTTGCCCACAAAAGCTGATGCCCAAATAAATTGCTTAGTCTTTAAGGTGCCACAGGACTACTCATTGTTTCATCAGACCCATTTGGAGTAGATCCTTGGCAGGGAATGTTTTTATGATTCTTGCACAAAAAATATTGTTGGTTTAAGCTGACTCCATTATTTGTATAAGATGTTTTATAATTCAGCACAGAATTTACCCTGATATGTCTCTGCACTGATACTTGCTACTAGTTGGGTAATTAAGAAAATTAAAAATTGAGGCTGAATATTTGGGGAATCTTCCTAAAGTGAGGTTTCAGAGGCTATAGAGTAAGATCCTAAGGGAACTAGTAGAACTCAGCTTACTGGAGAAATTTAAAACTAGGTTGGACAAACTAGAAGAAGAAATATCTCCTAGCAATCCTCCCATGGCTGAGGGATAGACAATGATGTTAGACTCTGAAATGATATTGACACTACAGGTTGAACCTCTCTGGGCTGGAAACATCTGTCATCCGGAATGATTTCAGTTAGCTGGATGTCCGCTTTTCATGGGCATGGCCAAGTTTCCCACAGTCCCATAAAGTTTGTTTACAGCAACTAGTCCTAGTTCTGTGCTGTTGTTTAGCTCCAACTTACCCCTAAATGTCCTCTAACAGCCCACTAAGCAGTGGAAGTGTTGGTAATGCTGCTAGACAATATTGACCTCCCATGGTCCAGAACATTTTCTGGTTTGGAACCAGTCAGGTCCTGATGGTGCTGAACTATAGAGGTTCAACCTGTAGCATGAATGTATGAATTATTATCTTAAAATACATTCCCTCCAAAGTGTCAATACCGTCATCTTGTTAAACAGCCTCAGATCTTACTGGAACCACATAAGACTTCTAATTTCAGAATCCTAAACATTAAAAGCTTGTGCCCTGATAGGAAAGACTTGGAAGAGCCAAGCTCAGATCCCTGCTCCACACTGTCTTCCTGTGTGATCTTGAGCAAGACACTTAGGGTCATCTTTGTAAAGGTATTGAGGTACTTTTGAAAAACTCACTAGGGCTCTATCTGCCTCTTTCAGTACCTCAATACTGTAAAAAAACAACAACCCTGTCTTTGAGGTATGTCTATACTACAATGTAATCCCAGGGTTAATGGGACTCAAGTCAACTGACCCTGGGTTAGAAAACCCAGGACTTGAGTGTCTATCCTGATCGTTTATTGTGATTAAGAATTTTTTAACACAGGCCCTAAACCTGGGACTCTGACGTCTATACCATAGCAAGCCAAACTGAGTCAAACCAGCCAAATCCCAGACTCCCTAGGCCCCCTAGCCCTTTGACCATGTTGCACCAAGAAAATGATCCATGCAGCACATTGCAAGAAGTTTGAACAACCTGCCAAGCAGTCATTTGGGTCAGTGGGCTTCCTGCTACTCAAGCCAGCAACATGGGTGAGACACTTTGTGAAGAACTTCTCTTGCTTGCACTTTTGCTCTTTGTCAGGAAACAGGCAACACTTCTGTGAGATGCTGGTGCCCATTTTGGCAGCTTCTTGAGACCCATAAAGGGAGCAGGAAGAGGAAGAGCAAGCAGGCATGGCAGACTTGAAGTGACTGATGGCTTCTCAATATACTCTGTGTAGCCTCTGATGCTCCCTGAGCAGACCAGAGCTTCTGAAGTAGAATCCACAACCACAGATTGGTGGGATCACATTTTATATAGACCTGGGATGACCAGTCACGGGCTCTGAACTTTTGCACACTTTTGGAGCTTTGCAAGTGACTTTCCCAGCATAAAGACACGTGGTAGGCCAGAAGTGGATTGATATAGCCATCTGGAAGCTGGCTACCCCAGACTACTACAGGTCTGTTGCAATCCAGTTTGGAGTGGAAAAGTGAGTAACGTGGTCATGGAAGTTTTGGAGACAATCGGGCATGTGGTTTATCCCAAAGTGGCAGGCATTACATTGCTGGTTTTGAGAGAATGGGGTTTCCAGACTGGAGTAGGGCCATTGATGGGGCTTATGTGCTCATAGATTGCTTTCCTTGAGGAGCACACAAACCAGAAAGGGTACTACTTTCCTGTTATGCAGCCCCTTGCGCACACCCAAAGGTGATTTTTGAATGTCAGTGTGGGTTGTACTGGAAAAGCTCAAGATGCCAGTGATCAGGAGTTACATTCATGGACAGGCTGGGATACTGTTCCTACCAAATGACATGATCATCAGTGGAGTAACTGTCCCCATTGTTGTTCCGGGAGATCCTGGGTACCTCCTTTTGCCTTGGCGTATGAAACTGCACGTTGATTTCAAAGTGCCTGGCAAAAGACAGTGGAATGACACACTCAGCAGATGTAGAATGGCTGCTGACTGTGCTTTTGGCAGATTGATATCCCATTTGGGATGTCTACAGACCTGTTTGGATGCCAGCATCATCAATGCTGTCTGCAGTACTGTGGCTTGCTGTGCTCTTCACGGTCCATGTGATGCCAGAGGTGAGCCATTTCCCCCTGAGTGGCAGCAAAGGGCTGATGCATTGGTGCACACGGACAGAAAGTGCTGCAGCGGGGTCAACAGCAGTCAGGGACGCTTTGTGCTCCCACACTACTACTGAGGGCGTTATGGCAGCTGCTTGGTGATGAGAAGACAATGAATGGGTTAATGCTGGACTTGCATGGCCCAATGGAAGATGAATGTGCTTGTGGGGCACTTGCGAGGGGGTATGGATTCGCTGATTGTGACTGAATGGACACATGCAGAACTCCACAGCCTTCCTCCTCCCTCCTGCAAGTGGAGAAAATGTCAAACCACACTCATACTGGGAAGAAATGGTTTTGTTACCTATGGATTGCATGGATTACCTCCAAGTGAAATTGACTGATTTGTGAATGGAACACTTTTCCCTAAACCCACACAAACAGCATTCCCTGTTTTCAGGCATCTCAGTGGACCACAGCATGGTTACAGAGACACAAACTTCACAGGCATGGACATTTAAGGTTATTATTTTAAGAGACAAAAAATGTCCATAGCAAAAATCTGTGCCTTTCCAGTGAAGATGCACTTGGAATGGGTTCTTTTCTGCTTCCATGTCCCACTTGCCTTCTGAACTCCATAGTGTTGTTGGTAGTGGAGCAGCCACACCTCTGGTACACAATCCACCATTAGCTGATACACGCTGCTTGCTGGGGCTTCTCATAACTTTCCCAGTGGCTCATAGACTGGAAATCTCTCCCATTACTGTATTAATAAACATTAAAATGAAGCCAGAAATTTACCGAGCTTAGCGATGACTTCTGTCCTGTCTATGTCTGCTGCAGGCTCTTCCTAGGGCAGGGTGGAGCATCTCACAGTTCCTATGAGCAGAGATGCAGAATGTGCTACTAATGTTCCTGCTGCAAAGTTTGCTGTGGAACCAGTTTCAGCAAGAGTGACTTCATTGTTTCTATTTGGTCTCTGCTGCTGGCTCCCAGCAGTCCTCCTGGTGGATTCTGGGGCCAGCAGGGCACCTACCTTCCCATGTATCATGCCTGACTGGCATGATTTTGGTGAGTTTCCCAGGGGCCGTTTTGGTCCCTGCTTTTAGAACATAAGAACATAAGAACGGCCGTACTGGGTCAGAGCAAAGGTCCATCTAGCCCAGTATCCTGTCTACCGACAGTGGCCAACACCAGGTACCCCAGAGAGGGTGGACCGAAGACAATGATCAAGCGATTTGTCTCCTGCCATCCCTCTCCAGCCTCTGACAAACAGAGGCCAAGGACACCATTTTATCCCCTGGCTAATAGCCTTTTATGGACCTAACCTCCATGAATTTATCCAGCTTCTCTTTAAACTCTATTATAGTCCTAGCCCTCACAGCCTCCTCTGGCAAGGAGTTCCACAGGTTGACAACACGCTGTGTGAAGAAGAACTTCCTTTTATTAGTTTTAAACCTGCTCCCCATTAATTTCATTTGGTGTCCTCTAGTTCTTCTATTATGGGAACGAATAAATAACTTTTCTTTATCAGCCCTCTCCACACTACTCATGATTTTATAGACCTCGCTCTTGTGCTGCTTAACCCTGCACTGATCATATTTGGAAAGCTGCAGCCTCTTTGCTGCTTGCTGCTGTGTGTGGTTATTCCAGGTCCTCTTACTGACGTCCACAGTTCTGCTGGCCATGCACCGGAGAGGTCCCAAAACCAGTCTGTGCTCCCATGACTACAAAGCACTGGGCTTTGCCAAAGGCTTGGTCGGGTCTGTCTCCATTGCATCGGAGGCTCTCTGAGGGTGTGATGGCAGCTGCTTGGTGATGAGAAGACAATGTTGAGAATGGGTTAATGCTGGTTTACTGAACTGCTGATGTGCACTAAGGGTGGCTACTTCTGGCTTCTATAGAGTAGATTGAGGATTCTTGGATAGCCAGGACAAAGGAAGTTGGTCTGTGAGATTGTGGGATACTTTTTGGTGGACTTCCAGGGGCTGCATCTACACTGCAAGGCAGTAGGGCTTGAACCCTGGTCAAGGCCCTAGTACCCTTGGTCTGAGCCCTGGATTAGCATGATTTGTGTGTGGATGGATGGGGGAGTTCTTTTTGAGCCTGAATTTGAGCCTGGGCTAACATTGCCTGTGGACATACCCTTAATACCTCCATTTCCCATCTGTCTATGGGGATAACAGCACTGCCTTGCCTCAGGAGGTGCTGTGAGCATACATACAAATAAGATTTGGAGTTGCTCCTATGCTATGGTAACAGAAGGCATTAAGTGTGTAAATTCCAGTGTTACCTAAATTTACATTTTAGCTTTGGGATAAAATGTTTTAAGTATCCACAATACAGAGGCTGATACTTGAGTAATCCTGCAGGCTTAGAGATTAGTTTTTCTTGCAGGCTCCTCCAAATATTTCAGGCCATAAATATAATCGAATTCAAAGCCAAGGAATTGAGAAGAGGAAAACGCTATTAACAAGCAATGGACGTTGCTACCGGGCGTGCACAGATTTTGCATACACATGAGCGAGGAGGCGTGAATATTGTTTTTACAAACACTGACATTAACAATTTATGACCTGCAGCATGCAGCTGAAGCATCAGTTTATTTTAGAATCATAGTAATATATGGCTGGACAGGACCGCATCTCCCCACCACACTAAGGGTATGTCTAGACTGCATCCCTCAGTCGGCGGAGGGATGCAGATTAGGTAGGTCGATATTGCAAATGAGGCAGGGATTTAAATATCCGGTGCCTAATTTGCATAAAAATGGCCACCGCGTTTTGCTGACTCAGCACATTGTCAGCAAAAAGCAGCAGTCTAGAGGGGGATCTGTCGAGAAAGAAAGCCTTTTCTGACAGATCCCTTATGCCTCCTGCAAAGAGGTGTACAGGAAAAGGCTTTCTTTCTTGACAGATCCCTCTCTAGACTGCTGCTTTTTGCCGACAAAGTGCTGAGTCAGCAAAACGCGGTGGCCATTTTATGCAAATTAGGCACAGGATATTTAAATACCTGCCTCATTTGCAATGTTGACCTGCCTAATCTGCATCCCCCTGCAGACAGAAGGATGCAGTCTAGATATACCCTAAGGCAGGACCAATATGCCACACTCCATCAGATTATGTGTACCATAATGCTTAATTCACAGTCTACTTCTAATTTTTCTGTTTATAACAAATGTTTAAACACAGTTCGATATTCTCATCCTGAACAGCTGCAAGGCATTCTTGAACGTGCTTTTTGCTTCTTTCCTTTAGATGCAATTTACCACCTATATCTGAAAAATATACAGTAGATGTTGGTGTAAAGACAGACGTCGTGACAGTCAATCCCAGCATTATTACTGAAAGGTCAATTCATTTATTTTTTTTAACCCGTTTTAGAATTTCCTTCTGTGTCTTTGCAAACCGGACAAACATCAGTGTCACACAAAATCTGTCTGCAGTGAGTCAAGACCTAAAGGATCGATCATATAATAGGCAACATTCTGGCCAAAGCATATAAGCACATGCTTACGTCCCATTGAAATTAGCAGCAAGTCTTTAAAGTTAAGAAGGGCTTTGTGTGTTGCCATTGAATCAAAGGGACCACTCACATGCATAGTGTTGATCGCATGCTTACATGCTTGCAGGACTGGGGTCTTACGGGTGCATCCTGCTTGCCTCACTCAAGGAATCCATTCAGTAAGAGTTATGTGAATGGGATTTGGCCCCAACAGATACAGGCTTCTTTTAACTGTACATTTTAGATATTTAATTAAAATTTCTGCTCTGAGGTGATATTAATGCTTGTATAATCCCCGGTACTGATGTATGTTAATGCATATTGAATGCAATGATAAAAAAAAATCAAAATGTAAAGTTTTCCACATAAGTTTTCATGGAAAAAATAAGTGATGATATTCTTGTGGACATTTTTACTTATTTTTTGTCCTCTAGTCAAAGGATTTACTGGTTGGGAAAAATTTATATTTTCATTATTTTTTCTCTCTCCCCTCCCCTTTTTCTTACCAAAACTTTACTGACAAATTTCCTACCTGCTACAGAGCTAAATGCATTTTCTGTTTGTTACTGAAACATCATTTCAAAAGAAATGTTTCAAGCAGCCCTGCTGATTAAGATTAGGGGTGTTTCATTGTGTCAAGGAATTTTTATTGAAAGCTGTTTGTTTAAGTCACATTGAACCTTACAACCTGATCCTCACTTGCATCCTTTTTTCTTTAGATTCCATAAGCTGGAGAAATGGAGGAAGCCTTTCTACGAGGTGCTGCAGGTTTATGAAAATGCATCCGTGTTGCTGCCTGCTTTCTACAACACCCGCAACACGGATGTCTCTATCCGGGTCAAATACGTGCTGGATGATTTTGAATCTCAGCAAGCTGTCTACTATTTCCACCCTCAGTATCTCATCAATGTTTCACGCTACTGGCTCAGTCAGGGGGTGCGTGCCAAGCGGATTAGCACGGGATTGATTCTCGTGACTGCTGCTCTGGAGCTCTGTGAAGAGGTCCACCTTTTTGGCTTTTGGGCTTTTCCCATGAACCCCTCAGGGATTTTTATAACTCACCATTACTATGACAATGTCAAACCTCGCCCTGGCTTCCATGCAATGCCCTCCGAAATCTTCAACTTCCTCCACATGCACAGCAAGGGGATCCTGCGGGTTCATACAGGGACTTGCAGTTGCTGTTGATGGTGATGATTTGTCCTCTGATGTAAAAGCGTGACAGGAACTCAGTGTCTATGTTTAGTGTAGAAGAGTTTTATTACATCCTGAAATTATGCAATAATTGTTTGAATCAATTTCTCAAGGCATTGTGTCCCATAGAAGCTGGGATTCCAGCATCCTTCCTGCTAGCGGGGTTAGGGTTACGTGATCTGGGTGAAGTGAAATTTGTCCATCATAGGAAATACACTGCCCTGGAAATCAAACCAAGAAGCACATTTTCAATAGATTTTAGAGATATACAGAGCACATTAGTGTAGCTATCATTTCACTTTCAGGAAAAGCACCAAACTGAACCCACTGGGTAAGGTGAATTTTAACATATACTGCAGGGCAGTAGATAGGTGTTTTGAATCATAAACAACTGGACATTGTTGATTTTATTGAACCTGCTGTTCTCTTGCATTAGGGATTTAAAACATATTCTTTAAACATTATTGCAGTTGTAAGGGAAGAGGTATAAGCGATGATCTTTATTGTGTAATGGCACATCACATCCACGAAGTAGGTCGATGTAGTATCTCATGGTCAGGTTAGAACATCCGTGAGAATCCAGGTACGATAGAACAGGTGATTAAACTGCAATTCCCAGTAAAATGACTGCATCAGTCTTGTCAGATCTCTTCTTTGGTTTTCCTTGTGTCTTACACTTCTTCCCTTCCCCAAACAGGTTTTCTTTCTCATAGCCTGACTCACTTTCCCTTTAGCAAAAAAAAGCTAATGGTTTGTGTTTGCTTCTGCAGTCACCAGCTATGGACTTCTGACTCTACTTAACACAAGGTATGTCGACTCCAGCTACATAATTAACATAGCTGGTGTTGCGTATCTTGATTTGACTTTCCCCTTTAATTTAGACCTGGCCAAAGTTATGATGGTAAAAGCCCTAGAGTAGCTGCAGTTTTGTAAAAGATGCCTTATACTAGTGTAGCTTATTTCAGTTCTTACACAGAAATCAACTATGCCAGTATAAGCACTTTCATACCGTTACAGGTATGTCACACTAGGAACTTTTTCTACTTCAACTTGGCATAACTGAAGTGGCAAAAATTTGAGGTATAGACAAGCCCTTAATCTGAAATTATGTTTAGCCACCTCTCAGATAGTATCAGTAATTTGGAAAACATGTATAATCAAATCTGGCTCAGTGTTTTGAAAGTCTCTAAATAACATGGAGGGTGGGCTCTGAACTAGCCACACCTCATCTAGCAACATGGGAAATGCCATTTTGGCAGACTAGAAAGTACTTACCCATTGAAAAAACAAAGGTGTGATTAAAGAGAGATTAAAAGACATAGTAGAGCAAGAACCCTTATGTTTATTGTTACTGGATCTGCTGAGATCGAACTCTTGATCTGTTGATGTCAGTTTGATGCCAAGTTAGTCCAGACTTCATGAAATTTGTTTAATCTGGTGGACAGATTGATTTAGTTCCAGTACTTATTTTAATGGCTTATAGTAGAGAGCTAATACCACACATCCCAGAGTTTTTAATGGCTTCAGGGTATTCTGATTCTTCATCCCTATTAGAGATTGGCTAAGGAGGCGAAAGTCGGATCCAGACAAGGATTATTTAGCCATCCTTTTCCAAAATCAAATCTGACAAGATCTCTTCCTTCTCTGCACTATTTCAACACGATTTCCTTCCCTTCTTCCTTTTCCTAACCCTGAGATCTTTCTCCTGCTGTTTGGCTTTAATCCATAGTCCTCTCTCTCCATGGCTATTATCATATTTTTATCAGTTTAGTACCTAATCCTTCTTACCTCCATTCATCCATGGCTAAAGGCCCACTGGAAGGCAAACACAAACTCCTATTGTTTCTAATAGTAGCAGCCCTAATTCTGTCTCTCCATTGACAACTACACTCTCCTTCCTATCTTCCCAAGCAACGATCTTAGTGTAGAGGGATCTTCTTATTCCCTCTATAGCCAAGCTCTCACCAAATTGTCTAAATTCAGCTTCTTGATTATCAACAGTATTTGCCCCTTCTTTACCCCACCATTACTAATGTACTTGCTGGTTCTCTTTCATCTATTTTACTGTAACTTCTCACCTCTTCTTTCCAGCCTTCTTTCTGTCTCCCAGTTCTGTCATATTGGTCTTTTTGTAAGATCCTCCATTGGTTCTCTGTCTTTTGCTACATGAAATTCAGTCCACTAGACAGCCTGCTATAATCTTGCCCCACCTTTATCTTACATCTCGTCTTTCTCCCTGTCCCGCTCCTCTGCCCATGCACTTCCCAAACTTTTGACACGGCTTCCTATATCTTGATAGTTCTCTCACCTTCGTGCCTCATTTACCTGACCTGAGACACTTTTGTTGTCCTCTCTCTCTTCCTCCAACATCACCTCTTCAAACAACACACTTTCTCATCTTCCTCACCTGAATTATTGTCCAATGTCTTTGTCTTATTTAGTTTTGAAACCTTCAGTGAGGAAACATGCCTTAACTGGCATGCAAAGAGCAGTGCACATTTACGGGACTACAGTAGGATCAGATATAAAGTTTTGGGTAGGGTTTGAGTTCAAATCAGGGTCTAGGGTGTTACAATATAAAGATCCCAGAAGCATTTCTTGCAAGATATTAGTTCACTCTCTTGAAATTTCGTTTCAGAGTCCTCCCAGTCCTTATGTCTATCATAATTATTTCCATTATAAACCAAACATAAAACAAATCTAAAAGGAAGAGAAGTACTGTGGTCTTCATTAACAACTCTGTGTAACAGCAGTGACCAGAATGCTGTTGAAGAGTGATAGAAATGTAGCCGTGTTAGTCTGGGGTAGCTGAAGCAAAATGCAGGACAATGTAGCACTTTAAAGACTAACAAGATGGTTTATTAGATGATGAGCTTTCGTGGGCCAGACCCACTTCCTCAGATCAAAAGGAAGTGATCTGAGGAAGTGGCTCTGGCCCACGAAAGCTCATCATCTAATAAACCATCTTGTTAGTCTTTAAAGTGCTACATTGTCCTGCATTTTGCTTCAGCTGTTGAAGAGGTCACCATACCTCCCTTTGTTTAGATCAGGAAATACTGTGATAGTTAAAAGTCTGTAGCCTGTTGACTATGTAATACCCATCCCTAAATTTGATTATAGCATTTCTAGGCTCATGGGAAAGATCACAGGGGAAAATATCAAGTGACACAGAAGATATGCCAGTGCTTCAGAGTCTTGTATTTTTGTTGTCATGCTGTAGGCACAAAAGGTATATTACATTTGAGCAAGCATTAATTTGTATTTAACAAGCATAAAATACTAAGCACAGAATAGATGAGTGGATGAATGCCTGAGTACATGGAATGGTTTTCCTTTATTTAATATGCAAAAAGTTTGCATCTTTGGTGTGTTGCCTAAACTAATGTATGCATGAATAGGGCCTTGATGGTAAAAAGTATTATTTACAGAGCAATGTGGACAAGTGGCTAGGGCATTTTTGTGGGATTAAGAGGCCTGAGTTTTATTGCCACTGCTGATGCTAACTTGCTGAGTGATCTTACAGAAGTCATTTTAACGTCTGGGCCTTGGTTTCTCTATCTGTGAAATAGGGATAATAGTGGTTATCTATAGTTCACAAAACACCTTGAGAGCCTAAGAGGAAAAGTGTTAAATAAAAGTCATTATTATTATTAGAATGTGCATAACAATTATCATCCTTAAAGTGTTACACAAACACCAACTAGCTTATCCTCACCATGCCCTGCTGAGGTTGCTAAGTATTAACATCCTCATTTTACACTTGGAGAAACTTGAGGCAGAGGTAAATTAGATGCATGATCACAAAATGAGTCAGTGTCAAAGCTAGGATTAGAACTGGTGCACAGTGCCTTGCCTAGATCTCTAGGCAACATTCCCTTTTGTTATGGGTTAAGCTTTGTAATAAGAATGATCCTGAATCCCTAACTCAGCTTTGGCTAATTCTGCCTGCATATGGATTGAATAATGACATCAGCATTTGGCTCAATATTTCTTTGTTGAACCTTTTGCTAAGGCTACTTTATTTGCTGAGGATATTTCTTTGCTTTAAAGGTTCATGTGAGCAACAGTGACTGAGAAGGGTCTGGTATATCATGACAGATACTTATAACAAGGAAAGATTTGGAAAAGCATCTATAAGTGGGGAGAAAATGGTGCAAATGTAACACCGACAGGTAGAATTGAATCTGGGACCTTCGGAGCTTAGTGCATGAGCCTCTACTGAATGATCTAAAAGCCAGCTGGTTATTAACTAAGGCTGTAGAGCAGAATCCTTATTCTCTTTGTAATTAGTCTTGGTGCCACTGGATGGCACAGTGCACCACACCCAACAGGTGTGTGGGTTACATAAATCTGCCTTTTTGTTATAAGAAAGTTTGTCAATTTTTAAGACAGGAAAGGGAATAATGGAAAACATAACTACAGGGTAACAGGCCTTTCCTTCCGTTTGCTTTATATAACTAATTATCATACCTCAACCTGGGTTACACTGTAATAGATGCAGTTTTACTGTATTTAGAAATGGATTATGATTCTATAATTACTCTTTTTAAGCCATTTAAAATATATATGCAAGATATTTACACATCAGCACCAAAGGTCTTGCAATGTTTATCCAGACAAAATTCCCATCAAAGTAAATGGGAATTTTGTTTGTGTAGGGACTACAGAAATAGGCCCCAAATACATGTATGAAGCTTTTTCTTAAACTGTACATAGTTCTGTAGAATTAGATATCTACAGTCATACATAAACTGTGTAAATCTACCCCCCCTCCTATTGTAGCTAATTAGCCTATGAAATAACATGTATGCTATTTCCTGGAGTTTGTTTACCTGGCCTTATGTTTTGCAGAGTGTTGCTCCAAAGGTTGACTCTTGAAAAATGAATGCAGATTTTAAAATGTCCCAAGTAGAAACTTTAGCCCAATTCTCATCTTGGGCCATGATTCTCCATTAGGCACCATAAAGTCAGATGCCTGCATTCCCACCATGACTTCAGTGGGCTCTGTGCAGCTGAAAGGGTCTAGCTGCATAGAGCAGCTGTCAGGTTGGGTGGGGTGAAACCATGCAATGCTGTTCCACTCTTTCCCAGGATGCAATGAAATATAATGGAGGGAAACAACACTTCTCAGAGGCACAGTGGAAATGTTACACAGTTTATGGCATAGTCACCCTGCCTGATGCTGTAGATGCAGCTTAATCAAAGGTAGGAAAAGAAGAACTTTATGGAGAGCCCCACCACCCTTTTCTAATACCCTAATTTCTTACCCTGTTCAAGTTCTGGTAAGCTTAGGAAAATATCTTCATGAAACCAGGAAGTTGATCAGATTGGATGGTATTTTGCTTCCCTTCTCCTTCATCCAGGCACTCAATATCCAGCGCTAATGCATTCTTTTTTAAAAGGCTTTTTAAAAAGGAGGTTTATCTGGGTGCTAACCAATGGTCATCAATGCTCTTTTAAGGAAAGAAGGGATGGTGTGCTGCACACTGTGGTGCCAGCCAGAGGAGGAGTTGATGAAGCACCTGGTCCATTTCTGAAATGTCAGACAGGAAAGGCAGCAGGTCTTTGGCACCAAAGCAGGGACTTGTCCAGCTCTACAGCATCACTTTTGAAGGTTAATGTGAAAAATGGAGACAGGAATGGGAGGGGGGGAGATAATATTAGGAGTTTGTCCCTGGATACTGATATTATCCACAGGACACTCAGAGAAAAGCTGTAGTAGATGAACCTCAAAACATGATGCGAAGTGATGATAGTACCTGGAGAACACAGGCTCACACTGGATAGCAATGTACATGGTGTAGGGCAAGAAGAGGGGATGGGATTGCTCCATGTTTAATGGCTGTTCCATGAAGAGGTTCATGGGCAGTGGGAATAATAAGCCAGGGAACGCAAGACACTGCTGCCGACCCCTCTGCCAGACAACTGGGCTGTGGTGCCCCCCTCTTCCTCAGGAACCCCACTGCTTCCTCTATCCCAGAAGGTCCTCACAGCTCACCTGACGGCTTGGCCTGGCCCTGCTGATGGCACTAGGGATATTCCAGTGCTCAGGGAGGTTGCTGGCTCAGTCAGACACTGGGGCTGGCCTGGTGTTCACAGGCCAGGGGAGCAGCTCGGTATGGTGCTAGGGGAGGGGGCAGTGGCATGGCCTTATGTGGCTGGGGCAGGCCAGTTGGGGATCCTCTGGTCTGGAGGAACCCTGAGGTTTTTCCTTTTATGGCAGAAGGCTTTGGGGCTCTGGCTTGTGGGGGCAGACGGAGCAGGGCTGGCGGGCTTGCCTCCCCAAAATAAGGGTTCACCTGCCGCCCATGAAGAGGTTCATGAATCAGCTAGAGCTTCCAGCTAGACGAGTTAATCATTTAGCATAAGTAATACAGCCTCTTGCTTATAGCTCTACAGAGCTCACGTTCAGCCCTTGCTGTTGGTCCAGGCAGGCTGAGGGGTATTAGTATTATGTATTACAGCACAACTGGGGTAGAGGAAAGTCAGGTCCCAGACCGCACAGGGAGACACTATGTTCATGCACTTCATGGCAGCACGCCTGCCAGCCGGTTCTGCAGGTTTGGGTTAGTGGGCTCATGCTTGCACTCTAAAAATGGCTGTGTTGACAGTGCTTGGAAGGGTGCTTCAGACTGGAGCTCTGGTTATGAAGCCCTTGAGCTGCTGTGTCTATATTGTTATTCTTAGCATGGGAGGCTCACTACCACAGGCTGGGTAGATGTGCTCTCCCCTTCTGGCCTGTCATAGAGCAGTGCTCCTTGAAGGGTTGCCATGGGAGCATCTGATCAGGCCAGCTCATTGGCTAGAAAACCCACATAGGGAATAGGGATAGAGATGCAGCCATGTTAGTCTGGCCTAGCTGAAACAAAAGACAGATAAAGGGGCATATTGCAGTATTTTTCATGGACAGTTTTAAAGTGCTACATAGTTCTGTCTTGTTTCACAAAAGGGAAGAGTGTGACAGGCAGTAGCCACCAGTATGCACAGAGGCTGCATTACTGTGGAATTACATCTTGGAAGCTGTAAGTAATTGCTGCATAGTTGCTGCTCAATTTAGGGGTGGGAGGCAGAAGTCATTCCCCCACAGTCTCACATAGATTCCCCCCAGTAAGTCTTGGTGGAAGAAAGGAGTAATTCACCTGGGGTCACAAGTGAAAGTAAGTAGGTGCGCCCAGGAGCGCAGCTCCGGCAAGAGCTGGCTGAGTTGCAGCAAAAGCTGATGGAGAGCTATGTAAAGAACTGGCAGGGACCTGGATGCAATAGGATAGAACTTGTAAGTTATTTTCACCACTGCCTGGCATGAGTAGATGAAGTAAGAAAGGGCCACAAACTCAGTGTTTCGTGAATAATTTACACTGATCGGATGGTTCATTAAATCAATCAGAACATTGACAAGAGAGTGAATAGGCTGGTCGATAATATCGCTGACCACGTAATATTGCCAGTGTTAGATTTTATACGGTAGTGAGTGATGCAGCTGTCTCTGCTAGAATCATTTCTTTGCATAAGTAGGAGAAGGTCATGAATGAGAGGTGCTAGGACAAGTAGCAGGAGGCTTTCTTCCTTCTGGGACTCTTATGAGGCCTTGCTATTTGCCATCAGAACCCTGTCTTTAAAAAGAAGGGAGCTGCTCTTCTGAATAGCTTGTAGTTGGATCTGGATGTAATTTTTTGACTGAAAATTTTCCACAAAAATGCAAATTCAGTGACACTGAAGCCGTTTGTGAATTTGTGACAATGTCACCAAACTGTTTTAGTCAGAAAACAAACCTAAAAACAATCTGGGAAAAAAAATAAAAATGTTTCATTCTGACATTTTCAAAACAAAACATTCTGATGTTTTGGTTTAAAACAACATTTTTTTTCAAATTTCCTTTAATTTCATATTTTGAATCCAAAACATTAAAAAATGATCCAAGCCAAAATATTTAGATTTTAATATAAAACTAATATTTTTTTCTGATATTTTTCAGAATTGGTAGTGAACCAAACAACCTGTTATTTGCCCACCTCTATTATTAACCCTGAAGAAGTCCCTTTTCTATCTGGTTTCCATCTCAGTGTACAGAGAACTCTTTTATCTAGTGAGCAAAAATCCCACTGTTACAAAATCCCACATCCTTTACTGGGGTGAAGGGGCATATTGCAGTATTTTTCATGGAATTTTGGAGTCAACGGAGGTATCTTCTGATTTGTGAATTAAGCTCCATTTCTAAGCAGATGTTCAGTGTGTTTAGGGCCCAATCCAGAGCCCAATGAATTATTAGCAAGATACTAATTGACTTCAGTGTGCTTTGGACCCCAAAGGTTCAGAGGGTTGGGCTGTGAGTGTGAATGGCAGGATCAGCCCTTTGTTTGTCAGAGAGTTGTTTTAATAGAAAATGAGGTTTTTTATAAATTACAGATAGTGTGCAGTAGCAATATTGTGTTTTTAATTGTGTACATGCATAAACAGGAATAAAATCCTAACTGGATGCAAAAAAGTTGTTTCCCTCCCTGCCCTGCTCCCCCAATATCTGCACCTTCATAGTTATATCTGAGAAGTGTTACATTTTAAATAATCTATGCAAAGCATTTGACTGAAGCAACGTAAATTGCCATACAAAAAAAATCACAGGAGCATCAGTTATTAATGAGACTTCCATACACAACTGTGTATGTGCACTAACTACACATCTTGAGAAAAGGGATAGGTCTATGTTTTCTTTAAGTAGCTTTGTGGCATTTCTTGGTGATATTAACTAGTCAGGATGAGGACCCAAACCTGCTCCTTTTGAGGTCATTGTGAGTTTTGCCATTGGCTCAAAGGGGAGATAGGGCCCACACCTTGTTATTTAAACTTTCAGGCAAAACCTATCACACTGTGGTCCTTTTAATGTAGATGAAGCCATGTGGTATTAGTGTGTCATTTGCATGTTCAAAAGCAACAGTAACTGTTCTTAGGAAAGTGCTTTTCAGTAACCCTGGAAGAAATCCAAACGTCCACTAATGTTCACATTTAGGGGCCAGATACTGCATGCCTTGCGAACCTCACACTGAGTGTCTGAGGTACATAAAGAATGCAGGGAAGTGTCTTACTGAGAGACTAGAGGAAGAACAAAACTGGTTGAAAGCACACAGGGTTGGAAGCTTGTACATAAATGATCATGCTTTGATATGTCTGAGTTTCCCTTTAGAAAGCCATAAATGTTCTTGATGTTTGATCTTTAGGTGAGCTGATGTGCATTATTCTTAATAACACCGGTCATTGAAATAGGAGTCAGCATGCAGGATAATTACAAATTAGTATTACTAATTTGTGCAAGGAAAGAAGGTAATATGTTGGCTTTATCTTGGTACTTGGATCCTGTTGAACTGCACTAAAATGGACAAGGAACTGAAGTGTGTTCACTAGTCCATACAATTTGTGTGCACCATGGGTGATGCCAACATTAATGGTTAGAAGCAAGCAGGACTAAACTCACTCTTGTCTATTACACCACCTTGTGTTATAAGATGTGGTACACACTTATGTACATGTGATGGTCTGTTTATTTAGTGATGAAGAAAGCTGCTTACTTCTATACCTAAACAGAAGATAGTGATTTATTTTTTGCTTCTTTCCTGTGTCCCCCTTATTGTAAATCACAAGGTCTCTCACCATTTGTTCAACAAATGTAAATTGTACTGTATTCAAAAGAGGCCTTCACAAAGTTGAAAAAGAGAGGGAAAAATTATGGTTTTACATCCTCCATTTTCATCTGATGGAGGTGCTCCAAGTCACTGGAGCAAATGTCTGTGTTCGTACTGATGGAACTTGGGCTATTACTAAAATAAATATTTTGGTTTTTTGGCAATTTTAGGTGGGGGGGGGGGAATTCAGAGTCTCCTTAGTTTCATGCCGATTTGTTAATGATCTCATGTTCATTGACACACGGTTTACTGAAATCTTCCACCTTGTAATTTTTGCTTATTGTTCTTGTTAGCTATATTATGGTTGTGATAGAAGCCTATCAATTGATGTAAGCCATAACTAAAAGAGTAATCAGGGTATTTTTTTCATCTGTGTCACTGTGTTTGAAAGATAATTTAACTATGAAATAAACAGTCTAACAATTTCATTGGAAAAGCAAACTTTGTGCCACTTCTTTTTGTGCTTCCGTACTAATTTGTGTCTTTTACAGTTCATTGTCTCTGAAAAACAGAGGGCCAGACCTCAGCTGGTATAAACCAGCTTGTAAATAGAAAGTGAAGTCAATTCAGCTAGTTCAATTTACACCATCTGAGAATCCAATGATTGTACCTGAATGGTAAATCCTGCAGTATTAAACTGAAATCTTAAAATGCTTTGATCTGCAATTCACTCCGATCTATGTATTTCTAATGAATTTGTCCCCATGTATCCAGGTTCCTTACACCAAATTGAGTAACATCATTTCTGTCTGCAAAAGGACCGGACTCTTCACTTTCTTATTCTAGACAATTTCCTAGATGCAATTCATTCTTGGTTGTTACTTGGTTGTAAGAGAAACTTTCCTCAGGATATTCTACAGATGCTGTTACTGAGGATAACTTTGCAGAGAGGAATCTGACATTGTGTTGCAAACTTCACATACAGATGCTATAGTGATGCCCTTATACATTGAAACTATATCAAAGTCTTGACCTCATTCTGATCCTTGAAGGTGGGAATTATTAACCTGAGAACTTCCAGCACAGGGACACTAAAAGCTCTCACCTGGAAATTGTCAGCTTCTGTATCTTTCTAGCTCTTTCTATCTCTGCTCTAATAGTACTCCCATCACTGCTGTTTCTAGGCACCATCTTGTTCAGTTTGTTTATGTTAAGCCTAATAACTCCTGCAGGTGTGATTTCTGTTATCTGTACTGAAAAGTCTAAAAATCCCATCACAGGGGTTAAGTGACATTAAGGAAGCAATGTTGCAGCCCACAAGTTCATTCTAAATGCTACTTCGCATGGGGGACCAAGCAAAATTGTTCCAGTTGAGTGGGGAGAGCTGTGTAATGCACATTTAGGCTATGTCTACACAGCTTCCTTCTTCTGCAAAAGCCTATGCAAATGAAGCGTGGATTAGCATATTGTCACACTTCATTTGCATAATTAATTAGCCGGTTTTGCACCAAAAACCCCTCTTGCACAGGAGCCGTTCTTCCTAAAAAATGAGGAAGAATGGCTCTTGTGCAAGAGGGGTTTTTTGCACAAAAAGGTGTTGTGTAGATGGCATCTTTTTGCACAAAAACGGTCAAAATTAATTATGCAAATGAAGCGTGGCAATATGCTAATCTGTGCTTCATTTGCATAGGTTTTTGCAGAAGAAGGAAGCTGTGTGGACGTAGCCCAAGTGGGTAAGCATGTTAGTTGGGCATTTTATGATACAGTGATTAGCAGTGAAATGGTTAACAATGTTTGCTTTATTTAAAACTATTCTAATCAGGCCAAAAAGAGATTACCCTAAAGCAATGAACAGAGGGATCTTACACATCTTTAGATGCTACTGATTCATTCTGGCTGGCTGCAGATTTACAAGCTGTGGTGCATCTGTTTACATCAGGGGTGGGGAACCTTTCTTGGTTGGGGGCTGCTGACCCACAGGAAAAAAAAAATCAGTCGGGGGCTGCACACAAGTGAGAAGCAAAAAAAAAAAAAAAAAACAAACCTCCAAAACAAAACCCTCACTGAGGCAACCCACAACTAGGAAGCAGAAAGATACTCCCTACATCCCTCCCCCCCCACCTTGCACACCAGAGCCTAGACTAGTAGATTGTGTGTTCTCCAGCCCTGTGGGTGGACAGTGGGGGGACTGGAGCACCACCCTGGGCTCCCCAGTGCAGATGAGGGGGCAGGGGAGAGCCCCAAGCCTTGGGGGCTGGATTCAGGCAGGCTGGGGTTTGCATCCAGCCCCCAGGCCTTAGGTTCTCCACCGCTGGTTTCCATGATCTTTTCAGAACCAAAAGAATTAAAACACCAGTTTTCATGGGTTTGTGAGAATACAGAAAACCATATAGGAAGCCCTTAATTTTCCTGGAAGTCAGAAATTTTCCATGCCTGGGGGTTTCTATTAGGGATGTTAAAGAGCGGGTAATTGTGTAACCACTGAAAATGACAGCAGTTACATGTACCTGCAGCCCAGGGTGGCAGCCAGCTCCCCAGGAGCTGGTGTGTGCTGGGAGCTAGCTTTTAAGCCGGCTCCCAGCGGGTACTGGCTCCTGGATCCCACCTTGTTCCTGGGGAGCCAGCTACCACCTGCAGCAGTGCAAGGTGGCAGACAGCTCCCCAGGACCCGGTGTGCACCAGGAGTTGGCTTTTAATCCCGCTCCTGATGCATACCGGCTCCCAGCTCCTCCCCTACTCCCAAGGAGGTGGCTGCTGTCTGATGCTGTGGGCTCCCCAGAAGTGAGGGGTGGAAGCCTTCATGTAACTGTTCATGGCAACTGACAAGCCCAGGCTTAACAGTTAATCCTGTAAATGATTATCCTATTACATTCCTATTTTCTATTGCTCCAGTGTACAAGCAGCTGAAACTAGGGACTGGTGAGAGAAATGCTGCCCTCTTAGAGTTAACTGTTCCGCTATGAAGGAGACTGAAATTGCTTTGGAGATGTAGCTTCGAGATGAATACGACTGGAGGAATTAGTGCTCATTCTTGCTGACATTAAAACTGATGGGTGTGCTTCCTTCCTCCAGCTGCTTGTCATTATGGTTGGTGATTAGTCAATCAAGAAGAGGAAACGTGGCAAGGGAAAGAACGAGCAGACAAACTTACTCTGTCTGATATAATTGCAGTCTAGTGTGTTGCAGAATATTCAGCTAAGCCGACAATCGAGAAATGGCTCATTTCCTTCACATTGCAGGAACGCAGTGTTACCCTCCGTAGCAGTGCATGCCATCCTTCGTCTCCTTCAATGGGCAACGAACTTATTGTCTCAACGGATGGATTCAGATCAGACTCCTCCCTCTCCTTCCACCAGCATGGATCAGCTGGTTTTGCCCACCACCAGCTCCACTGGAAGCAGCTTGAGAGCCCCAGTCCCTTGGGCACCAGGTTCCAGCTCCTCCAGCCATTCCCTCCCATCTCCTGCCGGTGGGGACACTGCAGCGGTGGGGAACTGGAAACCGTTCACTTTAGAAAAAATTGTCAGTGAGAGGTTTCCTAAATGTGAGCGTGAGGCTGTAGCTCAGGGCTGGGGAACCATTTTTGGGCCCGGAGCCGCTGACCCCCAGAAAAATCAGTCGGGGGCTGCACACAAGTGAGAAGGGGGAAAAATAACAACAACCGAACCCTCACTGATAGGACCTCCAGCTGAGAAGGAGAAACACACTCCCCACATTCCTCTCACACGCCAGAGCCTACTGGGGCCTAGCCTAGTAGATTATGCATGCTGCAGCCCCGTGATGGGGGGCTGGAATGCCTTTGTGGGCTCCCCAATGCTGGGGCAGAGCCCAGAGCCTCAGGATCTGTATCTAGGCAAGCTGGGGGCTATATCTGGCCCCCGAGCATTAGGTTCCCCACCCCTGCTGTAGCTCGTCTCCCAGCATAGAAATGCCCACCAGGAACAGAACTCCCAAAAGGTTATGCTGCCTTCTAGGGCCTCAGCCCCTGCTTCTGCAGCTCCTGCTCCTTTTCCACATTTCTAATAATTTCTAAATGATTAGAGGGCATTTTACAGTGCTAACTCTCGCCCGCTACTCATTAGCAATTCCCCCTTGCTCCCAGTGCTGATAAGGACAGTGCGGATGTCCCGACAAGACAGACAATTTATTTCAAGGGAATGGATGTCTGAGGCCGGACACCCTCCCCCTCTTCCTGGCCTTAGCCTTGACTAGTATTATTATTATTGCCATTATGTCACCATGCTGCCAGTATGCCCACCTTTGCTCTAGGAACAGACTGCTCCATCAGTCCTGAGGGCTCACAGCCCTAGTGCCAATTGCTGGGAAGAGCTGTCACCCTACTTCATGGAATAGATCTGGAAAGCTTCTCAAACAGCATGGATCTGATCTGGATATACCCACCAACCCGGAATTCCCCCAACTTCCCCAGAGTTCAAGACAGTCACTCATCAAGCTGTACCAAGCACTTTTAAGGAGTCTTGGACTAAGACCTCTGAATTCAACCTATTCCCTTCCCAGTTTGTGCAAGAGAGCCGTGGCAATGACACTCTTCCCTCTTTCATTAGATACGGGAGACTGTCGCATACTGGTGGGTGATGACCTGGCCTCGGTTTTACACATCTTTGTCAGCTCCCCCTCTCCCTGGACATGCACCTGGACATGCACCTGCAGCCCTTAAGAAACTCCAATTATCACAAAACACCGCAGTATGTTTCCTTAGCGACATGGGTTACCATGGGCACAATCAGACCTGCCCTCCTCTCTCTGCATGAGCTTCCCTTAGAATATCTCGTCCATGCTAAGATCTTTGTTTTTATTTTAAAACAAAGTGCGTAGGCCCTGCCTACCTAAAAGATCACCTGGGGCATGTCTACACTGCCACCCTAGTTCGAACTAGGGTGGCTAATGTAGGCATTCGAACTTGCAAATGAAGCCTGGGATTTAAATATCCCGGTCTTCATTTGCAAGTTCCTGGGTGCCGCCATTTTTAACTGCCCCGTAGTTCGAACTGCATGCCCACGGCTATAAGCGGCACGGACTAGGTAGTTCGAATTAAAGCTCCTAATTCGAACTACCATTAAACCTCCTCGCAGGAGGAATAACGGTAGTTCAAATTAGGAGCTTTAATTCGAACTACCTAGTCCGTGCCGCATATAGCCGCGGGCAGGCAGTTCGAACTACGGGGCATTTAAAAATGGTGGCACCCAGGAACATACAAATGAAGACCGGGATATTTAAATCCCGTGC
Organism: Pelodiscus sinensis; assembly: GCF_049634645.1. Lineage (NCBI taxonomy): Eukaryota > Metazoa > Chordata > Testudines > Trionychidae > Pelodiscus > Pelodiscus sinensis. The sequence continues at coordinate 118,035,441 of NC_134716.1, forward strand.
TTCATTTGCAAGTTCGAATGCCTACATTAGCCACCCTAGTTCGAACTAGGGTGGCAGTGTAGACATGCCCCAGGTGATCTTTTAGGTAGGCAGAGCGCTGGAGGGAAGACTGCAGTAAACACTTAGGGTATGTCTACACTACAAAGTTAGTTCGAACTAACGGACGTTAGTTCGAACTAACTTTAATAGGCGCTACACTAGCGCTCCGCTAGTTCGAATTTGAATCGAACTAGCGGAGCGCTTAGTTCGAACTAGGTAAACCTCATTTTACGAGGATTAAGCCTAGTTCGAACTAGCTAGTTCGAATTAAGGGGTGTGTAGCCCCTTAATTCGAACTAGTGGGAGGCTAGCCCTCCCCAGATTTCCCTGGTGGCCACTCCGGCCAACACCAGGGAAACTCTATTGCCCCCCTCCCGGCCCCGGACCCCTTAAAGGGGCACGGGCTGGCTACGGTGCCCATGCCAGGTGCAAGCCTGCCAGCACCCAGCCGGCAGACCCTGCACCTGGCACGGCACAGAGCCACCCACCCGATGTCCCCCAGCCCACCCCCTCTTCCCGGGACCAGGCTGGCGGCTCCCGGGAGCTTGCCCTGGACCGCAAGAGGCGGGCACCTTCCTGGGCTAGTGCGGACATCGTGGACCTCGTCCACGATCTCCGCACTAGGCACAGGAAAGTGGCCAGCTAGGGCAGGAGAGCTGCCAGCCTGGCCACCCAGGAGCAGGTGAGCATGAAAATCAAGGGGGTCCACTGAGACCCCCGACCCTGAGCCCTGAGCTTACAATGGCCGTACTGGGTCAGACCAAAGGTCCATCTAGCCCAGGAGCCTGTCTGCCGACAGCGGCCAACCCTAGGGACCCTGGAGGGGATGGACCAAAGACAGTGACCAAGCCATTTGTCTCGTGCCATCCCTCTCCAGCCTTCCACAAACTTTGGGCAGGGACACCACTCCTACCCCCTGGCTAAGACTACTCCATGGACCCAACCTCCATGACTTGATGTTACTTCCCTTTAAACTCTGTTCTAGTTGTAGCCTTCACAGCCTCCTGCAGCAAGGAGTTCCACAGGTTAACTATTTGCTTTGTGAAGAACAACTTTCTCTTACTAGTTTGAAGCCTGCTACCCATTCCTTTCCTTTGGTGTCCTCTACTCCTTCTTTATGGGAACTCATGAAGAACTTTTCTGAATGCACCCTCTCCACCCAACCCCTGCTTTTAGAGACCTCTAACCTGTCCCCCCTCCGTCTCCTCTTTTCTAAGCTGAACATCTCCCCAGATGGAAGCCTGCGGCAAGTGCAGCCGGGCTGATGGCCGAGTGGTGTGATGTGCCCAGTGTGGGTACTCCGGGCACTCCAAGCCAGAACTTCTTGGCAAGCGGGGCACCCCTTAGAACTGTGTGTCCGGGGTGGGGGTCGGGACCCTTTAAGCGGCTAGCCTGAGACAGCATCTCCATGCTCTAAGTCCTCCTCTTATGCCCTGCCGGCACTGCTTCCAGCCATCCTTAAGCCCTGTTCAGAGTCCACTCAATGTAGACTTGCTAGTTCGAATTAGCAAAACGCTAATTTGAACTAGACGCATTAGTTCGAATTAGCTTAGTTCGAATTAACTAATTCGAACTAAGTTAGTTCGAACTAGCGCTGTAGTGTAGACGTACCCTTAGGCTGCATCTAGACTGACATGATTTTGCTGAAATACTTTTAACGGAAACGTTTTTCCATTAAAAGTATTTCCGCAAAAGAGCGTCTAGATTGGCAAGGATGCTTTTGCGCAAAAAGGCTTTAGCCATCGGGCTTTCTTGCGCAAAAAATTAAGGTGTCTGTCTACACTGGCCCTCTTGCGCAAGTATTCTTGTGCAAGAGGGCTTATCCCTGAGTGGGAGTGTGAAAGTATTTGCACAAGAAGCACTAATTTTGTACATTACAAAGTCAGTGCTCTTGCGCAAATTCAAGCGGCCAGTGTAGACAGCTGGCAAGTTTTTGCGCAGCAAAATCTTGCCAGTCTAGATGCACCCTTATACTCCTCAGGCACAATTGAGCTTTCAGACATCACGATAAAGCTTGTCTGTGCAACCACAGAGCTTTCTTGGGAGGTTGGTCCTACACAGCCTAACAAACTTCCTCAGGAGCGAAGGGCCATCTCATACTTCTCTGATTTTCACTCCAAGCGCAAAGCGTGCTTCTTTGACCTGCCTTCTCACACATAAAATCATAACTGCATGTATGTTAAAAAGCAAACAAACCTCACAACCAAATCTCTGCCCAAAACACTTTGCTGTACACACATTCTCCCCTGGGGGAAGCTGAGGAAGAGAACCAGCAACACAACAAATGTTAATCACATTTTTTAATGCACTACTGGAAGGCATTCAGCTACACAATCGGGGCAGAAGAAGTGAAGAATTGATCTAGAACAGACCACAACAGAACATGAAATAAGGGCATTCCCATTTATTTATATGCAGATGATCCTATGGAAATATGCTTTGCATCACGGAGGGGAAGGAGAAGCTTGCCATGGGAAATGAGCAGAACAGGGGAGATAAGATATAATTATTTTCATGTTCCTAGAGTTCCCATCACTGTGGTATCCATGGTTTAGTGATGGGGCTGAACTAAAGCATACAAGCTTCAGAAGGGTAGCTGAGTTAGTCTGTAACACGAAAAATGTAAAAAACAACAAATAGTCTAGTAGCATCTTAAAGACTAACAAAACATGTAAATGGTATTATGAGCTTTCGTGGGCAAAACCCACTTCTTTAGATGGCTGGAGTATTAAAGGCCAGATCCAAGAATAAATAAGGGAAGGGGAGGAGGGAGAAGGAAAAAGGAGAGAGGAAAAAGAAAAAGAGAGACAGTGAGTAGAGAGTTCAAATAGTTACAAGACGCTGTTAAGAACCATTAGCACCTCCATTGTTTGTTTGGTCAAATCTTTAAAAGGTGGAAGATAGTGTACCAGCCATCCTATATCACTGTACAGACCATTTGCATAAGAATTAAACTTGTGAATGAAGTTGAGTTCCAATCCTTCCCTGTGTATTTGGCTTGTGAAATTGGATTGAAACAAAATGGCAACTTGGAGATCCATCGATGAGTGTCCAGGAAGATTAAAATGATCTCCAACAGGTTTTTGTGTATTCCCTTTTCAGATATCTGATGTGTCCATTAATTCTTTCCCGTAGAGATTAAAGAATACAAGAGAGGGTTGTTGTGGGGAAAGTTGTAAAGAAAAGCTCTAACTACCAACGAAAAGAAAGGCCTAGAATATAATGAGTTGTCAGGCCAGAAGGAAAGAAGTAGGGAGGATGTCTAGTTCAAAGAGTAACTAAGGAACTAAGGGGAAATTTCTAAAAAGGAAGCCTTTTGACTGATACGGGTGGCTGCTGATGGTCTGACATAAGACAAGGAGAATCTGTTTTAAAAAAGAGCTGACAGTACTACCTACCATCGTACCAGAGTTATCTCAAATGTTAGGGCCTGTGTGAACCCATGAGCAATGAGAGAAATGTTGGTCAGCAAGGGGGAGTGGAAAAGACAGGGAGAAAAGTCCATGGGGGAAAGGTGGCTGTAAATCTTCACTGGATTAAGACTGCAACTAATGGTGAGCTGTCTCAACGTCGTTTTTAGCATTGGAGGTGGGCACGTGCCCCTTCATGCCTCCCCCATACATCGCTCCTGAGCATTGGCCTGGCAATTATTGAATGTGTAGGGAGCGATCGCAGACCACAGACATCCAGTTTTATTTATACTTGAAACCTACATGCTCTAGGATGTTAAAATAGAAGAAAATAAACAGAGAAGCCTTCTTAAAAATCCCTTTCAGCCGTCTTACAAAGCTCCTTCTGCTGTGTTAGCAGGTAGAGATTGTCACACGTGGTGGCTGTGGTGGTAGTGTAGCTGCAGTGGTAGTGGCTTTCACGGAGGGGAAGTTCCTCCCCAGGTAGCAGATATAGAAGCCTACGGTGGCTTCCTACTGGTAGAGTGGCAGAAATAGCCATTGACACAGGCAACCTCAGTATGCTGAGAGGACTCATGCCACTGGTGTGATAGCTGCCAGAGAAAGAGGCTACCGAGTGCGGGCGAGATGCTGTCGCTGCCAGGGACGGAGGCTAGTGAGCGCAGGCAAGGTGCTGTCGCTGCCAGGGAATGACGGTATTAGTGATTTACTAAAAGTCATTGCTTGTGATGCTGCTACTGCTGTAGTAGCTGCTTTGAGACCGATGGTGATGCTGGTGACAATAGGTAGCTAGCTACTCTGCTGCTGGAAGGCAATAGTTAGCTTTCTTACCCAAAAGATTCTCTGGGTGTGGTTGCCTCACAGCGCCTTATACATCTTCTTTCTTCCAGGTGTCTAGAAGCATTCCATTCTTCTTCGGACCCCCATCCTGTACCAGATGTAGCCTTCTGGTTGTCGCCTTTAGATACAATTACTGCTCATTAGCTATTAATTTATTATTGTAAATCAGCCAATCAGCTTTCAGGAATTTGTATATGCTAATTGATGGTATGTCCACTGACATGTGTCACTCAAGCTCAACTAATTAACTCACAGGAATTAGCATGTGTTGATTGCTAATTAGCACAAGTTCATTAGTCAAATGTATAGAAAGCTCCTATCCTGTGTCATGTATCTTTATGGGTTCAATGTATTCCTCTGAGGTTTTTCAGCTGATCTTTAGATGAACCCTGGTTGTTTCCTGTCTGGATGGTCTATTTGTTTCTATGGGCTACAATGTATCTGTATGGGATTTTGCTGAGTCATTCTCCACAGGAAGGGATGCAATAATTTGCCTTAATTGCATCATCCCTATTGTTTCTATGGGCTCCCATTCATTCCGATGGGATTTCCCACCACCTTACAGAACCCTATAGTTGCCATTACTATATTTTCTAATTTAAAGTATTCTTAAATTTGTATCTAGAGATTTAATTACTGTTTTAAGCATTTTAAAGGTTCCTGATACCATCACCACCCATTTTATCTTCAATGAAGCAAACTATAATCTTGGTGAATTTAAACCCTTTCTGAGGTTTTCCTGTAGATTTCCAATTGAAAGTGTAATAGGGCATTCTGGGCAGCTGAGGCAAAAACTCTTATCACAAAGGATTTATGGCTAATACCTGCTGAGCAATATGGAGGTAAGCAGTCCAGAGTTTCAATGTTTTGTTACTGTTTTGGTACAGCAAATTGCTTATGATGGTGCCTATTTAGGCACATTTAGAGCAGTTATGTAAATACCATTTGGCGTTTGGCTTCAATAAAGGAATTTATTGTGAAATTAGTGTTGTAATATCTTAATAATAATAATTCCCACAATTTCTTTGATGTGTCACAATAACTTCATTCATAACACAAAATATAGGAAAGTGATCTACAGAGGGGATGGGAAGGATTTGAGGCCTGTGTTGTTTTTTAAAGATGTATAAAGAAACCAGAAAAAGTGTATTTTGAATTTCCTCTTTTTGCTGTCAATATCTGGAAGACCACGTCTGGCTCAGCAGCAAATTTGGGATCTGGAGTGTGGGCATAACTAAGTATTTGCATTTTAGTTGAGTTTAGAGGCCTCCTCAAATAATCAGAGTTGCTTTTGTGCAGGGCACTTTACACACCTAGAACAAAAAGATGCTCAAAGATGCTCCCCAGCCCCACAGAACCCGCAGTTCAACTCTCCTGGCTGTTTCCGTGGGACCGTGTCCAAGGCTTCTGGGCATGATGCTAATGCATATAAAAGAAAGGAGAGATTGCATCGCAGCTGCCCCCCTAGTGCAACAGCCCCGCGCGGGGAAGCTGTGCAGCTGGAGCCACTGGAGCAAGCTGCCGGCAAACTCGCCTTATTCTTGCACTGAAGAGGGGGGAGGCTTGTGCCGGGAGCGCCCCCGAAGCAGAGACCGCCCCGGCCCGGTCCTCTGCCTTCTGCGGCCCGCTCCGGCCCCGCCCAGCAGCGTCCTTAGCAACTTCTCCAGCAGCCGCAGCTCAGCGAGCAATCCGGCCTGGGGCTAGCTCCCGCGCGCCGCTGCCGCCCTCGGACAGGTGTGTCTGCACCCCCCTCCCCCTGGACAGGTGTGTCTGCACCCTCCCCCCCCGGACAGGTGTGTCTGCACCCTCCTCCCCCCGGACAGGTGTGTCTGCACCCCCTCCCCTGGACAGGTGTGTCTGCACCCTCCCCCCCCGGACAGGTGTGTCTGCACCCTCCTCCCCCCGGACAGGTGTGTCTGCACCCCCTCCCCTGGACAGGTGTGTCTGCACCCCCCTCCCCCTGGACAGGTGTGTCTGCACCCTCCTCCCCCCGGACAGGTGTGTCTGCACCCCTCTCCCCCTGGACAGGTGTGTCTGCACCCCCTCCCCCCGGACAGGTGTGTCTGCACCCCCTCCCCCCGACAAGTGTGTCTGCACCCCTCTCCCCCTGGACAGGTGTGTCTGCACCCCCTCCCCCCGGACAGGTGTGTCTGCACCCCCTCCCCCCGACAAGTGTGTCTGCACCCCTCTCCTCCCCCTGGACAGGTGTGTCTGCACCCCTCTCTCCCTGGACAGGTGTGTCTGCACCCCTCTCCTCCCCGGGCAGGCGTGTCTGCACCCCCCTCCCCCCGGACAGGTGTGTCTGCACCCTCCCCCCCCGGACAGGTGTGTCTGCACCCCCCTCCCCCCGACAAGTGTGTCTGCACCCCTCTCCTCCCCCTGGACAGGTGTGTCTGCATCCTCCCCCTGGGCAGGCGTGTCTGCACTCTTCTCCTCCCCGGGCAGGCGTGTCTGCACCCCCCCTCCCCGTGGACAGGTGTGTCTGCACCCCTCTCCTCCCAGGGCAGTTGTCTGCACCCCTTTCCCTCCCGACATGTGTATCTGCACCCCCTCTCCCCGTGGAAAGGTGTGTCTGCACCCTCCCCCCTGACAGCTGTGTCTGCACCCCTTCACCCAGACAGGTGTGTCTGAATCCCTCCCTACAATAGGTGTGTTTGAACCCCTGCCCTCAGACAGGTGTCTCTGTACTCCTCTCCCTCTGAGAGCATGTCTGTACCCCTTCCTCCCCCCGGACAGGTGTATCTGTACCCCTCCCCCCAGACAGAATGTTTTGCAATGGTATATCCCCTGCCTCCAAATAAGGTTGCCTAGTTTAGGAAAAACTCCCTTCTGCCATCATGGTGCTAGGTGTATCTAAACCCTTTCTATCAAAACGTGGTGGTAGATGTGTTTGCAACACACACAACATATGCCCCCAAAGGGCATGGGGTGCATCTACAACCCCTCATTCTGGTGCCTATGTATGCGTTTCTTTACAGATACCTTCCATTGTGTATGCTGGTAATACCATTCTGAATACTTGGTTTACATGTTGTTCTTGCTATTTCACTAATGCAGGAGAGGTACTGACTCCTGAGGAATTTAACAGGACCCAGTCCCTGTCAAGATTTGCTGGCCCTGTTGCTCATGATCAACTAGACGCTGACTGAAAATGCCAACCCAAACGCAGTATTATAACTCCTCTCCTTCAGTGACCGGGATTTTGCATCCCCAAACAGCACAGTGTGTATTTGAGAGCACGAGGCCCAGAGACCCCTATCCCAGTGACACTGCACCACGGATACGACCGTCCACAGGTAAGAGTGTGCAATAGAGTCTCTCCAGTAATTGCTACATGCTGTCATTGCAATTTTTTGGTTTATGCTGTGGCTGAGGAACACAAGTTGCAACTGATAGAGTCTTAAAGTTGAGTTTGTCTGTCAGTGCACACTGGAAACTTTTGCAAGTGAACCCATACAACAAGAAAAGCAGATCCCTTATAGTGTAAGCATCCTTCTTGTGATGAGTTCGGTCACAGAGATGCCCTGCGGACTGTCACGTGATGTGCAGAAATCCCACTGAGCCCATCTTCCTTTCCTCCTGAGCCCCTCTTAATTCTGTCTTGCTGACCCTGGTCCTCTGACATCCTCCAGCAGTGACTCAGAGATGGGGTCACAGCCCTCTGCAGTATAACACAGACACTGAGATCAGCTCAGCTCTGGGAAAGCTCAGCTAAGAGGACTTGCATCAGCACCCAAATTCACAGCCTCAGTGGGACCTGAACCCCAGATAAATCCATCTTATGCTGTATAAAGTTCTCCCCCTTTCTCAGGGTAAAGAGAGAGATGCACAGACTCCTTGCCTTCCCCAAGTAACAATTACTTACACTGGGTTTATGTAGGAAAAAATAAAGCAGAACTACCGCAACTCTTCTTAAAGTCCACTGAATTGTGCATTCATTTACAAAGAGAGCATGTTCAACTTGTGTATTTGCAGGTGTAGCTAACCAGTGAGATGCATACCTGGCCATTTAAGTATGCACAAAATATTTGATCTGTGTGAAAACAACAAGTAGTTCTGTTGCACCTTAGAGACTAACAAAAATATATACGATCATGAGCTTTCATGGGTAAAACCCACTTCATTAGAAGAGCTGGACGGGAAAGAACAGAAACCAAGATATATATAACAGCAGAGGTACCTGTCAATTTTAGGACCCATGTTAATGAGGCAAATATACAAGTTGAGCAAGGTGAGCTTAAATTAGCCTCATTAACATGGGTCCTACAACTGACAGGTACTTCTTCTGCTGAGTAAGTCTGGCCTTGGCAAAATAACACACCAGATATTTCTGTAAATACAGTTCAGAAGGCTAGTACAGATACACCCCAATCTAGTACAAGATAAGATGGTGTGACAGAGCAATAAATAGGTCTGATATATCAGGAACAAAGAGATGTCGTGAAATACATAAGGCGGTACGTAAGCTGTGTATCCCAGTTGTTTGTTTTAGTCTATAAAGTTGGAGCATCTCACCTCAATTCTTTGTGCACCCTAGGGGATAGCAGATACTCTTGCTACTGACTTAGTCACACCTTGTCACTGGGCACTCAAATGTTAGTGTACCTGTGACATGGAGCCAGGGCACTCAGAGTGTGTCTTGAAGGCAATGGACATGGCCGAGTGCCTTTGTCACCAAACTGGGCCTATAATTGTTCTTTATGAGTTACATGGTGGTCTGCTGAATTAGCATTATCTGCCAGTCCAAGGACAGAAGCACTAGCAGTCCGAACAGTATTACCAAGGTGATGACATTCCAGCCTTCAGCACTGAATCTAAAAACTGGAGCCTCTACTGCCTGCGCTAAAAAGTCTAGAGATCTGTGAGCGTAAAGGCTGTTATACACCCATCACTACAGGGGAAAAGAGAGCCAGGCTGTGTAAGGCTGGGTTATACATGGCCCAGTTTGTATTGGCTAAGACTGCAGCCACCACATTAGGGACTACACAGGGGAACTCCCAGAGCAAAACAGGTGGCTCTTGACAGCTTTATCAGAACAGCTGGGCTCTGTAGCTGGGGGACTCTATCAGATTCATGTCTTCTGTGGATTAGACACAGAGGGAAACATGGTAACTCACACTGATATGTGTGTGTGTGTTACACACACAGTACCTTCTAGTCCAAGCTCACCAAACCACACCCTCTCTGCACACGTCTCTCTGAAGGGCTCACTTCTGTCACCAAAGCCTACAATGCTTTTTAGATTACAAACTCTTTGAGGTGAGGAATGTCATCTGTTACTTTGAGAAGTTGTTGCCACACAGTACTGATGACTATTTGATTCTGATTAGGATTCCAGTTCAGAGATGTTTCACCTCTGCGGAACAAACCTATTTGGAACGACCCACGCAACAAATCAGAAACTTCAACCAAGTCCCTCCAGAAATACAGAGTAACTTTGAATCACAGGCCTGTTGAATCTGTGCTGAGCAGAAAAGCACCTTTTGCAGGTAAGCAGATATTTCTGTGTCTGCTGACGCAGTAAAAATAGTAATGATCTTGTGATACCCTGGCTAGAACAACCTGAATGAGGTGTTAAGAGTTAAATATACTAAATATCTTTGGAAAAGATGCAGTTTTGACTGTGGGTTTCAATGTTCTTATTATTAAATAAACTAAATCCTGCTTGCACCACTGTCTGTGACATATATCCAAATAAGACAAAGGTGCCCAGAAGGATTTAGTAATAGAGAGGTAGCCGTGTTAGTCTGATTTTGGTAAAACAAAAGGAAAACATATGTAGCACTTTAAAGTTTATTTTGTGATGCCCTTTCGTGGGGCAGACCCACTTCTTCGAAACATTTTGTACCAAGTAGCCACACTCCTGAAGCAGTACAGTGGGTCGTGGGGTCTCAGACATTTTAATACTATGCACATTTTCAGTCAGTTGCAATTGCTTTGCCTTCAGTGTGCCCCAGACTCCCCTGTGGCATTTTTCTTGGCACGTTAGTGGAGTTGCTATGGAAAATGGTGTACTGATAACTGAGCAAGTTCTTAGAAGACTACAGATTTGTAACGGGAGGTGGACCATGAGCTGCACTTAGTTCATTCTACTCAAGTTTTTGTACTGTGCCCATCACTTTAATAGCAAAGAAGCCGTATGCAAATACTCGATCCCTGCCTCTAAGGTGGGAATTTCTATAGTAGACCAACAACTATTATTCCCCCAGACTGTAAAGCCAGCTTACCTGTTAACTAGGGTGAAAGTAAAATTTTCTTCCTGGCATGGGGTGGCACACCAGCTAATGGGGGCCCCACACAAATCCACCATGTGAATCCGTACATGACTCTGTCCCAGCCATGGGCCCCCACTCTCTACCCTTCCCATCCCATCTCAATCCTGGTGGGAGAAGGAGCTGCCAGCAGTATCACTGCTTTCCCACTCTGCCCTAGCCAGCAGGAAAAGGAGCAGAAGCCCCAACCCCTCCCTGCCTCTCCTCCAGCTCCATAGAGCATCAGCCCTGTTAGCGGACAAGGCTGGGATTCTGCTCCTTTGCCTGCTGAGAGGGGCAGGCAATGAGGAAAGGAAAAGAACCCCGGCAGCTCTTCTGCCGTATCGCTGCATTCCCCCCAACTCCAGCTCTGTTCTTCTGCGGAGCTGCTGCTGTATTGATGGAGATGGAGGAGAGGCAGCTCTGTGGAGGGCCTGGGGGGTGCTATGTTGTCTTTCTGATACTCATAGCCTTCTTAGCCACTTTCTTGCCCATACAGCGTACTGGGCCATACCAGCTTACTTTCACCTCTGCTGTTAATCCTTCTGCATTATTTAGAGTAGACATTCCTTTAGCAATGAATTCTCAGGCATGATGTTAGCTGCTTCTGAGCTCTTGTTGCGAAGAGCCGGCTGAGACATATTATATACCCCCCTGACTTTGCTATAACTTTTGATTTCTATGGTTTTTGCCTTTTCTTTTTTAAAATATTTATCAATCCTCTTGAAAGCCTGTATAGTTTATGTGGTTAGGGCTCAGTCTTGGGAGGTGCTAAATACATTCACTTCTCATTGGGAGACCAGGCCCTTTGCAGCTTGTGTACAGTTCATCCTATGTGATATATGTTATTTTAATCCTGTGCAGTGCAAATTTTAATTGAGATGGCTGATGAGCTTTGGATTTGTAAATTAATTAGTTCTATGAATAGGAAGCTTCATCTTTATCATAAGGAGATTTAATATCTTTGGGGAAAGTGAACCCAATCATTCTCACATTAAATGTCTGGAAAATTTTGTGTATGCAGTATTGGTCCCATGATATTTGAGAGATAAGATGCATGAGGTAATATCTTTTATAGAACCAAGTTGTTCTGATAAGAGAGACAAGCTTTTGAGCGACATGGAGCTGTTCTTCAGCTGAGGAAGAGCTCTGTATGGGCGTGTCTACACAGCAAAGTTATTTTGGAATAATAGCTCTTATTCCGAAATAACTATGCGAGCATCTACACAGCAATTCTGTTAAATAAAACGGCTTATTCTGACTTTTGTAAACCTCATTCTATGAAGAATAGAATAGCTATTTCTAAATAAGGCGTGTGTAGATGCTCCACTTCTGCTATTTTGAAATAGCCCCTTACTAGGGCCATTCTAAGTTATTCCTCCAGGGGCTCTAAATTGAGATAGCACGTCTACATTAACGAAGCCCGCCTTGGACTAATTTTGAGGCTTCCCTGCAGTGTAGACGTACTATTTCAAAATAAGATATTTCGGAATAACTATTCCAGACTAGCTTATTCTGAAATAACTGTGCAGTGTAGACTGACTGGAAAGCTTGTAATAGCTTTTAACAGAAATTGGTCTAGTAAAAGTTATTATTTCATTCACCTTGTCTCTGGAAAACTCTTTAAAATTTGTTTCTCCTGTCACCAAATGCTGTGGCTACAGAATCCAACTTCTGCAAAAAAGAGAATATTATAACTAGAAAGACAAAATAGGATGTGAATGTTCCTTATCGCTATAATTACTCTTCAGTATTTCTTAATTTCCATTAACTAGCCATTTTATAGATGCAGTAATAATACCAACAGATGAAAAAATAGTAGCAGAAGAGAGATTAAAGGAACTATGTGCAATTTGTTCTTTGTAATTCTTTAAAAAAGTCCCATTTACTATCTTCATGTAATCCAGATACAAATATGTCATCAAATGTAATACTGCTGCGGTAGTATCCTAAACTAGTAACCTATGTAATGACATGAAGAAATGTTCTTCTATACTTTTTGTAAAATGCCTTTTATTTATTCTGATTCTGTAGCACGAACCTTAAGTGCTGGATTGAGTGGTCATAAGTATAGAAAAGGTTGTGTTGATGTGCTGCCACAGTATAGTCCAATGAATGATCCTCACTTGTTTGACTACTATGCTAGAAAGTTTGGATTGCAGGTGAGTATCAATTGTACATACTATTTTATTTCAGTTTATTTTTCTGTTCCATGCTAGTAGGAATAATATTATGCATTTAGTTAACCTTTCATCCTGAAGAATTCTAAAGCTCTTATCAGCTGTGTGCATATAATATATACAAATATAACAGTCTCTCCATACATTGCTGAAATGCAGCTTCTTTTAGGTAAAATGTTTAATGAAGGCAATAACATTGCATAACACTGGAAGATGGATAGTAAAATAATATAGTGTCCAAACTTTAGGAGGACTTTAAGCAAGCAGAATGTGATTATTAAATTGGAAGATCATCAAGACACGGCTTATCTAGACTACCAGGAACAGTCGAAAGAGGATATGCAAATTCCGCAGGAATTTGCATATCTTCTTCCTATAACGCTTTTGAAAGTAAAAGTAGTTTAGATGTGGCTTTTCTGCGGCTTTTCGACAAAAGAGGGGGGGTTTCCGAAAAAGCCACATCTAAACTACTTTCGCTTTTGCAAGTTCTGCTTTCAAAAGTGCGATTCGAAGAAGATATGCAAAGTCCTGCAGAATTTGCATATCTTCTTTTGACCGTTCCATGTAGTCTAGGGGTACATCTAGACTACAAGCCTCTTTCGAAAGAGAGCGTCTAGACTGCAACCACTTCTTTCGAAAAAGCGAGCCGCTTTTTCGAAAGAGAGCACCCAGGCAGTCTGGATGCTCTCTTTTGAAAAAGCCTGTTTGCATTCAAGAACTCCTTTTTTTGAAAGAGCATTTTCAAAAAAAAGGCGTTCTTCCTCGTAAAATGAGTTTACTGTGGTTGAAAAAACTGCCGCATTCTTTTGATTTAATTTAGAAAGAACACGGTGGCAGTCTAGATGCAGGGGAAGTTTTTTCAAAAAAAGGCCACTTTTTTTTTTCATAAAAACCCTATAGTCTAGACGCACCCTAGATGAACCCTACATTTAGGCTATTGCAAAAATGTTCTGTGAGATCTTTGATAGTCACAAGTAGTCAGAATGTCGTACATCCCATCTGCATGTCAGTACCATTCTCTTACAGTTGATTTTGTAAAATAATAATAATGGGGCTTTGTCATTATATTTAGCATTAGATTTTGTACTGTATCACATAATTTATTAGACAGTTAGGAGAGAGTAGGAATTAATTTATGCCAAAGATTCCAAATGTTAAAAAAACCAACTTGCTTTATTTGTGTATACAAAACAAGCTCCATTCCTCCTCAACTGAAAACCAGCAACAACAACCCACAACCCAATAATAAAAAAGCCCTGGTTTCCCTCCTTCCCCTCCCAAAAAACCTCCAAACACCAAAACCCAGAAGGATTCTCAGAAATAATTTCTTTTCCCTCTTTTCCCTCTTTTTTTTTTTTTTTTTTAATTTCTGAAGTCTGATCATGGGAAGAAACACCACCAAAGTGCATCCCGGTCCAAGAGCACTAGCAACAGATCCAGTTCTGCAGTGCACAACAAGGTGATTTATAAAGTCACTGTGAAGACTGGAGATAAGAGAGGTTCGGGAACTGATGCCAGGGTAAGAATATTTTAAATGTCAAGGTTTCCAAACTGATAGGCTCATTTCTTTTTATATTTAGCAATACTGGAAAAAATAATCCCCAAATCCAATTTTGATTTATATTGTCTATAAAACTTTAGCTATTTAAAAATCAATTACTGGTCAGTTTCAAAATACAAAGAGGTATTTTCTGTGATGCTTCTTCATACTAATGTGGCTGTAATTCATACCTGTTTCTAAGATGGGTCTTTCAGAAACCATTAAAACAAGGTTTCTGATCTCCACTAATATAAACCAGTATTAGTTTTGTTGTTTCTTTTTAAGCCCAGTATACTAGACATAAACTCTGCATAAGAAGACCAAGCAAGATTCCCTCTGGAACTCATCAATTCATTACCTTTGAGCAGCTTTTGAGCTCTCTGCTGAGCTTAACAGCTTCCTCATTGGCAGTGCAGAGTGGGCCCCAATAATTGAATACTCTAGCACCATGGTCACCAACAAGTAGATCGCGATCTACCAGTAGATCTCAGGGGCTCTAAGAGTAGCTCTTGAGCCCTCTCTGAACTGCGCACCTGCGCAGTACATTTACATTAGATTTCCTCATGTAATGTAGGCGGGGCTTCAAGGAAGGGGTGGGACAGTAGATCTTCACCTGTTCTGAGACTTAAAAAGTGATCTTGGGTGTAAAAAGGTTGGAGACCACTGCGAGTCTAGCACTTCTGTGTTGCCTTTCCGTTCTGTGATCTCAATTTTACAACATTAATGAACTGCACCTTATAACATACTTTTGGAGGGGTGGGAGAGATGAGGAGGGAAGGGAGGAATGGAGGAATAGAAGATTTAAGGGCTTGATTCCCTCCCCGCCCCCCCCCAAGAAGGACCACGCAACCACAGATCCACCAGAGATCAATGGGAGTTGATCGGTCCCTATCTCTTTTGAAAATCAGGTCACTTATTTCAATGTCTAAATATTGGGAGCCTAACTTTAAGCACCAGTTTTTGAAAATCTTTCTCTGAGAGACTTCCCTGGAGTGACAGAGGAAGCCTTTGATGGATTGGGAATGTAACTTGGGCCTGTGTCTTAAAAAGAAAACTGCCTCTCCCCATCTCCTATAACAATAATCTAATTAAGAGTGGGATATATTAGGCTAAATATTGCTTACTGTGTACAAGTACACCACATTTTAAATCCTTTGAAGGGATGAGCATAAAAGAGAGCTATGTGGTTCCCCTCTCTGGCTCACACAGTTGTGAGTGCAGCTCCTATCAGTAGTCCTTACATGAGAAAGGCCAGACTGGGTCAGACCAAAAGTCCATCTAGCCCAGTATCCCGTCTTCCAACAGTGGTCAATGCCAGATGCTCCAGAGGATATGAACAGAACAGGGAATCGTCAAATGATCCACCCTGTTGCCCATTCCCATCTTCTGGTAAACAGAGTCTAGAAATACCATTCCTACCCATTCTGGCTAATAGCCATCGATGTACCTAACCTACATTAATGTATCTAGTTCCTTTTTGAACCCTGTTCAAGTCCTGATCTTCACAATATCCTCTGGCAAGGAGTTCCATAGGTTGATTGTGCGCAGCATGAAGAAAAACTTCTTTTTGTTTGTTTTATACCTGCTACCTATTAATTTCATTTGATGACCCCCAGTTCTTATGTTATAGGAACAAGTAAATAACTTTTCCTTATTCAATTTCTCTATACCTGTCATGAACCACCTTGGCTAAAAGAATGTCAGCTTTTCACTAATGCCACCAAAGAACCCTGTCATAGTTTTAAAAGGTTCAAAAGAAAAAGTGCCTGATTTTCAAAAATACATGCAATATCAAATTGGATCTCAGTAACTGGGTGTATTAAAGGTAAAATTCCCCAAAATGCCCAAATCTGATGTCCAAAAGAGCGTTGGATACTTAGGCTTGGTCTACACTAGGAATTTAGGTCAGCATAGTTGCATTACTCGAGTGTATGAAAAATTCAGACCTCTGAGCCATATAGTTAAGTCACCTGAAATCCCTGTGTAAACAACACCAGGGTCAGGACTACACTGAGGGGAGAGGTCGGCTTAAAGTACACAATTCCAGCTGTGTAAATAATGTAGCTGGAGTCAACGTACCTTAAGCTGAGCTCGGCACTGTCTCCTCAGTAGGAGGTCGATGGGAGAAACACTCTAATTGGCTTCCCTTACTCCTCGTGACGAGGAGTACTTGTGCCCTTAGTGTTTGGTTTAGTGGATCTTTATTAGACCCACTAAATTGAACCCTGGAAGATCAATTGCCAGAGCCTCGATCCTCCAGTAAATGGAGACATGGCCTAAGTCAATGGAAGAATTCTTCCATCAGCCTAGCTATTGCTTGTCAGGTGGGTTGTAATGGACAGGAGGAGTGCTGACCAGCACCCGGTGATTAAGGGGTTAAACTCAGGTAACTAGCAAAAGTGTTGGCCAAGGGTTGGAAGAACCAATTGAGATAGAGGGTTGAAATTTGAATTGGATAGAGATTCCTTGCCTGCTTTCTTTGTGTGGGAGAAAAAAACAAGGAGTTGAGAGACACAGAATGATTTAAACCCAGGCAGGACTACCATGACTTCAAGGAATTTGGGGGAATGGCAGTGGATTGAATAAAGAGAAGATGGGAAGTAAGTAAAAGGGAAAAGTTAATCTAGTCGCGTTCAGGGTATGTTTTCTTTATTTTGTAGTTTGGTTTGAACTGCTCTGTGTGAATCTATGCCTCCCCTCCCCATTTACCACCTAGCATTGTGCCCAGAGACTTTTCTCTGTGTTTTAATTTGTTTTCCTTAGTTGCTCTGTAACATCTCGCAACCAGGTATGCTTTATCAAGTTTATCTTTTTGTTTTGTAATAAAAATCACTTTTTTTAAGGTGATGATTTGATTCTTATGTCCTGGAAAGTGTCCTGGAAAGTCTCTCTGTCTGTGTGTATCTGCATGCCTCAGACTGAGAGGTCAGCTACTGGAGTCTGCAGCTTGTATTCCTGCTGCGGATCGGACCGGGTTAGGGCACAGCTGTGGGCGTCCGCTTAAGGTGGATTGCTCAAAATAGGGTCTCCTTACACCCCTGACTGGAGGCCCTTCCCAAATAGGCCACAAACCAGCCACACAGAGAGCTTCAGCTGCTAGCCTGGCCAGCCAGAAGCCCCATGAGCAAAACCCCTCCAACACCCCAGCTCTCCCTGTGCCCCAATCAGTCCCAGGTCTACACACAGGTGAGGGGTTATAGAACCCAATCTTAACAGGTTCTTGCAAGAAACCAGCCACAGTTCCCAGGTTAATTTACACTCTGGATCTTACCCTCAAGATCACGCTGAGCCAATCCTTTAGAATCTAAAATCTAAAGGTTTATTACTAACAGGAAGAAAAGCATGAGAGTAAGGCTGTTATAGGATAATACATTACATGCATCGAATCACCCAGTGCTCGATGCAGGCTCTTAGCAGAGATGTTATAACTGCTAGCTTAAAAGATTCTGGTGTACTTCAGGATGGGTCCACAGTTCTTTCCAGCTTATGGTTCCCTGCAATGCTGCCTGTTGGATCAAGAGCTGAGCTGAAAACCAGAATGGAGGGTGCCACATGGCACTTATATCCCTCTCCTGGCATCTTCTTGGCTTCAGCTGGTCACCTGGTCAGTGGCCTATCCCTGTGTTCCATGCTGGTAGCCCTTAGGTATCAGTCACATTTCTGAGATGTGTATTGTCACCTAGAGATTCATTGGCTCCTTGCTAATTAGCCTAGCCATTGGCTGAGCATTCCTTGCAGAGTACATGTTTATAACTCTACATACAGATATTATACAAGTACATGAAGAGCATACACAGAATCAGTAGAACACAAGCTTTCATCTGACTCCTCGCATGGCCCCCTATGCATGCACTTTTGGGGCAAACACCCCCCCCCCTCCGCCCCGGGTGCAGCAGTTATCTGGCTGCTCCCCTTAAAATCCAGTAATGTGACAATTCCTCTTTTTTCTTTTTTCAAGCTCTTTTAACAGGGCTGCCCCCCACTCTGGCACTCTGAATGCAGGGGTGGGGGGAGGCCTGCAAAGAGCTCAGAAAAAACCCCAACCCTTTGCCGCTACAGATAGTGGTACAACAATTTCCGCCCAGAATCATAATACACAGATTTTGGGGAATCGCTGCCACCATCAAGTGATTTTTATCCCTAAAACACCAGGGGTAAACACTTGAACCCACCCCTGACGTATCCCAAGCTCTTTTGTTCTAAAAGAACTTGAAAGCGGTAGATTATCTATGCCAACAGGAGATGTTCTGTCAGTAAAGGTATTGTCTACACTGAAGTGCTATACCAGTGTTGTTCTAGCTCTACATCTGTGCTGCTGTTACAGTTACAAATGTAGACAAATCCTTTGTATTCTAAATCCTATTGAAAATAAATGGGACTTGGAATCTTCTGAAATTTTTACCCAATTATTCTATTTGCATGCTTATTGGTAGTAATTACATATGCATATTAAGCACTCATTTTTAACATGTGATTGTGTGCTCACGTTTTTGAAAGTCAGGTCTTTAATCTGTTGCATACCTATCACTGCTCATAATATATTTTTACTCATAAATTAGTGTCTATTTAACTCTTAATAACTCCTTTAATCTTAATTTATGTGTCATAGGGATCTTTAGCATTTTTCTCACTACTATCTTTCCTGTTATTTTTCTTCTCTCTCTCTGCTTCTGAATGCTATTTTTAGACTTCAGAACTAAAGTCTTTGATATTCTTGGCACTCATGCATTTAAATGATATAATTGACTGGATGATTGTGATTAGACAAGGGTAACATAGTCAATACATTTCCTGAAATATTTTTTCTTGAAGCAGAAAAAGACGTGTGTGAGGACTGAAAGCAGAAATTAACTTAGGCTATAATCCTGCTGGTCATGTGAGGATCCACATTGGCTGTGTTAACACTACATTCGTACAGAGTTAAGCTATTTACATGATCAGCAGCTTAATAGAATGTCTCTTGTTTTCTAGTTGAATTAACATCTGATTTAGAGGCTAAGAGGCAATGGGTGATTTTTTTAACAGTATTTTTAAAAAAAATATATTAATAGTACACAAAAATTAAAAAAAACCCTCATGCTTTGCAGTTACATAACACTTTCCACTTGAGCATTTCAAAGAGCTTTACAGAGCTAAAGTAGGTAAACCGCAACACCTCTGTGAGGGTATGTCTACACTAGCTCGTTAGTTTGAGCTAGGTAGGGTAATTAGGGCAAGTGGAGTTGCAAATGAAGCCTGGGATTTAAATATCCCAGGCTTCATTTGCATGTTCCTGGGTGCCACCATTTTTAAATCCCCCTTAGTCCAAATTCCGTGCCCGCGGCCACACGTGGCATGGAGTAGGTAGTTCAAATTAAAGATCCTAATTTGAACTACCGTTACTCCTCATTCCACGAGGATGTAGACTGCACTAGTTTGATGGGAGAATTCTCCCATCCACACAGCTTCTGCCTCTTGGGGAAGCCATATACCTGTACTGATGGGGAAAGCTCTCATGTTAGCATAGATAAGGTCTTCACTGAAGTGCTCCGGTGGCATAGCTGCATTCCACTACAAAATTTTATATCTAGACCTGCCTTACATCTCCTGCTTTAAATTGTATGATTATTATTTTTTTTCATTATTACTAAAAAGCTACCTTTATAATTCAACTTAATAGCAACATTTTTACCATAAATTTAGCTTTCAGTGTATTAACAATATGGGAGATAATTTTAGACTAAGTGTTTACTAGACAGTATTTAACATACTGGTATGAAGTTTATAACAGCCATGTTCTTGGTAGGATATATTTTGGTACCAGTCACTTTTGGTCATTCTATAGTAGGAGTAGTTGTGACTATGTATAATCTGAAGCTTCCAGTCTGCCTCTTCCCTTTCACCTGAGTTTCAGTTGTTCATAACTTTCTCAAACCAATTCATTCTAGGCCAGAATTTTCCATGGTTGGCGTTGGATCAAATATAGTTTTTTTTTCTTTTAAAAGTTAAGAAACACGTTCTTAAATAAATCTATTAAAATATATATTCTGTTCCCAGAAGCCATGACAATGATTGCCTATTTTCATATTTACAAAAATAAGATGTAGTTGACACATAACATAAGAGTAAACACAAAGGGACTGACCAATTCACATAGGTCAGACATGTATTGCTGGGAAGTAGGTGATATGAAACAGGTTTAAATATTGTGACTTTATAACGTGTACATATTATTTATAGTCTCTTCCATGTGAAATCAGTGGCTAAACTATTCCTCACTCAGGTGTTAGAGTGCACTTACTAGAGACACTTAGGTCTAGATTGTAATCTCATATACACTAAGCAAATCCAGGAAAAAGCCCTCACAGTGAAATCTATAGTTACACTGCTGTGAAACCAGTATAAGTGAGATGCAAATCAGTGTTTAAATCAGTGAATTATTTACCTGCTTACCATATCTTGCTGGAAAATAACATGTTATATATTTTAATGTGACAATGTTATTAATATAGGGTTATTTATTATACGTTTCTTAGGTATTTCTTAAGATGATGGGCTCTAAAGGGAAACTCAGCAAAACACGTTTATATAAGAAAACTGGATCTACTATATCTCAACAAACAACTGTATTTAAATTCTCCAAAGGGTCAATTAACACCTTTAAAATTCATGGTCCAGAAATTGGAGAAATCAAAAACATCACCCTGGAGGTAACAATTTTTTGTGATTTTGCTTAGAGGAGGAAATATATATGATTTTATAACTCTGAATGTGTCACTTATATACAACATTTTAAATTGAAGATCACATAATTAAATACAAAGCTAAATGAAATTACAGCTTGATAGACCAGAGATGAGTTGGAGGAAAAATAAATTGTGGCTCACAGCTTCTATGCATGGTATGCAAAGGTATGAAAAGATGATAAAAGCTGAGTGTTATCATGATAATATCAACATGTAAGGCTACAGATTTAAGAAGTCCTGCATGGGAACAGCAAATCAATCTTACAAATTAGGAGACAAGGTATAGCAGTGACAGAAACCTTGTGATCGAGATAAGTTGCAAAACTGTGACTCTGATCTCCGTAGCACTAGCCACCGTCACTTGACTTGATGGAGTTACTAGCAGCAGTAGAAGGTTGTTATCTTCTATGGGGACAAGCAACTAAAGGGGGAACCAACACACATTTTGAGTGTTTTTCATAAGTATTTGCTACACAAGGGAGGAATGTAAAGAATCAAGGATCCTGGATTAATTCCAAGTGAGTTTTAGTGGCTATAGATCCTTCTGTGCCTGTCTTAGTTGTCCTAGCCCTCCTCCTGCTTCTGTCCCTCAGCTTATCATTTATGACAAGGACACGAGAAGAAGAAATGGGGAGGAGCAATTGCAGGAAAAATCTTGCACCGCTCCTGAAGTTCTGGGTTGGAGCTCTGTGGGAGTGACACATGTGAAGCCCAGTCAACCCATAGGAGCTCTATAGAGATGGAGAATACCTTGTGCAGATGGAATGTTCGGAGACTTTACCTGCCAGCCTTTAACAAAAATTCAGCAACATTCATATGTGAATTGTGACTTTCAGGGGCTTACAACTCCGAGAAATTTGGATATTTTTCCCAACAATGGTAAAAGATACATTCCTGACCCTGCCAAATTTCAAGCCCTAACAAGTCCCCATCCATTGGTTAGAAAATATCTAAATGAAATGTTAAGTCTTGTGGTGTGTTCCATAGGTGTTAAGATTAGCGTATGTGTATGCATGGGTAGTATAGGGACATTCTGGCATGCAGATGTACGCATAGACCTTGCATCCCTGTAATCTCATTTTTTTAAGGCTTTGACTGTTTCTGTCTAAGCATGATGGTCTAGAGAAGCAGCATGCCTGGTACGTGGAGGAGATAACTGTGACCAGTGCAAGCCGTGAGAAGATATGGCGCTTCCTATGTCGACAGTGGTTATCATTGTATCACACTGACTGCCAGATCAGCCGCACCTTTATGCCCACAGGCAAAGGCAAACTCACTGTTCCGGATGGAAAACCTGATCATACAGGTAAGCCACATACTGCCCTTTCTGCAAGCTGCAGGGAGGAATTCTTTCATGGTTCTTTCTGCCAGTGCCCAGGTACACCCCAATGTGCAATGTTCAGTTTCTTGGTAGTAATATTTCATGTAAGCACGTAGCAGGGATACATTCATTTTATCAACACTCCACCAGTTATCTATATCTAACTGCGCGCATGGGAAAGGTAATGTGAAATATAATGCAGCTGCCTTGCACATTAGCCTGAAATCTGTTGCTGTGTGCAGCTTATGTACAGGACATATTATATTCGTTGTGAAAGTTTATTGCCTGCTTGATTTAGTGCCATGTTTGTATCTGGCAATCTAAGCACTATTGACTGCACTATTATTTAATTCCAATCTGTGAGTGAGAGGCAACTCATGCATGTACTTCTTCTTGTGAACTGACACACTGATTTTCCTGAGTTGTGTGTATCCACGTGGGTTGCTATAGAATCTGTGAACCCAGGCAAAGGATACGGAGTTAACTAGGCTTAAATACATAATTGTTATTCTGACTGAAAATGTCGGCTTCTGGACCCCATCAGTGTGTTTCTTCGTAAAAACACAGAACAGCAGTAGCAAATTTACTACCTGGAAAACAGATAACAAGCTTATTCTCTTCCCTAATGTGGTTTGTTTTGTTAAAACTGCTCAGTAAACTTTATGGGGTTTTGTTCTATTTAATTTGCACACACACTCCCAGTGCCTGGGCATAGTAACCATAACAATCTCCCAGGTGATCTATACAAACTCAGAACCACCACAAGGAAGCAAGTGAAACTATCGTTAAGAAAGTGAATGTGTACAATGATGCTGTAGCTGTGTTGGTCATGGGCTATTAGAGAGGCAAGGTGGGTGAGGTTTTATCTTTTATTGGACCAGCTTCTGTTGGTGAGAGAGACAAGCTGTCGAGCTTACAGAGCTTTTTTTTCAGGGCTTGAGAGCTCTATGTAGGCTTGAAAGTTTGTCTCTCACCAACAGAAGCTGGCCTGATAAAAGAGATTACCTCACCCACCTGGTCTCAAGAAAATGAATGAGCATTCTATTATTGGCTCTGCCAGAGCTTCCTGTATGGTCTTGGGCAAGTCACTTAGGTCACAGTCATGAAACGTTTGTCGCTTATCAAATTGCTGGACAGGGGAGCCAATGGACTTGCCAGACCCCTTGGCAAGGTGGGTGTGGGGGAGCTCAGTGCTCCCAGAAAGGGCGGAGCCTTTGGCAGAAGGGGCGTGGTGGGGGCAGTCAGCCTTCAGAACTGCCCAGAGTGTGCGGTGCAGCCCTCAGGTGGCAATTTAAATGCTGCAGCCTGCAGGACATTTGCCCCTTTGCTCCCTGCTGTCAGTGGGCCTGGGACTAGACTTTCAGAGGTATTGAGCCTCCCCATCTTCCGTTTTTCCCAGGACGCCTGTAAATCAAGGGGAGTTGCATAGGCAGACCACCTTTGAAAACCAAGCCACTTATTTAGTGCCAGCTATTGAATCACTAACACAGCTTTCTGCAGTGCCTAGCAGATCTCAGATGTTTATAGACTGAGTTGGATATTCCCACACATGCACCCCACCCAGCCCTGCTTAGCTTGGGAAGTCTGATGAGATTGCTATCGAAAGCGGTACGATTGCAGTTTATTTTGATGCGGCTCTAAGTGCTTGAATAACATCTGTGCTAAAGGTCAGACGCCAGCTGTGACTCTCAGCATTTTGCCTAGTTTTTTATTCACAGTGAAGTGAGTAAAGGGGGGTGGGAGGAAGTCAGTTTAACTGTACTTTGCCTGGGTGCGTCACATCTTATTTTTCTGGCAATATTGACATGTGGTGGGGCGGATTCACACCAGGTCTGTCTGCGGTGGAAAGGCTGCCAGAAGCAGTATTGAGGCAGGTGCAAATGTTGGGAAAAGGCTCAGGCCAGTCTCCAAGCTTCCTATATATGTGCAGCTGGCCTCATAGACTACTTGATTGGTTAATAGATTGTCTCTTAAGCCCAGAAGCAGCTGCAATTCAGCATTTACCCATGTCTGTGACTGTGCCTATTTGTTCCCACCCTTGCTCCAGGCAATCGGGTTCTGATTCTAAGAGCTGATTTCTGACCTCTGACTTTGGCTATGGCATCTGACTCTGGACTCTGATTCCTGGTTACCAATGCCTGCTCTGACTACTAGCTGTGACTACTTACCTGCCAGTCATTGGCTGCAGTCCGGGGCTTCAAGTAGTAGCAACTGGCTGCATGGCTTAATCCCAGGAAGGGTTTAAAGTTTTGTGTGATGGCTTTCAGCACCCAAAGGCTGTGTCTAGACTTGCAAGTTTTTCCACAAAAGCAGCTGCTTTTGCGGAAAAACTTGCCAGCTATCTACACTGGCCACTTGAATTTCAGCAAGAACACTGACTTTCTACTGTCTGAAATCAGTGCTTCTTGCGGAAATACTATGCTGCTCCCGTTCGGGCAAAAGTCCCTTTTGAGCAAAAGGGCCAGTGTAGACAGCTCAGATTTGTTTTACGCAAAAAAGCCCCGATCGCGAAAATGGCAATCGGGGCTTTTTTGCACAAAAGCACGTCTAGTTTGACCAGGGATGCTTTTCCGCAAAAAGTGCTTTTGCGGAAAAGCGTCCGTGCCAATCTAGACGCTCTTTTCTGCAAATGCTTTTCCGTTAAAAGCATTTGCGGAAAATCATGCCAGTTTAGATGTAGCCAAACTGTAAACATTGTTCCAGTGCCCATGAAGACATCTAGGGCATGATCTGATTTGACACATGAACTCAGCAATCTCTGGGGGCAGGCTGTCATGGGGACCTCTGCAGAACCCCAAACTGCCCAGGAAGGGGAAGGCAGTGTTAAAAGTGGTGCCTACATGCCTCAGAAGTGAATCCCCTGTAGATGGCACTGACCAGGCAAGCCTGGAAGGTGTAATTTGCACCTCCTTCGGCCAGCAGATGTGATCTTGCCTGCTTTCTTTTTACATTTTAACAAAGGAAAATCAGAAAGGGCGGAGTCAGGGTTCCCATTGTGAACAAGGCTTGTTATTATGAACCTTAATTGGCTGTCAGGTCAGCTTCAGTGCACTGACTATAAATAGGCATTTCCTGGCTTTATTTATTAATTGGGGGTAAGTATTTAAAGGTTATTGTCCAGGGCTGCAAGCGCTCTTGGAGCAGGTGTTGGCAGCACTGTAGAAATGTACAGCATCTCTTGGGCTACCACATTTTCCAAAGTGGGAGGCAGCAGAGTGCTTTTATAAGGCTGGGACTTTCAAAAGAATCTCAGGTAATTAGGCACTTGAATCCCATTGACGTTCAGTGGGAGGTGGGAACTCTCACAGGTCCAGCTGAGTGCCCCTGCTTGGCTGCTCCCCAGAATGCTGTGAGGGGACCTAGCTGCTGAACCCCTGCACTGACCCTGTCTGAGGATCCCTGTATACACACCTGAGGTACAGATTGTCTCCGGAGAGCTGCAGCCATGTGCCCCTCTCCTAGCCTAGTGGTCCCCAAACTTTCCCCCTTCCAGTAACACAGGCATGTCCAAAGTCCGGCCCGCGGGCCAATTGCGGCCCGTGTTCCGGTTTAATACGGCCCCACAGGTAATTTGGCAATATCTATCTTTTATGGCCCCCAACGAATCCATATGTATTGAGATGAATACATTGTAAAATCTCAGTTAATGTCAGTTGGTCTAAATCAGTTATAAATATATTTGGACACAACATGTATACTTGGTGTTATGTTCCTGTTCATATTTTTTGAACTTAAAAGTTGACAGACAACCTTTATTACCAATAATATGTAATGTACTTTACAATGTTCCTGACATATATTTCAGCTTCCTGGATTTTTTTTCATCTGGCCTTCAGATATGAAAAGCAGAGTGATTTAACACCTGTTTAGATTTGCCATCCATGTGATGAAATGAAAAGTATGCCGTTTGCAATAAACTTTGCATAAAATAGTTAATTTGCATTTAATTTTAATGGTTCAAAGAATGTCAGGCAAAATGGTCGGCCCTCACGCATGTTCACTTCATCAAATCTGGCCCTCTTTGAAAAATGTTTGGACACCCCTGCAGTAACAGAATGTTTGTGCCCTCCTCTCCCCCTGGTCTGGGAGTGGAATCACAGCCCAGCTGTGACCCAGAGAGCTGGCTGCCAGGAGCCGGCAGCTGAGAGGAGCTGGGGCAACAGCTGCAGCCAGAGGCTGGAGCAGAGTTGTGGACCAAGTGGGGCTTGGTGGTGTCCCCTCGCCACTCTATTGTGGGAGATGGCCCAAGCCCCACCATGCCCCCAGACATTCCTCTGTGTTCCCCCAGAGTTTGGGGACCGTTGGCCTATCTCCTGGTGCTGAACCCTCAAATTCCCTCCCTGCACCTTCTCCCAGAACTCCAGCTATGTGAGTATTATGGGCCCATGGTTTGCTGCCTCAAGAGGTATGTGGCCAGTGTAACTGGTAACTCGCAGGCTTTACAAATGACTTTAATATCACTTAGACACAAGAAATACACAGGTACAAAAATAATAAGTACTGCACATGTTCCCCTGCCTCAGCTTCTCCACCACACCATCTTCTTTGGACTGGGCTCAGAGTTGTCTGGGGCCATGCAGAGACCTTCTGCTGCAGTGTCTATCTGGTGTCCTGACACAGAAAGATGCTCTTTCCCCAGCTTGGTTTCTGACTCTGGCTGCTCTGTCCTTTCCTCTCTCTTGCCCAACACTCCCTGTGCCTGTCCTAGAGAGTCCCTCTGGTTTCTCTGTCCCACCACTAACACCTGGTCCCTTTGTTCTGCTGCTAAGCCTGGAAACCCAGCCCCTCACTGACAAGCTGTAGGAAGTGAATTCACCTAGCTTCAGCCAGTCTTCTTAGTGTATCCATTGACTGGACAAGGTACAACTGTCTTATTCCTACTCTGCTGTGTATGTATTAACTATAGGCCATGTCAGTCTCTGGTGGATACACAAACATAGACGTTTTCCATATTACAGCAGTGTTCATAGTAATGACTTCATAATAACATGCAAACTTCTTAAGTTTTACAGACAGACACATTTCCCAAGTCATGACAGGGATATAACTCCCTTAAGATCCTTTTGAAAATCTCAGAGTTAAGGCTATGAAGCCATGAAAATCAACGGGATGTGTGCTATAAAACTTATGAAAATTTCTGCCCTCCCCAAAAGCCTGACTTTAGGTATCTTTTTACCTTGCAATTTAATTTAGTGTTTCATGTGAACCAGGGGCGAGGCTACATCATAATAATTGAACACTCTGTTGTGTAGTGTTTCTTATATACACACAAATAATGAATCTGATCCACTCTGAGATAAAGGAGTAATCAGATTAATAAATCAGTGATGCATATAATACGGGGCAGAAATAGGGGAATAGTCTGTTACTAATTAAATACATAACCTTTAAATATGTATAATGAAAGCAGAAAAGGGTATGCACAGTATGCCTCTGTTTTTATAATCATGCATATTGTACAATAGAAGTGAAGTAATTGGGATCTGATTTTTATAAAATACTGCATCTTTCAGCAGCACCTTCTAGGGACAAACTAAAGACAGTCCTATCATGTGCTGCAAACCAGTGAGCATTCAACTGTGGCTCCCTAATGGAGTTGACAGGTGTCATCCTCCTGCCCTGTAGTAATATTTCCTGGCAGTTGTTGAGCATAACATTAAAGCATAAAGAACACAGGAATGGCCATACTGAGTTAAGCCAATGGTCTATCTGGCCCAGTATCCTTCCTTCCAACAGTGGCCAGTGCCAGATACTTTAGAGGGAATGAAATGAACAGGGCAATTACTAAATGATCAATAATGTCCAGTTGTCCATTCCCAGCTTTTAAGAAAGATTTAGGGACCCCTCAGAGCATGGGATTGAATCCCTAATCATCTTGGCTAACAGCCACAATCTCTTTTCCATGAACTTACCTAGTTTTTTGAACCCTGTTATACTTTTGGCTTTCACACCATTCCCTGGCAACCAGTTCCACCTGTTGACTATGCATGGTGTGTAGAAGTACTTCCTTCTGCTTGTTTTAAGTCTATTAATATCATTGGTTGTTGTGAAGGGGAAAATAACCCTTCCTTGTTCACATTCTCCACACCATTCATGATTTTATAGACGACTATCATGTCCCCACTTAGTTGTCTCATTATGATAAATTGTCTCTGGAATAGTTGCCTTTTATTGATGGAACAATAACACCTCAAGTGCTTGTTGTATTAGGGGTATTATAATATCATCCTCTGTGGAGTTTTTAGAAATTTTCCTATAGAAACAGTAATAACTACACAGCACCTAACATGCATAGACTGGTAGCAAATACTAAACTTCACAGAGGCACAGATCTCCCTCCTCAATGTCTAAATGAATATGTCTCCTGAAGAAACCTTAACCCCAACCATGCACTAAAAAGTTTGGATAATCCCCCAGTGCTTAGCAGGGTCTAATCAAATTAGCTTGGATAATAGACTCTGATGATATTTCCAGTGTTCTTCATATGGCTTTTCTTTGAAACCCCTATGATAAGTTTCATGATATTCAATTTCAGTAATTTAAGAGATTAGCCTGTGTCATAGTATCTATGTGTTTTCCTTTCTGGTTCCAGCCAAGCAGTTCAGTGGCATGTGAAACCTCAAAGACATGGACAAAAACCAGATTTTTTGTCAGTAAAGTTTTTCATTGGTTCTCATTTCATCACTATTTTTTTCCATCTCTCCAAATGAGCACACTACCTTCTAAGTGCAGGGAATACTACTGATGACTTAGTTTCTGTTGCTGTTTTGCTGACACATACAGATCTTTTAAAATAACACAATAAATCCTTATTCAATCACTGCAATTTCAGCTGTGAATTATTATTTGCCATGATCTTTATTGAACCTGAAATCAGTTTAACATATAGCTTTGTAATTCTGTACAAGCGGAGTCATTTTCTAGTTAGAGCACAGCTTGTAAGTAAAGAATTCTGGCAGTGCAATATTGGACTTCTTCTTTATGCCTCTCTTTTCCCATCTATAAAATTAGGATAATAAAATTTATTTAATGGGAATGTTGTGTGTCTTCATCCATTAATGTACCTAGATATTGTGATTGGTGCTCTTTAGATACTTGAAATATTTGTAAATTGAATTTAAGAATCTTGTATTAAGTGCCAAGTATTATTGCTACTTTAAACACTCTTTAGCATAGGATTGACAAAACCAGAGTTTTAGACAGATTCTGTCAAGTGTTTTTTAATCCCAAATGTAGTTCTTCTAAAAAAGATTTTAGAAAACTTAATGGTCTCAGTTAATTCCTAGTGGAACTCTATGGTTTATACTAGAGTTATGCTAGTGATGAAGTTGGCTCAATAGAAATGATGCTTTTCATGTTTTTGTTAATGTGAATTAAAACACTTTATTGTAAGCACCAACCTATCTGGCGGGATGTGGCACCAGAGAGAACAGCATTGTATCACAAGTGGTGTCTTTGGATCCTAAATTGTCCACAACTGTTATTGCTCCAAAAATGCACTGTGAGATTGTTTTAAGGGCTTTGGCACTTGCCTGACTCTGCTCCCATTGGAATCAGTAGTACACTGCCCATTGACGTCAGTGATGATAAAGTTAAGCCAAGGTGGAGAACCTCTGAAAATCCAGACTTTGGTTTGCTGCTCAAGAAGGAAGGAGAGGGGTGAGTCTATGAGATGGTCTTTTTTCAATGTGGTTCCACAGAATGACAGAACCACTGTGCTACAACAGAAGAATTTAAAAGTGAAACTGCTTACATCCTAACGTAGAAATGGTAGCTCAGTGTCCAGACAGAGGAAAATGTACATGAACATACAGGCTGAAGAGCAAAACAGCTTCTTACAGCTCTTCTATCTTAGCTATAGAGGTAAGGATTTTTCAAACAAATCCTTGGTTTGTATCTTGATAGATTCCTTTAATGTCAGTACAGAATGGCAAAACCCCTGAATTTCCCCCTTATTAATAAAAACCTCTAAACATTCAGCAAAACCCCTCTATATATTAATTGTATTGAAGTTCCCCTTTAGAGAACTTTTACAAAGCAGCTAATGAAAAGCTGAGATGATGAGGAAAGTAGGGGGAAAGGGCAGAATCTCTGTACAAAATGCCATTAGCGATTCCTCTTAGTTTTCACTTTTATCATCTTCCCTCCATCTAGCGGAGGTTGATAGGTCCTGCCGGCTTCATATTTTTTTAAAGCACTCATTAAGTCTGAAAGGGCTCTCAGTTGGCTGACGCTGGCACTTAAATACTAGAAGTGATAGCTGGTACCTCTTGACTTCTCTCCTTGCTGGATCATTCAAGCTCTTTTGCTGACAAAGCCATGTCTTAGATAACATGAAGAAAGCTTCCTTTCTCAAATGGTTTGGTTAAACAATCTGTCCAGCACCAAGATCTGAATTAACGAAGTGGACAAGACCCGCGTCAGATAAATTGCAATGTGGTGGAGAAAGAGACTTCAGTCTTCTAGCGCACGTACTGGTAGGATAACATTTTGTCTTTTGTGTTAAATGTTTCTTAAACTATAGCCACCTGTAAAACCAATTTTGGAGTATTCTTTAGATTGTAATGTGGTTTTGTTTCAGAATCTAATATTCCACAAAAATTTGCCATATGAAGTTATCTTTTTATCACTGTCAGAAGAAAGCAGTTACTATATGTGAACAAAGCTCTTACCTAGAGATTGCAAAGAAATGCCTTAAATCGCTTGCATTCATTTACCTCTAGTCTAATATCAACAGTTGCAATCAGATAAACATTACCAAAAGTAATCCCAAATTTGTGGGGTGATCTTGTTTGTTTTTTGAATCCCAACAAATTACTCCCTGGGGAAAAAACAACAGATGAGATTAAAAAAATGCATATCTATAGGACTAGTCCTACATTAGTATAAAATATTTCACTGTAGCAGAGCCCAGTTGGCATTCCCCTATTGTTGCTAATTCTTAAAGGAAGCAAATTAATAAGTTTAATGCAAGTAATAATAATAATAATAGGTTAAGAATTCAGGATTAAAAAGAGAGACTGTTTTGATAGTACCATATGTTTTTAATTACTATAAATTCGCATTGCTGCTAGGAGCATAGGCTACTAGAGTACTGTATAAAACAAGCATCTTTATTGTTTGCTTTTTCAAATGAAGTGGTGAAGAAAATCTGACCCCACTTGTGATTACTGAAAGTTCTGGCCGGAGTCAATAAATAAGGGTTGAAGGTGCCTTGTTGTTTTTATTTCCTTTTATTTCCTTTTTATTTGTAAGTGAAAAGGCTCATTAAGCATTTAAAAACAGTGATTGAGCCAATATAGTTATTTGAATTGTTCCATTTTGTAGATTCTCATGGTAAAATGTGAGGTATCATCTCAAAAAAGCAGCATGATTTATTTACTTCTTTCCCAGCTAAGCATTGATTTTTGCACAATATTTTGTTATCTATACTCATTGCAGGCACCTTGCTGCCTTCCCTATCCCATGCTGTTCTTTAAGGCTCTGTTTACACAGCAGTGTTATTTTAAAATAACTGACGTTATTCCAAAATAACAAAGAGTGTACCTACACAGCAAGCCTTTATTTCGAAATAATGGCGAGCTGGAAGACATCTTACTCCAATTCCTGTAACCCTCGTTTTACGAGGAATGAGAGAAGTTGAAGGAAGAGTGCTCCTGCTATGTAGACAGCGCCAAAAGCAGAATTAAGCTATTTCGACTTCAGCTATGCAATTGACATAGCTGAAGTTGCGTAGCTTAATACAACTTTTTCCCTGCTGTGTAGACATGCCATAACAAAGCATTCTATTCCTAATATTACTAATGGTCAATCAAGAGCTTGACCAAATAATTATGTCTTAGAGCTTGTCCACATTGGAGAATTGAGCATTGATGTGACTGGGTTAAACAAGTTATCTCTTGGTTGTCTACCCCAAGGCTTGATCCTTCAAGAGACTGAGCATTGAGTCCTGATCAAGCAAAACGCTTGAGGTTCTGTTGAACTCAAGGGGTGAATTTTTGGCCCCATTGATTTAAATGGGAGTTATGCCATTGATGTCAGCAAGGCCAAGGTGTCACCGTGTGGGTCTGATTATGTGCTGAGAATGGATCACACGCTAAAGCTCAATCCAATCGAAGTGCTCAGCGCCTTCAAGAATTGAGCCCTGACCCATTAGAGCACACCAAGATGTAGTTGGCCTTAGTTTGCCTCCCTAGTCCAATCATTATGGCTGTGTCTACACTTGCAGGTAGGAATAAGAGATCCTCCGGAATAGGGCTTTATTCCGGAGGATCGCGCCAGTCTGGACGCTATTTTCCGGCTTTTCCCCAAGCCAGAAAAAAGCGGCGGCCATGTTTATTTAAATCCCGCGGGGGATATTTAAATCCCCCACGCATTTCCCTATTCTGACTTCTCTCATTTCCATAGCTATTACGGGTTATGTGGCCAGTGTAGACACAGCCTATATGTGGCAGAGGAGAGAATCCATAGTCTATGACTTAGTATCTTCCTGTCTGTCTTCTGGAAGAGATGGTGTGAGCACTTCCATTTTATCTTGTCCTCGTAAAGATGCCCTCTAAATTTTACATAGCAAATTATTTAAACTATTTGGTATTGCACCTCTACCATGTTACTTCATGTTGTTCCTTTCTATTCTGGGTTCAGCTCGAAGCCTTTGCAAAGGAAGGCCTGGTAGGATTGAGTTACTCCTTGCATTTTTTTTTCTTTAAAGCATTTGTGCGTGTGCGCTCCAATGCTCTTGTCTGTGACATTAGAATCCCCGGTTGCCATTGTTGCGCTGTGCTTTTCTCCTGGCTAAAGGCAAATACATGTAACTATATCGCTCTGCTCTTATTTCTGGAGTCCAGCTATTTACTGACATAATGTCCGTTCAGCATCTTGTGAAATCCGCCTTGAGATGATATCGTGGATAAAGTTTTAAGCAGGCACCCAACCGTTGGGTGCTAACAGCTTGAAGAATCACCAGTTGTTTGCAGTCCACAGAGCCCTTTAATATGGAGCAGAGAGGAAATTGTACTCAAACTATTTCTGACTGCAAAGCAAACTGGTGATGGAACAAATGTTAAGGGGAAATTCAGTAGTCTTCTCTAGGGCAGGTTTTGAGTGAGGTGCCTTGGGATCTAGATCCAGAGCTTGTGGGCTGAAACTGTAATTTCTATTGCATAGACACTGGCTGGCTTGCACTCAGATACCCAGCAAGTGTAACAAATCTGTAATTGCTCACTCAGTGTAGTCAGCTAAATAGCACCTGGGCTACACGAGGAACAGGACTTGGGACCATCTGGTTCCAAATACAGGTCTCTGCTGCTGTAGACAGAGAAGTCAGTAAACAGAGGTTTTATATTCTCTGAATGCCATATGCTAGACTAGAGGGCACCAGAACAACTAGAGCAGTTCTGATTCAATTTAACAGAAGACAGCAGCACAACCATCCCCTCCAGCCTGTGTATTGTATTCACCCCAAAGCAGCTGCCTTGCTTCTTCACGACCTATTGGGCACCTGAAACAAGGAATGTCAGTGGATGTCCTTCCCTCCAGCACATGTGCTGAAGGAAGTGATGTCTTTGCTCTGTGATTTACAGGAGGAAAAGGAGACAGGAAGTGGATTGTATTGCCCATCAGCAATCCGAGATGGCCAAATGAGAGCAGAGCAGTGTTAAAGGAGGTTCTTCTGTCCAGGGGAGAAATCAGATGCAGCCACACTTAGGATGGAAGAAATAATATGGTTTAATAATAAAGGCTGGCATGGACCAGGCAACTAATTTATTCGTGGCATGTGAGGAGACTCAGATTTCTAGTTCCTTGTTCACTGTCGGGAGCTTGAAGCGTTTTCATGGCCACATATTTATTGCCATGTTCATGGACATGCTGCTGAGGCATATCAGCACATTATTAAACTGGGGAGTAATTTCACGTGACCGAGTTCCCTGCGTGTTCTGGGAAGCAATTTGCATGCTTACAGCTACTTACATCCACATTCAGATAAGATAGACCAGGTGGCAGCTACTGCCGGCAATATCTACATCAAATCTGACAACCTTAAAGTAAATCCATTGCACAGACAGATAAGAGGTATTAATATTTCTTGGGTTTGGGTTTGAATCCGTGTAATCCTGCGAGCTTCTTCATTCTATGTAGGCTGAATGGAAACTTTCCTGTTTATTTTACTTGATCCAGACAAGTACAGCTACAAGTATTTTACTTTTATCCTTTTTCAGGATAATTTTCTTTTTGCCTTCCTGTTTTTTGACAGCTTTTAACAGTGTCTCTAATTCAACCTCCATGTGGCAAAAGTTTTCTAAAAACAGCAGTTCTGTGAATATGATTATCACTCACCTTGATTTTTCCCCTGACCGAGAGATTAAGATAATATGAATGGAGAAGACTGCAAGTTCCCTGAATTTCATTCCCAGTCCACCCTGGTTTGCTGGTCTGTGCTGCAAAGCCGCATTAAATCTCCCCCAAACAAAGGATCCCAGGAGAATATTCCAGCTGAGAGAGAGAATGTTGGCCCAGAAAATCTGCGTAAGTAAGAAATAAAGCTGCCTGTTGAATGGTGAGCTCTTCAGCAGAGAAAA
The DNA here is from genome assembly GCF_049634645.1 of Pelodiscus sinensis. Lineage (NCBI taxonomy): Eukaryota > Metazoa > Chordata > Testudines > Trionychidae > Pelodiscus > Pelodiscus sinensis. The sequence goes on from NC_134716.1 coordinate 118,070,325, forward strand.
CTGCCGATGCAAAGGTCGGCCAGCCAGCCAGAGGCAGAATATTTAGCGTTTGCACAGAGAAAGTACAAGCTTCTGTGATAGGACAGTCCAGGCTGGGGAGTGCTTTCAAGGCAGTATTACTAGTCCCTAAAGAGAGAGAGCACCTGTCCTAGCATTTCTCTAGAGCAGGAATTCTCAAATTACATTGCACCATGACCCCCGTCTGACAATTACTACGCCACCCCAGATGATGCAAAGCCTGAGCCGGTCTAATTTCTGCCCCTGAGTGGGGGTAGGAGGCAGAACCAAGCCCCACTGTCCCAGCAATGTCCTAAAGCTGCAGCCAAAGGCTTCAGCGATAGGCAGGGGGAACTGTAACCTGAGCTCTGCCACTCAGGACTGAAGCCTCCAGCCTTTGGCTTCAGCCCTGGGCGATGTGGCGCAGGCTTTGGCTTAAGCCCTGGGCCCCAGCAAGTCTTAAGTCAGTCCTGGCAATGCATGAAAACTGAGTTGTGACCCACCTATGGGTCTTGAGCCACAGTTTGAGCCCCCCTGCTCTAGAGTGGCCTTCCTTTGATCCTCAGTGGCATTGAGAGGGATGTTATGGGACTGCTGGATCTGCATACAGGTAAATAGTTCATAGGTAAGGTGCCAGCAGAGGGCCCTAAGGAATAGGTAGAATAGTTTCTGAATGTTGGAGGACCAATGAAACTTCTTGTGCACTGCACATGGCTTCTTCCGGCAGCTTTCTGCGTCAGTTCTAACAGGGGTTACATTCAGCCTTTGTTTGGAAGCAGGGTTGCTGCCATCGTTGGCTGGGGCAAAAAAGGGTAAAAGAAAGGGAGATATTGGCAGGCCTATCCAAAAGAATATATTATGTTGAGAAAAATATGACTGTTGGGCAAATTATCTGCTGTATTGCTGATCAGTGGCTAATCTAGTGTGCTAACAACTGAAGCTGTAAGATAACATGTTCCTTTTTCAAAGTGTGGTGCAAACAAACTGACCATTACTTAACAGAGAAGATCAATGGATGGAAAACACCACATAGGAATAACAAGGAGTCTTTATTCAGGAATAAGCTTTTGTGGCTCAAAACGACTTCACCACATATATCAGATTCACTCCATGCATTGAATGAAGTGATTTTTGACCCATGAAAGTTTATATTTGTTAGTCTCTAAGGTGCCACAGGACTACTTGTTGTTTTAAAATTACAGAATAACATAGGGTATATCTACACTACAAAGTTAATTCGAACTAACAGACGTTAGTTCGAATTAACTTTAATAGGCGCTACACTAGCGCTCCGCTAGTTCGAATTTAAATCGAACTAGCAGAGTGCTTAGTTCGAACTAGGAAAACCTCATTTTACGAGGATTAAGCCTAGTTCCAACTAGCTAGTTTGAATTAAGGGGTGTGTAGACCCTTAATTCGATCTAGTGGGAGGCTAGCCCTCCCCAGGTTTCCCTGGTGGCCACTCTGGCTAACACCAGGGAAACTCGTCTGCCCCCCTCCCGGCCCCGGACTCCTTAAAGGGGCACGGGCTGGCTACGGTGCCCGTGCCAGGTGCAAGAGTGCCAGCACCCAGCCAGCAGACCCTGCACCTGGCACGGATCGAGCCACCCGCCCAATGCCCCCCAGTGCTCCCCCTCTTCCTGGGACCAGGCTGGCGGTTCCCGGGAGCTTGCCCGGGACCGCAAGAGGCGGGCACCCACCTGGGCTAGTGCAGACATCATGGAGGGAGTTCGAATTAACGTTGTAGTGTAGACATACCCATAGGTACCCCTCTGAGACCAAAAAAAAATCAGTAAGTCTTTAAGATGCCACTGGACCACTTGTTGTTTTTACAGATACAGATTAATACGGCTACCCTGTGCAGATGATACCAAGTTAGGAGGGGTTGCAAGTGCTTTGGCGGACAGGGTCAAAATTCAAAATGATCTGGACAAACTAGAGTAATGGTCTGAGGTAAACAGGATGAAGTTTAATAAGGACAAATGCAAAGTGCTCCATGTAGGAAGGAACAAATCAATTTAACACATATAGAATGGGAAGTGTCTAGGGAGGAGTACTGCAGAAAGAGATCTAGGGGTCATAGTGGACCACAAGTTAAACATGAATCAACAGTGTGACACTGTTGCAAAAAAAGCAAACATGAATCTGGGATCCATTAACAGGAGTGTTGTAAGCAAGACACGAGAAGTCATTCTTCTGTTCTATTCTGCACTGATTAGGCCTCAATAGGAGTATTGTGTCCCGTTCTGGGCACCACATTTCAAGAAAGATGTGGAGAAATTGGAGAAGGTCCAGAGAAGAGCAACAAGAATGATTAAAGGTCTAGAGAACATGACCTGTGAAGGAAGACTGAAAGAATTGGGCTTGTTTAGTTTGGAAAAGAGAAGATTGAGAGGGACATGGTAGCAGTTTTCAGGTATTTAAATGGGTGTCGCAAGGAGGAGGGAGAAAAATTGTTCTTCTTGGCCTCTGAGGATAGAACAAGAAGCAAGTCTTGTTGCAGCAAGTGAGATTTAGGTTGGACATTAGGAAAAACTTTCTGTCAGGGTGGTTAAACACTGGAATAAATTGCCTAGGGAATCTCCATCTCTGGAGATATTTAAGAGTAGGTTAGATAAATGTCTATCAGGGATGGTCTAGACAGCTGGGTCCGGCAATGAGGGCGGGGACTGGATTTGATGATCTCTCGAGGTCCCTTCCAGTCCTAGCATTGTATCATTTTATGATTGATCACAGAGGAAGGGGAAAGTGCACAGTTTGCTGCATTCCTCACTCTGGTGGGGGATTTTAGGGGGGCAGACAAACCTGGACCTGCCCTAGCTGGGGGACATGCACCCCTCCTCCGACTGTGCCCGCTGGAGCTACAGCAGCCATGGAGAGGTGCGTAGGAGCTAGCAGATCATACCTAGAAATGAGAGTCTGGACACCTGGGTTTTATTCCCAAGTCTGCCACTGACCTGCTGCATGACCTTCGGTGAGTCACTTCACGCATCTTTGAGCCGCTGGTTCTCCAGCCCCCTCCATCTTTTTAGTCTAGTTTATTTAGACTGGAAATTTTCCTTTCTGTGTGTTTGCCCAGGTTGGGGCACCGTGGGGACACAATTTTGGCTGGGGACTCTAGGTGCTACTATGCTGAGCACAGATAAGAAATAAGAATAATAAGTTTTTTCATTATCTAGGTATAAATATGCAGAGGTTTGTCTGATGCCGATTATGTGGCATCCTTAAAGATAACATGTTGCTGCCAGGAGAGAGAAGGCTTAGGAGGCTTCATTGTGATAAAGCCAGAATGATTGATTTGGCCATTTTTGCTGAGAAATTGCAGAGAACCTCCTGCCCCCAGAGTGTCTTCTCTGAAGTGCTCAGCACTGTTCCCTATAACTGTTACTGACCCCGTGCTGCAGGGCTTGGCAGATGCAGGCGGAGGGGGCTGCAGTCAGAGGCTGGAGGATGGCGATGTGCAATCGTGTTTTACAATGTGATGGCTTCCAGAAAAGGAAATTGATTAATACTGCAAAACTAAGAAGAGTGGAGGGTTTTATCTTTTCTGTGAGGATGGACTGCTAGATGAGAGAAGGAGAGGAGGCTACCCAGGTTTTTGGTGCCCTGTGGAGCAGTGAAAACATTGCTCATTCTACCATGTTTCAGTGCTGTGCTAGAGCAATCAGCATAGTGTGAAAAAAACAAACAAATGTCAAGAGTAAAAATATACAGTTTCCCTCTGCTATGTTAAACTCCGCAGTTTTATGGTGCTTTGTTTGTTAATGAGGAAAGCGAAACCAGCCAACTACACAGGCATGTTGTGCACTGTGAAAAGCCCTAAATTGCCATTCTAAAGTCATAGCCTGTAGTCCTGAGACATTGAGGCTACGTCTACACTGGCCCCTTTTCCGGAAGGGGCATGTAAATTTCAGCAGTCGTCGTAGGGAAATCCGCGGGGGATTTAAATATCCCCCGCGGCATTTAAATAAAAATGTCCGCCGCTTTTTTCCGGCTTTTAAAAAAGCCGGAAAAGAGCGTCTAGACTGGCCCCGATCCTCCGGAAAAAGCGCCCTTTTCCGGAGGCTCTTATTCCTACTTCAAAGTAAGAATAAGAGCCTCCGGAAAAGGGCACTTTTTCCGGAGGATCGGGGCCAGTCTAGACGCTCTTTTCCGGCTTTTTTAAAAGCCGGAAAAAAGCGGCGGACATTTTTATTTAAATGCCGCGGGGGATATTTAAATCCCCCGCGGATTTCCCTACGACGACTAGTGAAATTTACATGCCCCTTCCGGAAAAGGGGCCAGTGTAGACGTAGCCTGAGTGTTATAGACCTCATTCTGACCTCACATATCCTGATATAACTCCACTGAGTTCAATGGAGTTACTCTTAATTTACACTAACGGAAGAGGAAGGTCAGAGACTGTGGGTATGTCTGCACTTCAAGCTGGGGGCATGATTTCAAGCTTGAGAAGATGCATTCTAACTAACTCTCAATGAGCTAGTGGGCTAAAAATAGAGCCTAGACACAGCAGCATGAGCTAGCCACCCCAAGTACACGAGTAAGTTGCCTCTAACTGGGAATCATTCCCACAGCTCCAAACGTAGACATACCCTATTGATTTAATGATCACGCGATCAGTTATTGGCCTGATTCTGCAAACATTCGTGGATGTGGTCTCATTGGTTTCAAAGTAGTAAGCACTATACCTGGTAGTAAATATTGGCAGGAATGGGCCTGTCAGTACCATGGGCTTTCTGTTATGTATTTTTGTATTTTCTGTGACTAAGTTATTTACATTTAAATCTCATTACAAAGTTATTTTAACAAACCAAACATTGAAAATGGCTGTTATTTTTTATTTTCATTTGCAGTTATTGTCAGACTAAGCAATGCTGAGAGAGATTTGGGGGAATTTTGAATTTGTCAGGTAATTAACAGCCTGAATCACAGAAGCTCTTTTACATGCAAAATGAGACCATACTGTTGTTGTGGAATTTGAAAAGGCTAAATGACTATTTTGTGTTCAATAAACCTTGATTCTGTTTGGAAACAGATAACTTTTCTTCTTTTGTAATTAGTAGGTGTTAGAGCTAATAGCTAAAAAAGTTAACCTCAGCTTCAGCTAGAGAGGTTGATTCCTGATTTAATAAAAAGATGTGATGTACCCAACAGTGATTTATTCTGAATTTAAAAGGCTACATTTCCCTTATTTGTTACTCTTTTATCTTGCATATTCATGGTAAGTTGGGAAATTTTAGATATACACTGTCAAGCTAACAATATTAAAACAATCTCCTACCCCACAACAAATACTAATACTCAGTTTACAGATAAAACTACAGACAATTAAAAGGGGCACTTTCAAAAATGTAACTTTCACCAATCATGCTATTTAAAACTTTTTTGTTTATCTGTCATATTGGAAAATGCACAGGGTTATTAGTTTCACTTTTGGGTCTAGTGAATTTCACTCTCAGGTTAAAAGCTGCAAACACAGCAGAAAAACTTTTGTTCAATGAAACATGTTTTCAATCAAATTTTTCAAATGAAAAATTATAAATTGATTTTATATTTTGTAAAAACCTATTTTTACAGTATCTAAATATAATCTTTGAACAGATAATTCTTGTAGATCCAACAATGAAGTTTCTCTGCCCAAGTAAAGGCTTCAAAGCAGCCCATACACATCTCTTGACCTTAAGACCTTTCTCTATGTGCATGTCTACACTAGGAAACTATTGTGAAATAACTAAAATCAATTTTTAATAACTCCAGATATAACAAAATTGAAATAGTGGCTACATCTAAACTACACCCCTCTGTCGACAGAGGGATATAAATTAGACATATCAAAAGTGCAAATGAAGCGTGGGATTTAAATAGCCTGCGCTTCATTTGCATAATGGCAGCCGCCGCTTTTTTTCGAAACGGGGCTTTTTGAAAAAACCCGGCAGTTTAGACGGGGCATTTTGGACAGAAATGCCCCGTTTCAAAAGATCCTGTACTCCTCAAAATGTTAGCCTAGCATACGATAAGCCTAAGCTTATTGGTTTATCGACTAGTCAACTACTCGTTCACATCCCTAATGCCTTAACGTTGCTTTCCCTTGGCCTTTAGAAATAAGAGTGTACTACATGAACCCGCTATGCAATCTTAACCTCAGGAAGTAACAAAATCAGAAAGTAGAAGTAGGGGACTGTGAGTCAGGACATTTTCGCTCTTGACTCAACCACTGATTTGCTAAGTAATATAAGGCAGGTACTTACATTGCCATGTGCCTTGGTTTCCCTATCTGTAAAGCGGAAGTAACATTTCCCTTCTCGGAGGGCTCTTGTAACGGTTATTTAATATTTGGAAACTGCTTTGAGATATTTGGAAGAAAAACATAGTGATACTAGGTAGCATTATGAAGGCTTTATTTTTGTCATGGCCATGGCTTTTGTGACATGAAAGTGACACATAGGGTATTTTATTTTTTTAAAGTCATAAATTCTGATCTCTAATTGGTTTCAATTGCTGTAGGCCCATTTAAGAAAATGGTCCTATGTTGAATTGCACTAGCTGATTTGACATATAATCTGTCAGTAGCCTGCTACTGAGCCAGACTACTGCATATTTACTTCTGTCTATGTCCTGAATGATGAAGTGGGTGTTTTTTTCTATTGTAACACTTAATTTCAATAATCATTTCAATGGGCATAAATGATTTTGTTTGTAAAAATCATTTAACTTGCTCCATATCTTGCTAAGGTTAAACCTCCCTTAAAATATTCTGTGGTACAATTTTCTCTTTAATAAAAATCCCTAAAATGATAAAACTATAGATTTTTGTGCACATCCTCTATACAGTCTTTACCCAGAGGAACCTCAAACTTTAAAATATCACACCGGCTCAAGGCATTTGCTCATTAACCATAAAAGCAATCCCATATTTCTTGGACAGTGGTTCTCTGAGCAATAAAGATAATGGAATCACCTAGATAATTTACTTCTTATCTGCTGTATCTAATTTCCTTGGTTGTGCTTTGACCTTCATGCTTGACTTCTCCACCTCTCTCTTACATTAAATGAAATAGGTTTTACCATGTTGACAATACCATCTTTTGGCCTGTTATCTCCTCTACATCGAGTGCTCCAGTAATTAAATTACCAACCAGCTACCTAATGAATGCCATTAATGGATATGTTTTAAGGAGAGTCTTTATTGTTAATTTACAGGTGAAGCACTGTCATGAATTGCAGTCCAAGAATGGTGTTTGGTTGCTAGGAAGTGCCATGTGATTATCCTCCCTCAGTATACTCACCCTGTCAGCTATGAGCAAATTGCTCAGTAGTGAGGACAGTCAAAGGTTGGCATACCTGGCCCCTTGAGCTTTTGTTGTCATACCCTTGTAAAATGACAATGAAAGCACATTTTTGTGGGCCCTGCATTAATATTGACCTGTGCTACATCCACCATTCGTCATTCAAGGTGAAATTGCACACAGAAAACACAGGCACAGCAGAGGGCTGGATTTCACCCTTCACGTCTCCTTTTTTCACTGCATCTTTGCTCCCCCAGGAGGCGCTAGACATCTGCTCATGAGGAACCTGAGTGCACAGGCTGGAGTGGCATTGTGAGCTGCTGACACACATGAATGTGACAATTTCTGAATGTGTCTAACCATGCCCCAAGCACCCCTTTGCATATTGCTTTGACACCATAACACTTCCCACCCAAAACTGCTAAAGCATCAGAACAGCTGTCATGGAAAGAACAGAAAAACCAACGATGAGGTGCAAAGTGCACAGGAAAAGAGGACTTCCAACTTGTGGCAAACATTCATATCACATGGGAGTCCAGGTCACACAGCTCAGATTCCAGATGCCCCAGAGCCCAGGATGTTTTGATCAGGAGCACTGACAGCCTCCATGGGCCCCTGGGCAAGGTGTGTGGGGGTCAAGGCTGAGTTCCCGGAAGGGGCAGGGCCTAGGGTTGAAGGGGTGGGGGTGGGACAGCCAGCCCACAGTGCCACCTGGCATGTGGCAGTGTCCTCCCCCAGCCATTGGGGCCAGGCAGAGCGCACAGAGGGGCACTCTGGTGGCAATTTTAGTAATGGCGGTGGCTGGGAGTTCTAGGCCTCTTTGAATTTCCAGGCCCCAGGGCAACTGTCCCCTTCCCCTCCGTTGGCAGGACTGGTTCTGATGCAAGCTTGGGTGCTTCAGGGGCTAATTAACAGAAATGCATTCATTGTACATGAGCATCGCAAAGCCCTGCACAGAACAGGACAGGTGCAATGAGTTCCACATTACCGATGCTTCCACATTATTCAGCTCTGGTGAGGCCACATCTGGAGTGTTGTGTCCAGTTCTGGATGTGGACGCATTGGAGAGGGTCCAGCGGACGGCAACCAAAATGATTAGGGGGCTGGAGCATATGACCTACGAGGAGAGGCTGAGGGAATTGGGTCTGTTTAGTCTGCATAAGAGAGGAGTGAGGGGGGATTTGATAGCAGCCTTCAACTTCCTGAAGGGAGGTTCCAAAGAGGCTGGAGAGAGGCTGTTCTCAGTAGTGATGGATGGCAGAACAAGGAGCAATGGTCTCAAGTTGTGGTGGGAAAGGTCCAGGTTGGATATTAGGAAAAACTATTTCACTAGGAGGGTGGTGAAGCACTGGAATGGGTTCCCTAGGGAAGTAGTGGAGTCTCCATCCCTAGAGGTGTTTAAGTCTCGGCTTGACAAAGCCCTGGTTGGGTTGATTTAGTTGGGATTGGTCCTGCCTAGAGCAGGGGGCTGGACTTGATGACCTCCTGAGGTCTCTTCAAGCTCTATGGTTCTATGATTCTATGATGCAGGAAAATGAGCGCACAGAGAGATTAACATGTTTTAGTCATTCAGTTGACCTCACCATCTCAGTCTAGTGCCCTGTCTGCTGCACCAGAGAGTGCAAATGGGGGCTGGGCTCCCAACTTCTCCTTCTACGCGGACTTGCAGTGGAGCCAGAACGTGTGTGTGGTGAAATCACATTTATTCCTATGGCCACACAGGGGGAGCCAACAGCCCTGTCAGGCCCTTGGGCAAGGTGTGGGGAAGCCAGCTCCATGCTCTCAGAAGGGGTGGCGCCTTGGGCAGAAGGGATAGGGCTGGGGGCAGCCAGCCCTCAGAGCCTCCGGGATCTTGGTGCTGCCCTGAGTGCCCGGCGTGGCGTTCCACCCGCGATTTAACAGGCCCGGAGCTCTGGCTGCTGCTGCCGCAGTGGCGGCAGCAGCCGGAAGTCCCAGGACTTTTTGAATTGCAGGACTTGAGACAGTTGCCTCTTCCCCACCCCCTTCAGCAGGCTGGTGGCCACAGATTGGGGTTTCATAAGTTCAGCAGAGTAACTTCATTCCTTGCAGGCACAAAGGAAGCCGGAAGCAGCATCATTTCGCCCTGCTGGGCCTCAGGGGCTAGTGATGCTTTTGAATATTTCCATGCGTGGCCTTTGGGGAGTGAGGGGCAATTCCAGTGTATTGTTTATTTGGAACCTTATATCTGCACTGGTTTTTGCCATGTTGGAAACGGGCTATATATGCAAAAGGGTGCATTTCTCCTGTAGAAATAAGTATAGCTTAGCTTCTTGTACCCCACTGAGAGTGCGTGGGCAATGCACGTACTGATGACTTTCTGAGGACACATGATAAGCCATAATCACTGTTCAATCTATTTTTAATTGTTGCTAATTGCTTCTCTGAGCCTAGTTTAAATCTTGTGAATTAAACAGCTAAAACTCAAACAGAGGAGAGTGTGTGTTCACCAACATTACACGCTGGTTCTTGTGAAGGGGTTTAGTATCGTGCTTTCAGTTTTTTGATGTTGTTCTTGCCTAGGATTGTAGCTTTTAAAATGGGAGTAGTTAGCGATGAGCAGTTGTGTGCATAGTAACCAGTGCACCTCTCAGGCTCTTCCTGTGCTGCAGATACCTGGAGTCATGCTCCCTCTCAGTTTTGGAACAGGGGCACCTATAGCCACTGCGGACCCCTGGGCAAGGTGTGTGTGAGGGGGAGGGCCAGGTCGGCGTGCCCAGAAAGGGCAGGGCTTTGGGCAGAAGGGGCGGAGTTGGCGGCAGACGGCCCTGAGTCCTGCCTGGAGCATGCCATGCCAGTCTCCAGGCAGCCCTCAGCTCCACCTGTAGTGCAGCACATCCCCCCAGCCCTTAGTGCAGCCTATAACACACAGCACGGTGTTCTGGTGGTGAGTTAAAAGGATTCAGGACACTAGCTGCTTCTGCTACAGCAGTAGCAGCAGCTGGGATCCCTAGGCCCCTTCGAATTGCTGGGCTTCACGGCAACCCTACGAGTCGGGCCTGCCTAGGAATGTAATAGTTATGTGCAGACCCATGTGAGCAAGCAATGACAACAGAAGGGAGAGTGCAGTGTAGAGGTATATTGGGGATCCAGACATCTGACATTTCTTCCCAGTGTGACCACTGTCTCTCTGTCACCTCTGGCAAACTGACTCAAACTCTCAGAACCTCGGCACAATAGGTGTCATGCTTCCTTAGCTCAAAAGGCATTTTTCAGGCTGGGTACAAAGCAGTATCTATGTATGTGATGGTGGCGATAGGAATCTAGGGATGTGGTGGTGATGAGGATGTATTACTGTTAAACCATTGCTCTCTCCTGGGTAGACTGAAGCCTGCAGAAGTGTGTAGCCATCTGTGCCAAAGGAGAATGGCCATCAGCTCACCTGTGGCTAATAGTTTCAAAAATAGGCATAGAAAGTTACATGCTTAAGTGTACTGCAATTGCTCTAGTCTGTAGCATCTGCTGTGCAAATCATTACTGGGTCTAGCTCTGTGAAGTGATACACACAGCCTCAGATGGGGAAATCTCAAAGTCGTGCATGAGAGAGTGAAGAAAACGCTAGAAGAAAACAAGGTTGCACCTCTCAGATTGCACAGTGGTGACATCATTACAGATAAAGGCAAGCAGTGGTCTCATTGGGCTGAACATAGTCAGAGCTCTTCACATAAGGAAGAAACACCAGGAATTGCTGGACCAAATTCCAATTCTATGGGTCATGCCAGAGGTGGGTGTTAGCTCCAGAAGAGCTAAACCAGGGCATTGATTTGCTATCAAGTGGCAAGGCTTGTGGAAAAAATGGCATCCCTGCAGAAATCCTTCGGTGTGGGAAAGACAGCCTATTGCCATGTCTTTATCAGGTGGTACTTATATGCTGAAAAGGGATGAGGTATCACAAGAGAGGCATGACACAGATATCATCACTTTGTTTAAAAATAAAGGTGACAAGGGTGACTGCAACAACAACAGAGGTATCTCGCTGCTAACTGTAACAGAAAAAGCTGTCACAAAAGTCATGAGTGTGCCTCAGACAGCTGGCGAATCTTGTCTAGCCTGAATCAAAATATGGAATCAAATCTGGAAGATTAACTATAGACATGATATTTTCTTGGCATCAACTTCAAGAAAATTGCTGAGAGCAAAACTGACCATCGTACATTGGCTTTGTTGACCAGACCAAAGCATTCAACACTATCAGCAGAGCAGGTCTATTTCCAGTATTGGAAAAGATTGGTTGCCCACCGACCCTGTTAAGTTTGATCTGTTCATTCCACAGCAACATGAGAGCAACTGTCCGCTTTGAGGGTCCATTTCAGACAGCTTTAAGATGAAAAATACAGTGAAGCAAGTATGTGCTTGTGCTTCTATTCGCTTCAGGCTCTTCTTCTTGGTACTCTTGAGCAGTGTGTTTTAAGGATGTGAAAGATGAATTGTATTTCCACATGAGATTGGATGGAAAACTCTTGAACCTGTCCCAGCTTAAGACAAAGACCTAAGTAAAAAAGATGCTAATCACGGAATTCACTGATGATGCTGTCCTCATAGTTCAGGGGAGAATCACTTAATCTCTCTGGCTGTGTCTAGACTGGCAAGTTTTTCCGCAAAATCAGATGATTTTGCGGAAAAACTTGCCAGCTGTCTACACTGGCCGCTTGAATTTCTGGAAGAGCACTGACGATCTCATGTAAGATCGTCAGTGCTTTTCCGGAAATACTATGCTGCTCCCGTTCGGGCAAAAGTCTTTTTCTGAAAGACTTTTGCGCAAAAGGGCCAGTGTAGACAGCACAGTACTCTTTTCTGCAAAAAAGCCCCGATCGCGAAAATGGCGATCGGAGCTTTTTTGCGGAAAACCACGTCTAGATTGGCCATGGACGCTTTTCCGAAAAAAGTGCTGTTGCGGAAAATCATCCTGCCAATCTATACGTGCTTTTCTGAAAATGCTTTTAACGGAAAAGTTTTCCGTTAAAAGCATTTTCGGAAAATCATGCCAGTGTGTTTTAGTTCCCCTACTTGTAAAATGGGTTTAAGAACAGTTACCTTGCTGAGGCATAGATGCTAATAGTGGCCATGTTGCTACACCCTTGGATTTTAAGTAGTAATAACAACCCAGATATATGGTTTCCAACGTCAGCACCCCCAATATAAAAATTGTTCCAGCACCAGTACACAGAAGTGTTGTAGGGCTTACTTAGGCTTCATAAAATATTCATACTTATGTAAAGCAAAAGGCAGAGATAGCTGTGCATGTGGTGGGAACTGAGGAAAACTGTCTGGCCTACCATTAATAGGAAAGAGGCATGCTGTTCCGTTAAAAATGATCTGAGGTACATTGTTCCTTTAAACAATGTTCTGACAAAGTCTCACTTTTGTTAAATCACATATTACCAGCAGGGGACGTTGTATCCATATATGTGAAAACAAAGAGCTAAGGAGAAAGATTAAACCTTTTTTTAAAATGCGTCTTTTCCTGAGGTAACTAAATGACACCAATGGTTGACAAACTAGGCCAAACCTGAAAATCCAGAACTGCTCTTGGAGGAGAAATATAATATAAATACATTTCCTTCCGACAAAGGTATTTTTCTCCCAAAACATGAGCAGCTGGGCTGAGAGTGAGGAGAAATAAAATCTCCCACTACATTTCATATCCTGTTCTCAGATGTGCAGTACATGAAAGCAATGCAGTACAATCTATATTTTGATGAACACCTCACACAAAAGTCACCCCCCACAGTATGTTAATCCCATGTCGCAGCACTGCATGCATAGGGAAGGGGAACTAGAGGACTAGAGAATCTCTTGAATTTTTTCCTTTCCTTCACTGAAACAAAAGCATGCATCAGATCTCTAACCCGGGCATACGGATATGCTGGCCTGCAAGTGTATTTACTAGACATTTTCCAGGGATGGAGAAAACGCTACCCTAGCCCCAGCTGTGTACAAAAGACCCATAACACGTGTGAACCACTATAGTTTTGTTGCAAGTTGTAGGAGGAAGCTGCAGAGTGGTGCTCTATGTATTTGAGTGGACCAAGGGGTGGGTGGTGATGTGGGTGGGCATGGATAACCAATGGGTATCAAAATTGTGCAGGATCCACAGGCCAATGCCCTACATTAAGAGCTACCATAGAGAGATGTGAGCCATACTAGTCTCCAGAAAATGAGGGGTAGCACTATCTATGAGGTCAATGAGAGCAGCAACACATTTAACATGTGCAACTTACGGAACTGACAACAATCTGTATCCATCAACTAAAAGGTCTCAAATCCTGTGAAACAATCACACTATAAATTCATAGATCCACAGAGCTTAACACCAGGAGGGGCCAATAGACCATCTATTCTGACCTCCTGCCTCTCACAGAAAGTTAAATTTTGCCCAGTTACCTTCGTACTGAGCCCATTCTTAAGGCTAGCTCTCAGTGGAGACCAAGAGGAATAGAGCACAGTTGGGAGAGGGAATAAAGGTGATTTTAAGATACCTTTTCATTTCCCCAATCCTAGGATGGGGAGAGTGGCTAATCCAGAGCTCAGGGTAACTTGGAGCATCCTATGGGTTGTTGTGGCACCTATAGATCTTTAGGGGTTCCCTAGTCACAGTCTCCCTTTCCCTGGAATTGATGGACCTAACTTCCATTAATCTATCTAGCTCTTTTTTGAATCCTGTTAAAGTTCTAGCCTTCACCACATCCTCTGGCAAGGAGTTCCACAGGTTGACTGTGCGCTGAGTGAAGAAACACTTCCTTTTGTTTGTTTAAAACCTACTGCCTATTAATTTCATTTGGTGACCCCTAGTACCTATATTGTGGGAATAAGTAAATAACTTTTCCTTATTCACTTTTTCCACACCAGTCATGATTTTATAGACCTATATTATATCCCCTCTTAGTCTCTTCCTATAAACCAATTGGTCCACTTCTCTCGCACTTTTTCTTTTCGCAGACTGATGTAAATAGAGGGGGCCAGGGTAGCTGCTGCTAACTCAGGATTTATTTTGAACAGTTCTGCATTCAACTTATCCTTGCTAGGTGTTGTCCCCTTTATTAAGGCTTTGATGGCTTGAACGATCTCTTCATTAGATGGGGTGTCTGTGTTGACATCAAGATCTTTTTCTGCCTCCTAAATATTTGCTTCCTCTTTAGGCAGCTCTCTGTTTACCAACTCTTTGCAATGCTCTGTCCAGTGCATTTCTTATTCTTTTCCTGTTGTTAGTAGGGATATGTCTATACTCCAGAGCTATTTCAGGATGCCAGAAGTATCCCAAAATAAGCTATTTTGTGTCTATTGAAGCAGCCCGTTATTTCAAAATAGATTTCAAAATAACGGGTGGCTTAATCCGACATCCTGGTAACCCTCATTCCACAAGGGTTAAGGGGAATTTTGGAATAGCAAGTTATTTTGAAATTTGGCACTGTGTAAACGGAGCCAAATTATGAAATAAGCTATTTTGAAATAGCAACGAAATAAGCTACACAATTTGCACAGCACACATTTTGTAGCTTCTTTTGAGGCAAGGATACTGTGTATATGCACCTTAGGTCACTTTGTTTGTTCCTTATGAGAATGTTTGTTACTGTCCACCATTTACCACGGATAAGCCACATCATTTTTAGTTGGTTCCTTGTTAACCAAAGAACTGCAAAAAGCACAAAAGTGCCACAGAATGTTATTACTGACAAATTGCTTACATTCTCCTTTTTTCCATTTGATTTTAAAAAATTCAACAGGAATATAGTGTACATACATTTCAGTGCACCACTTGAACCTAAATGCAGGACAATGTAGCACTTTAAAGACTAACAAGATGGTTTATTAGATGATGAGCTTTCGTGGGCCAGACCCACTTCCTCAGATCAAATAGTGGAAGAAAGTAGTCACAACCATATATACCAAAGGATACAATTAAAAAAATGAACAAATATGAAAAGGACAAATCACATTGCAGAACAGAAGGGGAATGCGGGGGGGTGGGACCTTTTACATCTGCACTTGAAAGGGAATCCTCTGAACTGTCATTTATGTTAAAATTCGACACTTGCCAACAAGGACTTAACAAGACTTTGAACTTTCTCACCCATTACCAAGACAGTTTCCCCAATTATCACCTGTAATACCATTAACTCACAAACATCCCACTCTCCCTACCTTTAATATCAGCAATTCACAGACACTTACCTTCCTTCCTCCCCCTTCCCACCCCCCCGCATTCCCCTTCTGTTCTGCAATGTGATTTGTCCTTTTCATATTTGTTCATTTTTTTAATTGTATCCTTTGGTATATATGGTTGTGACTACTTTCTTCCACTATTTGATCTGAGGAAGTGGGTCTGGCCCACGAAAGCTCATCATCTAATAAACCATCTTGTTAGTCTTTAAAGTGCTACATTGTCCTGCATTTTGCTTCAACTACCCCAGACTAACACGGCTACATTTCTATCACTTGAACCTGTTTTTCACTGTAGAATAGTGATAGAGATGCAGCCGTATTAGTCTGGTCTAGCTGAAACAAAAGACAGAAGTATGTAGCACTTTAAAGACTAACAAGATGGTTTATTAGGTGATGAGTTTTCGTGGGCCAGATCCACTTCCTTAGATCAATATAGAATCATAGAATACTAGGACTGGAAGGGACATCGAGAGGTCATCGAGTCCAGTCCCCTGCCCTCATGGCAGGACCAAATACTGTCTAGACCATCCCTGATAGACATTTATCTAACCTACTCTTAAATATTTCCACAGATGGAGATTCTACAACCTCCCTGGGCAATTTATTCCAGTGTTTGACCACCCGGACAGTTAGGAACTTTTTCCTAATGTCCAACCTAAACCTCCCTTGCTGCAGTCTAAGCCCATTGCTTCTTGTTCTATCCCCAGAGGCCAAGATGAACAAGTTTTCTCCCTCCTCCTTATGACATCCTTTTAGATATCTGAAAACTGCTATCATGTCCCCCCTCAATCTTCTCTTTTCTAAACTAAACATACCTAATTCCTTCAGCCTTCCCTCATAGGACATGTTCTCTAGACCTTTAATCATTCTCGTTGCTCTTCGCTGGACCCTCTCCAATTTCTCCACATCTTTCTTGAAATGCAGTGCCCAGAACTGTACACAAGACTCCAATTGAGGCTTAACCAGCGCAGAGTAGAGCGGAAGAATGACTAAATGTGGAAGAAAATCAGCACAACCATATATACCAAAGTGATACAATCAAAAAAATGAACACATGTGAAACTGACAAATCAAATTTTAGAACAGAGTGGGGGTGAGGGAGGGAAGGTTAGTGTCTGTGAGGTATTGTCATAGGGGTGATAATAGGGCAAGTTTCTGTGAGGTAATGACATTGGAGTGATAATTGGGGAAGCTATCTTTGTGATGGGTAAGATCATTAGAGTCTTTGTTTAAACCCATACATAAAGTGTCAAATTTAAGCATGAATGACTATTCTGAAGCTTAGAGTTAAAGTCTCTTTGAAGCAATATGCATGTTTTAAGGTCATTGAGGGAATGGTCAGTCTGGCTGAAATGGCAAGCAATAGCTTTCTGTCTGTGAGAGAGTCTTATGTCTGTTTTGTGTGCACTTCGCCAAAGAATCAATGCACACAGAACAGACATAAGACTCTCTCAGAGAGAGAAAGCTGTTTCTTGCCATTTCAGCCAGAATGACCATTCCATCAATAACCTTAAAACATGCATATTGTTTCAAAGAGACTTTAACTCCAGACTTCAACGAGAAGCTTCAGAATTGTCATTCATGCTTAAATTTGACACTTTATGTATGGGTTTAAACAAAGACTCTAATTATCTCACGCATTGCAAAGATAGCTTCCCCAATTATCACCCCTATGTCATTACCTCACAGACACTAACCGTCCCCCCTCACCTCCATTCTGTTCTAAAATTTGATTTGTCAGTTTCACATGCGTTCATTTTTTTGATTGTATCACTTTGGTATATATGGTTGTGCTGATTTTCTTCCACATATTGATCTGAGGAAGTGGGTCTGGCCCACGAAAGCTCATCACCTAATAAACCATTTTGTTAGTCTTTGAAGTGCTACATAGTTCTGTCTTTTGTTTCCGTTTTTCACTGGTAAGCCTTGTCTGGAGCCTTAGGCAATTACCACGCTTGGTACCCACTAATGCCACCCTGGCACTTGTAACCCCCTAAGCCTGTCCCATGACCCCCCAAGGCTGAGAAACATTGATCTAGATCAGTGGTCCCCAACCTTTTCAGGTTGTCGGGCGCCAGGGGGCGTGGCCGTTCGCCTGCCGGACGCCCGGGGGCGGGGCCCCCCCATAGCCGCATGCCCGGGGCCGTCCTTCCCCCCGCAAGTGCCACGCGCCCGGGGCCGGCGCTCCCCCTTCCCCCCGCAAGCGCCGCGTGCCCGGGGCCGGCGCTCCCCCTTCCCCCCGCAAGCGCCGTGCGCCCGGGGCCGGCGCTCCCCCTCTCCCCGCAAGCGCCGCGCACTCGAGGCCGGCGCTCCCCCCGCCAAGCGCCGTGCGCCATGTGCCTGGGGCCAGGCCAGCCCCGAGCACCTGGCGGGCGCATGCAAATGCCCCCGCGGGCGCCATGGCGCCTGCGGGCACCGTGTTGGGGACCACGGATCTAGATGATCAGAGTAACTTCTGGAAGGCCTCTGCATACTGCCAGGGATACACATACCCGAGGCTGAGAACCATTGATCTCAAGGACTGCCTAAAGCGCCACGACGAAGTCTGTGATCAACTATTTCACTTCTCTGGCACACTGGAATGTTCTCCAACAAGAGTTCACCTGCGCGGGAGACAAAGCTTTCTTGGGGGTTGATCTGTGACTGCAAGATGAACTCCCACAGGAACGAAGGACCATCATAAAGCAAAACACCTTCCGTTTCAAGTACTAGATGCACTTCTTTGACTGTGCCTTCTCTAACATAAATATGTAGCAACGGGTCTAGTCACCGACCAGCAACAACAACAACAAAAAAAACCAGAAAAAGACACCACTGTACAGGCGTCTCCTCTGGGGTGAGGATGAGAGCACAAACAACAAGTGAGAGATGTTAGTTGTGTTACTTAACACGTATGATATGGTGGCCTGCCATGAAGGGCAGGAATGTCTACTGGTCAGCCCTCTTCCACAGCTGGCATGGATCTTTAAGGATCTTGAATGGCCCAATAAAGATATACAAGGATCTGAGGAGGACTAGGGCTAGGGAGAGAGAGAAAGCCATCTCATTAATAAGCAGCTGGGGAAAAGACAGATATTTCTTCTTTCCAGGCTTGGGTCCAGGAATCTAGCAGGTTGGGTAGGACAAAGCTCTTCTCCTACCAAACCAGTCGGGGGATGAAGTGGGAGTAAGGGGTCCGCAAAAAGGCTGACTCCTCCCTCTCAGTCAGCAGACACTCACAGGAAAAGCCTGATTGGCTTATCCCTTCAGAGGGAAAGGCTAATGGGAGAGGGGGTTCAGCTGAAGGGAACTGGCAAAAGTCTTGCTGCTGACTATTCCAAGGCACCATGGCTGAGAAGAAGGCTAAGGGGCACCCCCTTCCTGAAGGAGGAAGCTCAGGCAAGAGGCCTGAGCAAAGAATCCCAGCTCAGAAAGAGGGCTGAGGGGAGACGCCTGTCTGAAGTAGAGAGATGTCACCTGCTGTAAAGATGACAGGCAAAAGGACTGGAGAAGAAAGGCTGGGAGTGGTTTTCAAGAAAGCACCATCACTGCCTAAGAAGAAGCTTGGAGAAAACACACATCCAGGCAGGGTTAGCGAAGTCCAGAGACCTGCTAAAGATGTTGACAAGAAGGGTGAAAGTAGGAGTAGCCAGAAGGAATGACTATAAATCATTTAGTTCCTTGCACAAACCCTGAGATCTAAACTTTTTTAGCCTGGAACTGATGAATCCACCTTGAGGCACCTAAATAGATAGCCCGACGAAGGGCTCAAATCTGTAAGTCATGAGATTCCAAAAGACATGAGATTTTATTATTCGGATATCCTGTGGTTTTGAGGGGTTTCTTTTTGGTCTTGAGTCTACACAGACACAATGTTCATTTTAAAGAGAGATGTTTGTGCCTGCACATACATGTACTGATGTGTCAGTTCGTCAGGGAATAAATCTGAGTAGAAACTTCATTATCATTTAGATAATGCACATATTGCATATGCTAAACAATTGCTCATCAGTGAAAATTTGGGCAATCCCTACTCCATTTAGGGGTACAGAATTGCATTCCTGGGTTCAGGTGCCAGTGGAGTTGTTTAGAACAGTTCCATTACCACCAGTGAAGCTATACTGATTTATGGCAGTACCCCAGTGATGGGCAACCTGAGGCCCGTGGGCCACATGGACCCCCCCCCCCCCGGGGCTCCACCTGCAGTCTGTGGACTCCATGTCTGCCCCTCTTCCCCCATGCACCTCTTGCACACTGGAGCACTGGAACCCTGCACTTTCTTACTTCCTACTCCCACTCCTCTCCTTCCCAGCACTTTCGGAACACCATGAATCTGCTAATTTGCACTTCATTCCCACTCCTCCTCCTCCCCCTCCCTCCCAGAGCTGGAACACTGTGAATCAGCTGTTCATGTCTGTTCAAGCTCCAGGAGGGAGGGGAAGGAGCAGGACGGAGCGTGAATCAGGTGCTTTGCAATGCTCTGAATGTGCTGGGAAGGAGGGGGAGGAGAAGGAAATATGAGGGCTCCGGTGTCCCAGTGCACAAGAGGCACATAGAGGACGATGGGCCGACAAGGGGCTCGTGGGTTGCCTTAGCTCACTGAGATGAAGGAGGGCCATACTTGCAACCCACTCACTGTTCGTGGTTGTCCACTGCTGGTCTATCCCCTTGTTGTTAAAGGTGACTGCACAGGGGAGGGAAGGGACATGGGCTTGTGACTTTTTTCTCCTTCGCGAGGAAGAAAAGAGTCTTGAAATTTCTAGTGAGATGATGATGTACCAAGAGCTCAGCAAGTGAAAGCTGAACTATTATAGGGAAAGTGACTGTTAGTCAGATTGTTTAAACCTTTGAAACCCATTATTCTCCGTTTTGTCAGTACTCTCTATATTAAAGGACATTATTCAGTGATAGCTTCCAGCGAGGCTATGACATTTAATGCATCTGTTCAGTAATAGACCCATCAAAGAGTCCAGTGCCTTTCCCAGTAAGTCTAAGTTGATGGAGATGCTATACTTCATGGGCATCTGGTAAATGGCATATCCACGTAAGTGGGCCAATTGCCTGGGAACAGATTTATCCTACTTGCACCAGCCTCTTTGTCTTTTCCCCTTCCCCTCTCAGTACAGGATCCCCACTCTTTTTCTTCTCCCTCTTCTGCTGTCTTCTGGCAGTATTTCCCTCCCAACCCCCTTCCCTCCCCAACGTATGAAAAATCCATTTAAATGGTTCACCTGTTGTCTGCTAATCTACTGCATGCACAATAGTTAGTTGGTGTGAACTGATGTTTTCCCAACTAGACTTTTCCCCCAACAGATCTTTTGTTCAATTCATGCTGGTTTCCTGTTCTCGATGGGCTAATAAAAAGTCCAATTTACCACAGATGAGTTTTTTAAAAATTATTTTAATATTGCACAGTGCTTATTTTGAAAGTAATTTGAGCCATAAGAAGCAATTCTGCCCAATCATGACAATAGAACTCAGAGCTGCTGTCAGGATGAGTGCATAATTGCATTGGCACATGCTTCTCTTTCCACTTGGGTTTGCCATGATCACTGTAGTGCACCAATTGTAGGAGCTACGTATTTAAAAGCCCCAAATATTTGTTTACATGACATGCTGTAACAATTACAAGGCGGGTAGTGAGGATCACCTTACAGATAAGAAACATTCTGGAGGTGGCTGGAACTGTGGACCAGATCAGATTTCATGACAAAGAAAAAACACATCTTCATTGTACTCCAGTGGGAGAAGTCTTTGGCAGCATAAATGATTGCCTGCTGTGTACATAACCTGCTGGTGGACCAAAGTCACCCTCAGTGCAACTCTGTGGCAATAAATAGAGTTACACTGAAGCTGAACCAGGCTATATATCTGTTTGTGTTTCATTGTTTTATTTGTTAATACTGAAAATAAAAATGATTTACCAAGCACTAGTTAATATTGTATCATGAATTTCTGTGTATTGTATATTGTATCATGAATTTCACATTTAATTCATAATTTGATAAACCACCGATGCTGCAGGAATTCAGCATGTCCTCTCTTCACTATAGCAGATGGTAGCGGGTGACTCCTTATTATGATCCTATCATGCTAGCGTCCTACTTGTCATAAATTTAGCTCCTGCTCCTTTCGTTAGCATGATTTAGTGCCCATATAACTTGCAAGCTTGGTTACATACAGCAACAACTATACCATAGAAATTGAAAATAGTTTTCCATATAATAATTTTTTAAATTAAATTGCAAATTTTCTATGACAAGTCCAATAAAAGCATATTTACACAAGACGAGATCAGATTTTTTTCTTTCTTTTTACATCTGCAGCCAGACCTTAAATCATCCATTCGTGACTGTGACTCACATTCATGCGAACTGATGTTATTTGTTGTCTTCTTGTGTACTGTATTAGGGAATAGATTTTAAAATAGCCTTGCTGTCTGGAATGATGTCATGATTTGCACTTTTAGAAGTGGGCTTGAATGATTACATTTTTATGTTAGCAAATGTCAATTCCACCTTACATACAGAAAATTAATACAGCCTCTCCCTGACTTATGACCAAGCAATTGGTCTGTAACTCGGTTTGTTCGTAAGTCGGACCCTATAGAGTTGCACGTGACCACGCTGTTCGTAAGCGCGGATCGTGTTCGTAACTCAGGGTCTGCCATTTACGACAGCTTCAGTCGTAAATGCAAATGGTCAAAAGTCGACCGTTCGCAACTCGGGGACCGGCTATAATTTTTAAAATTTATTTTAAATTAATAATTGACAATCAGCAAAATTTACAGATAGGCAAAGTAAGAAAACTGTGGTTTGAGAATTTAAAGTAAAATGTAGTACAGGTTGAACCTCTCTAATCCGGTTCAACCTATATTATTATAAACTTTTGAATTAGCCTGGTTACAAATTAACTTGTGAATCCATAGTAAAAACAGGTCTGATTTGATCATTAAACCATCTTGACTTTATATATTTTGTCATGTGACATTTATCAATTTATAACATTTTAACTCTTTGTACCTCAATGTGCCTACTGCGGTGGTTCTCAAACTTGAACCCACTGTAGCAGCGTTTGTCCATGAAAGCAACCTGAGCGGCTCATGTACTGTTGCTAAACTAGTTCATTTGCTCCATTGGGTTTGGCCAAGTTAGGTCATTACAAGGGCACTGCAGAGCAAACAAAGCATTTTCATTCACCCACTCTAGTTAAGTTGCTGAATATTAATGTTAATTTGATTAGAAATATGGCACGGCAATCTAGGGAACAGAGTAATGGGATCCTGGACTGGTTTACGATGCTGCAAAAGGCTCCATGTGGAGGGCACCTGTGCTGCTTTTCCTGGTCACTATTGTCATGATATCTGGAATGGTCAAAAAAATCCATGTAAAATTGAGACCTCTCTTATCTGTAAATTGATCTTGACACCATGAATAATGGAGAGGAAATGCAGACCAGTAAGGTAAGGTAGCTGGATGGGTCTCCTTTTTCACCTGGCTGTCTATCTTGTGGGCACATGAACTTAGTATCAGTAAGTAATTTTTCATGAGGTTTCTGAAACTGCTGCAGGCAGTGAAGTGAGAGAAGCATACTTTCCCCCTTCTAAGCTTGCATGTGTGCTAAAGACAAGGAAGAGTGTTGTCATATGCCCCACCTGACCTATTCTCCAAAGTTCCATTTCCTTGATTGGCTAGTTCTGATACCATAGCCCCAGATTGTTATATGATTCTCCTCTAGGGACGAAAATTGAAAGTTCTTACCATGGACCCATGAATAAATAATGTTACCGAAAAAGAAGAAAACCCCAAAGACAAGGAAAGGACAAAGAGGAAGGTGCATGGGTCAAAGAGGTGGAGGAGAGACAGGAGGCATTAGAAGAAGAAGAAGGCAGACTAATTGCTAATGAGATCAGTGGTTCAAGAAAGAAAAGCAAGCTTACAATATACTGAAGTTTAGCTGGTGAGCAGGGAAGAAACGCAGACGCTGAAGAGTTAGAGGATCCCAGTCACAGATATAAAAGGGAAAAGAAACAAGGAGTTAGGGAAATCAATCAAAAGGGAACAAATTGGAAGGTAAAGTCTTAAGGGAAGAGTAGCAGAGATCCAGGAGAGGTGATAGTAGTATGTGAGTAGTATTAAACCAGTGAGGAGGAGAACAATAATGACATGAAAGAGAAGAGTAAGAAGAATAAAGCCACAGAGGAGGAGGAGGAGAAGGAAGATGAAATCCGTGACAAAAAGAAGAAAAAATCCTCTTCCACTGAGGCCTTTGAAAAGAAGAAAACAAAGACCAAGGAGGGATTAGATGATGGGGAGGTGAAGAAGAAGAAAAAGAAGGACAAGGGATGTGAAAACACCAGCGATGATGAGGATGAGGATGCGGATGCAAAAAAACAGAAGAAAAAGGCCAAAAAAGGCAAGGAGGAGGAGAAATTGGACAAGAAGAAGGGGAAAGGTGACAAATCCAAGAAAGGAAAAAAAGAGTTGAGCTTTGCAGAGGTATATGAACAGGAGCTGCGGGATTATCACTCAGATTCTGCCAATGAAACAGAAGATGAGTACAACAAGAAAAAAGGTGAATGTGGTCCTCTCTAATCTCTCTCTTTGAGCTGGCTCTTGATGCTGCTTAGCTTGCAATATGGATGTTACTTGTTTAGCTCTAGAGATATCTTTGGGTATCTCTCCTAACAGATAGAGTGCTTGTCATTCCTGCATGGGGAATTCTTAATTTAAAAAGTGGAATATGGATTTTTCACATGGAAATTTCAATAAGCTAATGGTGTGATGGGGTATGTGTTAAATCTTCTGTTTGTGGTCATATAATTCAGTAATGAAAGAGTTGTTCTCAATGTAAAAAAACAATTATATTATGTTGCACCTAGAGCATCGGGTGGGGATCAGACTCTCATTGTGCTAGGACAGTGTATATACATATAACAAAAAGATAATCCCTGCTCCAAAGAGCTTCCAGTCAAATAATGTGGGGATAGACAACAGTGATTTCCCCAAACAGGTGAGGGGGAGCAAAAGGTGACCTTGAGATTATTATGATTAGTGTATTCACAGCTGTCCAAGTAACCAAACAAGTCTAGAGACAGCATGGCTGAACTTTCAAAAACATTATGTTCGCATGGTAAATTATCCCTTGGTTTTCTATAGCACTTGTCAGACAGGATAAAACAACACACTGGATACTAACATTGCAGGTAACATACAATGGGTCAGTTATTAAGTGCTCATCTGTAGTTCCAATCTGCCTAGGATGCTAGAACCTGTTTTATTTGAAGAGGAATTGTTGATCTGAGTGCTGGGGAAATTCTTAAGCTCTTCTGGACAGGAGCATGGGCTCTTTAGCTTCCATGAAAGACCTCAGGTTAGCATTTCATCTGAAGGGTAGCAGCTTGACTTATCCCCCTAACACTGTGCTGAAGTGTTAATATTGGATTTAAACCCAGTTCAGTGAGTGTGACGTGACCCCACAAGCTTGTGGCTGACAGAGCAGAGTGCTACAAAGTGAGCAGTGGTGACCCATAACACATCTCCAGCACCTGACATGTTTCAACAGGCAACCTTCAGTAAATGAGAGGGTGCTCACAGCTAAAGCAAGTTTATATATAGATCAAAGACATAGGAACAGAACAGAGAAGTGCATGCACTAGTTGTCCATTATCTATTCCAATAGCTGGGCAACGGATTGTTCTGGAGATCACAGGCAAGTCTCTGAATCTCTGTGCTTCACTTTCCCCATTTGTTAAACCGGGATGCTAGTATTTACTCCCTACACTTAGAGATCCTCCAAACTGCATCCATTCCAAGTATTAATTGTTATTTGAAGCACAGAGTGAGGTTGGGTGGTGACTCCTGGAGCAGTGTTTTATATGGCACTGTTTGAAACAGACAAACAGAGCTGCCCTGTCCATAGAACGGTTCAGGTCTGCCATCCCTGGCCCTGCACTTTGGAGCCCCGTAGGGCCCAGGGTGGCCTGGGGGATTACCATGGGGCCTGGTGCCAGCAGCAGGGGTCATACCCGCCCTCACACTCTCCAGTGGCGGTAGGAAGTGAAGCAACCCAGTAACCTGTTTTGATCCACCATCTCCCAGCCAGGATGGTCCACTTCAGCATGGTGGTGGGATGTGGAGCAACCCAGCCCCAGCCTGCCCCACTCCCTTTAGAGCCACGGCTGGGAGTTGGGCCAGGGCGAGCAGCATGGGATGGGGATGGATTGCTCCGATTCCTACCACTGCAGTGGGTGTGGGGGAGCCCAACCCTTGCTGTCAGTGCCAGGGGCACTTTGCTCGGGTGCAGGGGGTTTGGAGGAAAGAGTGGAACAGGAGCAGGGGGGAGCCGAGCAGGGGTAGAGCTTGGGGGAAGAAGTGGAGTGGGGGCAGGGCAGGGGCGGAGTAGGGCTGGGAGGAGGGGGGCAGGGCCTGGGATGGAGGGGTGTGTTGGTCCCAGGCTCCACACTCCCCTAAGGATGGCCCTGTAGACAAATCATTACATCTAATTCTGAGAAAAGTAGGTTTTATTATCATGGGTTAGGAAATACACATCATTTATTTTGCCAATGCATCTTCCTTCAAACCAGTTTCTTTAACTGGTTAACAATAATTAGTAACAATAATTGCTATTCTTTTTGTATTTAGACATGCAAAGATTTATTTATGGCTCAAAGTACCATGGAAATTGTCTTGTCTGACTTCCTGTATGATGCAAGCAAAAAAAAAAAAATGTCACCCAGTCATTCCTGCATTAAGCCTGCTAATTTGTGGCTGATACAGATTGAAGCTGCAGTCCTAGGACTCTTCTTCTCACAAGTGCTCTCAATAAGTTTAGTGGGGCTACTCATGTTTAGCAAGAGCTCCAAGACTGAGCCCTGGATTAGTTTACTCAGAGTCAGTTGGATTTAGTGACATTTTAAATCCATAACATAGTAAAACTATGTGCTGGTGTTTCTATATCATCACTGCAGTGTTGCCCTGGGCAGAAACTCTAGAAAACACTATGCAAGTGAATATCTTAGCCCTCTTTTGGTGATGTCTTTCTTGAAGCACCTTTTAATAGTTCAGATTTGGATTTTTAATTGTAGGTTTATGATACCATCAGTCTGTTGGTTCTAGTAGGTCTTCAAGGAAGTTTCCACTCTCCCAAAAGGCAGCTTTCCAGGTCTTTATCAAAACGTGTGTGAGAGAGAGCTAAGGAAAAAGTGGGGGAAAACATGGAATCAGCACAAATGTCCATTCTTTATTACTCCACATGTGGAGGGGTAGTTCAA
Source organism: Pelodiscus sinensis (assembly GCF_049634645.1). Lineage (NCBI taxonomy): Eukaryota > Metazoa > Chordata > Testudines > Trionychidae > Pelodiscus > Pelodiscus sinensis. The sequence goes on from NC_134716.1 coordinate 118,097,040, forward strand.
GAGAAATTTGGCTTAATTTTTGCTTGTAGAGAGAATAATTTGTGCTTGTTAGCACCAGCAGCATAAACAGTAGGAAGCTGTCTGGCAGATACTAACTGCAGCTACATCCTCCAAACTACTTGAAAGAATTCTGAAATCCTATAATCCTTTTGATGCTTGATTTATGAAGAGTTTCATCCTTTTTCAGCGCCTTGTGCTGTTGCCGCTACATTCAATGCCTTTTTGTTCTAAGCCGACAAGTTCCTTTTTCTCACGATGTGATGAAATCTTCATTCCTGCTTTTGGATGGCAGTAGCATTGACTGAAAGGTGTGATGTTCTCTTTGTGGGATTTCTAAGATTTGTACAAACCCTTCTGTCTCTCCAGACTACCAGCATGCTGGCTAACTTTGATGCTAGCAAGCAGACAACAGCACTGCATCTTGATTCACAGTGTGCAAGGCTGCCTTATAAAAAAAGAAGAGAGGTGGAATAAATATTTTATAAGGTGTGGATTGGTAGTGTCTGTTGCATGTGGTGACTTCTTAATGTTATTAGTGACTAGGTGGAGAGATTCCTTCCTTTTGTTACATTTGACTGGTGATTAAAAAACAAGGGGAATCCAATTGCAAGGAGCAGGGAAACACAAGGCATAAAGTGGCAGGGTGATGCAGCACATGAGGAAATTGTAGCTGAGATAACTGCCCTGTTTAACTGTATTGCAGCTATTGTCTCTTCCTGCACCCTCAATGTTAACTAAGGCCTTGTCTATATTGACATGTTTTATTGTCAAAACCTGCCTTTTGGTGACAAAACCAAAAGAGTGTTTACACGGCAATGCGACTTTTGTCAGGAAAAACATGCTGTTTTGGCAACAAGAAACTTCCACCCTTGTGAGAGACTTTTGTCTTTTCCCTTCCCTTTGTTGTCGACAAAGAGCCAGAGTGGACTCTTCTGTTTGTTTTGTTAAGAGAACTGGCTCCCAACAGTATCCCAGAATGCCTGCCCTGAGGGATGTTCTCAGTGTTTTGTGATCTCTGCTGCCCTACAGGCATGTGCTCCTCCCCTTTCAAAGCTCTGGGGAAATATCTGACATTTAAGCGAGTTGCTCTGTTGGGAGAACAAACAAAGATCAAATCATAGGAGTGCTCCTTCCTTTTCTGCCCTGCTAGAAACCCAGTGTTTGGGAAGAAACAAAGAACAAAACATTAGAATTTGCCTGTTCTGCCTTGCTAGGAACACAGTGGCAGGCAAACTGCTGCTGCAGGGGGGGGGGGGGGGGGGGGGGGGGGGGGCTGGAGAGACAGCTGTGTGGCTTTGACATTCCTCCCCATGAAGAGCTCACAGAGCAGCTCTTCCTTCAGCACTGTGGGATGCTTACCCACATTGCTTTGCTGTATCTGTGGACAGGGTGGTATCTGTGTGACCATGAAATTTTGACTATGGGAGACAGAGAAATGGGTTTTCACTTTTGGTGACTTTTGCATGCCAGTAGCACTTTTGTTGCCAAGCCTTCCAGTGTGGACATAGCCTGAAATCCCAATGTTAACTAAGTGAGGGTATGTCTACACTACCACCCTAGTTCGAACTAGGGTGGTAATGTAGGCAACCGGAGTTGCAAATGAAGCCCGGGATTTGAATTTCCCGGGCTTCATTTGCATGTTGCCGGGCGCCGCCATTTTTAAATGTCCGCTGGTTTGGACTCCGTGCCCGCGGCTACACGCGGCACGAACTAGGTAGTTCGGATTAGGCTTCCTATTCCGAACTACCTGTACTCCTTGTGGAATGTGGAATGAGATGTACAGGTAGTTCAGAATAGGAAGCCTAATCCGAACTACCTAGTTCGTGCCGAGTGTAGCCACGGGCACGGAGTCCGAACCAGCGGACATTTAAAAATGGCGGCGCCCGGCAACATGCAAATGAAGCCCGGAAATTCAAATCCCGGGCTTCATTTGCAACTCCGGTTGCCTACATTACCACCCTAGTTCGAACTAGGGTGGTAGTGTAGACATACCCTTATTTACTAATGTAGGCTCCCTTTACTATAGGAGCCTCTGACTTCTATTGGAAGATCCTTGGTGCTGCAGTCTAGCCCTAGAGACTACAACTCCCATGATGGCTTGAGAAAAAGGAGGCAAACTGTTGCTCTCTTCCAGGCAGTGCAGGAGAGACTTGTGGGGACTCCAGTTTGGAGAGAGGAGCCAGATTGCTGGTGTGAAGCCTTTTCCAGTTCAAGAGCCTGCTACTGAGAGCCTGCTGGGGCTTGGATCTACAGGCTGCTTCAGAGGCTGTTGATGATTGCCCCTGAAGGGGAGAGACCCTGGCTGTGCCTGTGACTGATAAGTGCCTGGCTAGAAGGTACTGTGAGGAACTGTGGCCAGAGGACAAACTGACTCTGGGTCCAAAGAGAGGCAGAGTGAACTGTCCAGAAAACCAGAGCTGCTGGCGGTTGTTAGGGACCTGCTCCAGTGGCAGAGGAATTTTACAGTTGTCGCTGCCTGGACTGACACACACAGAATCTGCGCAGTGCTGTCTCACTCCAGCTTCTGATGTTCAAGCGTGTCCATGCAAGAAAGCGTCTGGGATGCTGAATCCAGAGGAGTGCACACTCTGGGGTGGGATACATGGTGGCAATGTAAATGCCAGTTAGATAAAATCACTTAGGAAAGTTAGATGTCAGCAAGTCACCAGGTCCTGATGAAATGCATCCCAGGATACTCAAGGAGCTGATAGAGGAGGTATCTGAGCCTTTAGCTATGATCTTTGAAAAATCATGGCAGACAGGGGAGATTCCAGAAGACTGGAAAAGGGCAAATATTGTGCCCATCTATAAAAAGGGGAATAAGAACAACCCAGGAAACTACAGACCGGTCAGTTTAACGTCTGTCCCAGGGAAGATAATGGAGCAGGTAATTAAGGAAATCATATGCAAACACTTGGAAGGTAATAAAGTGATAGGGAATAGCCAGCATGGGTTTGTGAAGAACAAGTCATGCCAAACTAATCTGATAGCTTTCTTTGATAGGATAACGAGCCTTGTGGATAAGGGAGAAACGGTGGATGTCATATACCTAGACTTTAGTAAGGCATTTGATACGGTCTCGCATGATAATCTTATTGATAAACTAGGCAAATATAACTTAGATAGGGCCACGATAAGGTGGGTGCATAATTGGCTGGATAACCGTAGTCAGAGAGTTGTTGTTAATGGTTCTAAATCCTGCTGGAAAGGGATAACAAGTGGAGTACCTCAAGGGTCTGTTTTGGGACCCGTACTGTTCAATATCTTCATCAATGATGTAGATATTGGGATAGAGAGTACGCTTATTAAGTTTGCAGATGATACCAAACTGGGTGGGATTGCAACTTCTTTGGAGGATAGGGACATAATTCAAAATGACCTTAGCAAGTTAGAGAAATGGTCAGAGGTAAACAGGATGAGGTTTAATAAAGAGAAATGCAAAGTGCTCCACTTAGGAAGGAACAATCAGTTCCATACATACAAGATAGGAAGCGACTGTCTAGGAAGGAGCATGGCGGAAAGGGATCTAGGGGTCATAGTGGACCACAAGTTGAATATGAGTCAACAGTGTGATGCTGTTGCAAAAAAAGCAAATATGATTCTAGGTTGTATCAACAGGTGTGTTGTAAGCAAAACTCGTGAAGTCATTCTGCCGCTCTACTCTGCACTAGTTAGGCCTCAGCTGGAGTACTGTGTCCAGTTCTGGGCACCACATTTCAAGAAAGATGTGGAGAAATTGGAAAGGGTACAGAGAAGAGCGACAAGAATGATTAAAGGTTTAGAGAACATGACCTATGAAGACAGGCTTCATGAATTGGGCTTGTTTAGTTTGGAAAAAAGAAGATTAAGGGGGGACATGATAGCGGTTTTCAAATATCTTAAAGGGTGTCACAAGGAGGAAGGAGAAAATTTGTTCCTCTTGGTTTCTGAGGACAGGACAAGGAGTAATGGGCTTAAAGTGCAGCAGGGGAGGTTTAGATTGGACATCAGGAAAAAATTCCTAACTGTCAGTGTGGTCAAATATTGGAATAAATTGCCAAGGGAGGTGGTGGAATCTCCCTCTCTGGAGATATTTAAGAACAGGTTAGATAGACATCTGTCAGGGATGGTGTAGACGGAACTTGGTCCTGCGTTGAGGGCAGGGGGCTGGACTCGATGACCTCTTGAGGTCCCTTCCAGTCCTATTATTCTATGATTCTATGATTCTATGAAAACTGAACAAGATTCTGCATTGGCCTGCAGTAAGAGGATTGCCTGCTTGCCTGCACCCCGGCCCCTTACGTGCACACAGGACAGCAAACTAAACATGCCCTCTTCCTCTGCAGCCAGCTGCTTGACTGAAAGAGACGGTCGTGCCAGTGCCAGGGATCATGGGGAATCTGAAAGAGCGCTTGCTTGTTGGAGAAACCTCCAGTGGACCCTGCAGATCTGCGGCAGGGCACATAGGATGCCCTCTGCTTCTGTGGGCAGAGCAGTAGAGTGGCTCGGAAAGGCCAAAAGCTTCAGCTTGTGCCTGTGAATGCGCCTGGGTTTGGTTCGATGGTTTGTGCGTAGTGCTGGAATTTGAACCCACTTCCATCTCAAGCAGTTCAGGATCCTAACTTTCACCCAGGCTACTTTGCCTTCCTGGCTGTGTTGTATCCGGTCCTGTTAGCTTCCTCACAAGCAGGCACTAACAGCGGGTGGGTCCTCTCATGTCCTGCCCGGCCCCTGCTGGTTTCCATTAGTCTGTTGGATTTTCTGAGTCTGTGCATGTTCAGCAGTTGCCCAAGCCGTTCTACTTCGTTCATCATGAGCATCTCGCTCCGTGGGTGGATTTCTGTTGAAACTTCATTGATATTTTTGACAGCTCTTGCATCTCATTGGCATGCTCAGCAGCAATCCTGATTTTTCTCTCTAAGGAGCTGGAACTCATATTAAACGTCCCTGTGATGTACATCTTGTCTCAACAGAAAGGGGGTTATGTAAATCTCCTTTGTATGCTAATGATAAGCCTCTTCTGTATCTATTATAGTGTATAGGGATTGGGTTGGATCCCATTAAATACTTTGTGAGCCTTCTCATGACCCTCACAATCTTTTGTGTTTCTGAAGCTCCCAGAGCCCTGTATACAATTGTCATGTCTGACGACTTCTCCTCTCTCCCAACCGCATCAACAGAAATCATCAAAGTGCGGACTTTAGCTATTTATTTTAGCATGTTTTAGAGAAGCATTTTAAAAATGTTTCCTGAAGCTCTGTAGTTGGAAGCTGCTGTAGAAATTCATATTATCATTATAGCCCTGGATTTGTCCATGGTGACTTCTTGGTAAAATGGTCATTTGTAAGAAGGCTTGACTAGATAAAGTGATCTATCGTGAACTTCTTTAAACAGAGGCTTCTTTACAGTCCGTCAGTCTTCAGAACTGGCCAGTTACTGTGTACGCTTTTATCCCAGGGAATGCAAATTCTTAAACAGGACTGCCAAGAGAGAGATTCATTGAGAAATCTAATCCAGCCATCTGGCACTCAAAACTTTTCCTCGGAGTGGACCAGAACTTAAGAGAGAGATTTACTTATAAGCACCTGCCCTCACATTTTTGTGATCACTTTTAGCAACTACAGAAATTTCATACATGGGGGGAAAAAAACATTAGCAAAGAAATCAGAATAATTTTAGCCTTCTTTTTAAGTCAATTTAGCAGCTGGAATCAAAGAGGAGAGCAAGTACCATGTGATCAACCACATTGGGATCTGGAGATAAATGACACATACCTGTGTGAAACCCCCATGATTAGCTGCTTTGAAGCAACATGGGCCGGATGTGTTAAGACCGGTTTGGAAGCCAGGCAGTTAGGAATTCCATTCCCATCTCTGTCACTTACTGCTACTTTGCAGATCTTCTCTCTAGCTTTCTATAATGTTGCCCATCACTGTAGTCTCTGAGCACCTACCTTGTGACTATGATTAAGTTAAGAAGTAAGTAATAGTAACTGATCCCATTTTGCGGATGGCAAATGTGGACTGTGTCTGAGTTACTGGAGCCTACTGGAATAACCAGACAGCTGGACTAACTGGGTTTTTATTCTAGTTCTGACTTGGAATCTTGTGCATCCTTGGGTAGAGCTATTCATTTCCACCAGCCCTAAGAAAAGCAGAGATTCACCGTGGAGTTGGTAGGACTCAAATGAATAATGCTGCTCTAATTTATGATTTGGCTTCATCTGTCAGGCATTTTGAGAGCGATCAGGACACAGGCACCAGATAGATTCACAACATGTCTTCTGTCCAATTAGGTTTTTGTCTTTGTGGCATTATTGCCACTGTTAGTGACGTTTGTTTATTGTTATCAGCCTGCAGGTTAAGTCTTTCTCCAGATGTTGCTAGTCTGAGATCCTGATGCCTTCAGTTTGTGTTCCCTTCAGAATGAGAGAGGCCAGACTCTGGCAAGTGGTATATTCCATTCCTGCTAGAGGGTGCATTTCCATTCAGCTCTGGCAGTGCTGACAGGACACGTTAAGCAGATTAGTCCTTGCTAACATGGTCCCAGGGCCCCCAACTGCTGTGCCTGCTTGCCTTTCCAAAAGTATCTTATGGCAAGAGATTGCGAGATTGGTGTCAATCCATCACCTGTAAGGTGATATTTATTTAAAAACAGGTTGCGGACAAATAATAATAGAACAAAGGAAGATACTTTGTTCATTAATTCACCTCTGCGGTGTGACTTCATAGGCAGATATTACAGACGAATGGCTCAATATTTCTGTCATCTGCTGTGTGTGGTCATCAAGTCTTTCATGTGCTTCATTCTTCTGCACACTTTCAAATTCAGATCCAAATTTATTTTGCAGTATTAATGTGGCGGGGTCACTTCACTTGGTAGATGTTTGTATCATAACTAGCAGATGAACACGAAGTTGCTTGGGTTCTTAACTGTAGTAAAGTTTGTTTTTTTTTTTTTTTTTAAAGAAAAAGGAAAATGTACATGCTTTATTTAAATGGTTGTAAAGGCAGGGAGTTAGGAGGTGGGGTGGGGCTCAGAGCAGGGAGTTGGGTGTGTGGGAGGCTCTGGGCAGGAAGTGGGGTGCAGGAGTAAGGCGGGGGCTGGGCGGTGTGGGGGGACTCAGGGCAGGGGGTGGAGTCCATTATAAGATTCAGTTTTCAGATGCTTGTAACTTTGCTAAACCTTTTGGGCAGAAATGTTCTTGCCATTCAGCCTGAGGCTGAATGTTTTTGAAAACTGTCAGAACAAACAATCCAGCTGTTTCTCTGAAAAAGGATAGGGGAATACATATTGCTTTGCCTATGTTAAGAATCTTTACAGCCTTTTCATTGAGACGTTCTAGCACCCCCATGGGATAGAACAGAGACATGAAATTTGGATGGGAGTTTGGCGGTGGGATGTGGGTGGGGTTATTCTGGTGTTCCAGGGATCTGATTTATGCAGTTCCCATGAAAATCTGCCCACATTTGGCCAAATTATGAACCCCTGCAAATCATCTTTTGTACGTGCTCAGTAAAAACTTGTTAGAGTTTGTCAGCTACATTCTCTGAAGATTCTCTGCAGTGAGTATGCTTCTGACCATTGTTGTGGGGGGGTTGAACAGGTTTTTTCCTGCAATGGAGGCTCTGGGCTGACACCATGCTGGGGGGGTACCAGAGCTGAGAGGAGGGAGTCTATCTCTCCTGAAAGCTCAGTGTTCCCATTTCTGGCACCCAGACAGTGAGAAGGAGAAAGAGGAAATATACTTAGAATGCAAACACATAAGGAAACAGGCCTCAGAAGGTGAGGAGGGTAGCAGCAAACATGGAGACTAGGGGTAGAGACCAGAGAGGTTGGAGAAAACTGCAAACAGGTGACTCATGAGGACTAGAGAGTAGATCAAGGAGATGGAAGGAGAAAGGTTGAGGCTGGGGAGGCGAGGAACAGGGCAACAGAAGGGTCTGTAGCCACTAGAAAACACTCTACTCAGAACTTTTGCTATCAGCAGATATCTGTGAAACCCACTGACTAAATATGTGGCTGGTCTCCCTTCAGTGACTGGTATACATAGAGGATGACAACCTACTACTGTTATCTGTTGTTCTGTTAGCTAAACCTGCTCACATGGCCATGTGGATCTAAAGTCTGCTGAATAATCACATGGGAGTTGGTATGGTTCCAATGATGGGATTTCTGTTTTTTTTTTTCCATTTCCATTTTGGAAAACCCAGGATATGTTGCATACAAAAAAGCTACACAGAGCCTACATCTAGACTGCAGGCTTCTTTTGGAAGAAGCTTTTCCAGAAGAGATCTTCTGGAAAAACTTCTTTCGAAAGAGAGCGTCCACACAGCAAAAACGCAACGAGAAAGCAATCTGCTTTTTCAAAAGATAGTGTCCAATCAATGTGGACTCTATCTCACATTTAAGTTGTAATTACTGTAGATGGAGTGGCCACCAAGGCACCTGTGCTTTTTCTTGGAGGCCTCTTCTTTTGAAAAAACACTCTCTTCCACATCCACACACACCTTTTTCTGAAAAAGATTTTCTGGAAAAAGGCTTCTTCCTCGTAGAATGAGGTTTCCCGCCACCGGAAAAGCCCCTCCATTCTTTTGACTTTCTGTTGAAGGAATGCACTAGCAGTGTGGACGTAAGTATAGTTTTTCCAAAAATATGTCTGTGTTTCTGGAAAAACTCTGAAGTGTAGACATACCCTAAAAGAATGTTAAAAATTTGAAAAGTCAAACACTCAACAGAAAATGCCAGGAATAAGGTTAGCCACACAACCTAATTCATGTGTATGCACAATAAGATAGTCTTAAATTATGTGTTCACATACATTTTTCCCCATAGGACTCCTGCTTCATTCAGGGCCAAGATGGACCTACTTGCATTTTTCTGACAAAACCTGAGTTACATCCACACTGTAATCATGTTCTTCCGAAAGTAAATCAAAAGACCAGAGGGATTTTTCTGACCTTGGTAAACCTCTTTGTATGAGGAAGAAGCCTTTTTCTGAAAGAGCTTTTTCGGAAAAAGGCATGTGTGGATGGGGAAGAGGGAATTATTTTGAAAGAAGAGAAAAGAAGAAAAAGCACAGGTGTCCTGGTGGCCACTCCGCCCATAGTAATTACAGCTTACATGCGAGATAGCATCCATTCCGTGTGGACGCTCTCTTTTGGAAGAAGTTTTTTTTGGAAGATCTCTTCCAAAAGAAGCCTGCAGTCTAGACATAGACTTAGGTCTTTGTTACGAAAGAGGTTAGAGGCGAGTATCCCTGCTCTGTTCCATGACTGCCTGTTCTAGAAGAATGGAGAATGAAGATTGTAGATCGACTACCCTGACTTTTAGAAGCAACAAAACTTGTGCGGAGGAGAGTCAGCCAAATGAAATTGACTGACTGCCCCAGAGACTTGAAACTGAACACTCCAATAGCCAAATGTTGGGAGTCTCACACATGCTTGGAAGAAGTTGCTTACAGATGGATTTTTGTGGGACATGTTGTGGAGCAGCTTTGGGCTGCTGATAAAAATCAGTCTCACTTTATGTGACCACGTTGTAAAACTGATTGCACATTTCCTGCTAGGCAGTAATTTCTAAAGCTACTTTATGGACACACCATACACAGATAGCACCATGCCCTGTCAGGCATTTCGCTGTGTGTGACAGATAGTGAAAGAAGTGGACCAGGTTTTCTCAGGCAGCAGACCAAGCCAAATGCTTTTCCCCCAGGGCATGGCATTTTCCTTCAGTGCATTTTCAACTCAAATAACAAATATGTCAATTTCTAAGCTAATTCAACGTTGTTGTTTCAAGAAGCACCAAGATGTCTGTGTTTTAGCTGTGCTGAGGAGATGGTGCTTTTTACTCAAAGCAAGAGCCTGAGATGAATCAATACCAGCCTCATGCAGTGCATCAGAAAGGAACTTTGGCTTTGCAATGGCTGATCAAACATTACAAATGGTATCAGTCCTTGCCTGCAAGAACATGCAAGATTCTGCTTTGCTCTGGGTTTGTTTTTCAGTACTATGCTGCGCTTTAGGGCTCAAGAGAATGGCTTCCGTACTGCTGCTAAATGGGATGCAGAATACAACAATCCTGCCTGGTCTTTGTCAGGGATGTCTCACAGAATCCACTGAGACATTATTAATTTTGTTGTTCTTCATATAATGCTTGAACAGAACAAATAGATAACAGAGCACAACTGGGCCAGAGACTCATGAAGAAAAAAGCTCCTTCTATGAATAATTAATTTGGCACCCACAACAGGATTCAAATGCTGCTTTTGCTAGTTCTTATAGGGAACATGCAGTCTTTTATGAATACAGGGCCAAAATGGGTTCCCAGCAACACCAAAGAATATCCACTGAAATCAAGGATTTATGCTAGAGTAAATGAGACCAGAATTTGGTTCATTTTGCATCTGACAGTGATATTTCCGCTCAAGGTTAAGGCATGAATGGCCTTGTTGAAAAGTGATTTCCAAGAGCCTACTCTATAGCTCATAAATTAGTCGTGAATTATGACATTCTTGTGAAATGCTACGTTTGTGACTCTTCAATTAATATGTGCAGAGTGCAGTGGTCTTTATTGTGCAGTGCTGGCCCCATAAAATGTTGCCAATGCTTTAGGTGAATTTCTGAGACTCTGTTCATAAGCTGAAAGATAAGCACATGGTTAACTATTTTGCTAGAATGGGGTCAGAATTATCCGCATCGTCCAGGATTCAGCCCTAAGTGAATATTTCAATATTCAAGGAAATCTCTATTGGAAATAGAGGAAAGTACAAGAGACTTTAGCTACTGACATAAAACTACTCATCTTCAATAAAACTGACATATTTCCAAGGGTCTAAACAGTGTCAGTATTCTAATGTTTTCCTCGACTTTTGCCCTCACTAGTCTTGAACGTACAGAATTGCCTATAATCTCCTCTCCTTTACCCTTTCAAGTAGGAATAAGAGATCTTCCGGAAAAGGGTTTATTTTCCGAAAGATCGCGTCTAGACTGGCGCTTTTCTCCGGCATAACCCCGAGATGGAAAAAAGCAGCAGCCATGTTCATGCAAATGCTGTGGGGGATATTTAAATCCCCAGTGGATTTGCAATTCCGAAGTGTCTCATTAGCATCCCTTTTCTGGAAAGGGGTGCCAATGTAGACACAGCCTAGTAGGGCAAGTCTGAATATCATTGATGCTTCAATATTGCCAAGGTGCTACGTGTTTCACATAGAAATAAGAAGATATATGCCCAGAGGAGTTTATAGATTAAATTATCAGTATTCAAAAGAAGGGAAATATCCCTGTTTAATTGCTGTGATTAAACAGGGATATTTACAACATATTTCTCTCCTCACATCTTTTTTTCTCTTAGTAATTTATATTGTAAATTGTTGAGGACAGGCACCATCTGTACAATGGACCCCCAATCTCATTTGGAGCCTTTTTTTGTGAACAATACCAGTATAATAATATCATGTTATTTCCGAAGAGACTGAGTAGGTGAGGTAATATTTTGCATTGGACCAACTTCTGTGAGAGTATGTCTAAATAGCACTCTTATTTTGAAATAAGCTATTTCAGAATTTTTTTCTGAAATAGCTTATTTCAAAATAGCACATCTATACTACAGGAAAGCCTCAAAATTAGTCTGAGGCAGGCTTCCCTAATGTGGACATGCTACCATGATTCAGAGCCCCAGGAGGCACTAGGGAGTACTTACTTTGAATTGCCCTGCGGAGGAGCTTTTCGAAATAGCAGCAGAGTGTTCACATTACTGCTGTTCCGGAATAGCTATTTTGAAATAAGCGTTATTCCTTCTGAAATGAGGTTTACAGATTTTTAAATAAGTTGTCTGTTATTTTGAAATTATTTGAAAATAATGGAATTGCTGTGTAGACATAACGGAATTGCTATGTAGACATTCCGAAATAACTGTTCTGTGTAGATACACTCTAAGCGAGGAAGATAAGCTTTTGAGATCCATAGATCTTCTTCAAGTCTAGGAAAGGCAATAAGTGTCACCACTAAACATGAGGTTGTTAAGCATAAGGGGTACGTCTACACTACATGCCTCTGTTGGCAGAGGCATGTAATTTGTTTATTCAGCAAAGGTAAATGATCGCGGCTTCATTTACATTTACATGGCTGCCGCGCTGAGCCGACAAACAGCTGATCAGCTGTTTGTCGGCTCGCCTCTAGTCTGGATGTTCCCCCTGTCGCCATCAAAGCCCTTTGTCGGCAGCCCCGGTAAACCTCATTCCACGAGGAATAACGGGGCTGCCGACAAAGGGCTTTGATGTCGACAGGGGGAATGTCCAGACTAGCGGCGAGCCGACAAACAGCTGATCAGCTGTTTGTCGGCTCAGCGCGGCAGCCATGTAAACGTAAATGAAGCCGCGATCATTTAAATCTCGGCTTCATTTACCTTTGCCTACAACCCTAATCTACATGCCTCTGCCGACAGAGGCATGTAGTGTAGACACAGCCAAGGAGTTAACACATGTTGCAAAAAGCCTTTCAAAATGAAGTGGGGAAATTAACATATCTGTGATCACAGGACACAGAGCATGGCTTAACTGCATTCATGGCCATTGAATTACAAATTGATTTACATGGCCCAGTCTTCCATAGCAGACCTTGCATGCTAGAAAAAAGGCAATTTCCCTGTCTCACCAAGGGGAAAAGACCAAAGCAGATGAACTACGCATTACAGAACATGACGTGTTCATCGGACAAACGTACTTTCCCTCCCTAATATCCTCATGTGTCCCATGATTAGGCACAGCAGGTGAAGATATTCTGATGACCCACTGCAACTACACAAGTCCCCAAACATAATGATTCTTTGTGCTGCTGGAATCTGATTGCCCCCGTGCAATGGCTTTCTCATTACAAAATTTCCTGCACAGGTTTTACTTCTCATACATGGCATCTGATCAACATCATCTCAGGAGGTATGTCTACACTACCCCGCTAGTTCGAACTAGCGGGGTAATGTAGGCATACCGCAGTTGCAAATGAAGCCCGGGATTTGAATTTCCCGGGCTTCATTTGCATAAGCCGGCCGGCGCCATTTTTAAATGCCGGCTTCTTCGAACCCCGTGCCGCGCGGCTACACACGGCACAGGCTAGATAGTTCGAACTAGCAAGCCATTCCGAACTATCTGTACACCTCGTTCCATGAGGCGTACAGATAGTTCGGAATGGCTTGCTAGTTTGAACTATCTAGCCCATGCCGCGTGTAGCCGCGCGGCACGGGGTTCGAACAAGCCAGCATTTAAAAATAGCGCCGGCCGGCTTATGCAAATGAAGCCCGGGAAATTCAAATCCCGGGCTTCATTTGCAACTGCGGTATGCCTACATTACTACCCTAGTTCGAACTAGGGTGGTAGTGTAGACATACCCAGGTAGCCTTGGGACAAGTGGTCATTCAGCTCCATCCCTAGGGCTGCAGGGAAGTTTCAGGATCCTAAGCGACTGAGCAAAACTTTCTAGAATAGCGCGGCTCATCTTTTTTAAAGGTAGGGGGTAGAAAAGCTGCCTTAAACATTGTCTTCCCTGTAAAATCTGGCCAGACTACTGCGGTTGGCGGTCAATAAACAACAAAGAAGATTTTAGGATCGTGGAACATCTGCACCTTTCTGGATGGAGGAGAGGCACAAAGGACTCAGAGAAGTACCGCTCTGGTTTCCAGAGAACTTGCCTGCTACAATGTTGATATTGCAGCACTGAGTCAGACTAGACTGGTCTGAGAGTGCTCCATCAAAGAGCTAGGAGGTGACTGCGCTTTCTTCTGGAAAGGAAAAGCAGAGGATGAAAATGGGATCCGTGGAATTGGATTTGCAGTCAGAACATTTTTCCTGAAACAAGTTTCTGACCTCTCTGTTGTCCTGAGTGAACGTCTCATGAAACTTCAGTTTCCCTAGAGCCTTTCACTGCATGCCACTGTCACCAGAGCCTACACTGAGCAGCACAGAGGAAAGCAAGGCGTAGTTCTATTCTGAGCAGGAATCCACCCTCAGATCAGCCCCTGCCTATGACAGGCTCATCCTGGTTGGAGTTGATAGTGACGGAGGAGATTGGAGAGGACATGAATGGATTCCTCCTTTTGGGAAAATGTGCAGAACAGTCTGCTCATCACGAACACCATCTTCAGGCAAAATGATAAATATAATAAAACAACGTGGCTGCATCTATCATCTGAACAGTGACACTGGATCAACTCCAGTATCATCTGCCAATGAGACATCTGCGATGTCAGCATGCCTGGAGCTGCGCATGGCACAGAAGGCTGGACAGACGGGGGATGGGAGAGTGCTCAGCCTGTACATAGTCTCTTCACAGCGCAAGTATCCCAAGTTCAGCAGAACAGCCTGCAACATAGCAAAGATTGAGCACCTCAACAATCAGGTTTCCGCAGTCACTGGGTAACAAACTCTTTTCATGCTCACCATTCACTGGCAAGCCAGCTGAAAAAAGAACTAGTTTAAAGGTGTGATTATGGACACAGTAAAGTCGGTGTTGGGCCCAAACAAAAGGGTACGCCAGGATTGGTTTAACAAGGACAACGGGGACATATCCAAACTCTTTAGTGACAAGCAGAAAGTGTTTGGTGAATGGCAGAATTAAGCCACCTGCTTCCCAAAGAAAGATAGGCTTAAGTGCCTACTAGCAAGGCCCAGTTTGAATGGAGAATGCAAGATGAGTGATGGAAGAGAATAGCTGCAGGAGCTCAGTGTTACACAGATACACAGATGTTACACAGATGTTTCTGTGAGTTCATTAGGGAGCCTATTGATTTTCTGGTTTCACCCACCTAGTGGTTGTTGGGGAATTTGATGCAGCGAATGAGGTGCATCAGATGTTGTGACAGGCATATGTGGAGGACTATGGATCTTGAAATGTATGTTTGTTTGGGGGGAGGAGATCATTGTAGCACTGGAAATATATCTCTCTGTGACACTCTTCTACCTTTTCCAGACCTGCGGAAGAGTTCTATGGATCTCAAAAGCTTGTTACATCAACACAGTTTGGATTCCCAAGGGTTTTGTTCCTTTCTCATGATTTCTTCCCTAGACTATGCTATGCTGGCAAACCAGCTAACCTGTATATAACCCTTGACATCTTAGCTATTGTAATCAGGAGAATTCACTTGTGTTTGGATATCAAAGCAATGTTAAACTTAAAAAACAACAAATAGTCTGGTAGCACTTTATAGACTAACAAAACATGTAGATGGTATCATGAGCGTTCGTGGGCACAGCTCACTTCTTCAGATGACCGGAGCTCATGATACCATCTACATGTTTTGTTAGTCTATAATGTGCTACCAGACCATTTGTTGTTATTTAAGTTTATCCTGTACAGACTAACTTGGCTACCCCCTGAAACTTCAAAGCAATGTTAATTAGGCTAGCAACCTCTAACCCATTCACTTGTATTGATAAGAAATAAAGGGTAGATGCTAACGTGTATTTGTCTCTGTTTACCTATGTCCTATAAAAGGAACAAATTTACTTTGTAGATGCTAAATCCTTTTCATGTCTTGTAATGCTATATTACTATTCTCTTTATTGTCTCTGGGTCAAAAGGGATATTAACATTTAAATGAAGGTTGGGAAGTAACCTCATTATTATCTTCAGTGGGGTAGCCGAGTTAGTCTGTGACAGGAAAAACTTAAAAAACAACAAATAGTCTGGTAGCACTTTAAAGACTAACAAAATATGAGGATGGTGTAATGAGCTTTCATGGGCAAAACCCACTTCTTCGGATGAATGGCGTTATTAAAGGTCCAGTTCCTAAATAAATAGGGGATGGCGGGGGGAGAAGGAAGGGAAAAAGGGACGAGGGGAAGGAGGAAAAAGTCAATTAGAGCAGTAGTCCCCAATGAAGTGCCCGAGGGCGCCATGGTGCCTGCTAGGCCATTTCTGTGAGCCCGCCGAGTGAGTGGGGCCAGCCCAGGCGTACAGCGCCTGGGCAGTGCCAGCCCCCTGGGTGCATGGCATATGGGCAGTGTCGACGCTGGGTGCGCAGCACATGGGTGGCCCCACCTCTCAGTGCACAGCATTCGAGTGGCCCTACCCCCGGGTGCACAGTGCAAGGACTGTGCCGGCCTCGGGTGCGCGGCTTATGGGCGGTGCTGGCCCGTGGGCATGTGGCACAGGGTGGCGCCGGCCCTGGGAATGCAGCACATGGGCAGGCCCCCGGGCATGCGGCACATGGGCTGTTCCAGCCCCGGCGCACGGCATATGGGCAGCCCCACCCTTGGGCGCGTGGCACAGGAGTGGTGCCGGCGCCAGCCCCAGGAGTGAGGCCCATATGGGTGGCCCCGCCCCCAGGCACATGCACGGCCCCGCCCCCAGGTGCCCGGCATGTGAGTAACTCCGCCGCCAGGCGCCTGGCAGTCCCAAAAGTTTGGGGACCACTGAATTAGAGAGCTCATGTTATATGAAGTTGATAGAGAAGGTGCAAATTGTTTATTATCCTCATCTGGCTTTGAAACTTGTGATTCCATGTTGTAAACTACCCATAAACTTTCTCGGTAGTTTAAATAGTGGTTGCAAAGGGCATCCCTCTTTAATGGCCCATTGAATAATGATCAAGGACTGTCAGCATAAGCTTTTAATCTAAGCAGCCCACGTGACGAAGTTGCCTGTCAGCTTACCAGCCAGCTTTGGCTATAAAAAAGAAACCTGATGCCTGATTCTGATATCGATAGTCTGCTGAACTACCGGGAAGATCTCAGTCCTATGCAGTGCTCTGTCTAATTTTTACATCCATCTGCAGATTTTTTTTCCCCATTCATGTATGGAATACATTTATAATGTTCACTAAGGTTACGTCTACACTACACAACTTTATCGGAAAAAGACACGCAATTTGCTCTCTGCAATTTGTTCACCTTTTTCCGATTGTTTTTTCAGAAGAGGCTTTTTCAGAAAAACCTCCTCTTTCGGAAGAGCCCTTATTCCTCATGAAACAAGGTTTACAGGGCTCTTTCCAATTTGTCCACATCCTTTCTGTAGTGGCGGCTCCCAAAATTGCATGCTAAAAAGAGGACTGTGTTTCAGCTTCTTGTTAACCTGTGTGGTACTACAGAAGCTCTTTTGCAGTGTTCCATGCAGGGGGCCCCACAGACGTGCCAGGCCCCTAGGCATGGCAGGAGAAGGAAGGGAGGGCCCAGCTCTGCACCCCTAGAAGGGGCAGGGCTGGGGCTAGCCTACCCTAGGCAGCCTTCAGCACTACCTGGAGCGTGGTGCGCAGGGTCTGGTGGTGATTTATGGGGCCTGGAGTCCTGGGCCCTTTTGAATCATCAGACCCCAGGCAGCTGTTCCCTTTGCCCTCTCCTCCCCACATCAGTGAGTCTGCTGCTGTGTTTCTTGCAGTCTGCCTGAGGGAGTGACTCTTAGCTGTGAGCCATTCTGAAAGGACTGTGATTTGCAGGATGGTGGGCTTCCATACCCAAACACAGGCTATGTCTACACTAGGAGATTATTTCAGATTTACTAAATTCGACTTCAGGGCATCAGATTTTACGAATTTGAAGTTCCACGTCCTCACTTTAGGGAAGAATCGAATGGCGTCTGAGGCAGGCTCCATTCATGGGGATGTACTACCTCAGACTCAGAGCCCCCAGAAGCACTCTGGAGAGCTGCAGGAGGCCTCTTGGAGGCCGGTTAGTTTGAATTAGCAGCCCTGGAGTATCCACAGTAATGTTATTTTGGACGTGCAAATTCAGTTATGCCTCGTGAAAAGCAGGACTACATAGTTCAAATTCCACGGCCACTTATTCCGGAATAATAGGCTTTGTAGTGTGGACGCACTGCTTACAAATTCAGCGTGAGGTAGGGTTGCCATATGGTTTCAACAAAAATACCGGACACACTTGACATTATATCACAGTCTACATTACTTATTATTTAGAAAATACCGGACATTTATATTTTCTCATTTATATTTTCTCAATTTATTTCCCAAACAGAAAGCTCAAATACTGGACTGTCCAGTTCAAAGCCAGACACTTGGCAACCCTAGCCATAGGTGAAGGGCTTATTTAAGGCTAAGGTTCTAGTATAGACCAGGCCTCAGTTCACTCCAAAGTGGGGTATGAAACTTACCCCTGCCACATGCTAACAATTCATTTGGATCCTGTTGCCACACACTAATGCCCTGCAGCAGGACAGGGATTCCAGGAACCCACAGGACTCGCTGTCATAAGAGTGGGAGTGAGTGAAATGTATTTTTTTTGCAGCAGGATTGGGTGGGCAAAAGACTCCAGACTGTTGTAATTTGCAGGAAAATACTAAATCTCTCGTCAGTTTGTCATACATAGGATTTCAGGAGTATAAATCACGCTTTTCTTTTTAAAAAATTAATATCTTAATACTTACATTTAAGTGAGGCTTTATAAAGAGATTTGGTGTCTATTTTAACAAGACTTTAAAATATTTGTACATGATTTAAGCAAGATTTGTTCTATTATTTTAGTGGTAAAAACTGTGTTTGAATTATATATTAATTAACCAACCCTTTTTTTTTCATGTTAGTATGGGGAAAGCTATCTTTTTTTTTCAGGATTTGCAGGGTGTGAGGCTTTAGCAGGTGGAAGTGGGATAAAAATGCAAGAAACAATAAAGAAGCTGGCAGGACTAAGAAAGCACATTGTGGACCAGGATTAAAAAAATAATCCTGTGCAGGGCTCTGCCGCACACTAGAAGTTCCCTGGTGTGCTTTAATTTATTCTAAATTTCAAAGCAGAGGAGATCAAAAAGTACTATGGAACTTTTGATGCATGGTAACACTGACTACCCACATACTTAGTGTGCAGCAGGCTGGAGGAGAGGGGTAGATTTACATCCCAGTTTGCCATGAATTAAGGGCTTGTCTACACTTTTCTGCAGTTTGAATCACAAGGTGGTGGAGAGCAGCATGCATCAAAGAGCTGCACTATAACTCTCCCGTGTGGACAAGATGGACATGTAAACTAGGAGCCTTTTATTTCATTCATGTAGAGGTTGAAGGGGACTAAATTAATATGAACTAGGAACCCTTTAGTGGAGTCCACACTTAGGCGTCTCAGCACAGCACTTTGGTGCACACTGCTGTTCACATCCCTGTAATCTGAAGGGTGAGGCAGCGTAGACATACTCTTGCACTATGTCTATACAGCAAAGAAAAACCCATGCCCGGCTCATGCCTATCAGCTTGGGTTTGGAATGAGGGGCTGTTCTATGGTGTAGACTTCAGGAGTTGGGCTGCAGCACCAAATCTGAGACCTTCACACCTTTGCATCCTGTCTCTATCCTGAGCCTGGAAGTCTACACAGACCCAGCCTTGAAAGCCTGAGACATCTGGCATGGACCAACTATGGGGTTTTCTTTGCCATGTAGAAATACTCTAGGCATTTGTGCAAATAAACCCCTAGATTTAGGGCTAAGGTTTGCAGGCCTCTCAGAAGAAACATGTTATGGGGAGGGATTTGAAGGAGGAGAAGCTGGGGTAAGTTCATGATAGACTAGAAGAGGCAGAAGCTTCCATGAGGAGAATGCATGTAGCGATACTGTTCATTTTCCCTATTCGTGAAGTATAAAATTGGCTTTACCCACAGCTGCCACTTGTACGCTGTGCTTTGGCAGATCAGCTTAGTTCTGCTGTGCAGTTTTTCCTGGCTAGCTGTCCATGCCCATCAAGGTAGGTTAACTGCTTATTTCAGCCTCTCATCTCTAGGCTAAACTAACTGTGGTCAACAGGGAACAAAACCGTCCTATGACCTTTCATTAACTTCTGGGAAATAAATTGTTTGTTTTAGTTCAGTTCAAGTCCTAAAATCACCCTCCCTCTTGATGCTCATCGGTGCCTGTGTTGGCAGTGTCACCGGAGACTGGAGCCATGAACTAACTATCCACTCTGCCTGGAGATGTTCCCTCCAGGCTGGTGCTGTGGAAGCGCTACTGCTGTTGGCTAGAGGACTTCAGTCTCCAGCAGTCTCAAGCTGGCATCTTCTCTGAAACATTATGGTTGTTTCAACAACGGCTTTGGAAACAGGTGTTTCCTTCTGTCTGACACCTGAAAATGGCTGGGTTAATATTAACTGCCCTCTTCCTGCAGGAGTAGTGACTGGGTGCAAGTTGTACCAGTAATACCACAGGGTATCTGTATACATTGAGTTAACACTTTCCACATCCCCCTGTAAAAGGAATACGTTTTGGATGCTAAACTTTGGCAAAGAAGTCTGTGTCGATCGTTTCCCTTAATTGTATACTATTTTTCAAATCAGGGATTGCGCCTGCTCATAAGAAGCAGTCAAGTGTCTGTAATATATCACGAAACAGGGGCATTCATTCCCTTTAGCCTATGTTATACCCATTAATATTTCATGCCTTGTAGACGGGCATTACCCATATCTGTCAATAAGCGATGATGCATCTGACATAAGACTTTCATCAGCATTTCTTAAGACATCACACTAGTGAGCTTAACCATGGCCCCAGCTGGGGATTCAATATCCACCAGATGCCACGGAGTTTGAAGCAGGCTTCACTTGCGATTATTGAAGCACTCAGTAATTGACGTGATAATTGGAACAGGATAGTCTGCACTAGTGATGGCTGGGCACGCCTCTTGGGGAGATGGACATTGCCTTTATCTGAGTCCAACTGAGAGAGCGCAAGCAAGATCGGAGCGCAAGACTAGGCACCAGCGGCCATTCCTGAGTTTTATAATGGCTCTTGGGCTGATTTCCTGAATTGACCTGGACAAATTATTTAGGGCACAGTCAGGGCCACTGACAAGGGTGGGGAGAGAGGACTGTTGCACCCGCAATTCAAAAGGATCTGGGGAGGGGGCTCCTAGCCACTGCCACTACTGCAGCAGCAGTAGTGTCCAGAGCTCCAGACCCTGGCAGTTCTTAGGACTGCCTGGGGAGGCAGGGGTGCTGTGCAACACACTGCAGGCAGTATTGAGGGCTGAGGAGGTCCAGACCCTGCCCCTTCCACCTGAGACTCCACCTCTTCTAGGAGCACGGAGTCTGCACCTTGTCCGGGGGCCTGGCTGCGTGCTTCATTTCGCTCACTAATAAAATCCTGTACCAAACTGGAGCATTGTTGGTATGACTTGGAAAGAGTTTGAAAATGTCCTTGATGACAAAGAGCATGAGCTTCACGTAGGAGGGAAGTAGAGGGAAAGATAAAATAAATTCAAGTGTTTAACCTGAGTCTTTTTTTCTAGCACCTCATTAATCTACCTCTACAGAGCTGTAGCACTGATAGGGCAAAATTGAAAGCTGTATATTAAATTCAACCCTTAGTGTGGCTCCTGCCTCAAGGTTTTCAGCTAATTCAATAGTATTGTGTCAGGTCGTAAAGTACTTGATGTTTATGCTTTGGAGTCACGAGAACTGGGTACATTCTCCAATGCCAGAGTAGCCAATTGACTGAAGAGCAGACTTGTGCCACTTGTAGCCACATACATCTGTGGAGAGCGAGTGCAAAGTGGCTGTAAAAGGCTATCCCATGAGAATTGCATCCCTTTCCATCCACTTCCTCATTGACACTTGACTACACAGGATACCAAGCAGTGGCCAACCAAGACTAGTGATTTTTGCAATGATGGTTCAAATATATTAAAAAATAAAAATTAATAAAGTCAGCCTAAGGTCTGAACCACTCTTGTGTCAAAGGGTGTCGGATAGCGTTGGACTCTCATTTCAAGGGAAGCTTCATGTCCCTGTTCTCATGATGATGATTTCATGACAGGCAATTCTTGTCACATCTTTTCCTCAGGCAGCTGTGTGTACTGGCTGTAGTGTGAGAGATGGGCATGGCAATTGTCTCTCTCTACCCATAGTACAGTATGGAATTGACCTTCTGACATTGCAGATTCTGCCTGGCTCCCATTTCCCCTTGTTTCCATTTTGTCCCTTTGTGGAATATTCATGGTGTTTGGTACTTAGCAGTGTTTTTATAGTAATATCATATGTTCCCCAAGCAGAGTTCATTTGCATCTTTTTGTACGCTCCATGCTAAAATTCTTTCCCTACTAATCGTGGACACATGCACTGCCAAGAAATCAACCCTGCCTGTGTTCTGCTACGTGAATCAAATGTCTTCTGCGTGTATAACACACACCTATATGTATTCACAAAGTTGTGTGTCCTGGCACTGGCATTGCAGGAAGCATAGAAGCTTTTTTTAATTTTATTTTTCTTTGCTATCTTATGGTCTCATAACTAGGAAATCATGAAAGTGGAGAAAAATCAACTTAGATTATCTATTCCACAGCAGCCACCCTCTGCCACTGTGCCGTCTGTCAATTATGCCCATAAATGGAGATGAAATGCACAGCAGTCCCATTCAGGGACACAAAAGAGGAGGGTCCTTAGTGAGGGAGATGTGGACAAGTATAACTTATATTGTTGGCAACATATAATTTGTAACAACTCCTGAATACTTCACTAGTCATGCAGTAAGAAACTAAACAGCCACTGACATTTTGACAGAACACATGCTTCTTCTTGATGTAACGCTGGTATCTTAAGGTGTGTAATTTGTTGCAGCAGCTGAGTAAAAGCTGTGCATTGTCCTTTCGTAGGTCTGTGTCTCAAATAACCGGGGAAGTACACTCACATGGCGTCTCAGAATGCCATCACTTTAATAAAAGCAAGAGACCAGATGTTGCTGTGTTTCTGCATGGGAAGGGGAGTTTTACAGAACAGGGTCTTTTACAGAATTCTTCACAACTTGCACATCAGCCGCATACAGTGACAGGGTCAGCCCTTGGACTGCAAGCCAGGCCAAAGGGAGTAGGGAAGGAAAGATACCGATGCTATGGCTACACTCCTGACCTTACAGTGGCACAGCTGTACCAGTGCTACTGTAAGGTCTCCTGTGTAGCTGTTCTCTGCCAATTGGAGAGAGCTCTCCTGCTGGTATAATTAATTCATGCCCATGTTGTTTGGGGTGGGGGATTGGAGAAGGGGTGTGACCACCCCACCCCCCGCACTCACCAGCAGCAGGAAGCGGAGCCATGTGGCAGAGAAGGCTGGGGCTGGATCAGTCCACTTCCTGCCGCCACCGGTAAGCGTAGGGTGGGCCCGACTGCTGCTGCCAGCACCAGGCAGGGCATGGTGGGGCCTGGGACAGATGGGGAGTTATCCTGAGTCCTTCAATCCTCCCCTCCTGCCCCGTGTATGGCCCTAGCAGAGAGACAATGAAGCTTAGCCTTCCTGTGGATATGTGGGTGAGCATGCGAAATATGGAGGCGGGTTTTGGAGAGACATGTGACCATGCCACCTGATCCTGGAATTCATCTTAAATCATGTACTTTTCCATGAGTAGCTGGGAGGAAGTCAAACTGAAACAATGGTCTCCCACCTTATCCAAATCCTACGTATAGTGAGGTGTGAGGTAATTTAGATCATTAGTCTCTCTGGCTACCCTGTCCAAGATGAATGCAGGGAACAACTCAGGGCATATCTGCACTAGGAAATTATTTTGAAATAATAACTCCCAAAATAACTATTTCGGAATGGCGTGTCCACACTACGGAGAAGCCGTGACATTAGTCTGAGGCAGGCTCCCTTAATGAGGATGCGCTACCTCAGCTTAGAGCTCCGGGAAGCACTGGGGGGTAATTACTTTTGAATGACTCTGGGGAGTAGTTATTTTGAAATAGCAGCAGTGGAGCATCCACACTACTGCTCTTGTGAAATAACTATTTTGAGATGAGCATTATTCCTCACGGAAAGCAAAAGTTATAATAAAATCACTTTTGTTTCTTTATAAACCCAGTGTAAATAATAGTTATCTGGGGGAGAGCCAGTAGGAATGCATAGCTTTCTTTACCCTGAGAAAGAGGGTGCACAAAATGAGCTCACCTCATATAAAACTTTATACATATTAAGATGGATTTATCTGGGGTATGGATGTTAAGAGGTGGTGTGATGGGGTGGACAAGGCCCTGAAATTCCTGCTGGAGGCCTTTCCGCATCCTGCCCAGCAACACAAGCAGAAGAGAGGTCCTCCCAGCAAAACAGAGTTGCAGTCTCTGCTGCAGCCAATCAGGGTGCAGCAGGCTGATACAAAAGAAGCTGCTAGCCCTTCTTGTGAGCGCCCCTCAGTAGCGTCTACTCAATTGTCTGCAGGGGTGTGTCTAAACTACATGGCTCCGTCGATGGAGCCATGTAGATGAGGCTGATCGGCAGAGGGAAATGAAGCCGCGATTTAAATAATCACGGCTTCATTTAAATTTAAATGGCTGCCACGCTCTGCCGACCAGCTGATGATCAGCTGTTTGTCGGCAGATCGGGGCAGACTGGCCGTTCCCACGCCGACCTGAAAGCCCTTTGTTGACCTCCCCCTTATGCCTCGTGGGATGAGGTTTACCGGGGAGGGCGACAAAGGGCTTTCATGTCGGCAGGGGAGCATCCAGACTGCCCTGATCTGCCGACAAACAGCTGATCGGCAGAGCGGGGCAGCCATTTAAATTGAAATGAAGCTGCGATTATTTAAATCGCGGCTTCATTTCCCTTTGCCAAATAAACAAATCTACATGGCTCCGTCGATGGAGCCATGTAGTCTAGACGTACTCCAGGAGAGGAA
This sequence comes from Pelodiscus sinensis, assembly GCF_049634645.1. Classification (NCBI taxonomy): domain Eukaryota; kingdom Metazoa; phylum Chordata; order Testudines; family Trionychidae; genus Pelodiscus; species Pelodiscus sinensis. Next base: position 118,121,597 of record NC_134716.1, read on the forward strand.
GTGTCCAGTATGTGGCCTGGGATCAGGCCTCTTCTTTTACCTCCTAGTATGGTTGCTGGGAGTTGGGGGGGGGGGGAAGGGGATAGAGAGGCAGCAAGGTTGTGTGTGGGGGGGGGAAGCGAGTAGTCGAGTAGTTGACTCGACTACTCATTTACATTCCTAATCTGGGGTTCAGTTCCCCTTGAGGCCAGGCATTTGGGTGCTGAGGTAAGTTCCTTTACTGAGCCTCCCAGGGCTGAGATGATCTCAGTGTCTGTATTATACTGCAGAGGGCTACCTCTGAGTCACTGCTGGAGGAGGTGGGAGAGCCTAGCTCAGCAAGACAGAGCTGAGGGGTGCCTACGAGGTCCCTGCGACCAAACCCGTCACGCTCATGTGAGCAAGGCAGGGTCTATACAGACACTGTATCACTCTAACGACACTGATATAAGCCCTACACCTCTCATGGAGGCAGGGTTATATGTTGGTGCGGTAGAGCACTTACATTGCCGTGTAGACACTGACATAATTAGGCTGACTTAAGTTGTCCTATCTGCGTAGAGTAGACCAGACCTCACTTGGGAGAGTTCTTTTATTGTTGGCCTCCCTGCCTGTGCCCAGCATGTGTTGTGCTGCCTCTATTGCTGTTAAACATCTCTCCAAGGTGCTGCTCATGGCTTTTCTCGCTGTAGAACAGGACGTAATGGTTGGTGCTTAGAGTGGGCACTAGAGCTCTGGGGTCTGCTCCCAGCGAGCTCCCTGCCTCTGTGTGTGACTGAGGCAAACCTCATGATTTCCTGGCTTCCATTTCCCGCTTTGCGAAACGGGGATAATATCTGACCTTCGTAAATAACTCTTGCTTGTAAGGTCTTTGGAAGATCTTACATGCTACTGACTGTACGTGCTAAGTATTATAAGGTCTGAGATCATTGTTGGGAAGGGCCTCTGCCTAATTCTGAGTTATTTTCTGGGGGAATGTTGATTTTTCTCTACTAGAGCTAATACAAAACTGAAAACCATAAAATAGTGGTGAATGGCCCGGGGAAGGAGAAGGTAATTTATACATTCATTTCCATTGGTTGGAAATGTGACTAAATGCTCTGTCCTTTAGCAGCATGCCCAGTCATTCTCAGTTTGTACCCATGACCAACATGGCTGTGCAAGCTGGAGGAAGCTGAAAGTGAAACCTTGCTCTGTAGAGCCAAAAGAATGGAGTGCATGCTATGGGTTTCCTTTTCATGCTGTGCGGTTAATGTACAACCCTACTTTTCTCTGAGCACTTGTATAAGGCACCTCACCTGGGAATTCTCAGACTTTTGTAGTGCACTAGCCAGGTTTTAATAGATTGTCATGTAGCCCACACCCTGCCCTGCTTAGGGTCATGCGAGATCACCGTGGCAGCTTCAACAATCGCTTTCAGTGATGGATGATACTAGGAAAGTATTTGGGTATTTCTAGCTAGCCTTTAATGCAACGGAGCAGCTTGAAATAAAGAGGGGAAGCCAGAACCATGTGATCAGCCCGTCTCCTGCAGTGGGAATATTTGAGCTAGACCATTGCAGTGTTGTTGGTATTGCAGAGTTGCAGTCCATCAGGACTTGGTTTAAACTATCTCATTCCTCCTCGCCCCACCCTCCTCCCAGCCAACTATCTCATAGACTTGGGACTACAACTATGAATGAGTTTTTCCCCTGCTGGTGTGTTAAAATAGATGATAGCAGATGACTATTATTGCTGCCCAGTGTGAACAGTACTGGTGAATGGGTAGTTTCTTTTTTAGGTGTGTAATGCAGCCACAGAACTGTGCAATAATAGAATATATAATAATTATTACATAGCCAGACACTATTTACATTCTCAGTGTTAACATAGGACTTCCCATTTCAGCTGTAACTACATCACCTTGTGTATATAAATATATGTACACATGCATGCATATTCACACAGAGGTTAATTTTGTTTGAGATAGCTCTGTCCTGCCCAGTTCCAATCTCAGTAAATTTTGTCTGCCTATATAACTGTCTACAACAATTTAAATTGGAAAAGTACTAGCCAGTAGCATTAAGCAATGATTGTGTTCCATGCCAGAGATGGATGCATTTCAGTAGTTAGGTGAGGTCGTCTCTGAGTAATCTGTATTTCAGTTTGTTTGTTTGTAAGTACAGTGGGTCCTCTGAAACACAATCTGTTGCCTTGATTTTTTTTCTTCTTCCATAGTTTATGAGGTGGTGACTGTGACTGGAGATGTAAGAGGAGCAGGAACTGATGCCAATATCTTTGTTACTCTCTTTGGAGAATTTGGGATCACTCCAAAGACTCATCTCACTAGCAAGTGAGTATTAGAGAGAACTGTGTATCTCTAAGGGCCGCTCGGCATTTTATATTTTTACTGCTTTTGTTAAAACAACAGTATTTTGCTGGTAGATGCAGCTGGAACATCGCCTAAATATTTGCAGATTTTGTGAACAAAATGCATATACAGGCAGTCCCCGGGTTACATGGATCCGACTTACATCGGATCCCTACTTACAAACAGGGTGAGGCAACCCCGCACTAGCTGCTTCCCCCCAGCAGACCAGAGAGACGCGAAGCTAGCACCCCTCCACCCCAGCAGACCAGGGAGACGTGGAGCGGCTTTTCTCAGCAGACACCTCAGCTTGAGAATAAAGGACTGAGGGAAGTGAGGTGTGGGAGAATAAAACTGAGCTCTGGAGAAATGTTTGGCTAGAGTTTCCCCTACAATATGTACCAGTTCCGACTTACATACAAATTCAACTTAAGAACAAACCTACAGTCCCTATCTTGTATGTAACCCGGGGACTGCCTGTACATGCTTTTGGGTATGACTCACTCCAGTGCGCTGCAACCCCTCATGGGTAAAGCGCTGCAGACAATACTTTGTAAGGTCCAACCCTGCAATTTGCAGAACACTCTCCTTTTCAAGATGTTAGACTGGAATGGTGAGCACTCCTTGCCTTGCAGATCTGTCTTGAGTGCCTACATCTCTTTGACACGCCATTCCATACATCTGTCATGGTAACACTAGCAGGGTTCTTGGTGCATCCTGCCTCCTTTATCACAGTATTGAAATTAAAGAGGTCAATATTTTCCTACCTGGGTGACTCAGGGTAGGCGTCTGATTCTATCTATAGTCACCTATGTAGGCAGCCTGTTTTTCATAATTGTTCTGACCACCAACAACTTCCCGTGCAATCATGAGGAGCTGCAGCACCTTTGAAAAGGATGCCTAATGATGGATGCAAGAGCCTATCTCAAGCCACCCGGGATAGAAAATGTTGACCTTTGCCATTGACAGTTATAATCCAGACCCTTTGTCTGGGGCATGGAATGTAAAGGGTTAACACTCTGGCCTAGAGATCAAGGCAACTGCCTGGAACAAGTCCAAAAGAAGAGCTGGTGCAGGAGGGAAATGGGAGGCCAGATCTTCTTCTGGTCTGAGTCCATTGATTTTGATATGGATGTGTCAGGGGACACCTGCTAACCGGCTAGCTCTGTGCATAAAGAAAACATTTCAGAATACTACTATTTTTAAAAAAAATCAGCCTATTTCTGCTTTATGGGATCTGTCCTTAGGCTATGGAAGGTTGGAACATGCTAAGAACAGACAGGAAAGTCGCTGCGGGGGTCTTCATGCTCCAGACGTTATTAATTTACAATTAAAAACATTACGGAGCTTTCCTTATGGCACAACAAGCTTGTGAGACTAGAGTTTTGTTTGAAATATGCCTGGCTTTCCCTGGTCCTGTTGGTAATATTCATTTATCTCCCACAGGCTCTTTCTCAGAGGAGAGAGAAATCTAGTGCAATATCTGGTACCCCACAGGCTCCTGAGAAAGCTCTTTGACCAATCTAGGTTTTGTTACATAGGAATCTGAGGGTGGGGATTGAAATTTGTGTCACTAACTTGGGCGTTCTGTGCACAGGGTTGCACATGCAAAATTGCTCCCATCCTTAGTCTATTGTTTTGAAAAAACTGTTTTACATATTTTTCTTGTATTACTCAGTCTCTCAAACTGAGAATGCGGATCCCTTTTGTGAAGCTTTGTACAAAGTGTAATGGCTGCTATCTTGACTAGCACCAGGGGCTGAAACTAGGGTATCCAAGGTTAAACCATGAGTTGATTGATATAGCTTGAGCTAAGGAATCTAAGCCCTATAACTAGCCCTGTAACAGACTCCTATCATTGGTGGATCGGCACAGATAGGGACCTGTAACATACACTCATCAGTGGGTTATGCAAGTGCAGTGAGACAGTCCTTGACTCAGAAAACTTGCACTCTGAATAGATAACACACATGGCTGGGGAAACTGAGGTACAGGGAGTTGAAGTGACTTGCCCAAAGGCATACACAGTAAGTTAGTGGCTGAGTTGGGACAGAACCCAGAATTCCTGCCTTGCAGTCTAGTTCGCTGTTCACATGATCATATTTTTTTAAACAACAAATATCATTTGGATTTTAAAACCCCAAGGAAACTGTGCTCTGTTTGCCCTTTTTGAAAATTACTGACTCTGAGGAGAACAAATCTGTTTGATTTTCTGAGGACTTCACTTGATTCAGAATCAACATTGGTCCAGAAGAGATTCCTCTGAGTCCAACAGCTTGATAGAGCTATGTGTTAGCTGCATCTGCTCAGACTAACGTGCTGATAACAAAATTGTCTGAAATATTAAAATATTATTGCGCGACAGTGTTTAACTTCCCCTTTGGCAGAGCAATGTTTTCATAGAAAAATATTAATTTCTTTTACCTGTAGAATCTAGTGGGGATCATAGGTCTTATCTATCATTGTTTTCTAGTTTAGTGTTGCAAATGTGTTTCAGAAAATACTAACTCTCTGTTAACGTCATATGGTAACTTCACATTTTCTCCATTTCTACAGCACTGACAAGAGGTACCTGCAACTATTTTAAATTTTATCCTCAAAAGAGCTTCTCTTCCCAGTGAAGCAACTCAAACATGAGAATCTGTAAAGAAAAATGATATGGGAATGGTAACGAAAATACATGTAATTTCAGACCTGTTTGCCATATTTGATATCCTGAAATCACTACTCACAGAGGTTTTTAGTTTCATTTTTACTATTCCAGCCATCATTAGCAACAGCTGTGAGAACTTGCTGCATATATATATTTATGTTAAACTCCTAATACAACCTATCTCTTATCCGTAGATCTCAAAGTACTTTACAAGGTAGGTATCATTTGCTCCATTTTACAAGTGGGGAAACTGAGGCACGCAGCTACAGGGTGACTTGCTCAAGTTCACAGGGCAGGTGCATGGCAGAAGGAGCAGAACCTGGTTCTTCTGACTCCCCATCTGCTCCCCTACTCAGTGAACTCTGCTACTTTCACATTGCAGCACTCCTATCTGCCTTAGGGTCATTGGTAAGGCCATTAAAAACACCTGGTTTTCAGTGAGTTTTATCCTGGTCAGCTTTTATGTGAGGAAGTGCTTTTGGGTATGTCTACAGAGCAGCTAAAGACTCGGCTCGCTTGGGCTTTCTGTCTGGGGCTGTACAATGACGGTGTAAAATCTTCAGACTTAGGCTAGAACCTGAGCTCAGGAATCCCAAGTGGGGAGGGGCCCCAGAGCCAAGACTCCAGTCTGACCCTGAATGTTTATACTAGTTTTACAGCCCTAGCCCAACTGCTGCTGTCTGGAATTAGCTGACATGGGCCAGCCAGCAATGGGTCCTTTTTTTGCTATAGAGATATACCCTTAAGTTGCACTTAAATGTTGTTCTGCTGGTGGCCTTGGAAAGACTCCAAAACACACTAAAAATATTGCATGCTCTTGAAAGGGGAAGTGAGGCTATCCCAGTAAAAACATCCTGGCCATGTTTTAATCGGTGATCTTAAATGAGTTACAAATGTGTGTAGGTCAATTTCACTGACACTTTAGTTAATGATTTTTCCTTCCCACACCATGTGTTGTCTTGAAAGAGAGAAGAGAAGGTAGTGATTTTACTTTAGCATTGGCATAATGACTGTTCAAGCACATTGTGAGGGCAGCTAGCATTATCAACTTCACCCTGGTTACAGGGGAAAGCAGAGGGCTAAGATGGCTGGAAATGAGAACAAGTCACACCAAACAAACCATTTGCATTCTAAGGTTCTTAAAATTTGGTTCCCTGGGAGCTGACCATTTCTACTCTATTTTTTCTACTCATGCTTTCCTACATGTCAGCTAAAATTTCAGCACCTGTGAGTGAATGCTTAAAGCTTTGTGGTGATTTATCAGGCAAAAATAAGAGGAAATAATTCCAGATATAGGTGGGTATCCTATTGCTTAGTTAACTAAATGTTTCTCCTCAGTATGAAGTGAGCAAATGGAGTAGTCAGACTGCTCATAAATGTTTTATTTAACTTTATGAATATGGCAAAAGGATGGAATTTCATGCATCTTCCAACTAGAAGTTTATATAGAGTTCACTGGTGAAATTATTGCAAATGCATGACATTTTATATGTGTTTATTTTATGGCATAGATGGTACGATAAAATACCATGCATTTCCTAATGAAGGAACTACCATTTCAGCTTCTGGTTAGCACAGAGGTGGGTTTTTTCTTTGTGATTGTGTGCTGGTAGTGAAATACATGACATTTCAGACCTTTTAGTCATGCACACATAACTTCAGAGTAAAATTATGACGAGGCATGACAAGCTGATGAAATATCATGTGTTTTTTTAACCTTTTGTCCAACAATAAGGTAACTGTAAAAACATACATGAATTGTCATACTGACTTGTCATAAACCTGAATTCTGGGAACTGAAGCTTCCAGACTCTTTCCAGTATAATGAAAGAGGACTTTTTTGAGCCCATTAAATAAGGTTAAATAGTGTCTAAGGACTTCAATATACTAGGTCACATTTTTTTTTCTCCTACAGGTCTTTTGCACTTTTCCAGCAGAAAGCCATTGTAAATTTGGTGGATCTGGTATAAAGAAAATGTGCAGGTGTCCTGGAATGAGTGTAATGGCTTTGTGCTACTGGTCTCAGAGCCCCAGCATAGTATGTCATGGCTAGGGTAATGAGCAGAACACTGGACAGCTGGGAGAAGGCTGGAGCAACACGGAGGGTGTTTAGTTTTCACAGCCCCAAGCCATGCCCACAACCAAAAAGCTACACAGGAGAAGACCACTTTGCCTCCAAAGTGCAGTCCTGTATCCAGTGCAGTTCAACCAAACTGTAGAAGAGGGATGGGCAAATACAGGCCCATGGGATGGATCTGGTTCACCAGGGCTAGTCCCTGACAGGCCCCCATCACTATATTTACCTGTACAGACGATTGCAGCTCCTATTGGCTGCAGACTGTCATTCTTGACCAATGGGAGGTACGGGAAGTGGTATCCCAGTCTGCACCACTTCCTGCCACTACCAATGGCTGAGAACAGTGGTCCCTGGTCAACAGAAGCTGTGATCACCAGTACCTGTGGAGGTGCAGGTAAATACAGCAGTGCCGACCTACCAGGAGCTAATCCTGTTGTACCACCGCTGTTTGATTGCCCACCCCTGCTCTAGCACAAGGACACTGACGTTTGTCTTTAGATGGGTTTCCATGGGTTTGCACCCGGGGTCTGATTCAGAGTCAGCACTCCCCTGCTGTGCCTCACAGAATCCTGACCGTTCTCTTGCCTGTGTAGCCTGGCCTTGCATCCCGTGGCAGTTCTGCAGATGTTCCCTGTTCCCAGTGGCATCCTCTGCACCATAGATAGAATTCCGAAGAGGCTCTGCTGATTTTCCTCTTTCTTAGCCACCTTTTCCCATGATTTGTGGCACTGTGGCTCTGCCGCTCTTGGGCTGAGAGTGATGAGATAGGGCAGATTAAGCACATCACATAATTTGGGTAGCAATGCTGCTACCCCTGCACATATCATACCCCAGTGTTCAGCTAGCTGTGTTATATGTATTCATTGAAATGCAATCTCACACTTACCCATCCTGTTTATGACAAGTGGAATAAATATTCATGTATATTTTTCTAAAAGTATTTAATTTTAAAAGTGGTTTAGCAATTACTGCAACTTCAAGCAAAGGTGTAAGCACTATCCCCGGATAACAGCGGATTGGTAAATGATAGCAAGGTTGTTGTAATATTAATGAGATTGAAGGTACTGTGGATTTTTTTTTTTAAAACAACATGCTGCAGCTTTCAAATTGGCTAACTCTTCTATCTGGACTTGAATGATCATCACACAAGGTTTTTCTAATTCATAATTCAGTCAAGTAAAGATGAAATCAGGAATATCTAGATATTGGTGCCCAATGCTCAGTTGATGAAAACTCTATGGCTACGTCTGCATTGCACTTTCTTGTGCAAGAACATATGCAAATGAGTCACCATTTTTGTGCAAGGGGCTTTTGCACAAGAAGGAGAAGTCTACACTGCTCCTTCTTGCGCAAAAAACCCCTCTTGCGCAAGAGCCGTTCTGCTTGAAAATAAGCGGCAGAACGGCTCTTGCACAAGAAGGGGGTTTTGTGCAAGAAGGAGCCGTGTAGACGGCTCCTTCTTGTGCAAAAGCCCCTTGTGCAAAAATGGTGGCTCATTTGCATATGATCTTGTGCAAGAAAGCGCAATGTAGACGTAGCCTATAGAGCTACAGAAGTCAATGGAACTATACGGAATTATATCACTAGAGGATCTAGGGGGAAATCTTACTCCCATTGAAATCAATGGAAATTTAGCCACTGACTTCAATCAGGCCAGAATTTTACCCTTGGTTTTTGTTTAATAACTGTATAATAAATCAAAAATATAGGGAAGGAAGGAAGTTAACTTCAGTAAATACATTAACATAGAAAGTCTTTCGGAGGGCTAGCCATGTTCATCTGTTTTAGCGAAAACAACAAGGAGTCCTCTGGCACCTTAATGATTAACACATTTATTTGGGCATAAACTTTTGTGGGCTGGAACCCACTTCCATCTGACAATGCCTGTGGAAGCTTGTGCCCAAATACATTTGTTAGTCTTAAAATAAGAAAACCTATTTTGCATGGCCCATGAAAAGCATAGCTAGAAGAATTCTCCAATCTCCAGTTGGCTTAGAAACACCAAGAAAAGGGACTTGATTGACACATTTTTCTTTTAATGACTCAAATTGTGCTATCATTTCATACGATTGCAATTCTGTTGTGTTCTGCAGAGTTAATGAGGTGGTGCAGATTAATACTGGTGTAAATGACAACTCAGTCTGGAATTTATATATATATCATTTTTAAAATAACATTCATGCTCTCTTTCATACGCAGCCTTCTGTTAGTCTATTGTTATACATCAACAGCTACATGAAAAAATGGTAAATTTGTGTAGTAACTCAAAAATTAATTTGAGCCCTCTTGTGCATACTCATTATAATAACACCTTTTAATTCAGTAAGCAGGAACTGGGAGTTTCAATTGCAAGGCAAGTCTGGCTTGAGCTTTGAAGCCCTGGGCAGACACATTCTAAATACAGATAGAATCTTTTGAGAATTTAGCAGCTAAATGCTAAGAAGTTTCTGTTGAGCATGTGCAAACAGATTTTTCAAAGGGTTATAGACTTTGCCAAATTTGTGTGTATGTTCATGGGAGTAACATAACACAGTTCACTAATATAAAGGGGAATGTTCTACCAAATTTGTAAGAATATTTTTAACATGGTATTTTCCCCCCGATCTTATTTGCAGAAATTATTGAAAAGTTTATGCTGAAATATTCAAAAACATTCCACCCTGAAACTTATAGCTGTTTTAGAAAATTTTGGCTCCAAGGATTAAAGTTTTGCAAAGTTATAAGAAACTGAAAATGGGGTCTTATAATGGGGAAATGTTGGCCAAAGTTAAGCATAGATCCTATTTCTACAGCAAATAATAACCAATATACAAAACAAAAACATCATCATTAACCCCCCCAGCTCTTAAAAGTTAGGAAATCATGACTTAAAGTGACACAAGTCTCATATACTTGTAGGCTACGTCTAGACTGGCATGATTTTCCGGAAATGCTTTTAACGGAAAAGTTTTCCGTTAAAAGCATTTTTGGAAAAGAGCGTCTAGATTGGCATGGACGCTTTTCCACAAAAGCACTTTTTGCGAAAAGACATCCGTAGCCAATCTAGACGCGCTTTTGCGCAAAAAAGCCCCGATTGCCATTTTCGCGATCGGGGCTTTTTTGTGGAAAACAAATCTGAGCTGTCTACACTGGCCCTTTTGTGCAAAAGTTTTGCGCAAAAGGGACTTTTGCCTGAACGGGAGCAGCATAGTATTTCCACAAAAAGCACTGATTTCTTACAGTAGGAAGTCAGTGCTTTTGCGGAAATTCAAGCGGCCAGTGTAGACAGCTGGCAAGTTTTTCCGGAAAAGCGGCTGATTTTCTGGAAAACCTGGCCAGTCTAGACACAGCCGTACAGTTTATTCATTCATTTCACAACAAAAAATGTCAGCATAAAAATTCACATTACAATGACAACCTCAACTCTGATTCACAAGTCATACACCGAAAGAACTCATAAACATGTAGTGAGTCAAAGTTAAGGTTGTTAGAATATGTAATGTGAACATTCACTTGCTGGGTTTCAATGCAGCTGCAAGGGTGATAGAACATTTATTTGTTACCTTAAGATGTCATTCCCATGTTTCTGAGGGTTAGGATATAAAACTATCACATTTGTTATGTGCCAGTTAGCACCAGGCAATTACCACACTTGGTTTGCTGGATTCTCTCTATGGCCTTTAGCATGTGCTACTTACTTTCAGCACCTGTGCCAACTGCTGCAGCCACGTATAGAACACATTTGGCAACTAAGACTTAAGGGCTGAATTCTTGCATTTGCTTTTTGAGCATGTCTAGCCAAGGCATTGAACTGGTTTCTTAAATGAATTATTGGCAAGCTCTCTGTTGGCTTTCAAACAATTTCTGAGCTAGCTGAGATTTAGCCTCGTGGTGGGCTATCATGCCCTACTGGGCACCACCTGTCCTCTGTGTTCTCACACACTTTGCTGGCACAGAATTACATCTTTGTAAACTCACCATTATATTATTGGGCAGAAGCCAGGCTGTGGCACTTAAATGCTTTGTTTAAACAATTTATTAGACCCCAGCCATCTGATAATGGATTATTCCTAGCAAAGGGGAAATTATCACTTTATCATATAGATGCTGATGGAAACTCCCTGAAAGAGGAGGGCCATCAGTGCCCCAAACATAGGCCTTCTTCCTGCCCCACCACTGTGCCACCCCAGCTCCTGTCCCCTCCCCCCAATCTATTCCAATGCTTCCCTTCCGCTCTTGTGCTACCAATTCCTCTCTGAAACCCCAAGCCTCCACCTCCACCTGTCTCTCCCTCTGAGGCCCTGCTCCCATACTGCCTTTTTTCTCCCCAACACCCACCCCCACTCACTGCTCTCCATCCTTCTTCTCCCACCCCCATTGCTCACCTTTATGGCTGGTAAAATGTCCTCCCACCTTTAAAAGTCAGGGGACTATGGTCCCCTTCCTCTGTCACCTTCCCCCTGTGTTCCAGCATCCCTGATGCTTGTACTTGGTACACTTTTCAGCTGGTACATTTCCTGTCTGGGATGTTTTCTGTTGTTCATCAGCCATATGCGGTACTTTCAATAGATTTCTGTTTTATCATTTTGTCAGCAGAATGACGACACATTATAGTGGATCACTAGCTAAAATGAATGAATAATGTAATATTGTTGCAAAAGAAGTACACATCATTCTGGGATGTATTAGCAGGACTGTTGTAATCTCCAAAGCTTCTCTCTCTCACTAATAGAAGTTGGTTCAACAAAAGGGGAGTGAAGCTGTATCTTGTCTCTAACATGCTTGAGAACCACTGATCTGGCCTGAACTGCTGTGTGAGAGAGGCATTGGATTTATTTGAATGAATTCCTTTGGATAACAGATATATTTGAGAATTTCATATTCTACTCATTAGTGAAAATTGTTTCATGTGCTATTAATTGTGAATTATTCACTCAGCTCTAGTTTTTATATTCTGTTACCCACTCTATTACTCTGTAGAGCTGTTAAAGTCAAATCCACAATTTCCAGATCATTACTAGAAATGAGAAATAAAACCCAGCCTGAAACCTAGCACTTGTAATCCCAAGCTAATGTGAATTAATGTTTCAAGAGAAATTATGTGAGATGTCATGTCAAATACTTTGTTAATGTCTAGTCATGTCTACAACCTCATATATGAACACCTCAGAAATCTGGAGCTGAACTTTTCAATTCAAGTTTTCCTCTACTTTATTTAGCACTAGAGATCTTGGCAATTACAGTCTCCCATGATTACATTATCCTATAGTGTCAAATTCCTTAGTGATAATAGGTCTTGGAATTTTTCGCTGTCACTTCCAGTATTGATGGGTCTGGAGCAGATGCACACTATAATTTCTCCTTTTCCTTTTTAGTTTTTGTAATTTTATACAAATTAGTTTGCCAATTGTATTTTTCCTGCACTGTATGTAAGCAACACTACTAAGTACAAAGACTATTTGTTTTTTGCTAAGCATTCAATTTCATTTTGTTGACGTTTTACATTCAGTGGAAGGGCAGGGAGACTTTAAATGCTCATTGGATTCCAGTCACAGTTTACAATTACATGTTTCCAGCAGTTTGCCTCCAGATCCCTCCACGAGCACCTTCTAGACAAGTGATACATACACTCTGAAACTATTTGAGGCAGTGAGCTCAGACACATGCTCTTTGCTGAGTATATGCTGAGTTTTCTTTCTGCATCTTGAAACTGCACAAGTGTGCTGGTGTCACAAACATAATGAAGTCACATGGAAGCTTAATATCAGCTTTCAGACATTAGTGTTACATGAATGCTGTAAATCAGCAGCAATTCAAATTAGTGGGCTGAAAGCTTTTGGACAATTAACTGCAGTTGATACTTTCATCACGGCTGTAGTACTTTGGGAATCTGCAGTACAGTACCGATCTGCAGGTTATGAGCAGGAAGACGCTGCTATCATTACCATGTTCATTCACCACTAGCAAACTAATTGCCTTGCACTTGCTGATTGTTTTCAGTTTGACAGCCAAGCTGTAGTTGAGGGAAGCTCTGGGTTTAATTGTCTCTTGCCATAGTGTTCTGGTAAGGTTAACTCTTTTCTGTAACAACAATGGCTAGCACAATATGCTCGATGTCAGTACTGGGGATGAAATCTACCCAGGTGCTTGCAGAATATAAAACAAACCACCTTTACATGGAGGCATGCCCATATCCTAGCGTGGTGAGGAGAAAGGTCTGAGTACACCTGGAGGCTGTTGCTCAGATTATTTATATTCATTGACTTTTGAGAATGAGTTGCTTGCTACTGAAACTGGTGATGTGCTGTGAGTTTTTGTTTTGTTTTGTTTTGGTGGAGGATGGCTTTTTGTTGGATCTGTTCATTAGTAGTAAGGTGGTACCTAGCGTTCTGAATCTCAAATGGTACCATCTTGTGTTAGGCACTGTACAAATTGAGCATAGAGCCCTGCATGGATACAAAATTTGTATCCTCATTCATATCTGCAAAAATGATCTGCAGATATCTACATTTACATCTGTGGCTGCAGATACCCATAGATATAAAGCAGATATCCACGGATTTGCAGGCCTATAACAAGTTTGTCTGCCTTCAGCAAAGGAACTGTGTGTGTATGGATAACAGATACACACAGAAGGATGAATTGACTTCCAGTCCCCACTCTTAGTTGGGAGAGTGGGAAATGAAACCCAGATGCCCTGACTCTCAGGCCATGTCTATACTTACCGCACTGGAGATCAATCTTCTGGCGTTCGATTTAGCAGGTCTAGGAAAGACATGCTAAATCAAATGCAGAGGGTGTCTCCTGTCAACACTGGTACTCCTTACAGTCATGAGTAGTAAGGGAAGCCAATGGGAGTATTTGCACCTGTTGGCTTCCTGCTTTGAAGACGGCACCAAGCTCAGCTTAAGATATGTCAACTCCAGCTATGCTATTTTCATAGCTGGAGTTGCATTCCATAAGCCTACCTTCTGGGTCTAGTATAGATCTGGCCTCAGTGTCCTAGCCACTGGACTATCCTGTTTACCTACTGTCACAATTTCAGGACACGTGAATTCCCTCTCTGAGGTCATGAAAGGCATCCACTTCAGTTTTCCGGCTCCGAGCCATCACCTCCGTTGGGTGAGATGGGAATCATGTCTCACTCCCTCCTCAGTGGGGTTCCTGGGGCTGCATGGGTCCCTGCCTAATAGGGGAGAAGACGGTCCTTCAGATACTCCAGACCCAACCCGTTTAGGGCTTTATAAGTCATAACCAAGACCTTAAATTGTGCCCAGAAACATACCAGAAGCCAGTGAAGCTGCCGAAGCACCGGCATAATGTGCTCCGTATAACGGGTATTAGTTAAAACTTATTTTGGACCAGGTGAAGTTTCCGAAGGCTCTTCAGAGGCAGCCCCACATAAAGCACATTGCAATAATTCAATCGGGATATAACAAGAACGTGGATCACTGAGACCAAGTCATGCTTATTCAGGAAGAGTCTCAGATGGCGGATCAGCCAAAGTTGCCCTAAAGCACTCCTGGCCACCGAGGAAATCTGGTTCTCAAATGTTCCTCCCAAGCTGCGTATCTGTTCTTTCAGGCGAGCTTAACCCTGACTGGAACAGGTGCCATGCCACATTCCCAAACAGATGGCCTCCTGATCCAAAGCCCTCAGTCTTATCTGGATTCAATTTCAGCTTATTTGACTTCTTCCAGTCCATCACTGCCTCCAGACACTGGTTTAGATCAGTCGCTGCCACACCTGGTTCTGATAGAGTTGGGTGTCTGGCTATGTGTGGGGCCAGAGGCAGAAGGGGGCAGAATGGGGGCAAGGCCAGAAGTGGAAGGGGTAGAAAGGGGCCCCCAGGAAAGCTTTATCTGCATCTGCTCTTAAGGAAAAGCATGACACAGAGAGAGTGCACGTTAAAACAGAAAAGCATTTACTCAGGCTGAAAAGCTCACCAGTGGTCACCCCAACTTCAAACTGGGACTCTGGTAAGGATTAGTCAGTCAAACCCACAACTGAATTTCTCGGTGGGAACAAGTTCATCCATTTAAATCCCAAACCAGAACAGAGATGGGGTAGATCAGGCATTTCTTTATAATATCACTTGATCCTGGCCTTCTGGAATAGTCAATTAGCAGACTATGACCCTCTTCTCAAGTGGTGGCTTCAACACGCTGGATTTTTGCATAATTGGAATTTGGGGGATTTGCATTAACCCCTCACTAAGGATCCCCAGGAAATTCATGTATTGCCCCAAAAGTCCATACTAGTCTGGCATGTTTTCAATATAGTTCTTTGAACTCCCTGGTCTCTCATCCATCACATCTGCCCCAGACAGCAGAGAAATGAGAAGAGGCTTCTGTAAGGCAAGGTGCCTGTTTCGCTGATGCTTTCTCCCTTGCCTAGTTATCCAGGCCAAAGCAAAGTCTGTGGAAAAAAAAATCTACCATCATTCTGAATGTGCGATTCACTCTAGTCTGTATGACAACACAAGGTGCAAACTGAGGCTACGTCTACACTACAGGGTTTTTCTGCAAAAACCCGTGGAGCGTCCACACCTCAAGTGCGTTTTTGCACAAGTAAATTTACAGTAAATCAAAAGAACAGAGGGGTTTTTGCGGTGTAGCCATTCCTCTTTCTACACATTCCTCCAAGTGTGTGTGTGGACGGGCAACTGGGGTGTTTTGCACAAAAAGAGCCAATCGAAAAAAGCACAGGTGTTCTGGTGGCTATTCTGTGAATAGCCATCAGAGCTTTCTTTCGAGAGAGTGTCTATGCAGTCTAGATGCTCTCTTGCTCAAAAGCGCATTGCTTTTCCAATGAGCTTTTGTAGTGTGATCTGTTCCACAAAAAGCTTCTTTGTGCAAGAAGCCTGTAGCGTAGACGTAGTCTGATAGAGAACCAGGCCCTACACCTTTCCCCAGTGTTGTATTTTAGTATCTACCCGGGTAATTTTAGATGAATTCAAGAACAGGAGAAGAGATACTGGCAATAGCCTGGAATTTTACAGATGAATGGAGTGGTGTAAAAATGTCCTCACAAAAGATTGTTTTGTGATCTCTGAAAGTCATTTGCAAAATAGCAAACCACTCTTACTGCAGCTCTTTTCTATACTGGTGGTTGTTTAATTTGTGAAAGATACTCTTTAGCTGATTTAGAATATGACCCCAGATTGGCATCCATTTGGCACAACATTGCATTTCTTCTAAAGCTGGCATTTTGGATTCTGAGTTTGTATCTCCAGATCTGTCAAGATGTCCAGACCTGTTAAGAATGGAAACGTTAAAAAAAAAATCCCAGTACATTCAGACCTTTCCAAAGGAATGAGGATATTGAAAAGTAACAATAACAGAAATGAGGGTCCTTAATTTTTAAACTCTGATCCTTGATGGGTCTGTGATGATGTATTTGCTGACACAGTAACTATTTTCTTAACATGTGTTTTGGTATGTGTATATTACAGGAGTAGGACTGCCTTTGAGAGAAGTAAAACAGATGTGTTCCGAATAAAAACCAACAATGTTGGACAAATAAAGAAGATAAGGTATCGTATAATATGATCACTACTAGACATAGTACAGCAAGATGCTAAACAAATGACAGGCCATAAAGTTTTAGAGTTTGAATGTTTTATTCATGGTTGAAGAATATACTGCTATCAAGGTGAAGTTAACAGGTGGAAACAGCTTATCTGCTGGCAAAGACTGGAACTGAAGTGTGCTATTACCTACAGTATCACAATAAATATCAATGTTCCCTAATATAGATTGTATATCTGCCATATTCAATGACACTGTAATCATTGGAGAGGATTTAGGCCTGTATCTTTGTTCCATTGAGGCAAATGATGTTTTGCATTGATTACTTGTTTCTCTGTGCTGAATTACTGCACTACAAGTAATAATAGTACTAATTGTGTTGGCTCAGCCCCTTTCTAGAGGAGAACTGTTCCTTGCTTTGTTCTCTCAGAAACTTCAAAACATAACATCCACAATTATTTATAATTCATCCTATTATGTTAATATGTGCATTTCACAATGATCATAATCACCAGCATGTCATTGGCTTTCAGAAAAGACCTCACTCTGTACATGTTTGTTACAATAATATTGTATCCAATCAGTTGATTCAGTCTCTTATTACCAAGGTTCGGCCTCCTGCTTTATAGATCAGTAACCCCCACAGAACACGAGCCAGTGTCACTGGGAGTTCTCATTCTGCCGTACTCTCCATGGGTCAGTTACAACACCACGTGGCCAGCCCCACTCTCCATCAGATCTGTGTGATGTCTTGGTTCGCCAGCTTTCCCAACTAGGTGCTATTGCCATGAATGCATCCAGTTGGGAAAATTGGCAGCATCCAGTCTGGTAGCAGCCATCCTGCTGTAGCATGGGACTGCTGCTTAAAAGTGATCAGGCCATTGTTCCTTCTTAAGAACATAAGAACGGCCATACTGGGTCAGACCAAAGGTCCATCTAGCCCAGTAGCCTGTCTGCTGACAGTGGCCAATACCAGATGCTCCAAAGAGAGGGATCACAACAGGTAAACCTCATGTGATCCCTCCCCTGTCTCCCACTTCCAGAGAAACAAAGGTTAGGGACACCATTCCTACCCATCCTGACTAATAGCCATTGATGGACCTAACCTCCATGAATCTATCTAGCTCTTTTTTGAACCCTGTTAAAGTTCTAGCCTTCACCGCATCCTCTGGCAAGGAGTTCCACAGGTTGACTGTGCGCTGAGTGAAGAAAAACTTCTTTATGCTTGTTTTAAACCTGCTGCCTCCTTGACTCTGTGACCTATGGAATTTTGAGCAACTGCCAAAACCTGGGGGGCATTTGCCACCCATCACTTCCCCATTTGTTGCCACTCCTCTGACCCTGCCTAATATGAAATGTGCCACTGAATCAACATGCCAGTCACTGTCCAAAATCAACCCACCAAACTAAAACCCTTGGGCATATTTTGTTCCTTTTTTGTGCTGTAGAATTGAGCATGACAACACGGGAATGAACGCAAGCTGGTTCCTGGACCGTGTAGTAGTCACTGACATGAATAGGCCTCACCTCCGGTTTTACTTTTCTTGCAACAACTGGCTGAGCAAGGATGAGGGGGATGGACTTTATGTCAGAGATCTGATTGGCAGCCTAAACCCCATGGATGTGCCCAAAGGTAAGCGTTCTGAGGAGAAGCCGACAGATGTGGTTCACAGACAGTAGAAGAGCATGTATCGTCCCAGTCTAATGACACATCATTGGAAGAAAGATGGCCTCAGTTCTGTGCATGCATATGAAGCATTTCCAAAGTCTGGTAGCATTCTACAAACTGCCTTTCTATCAACAGCAGCCTCTTCCTTGTAATTCTGCACCAGTTCTTGGATTGCCTTGAGCACAATGTGTGTGACCTCACTACTGAAGGGGTGCCTATTTTTCAGAGTGTTTTAACTTAATGATATTGAAACGAGGCCAGCACAGCTTGCAAACCAGACATGTGCTCCCACGCTGACCTCAGTGTGTATGCCAGGGGGTGGCACACAATGGCTACGTCTACACTGGCATGATTTTCCGAAAATGCTTTTAACGGAAAAGTTTTCCGTTAAAAGCATTTTCGGAAAAATCGCGTCTAGATTGGCAGGATGCTTTTCCGCAAAAGCACTTTTTGCGAAAAAGCGTCTGTGGCCAATCTAGACACGGTTTTCCGCAAAAAAGCCCTGATTGCCATTTTCGCGATCAGGGCTTTTTTGCGGAAAACAGTACTGTGCTGTCTACATTGGCCCTTTTGCACAAAAGTCTTTCGGAAAAAGACTTTTGCCCGAACAGGAGCAGCATAGTATTTCCGGAAAAGCACTGATGATTTTACATGAGATTGTCAGTGCTTTTGCGGAAATTCAAGCGGCTAGTGTAGACAGCTGGCAAGTTTTTCCGCAAAATCAGATGACACTAGACACAGCCAATGTGTGTAACATGAGTCAGGATCAGGCCTGATCCCAAGAGGTGAAAGTTGAACGAGGTTGTGTGTGTCAGTAGCTCCTCTCCAAATGGCAATGAGGAACCTCAAGCTGAACATCGCCGGTGAGTATGCCAGGGCAGTCTAAATTTGGGCATGGAGATTGAATTAGCCTCTCTCCCCTTAGATTGGCTGTGAGAGAAGGGCAAATGCACAGTGCTTGGACTGTGGGTGGGGGAAGACTGTGCTTCTCTTATATACCAAACCACTTCAGTGGGTAAGTAATGAACTTCTTGCTCCGGCACTATCCATTGGGCCTTTGTGTGCCTCCATTTCCACATATGTAAAATTGGGATAATACTTACACCACCTTCATAAAGTGCTTTGAGATCCTCCCATGAGAGGTGCGTGGCAGGGGGTATGTGAACCCCACATTGGTCAGGACCGATTAATGAGCAGCCTCATTCACTTCACCTGCTTGAGCTGTCAGGCTGGGAGCGGGTAGCTAAAAGGCCAGAGCCGTCTCAGGTGGGGCCAGACAGGGTGGCCAAGCAGGCTGACAGCTCCTATGCCATGCGGGGAGCAGACTTCAGGCAGCCTGGGGTCTCCCTGAGAGAGGGTAGGTCTGGCACCAGCTGTTAGTCTGGCCTTTACCAGGTGGCGGGTCTTAGGGCGAGCTGCTGCAGCTGGGGCCTGCCTGAAAGGAAGGGGGCTGCCAGCTGAGTCCAGCGGGGCCAAAGAGTCTTTTGGTTTGGGGTTATGTTGAACCTTGGCTTGGGATATGTTTATACAGCAGCGAGGTGCCTCCCGGCCTGGGCAGGCAGATGGGAGCGAGCACATTAAAAGCAGCAGTGCAGACATTGGGGCTCTGACACAGACTCGAGCTGGCCAGCTGAGTTCAAACCCAGGAGGGGTCAGGTGGCTCCAGGGTCTGAGCTGCTACCAGAGCCCAGTAATCATGCTGCTATTTTTAGCACACTAATTGGAGCTAATTAACGTGAGTCTGTCTGCTGGGGCTGGGTGGCTCCCAGCTGCAGTGTTGAACTCTTCCAGTGGCTGGGCAGGATAGCAAAGCCACATCCATAACTTGCTGTGCCTGGCAGAGTTTATTAGGGAAACTGAGGCAGGGCTGCCACAGCATGACTTGTGGGGCATGCAGGGACAGCACCTCTTCACAGCACCTTTTAAGTGCTAATTATTACTGTTAAGGTGCCCAGGGTTCTATCGGAAGTGACCTGGTAGAGATAATCTAACACTGATTGTCCTTGCACCGTGTCCTTACAGATTTGTATCTTCTAATGAGCTGTGTCCCTCTACAGGAGATTGTCAGGCCCGATAGAGATACGAAATGTCTTTTAATACACAGAAGTGAATGCGTGCCCAATTATTCTGCACTTTTAGGGGGGAAAATGTGCGCAGCAGACATGTATAAGAGCAGGACCCTCCCAGGTCTGAATGAGCTAGCGTCTGGAGGCACACAGCCCCAAACCCACCCAGACTGCATACATCCCAGTGCGGCTGTGTGCTCTGCTACGTTTTGCTGCTTCTATATTCCATTTAGTCTGTGAAATAGAAGAGTTCGTGAAACTAGAGGGATTGGGGGGAGGTAGCATGTGATTCGAAGCAGGGCTCAGTCAAAAAGAGAATCCTCAAAGGCAAGCAAATTGCCCATGTTATTTCTTAGTGATCCTTTACACGATACAACTGTGTCTTTAAATTCATTATTGTTCCTTTTTGGGGTGAGTGATTCAAATTTAAGGGTGTGATTTCCTGCACCCTCTTCAAAGGTCTGTCTGCTTATGTGGACTTACACAATCAAGAGGGCTGGGAAAGGTTCACAGACCACAGCTGGTGTAAATCAGTATAGCTCTACTGAAATCAGTAGATGCCATGTTCGTATCAGTCTAGTGAAGTGATTTTGTATTCTGTGCTGGCCGACCACAGTGTTCAGTGTGGTACATACAAGATGGATGTAAATAACATACATTGTCCCAAGAAGCTTGTACAGGCAAAAGGAGAGAGGCTGTAGACATTTCTACAGAAATATTTGCCATCATGTCATCTATTTAGTTTATTTTATCTGCTAAAAAATCATCCTTTGAAATTCTGCAGCTGTAAGCAACACAATTGTCCAGATGCACCTGGGGAGTTGGATTCAGTCTAGAGATGAGACTGAAATGAGGGAAGGATTGGAGGCCTTCCAGGCACTAGGTATGAATTTGTAACAGAAGAGGACTAACTCAGCCATCTTAGGTTGCAATTTCCTTTGAACCATAATTAATGAAAGATAAGCATTCACAGGCTGCTGAAGAGAACTGTCAGCCAGTCAAATACGAATGTAAATTTATCTGAATTCATTTAGTTTCACTGAATTATGAAGGTCTGAAATGAGACTGTAGTATGATTCCCACTGTACACACAGGCTGCTTGCCCTAAGTGTCATCTTTTTTTTTTTTAAATCTCAAAAGGATGAAACAGAGACATTTAATTCTGGCTCATTGGTATTTTCCCAACTACTAGGCAAATGAATAATTATGTGCACAGGTTGTGTGTTTAGCTAAAGATTACTTATTCCTGACAAAAGCCATGCTCTGACTGACAGAGTACATGGCAGGCATTCTTGTCTCTGATGAATTTTCCAGTTCCTTCTACTCTTTTTTTCTTGCGTCTTTTTTCCCCTCTTGGGAGCCCTTAGTCCTTCTTTGTGAACAGATGCTGAAGACGGGGCTTTCTGGCTCTTCTCTTCACCTACAACTGTAGTAGTAACCTGATAAATTCCCCTCTGGTATGCAGTTTCTTAGCCTTGTTTTTCTCTGCCTCCATTCACACAACATATTCAACAGGATCCCTCCTATGATATTTGTCTGGAGGTCTCCCTCACCATTCACTATCAATGTTTTATTTCTCAGTCATGAAATCATGGGTGACTGCTAAGAAGTGCAGGTTTTCTGTGATTTGTAGGAGATCTGGATTGTAGAAACAAATTCACTATGATGGGGAAACTGTCGTGATTTTTGAGGAATCCCAGGGTATGTCTAAACTACGTGGCTCCGTCGATGGAGCCATGTAGATTTGTTTGTTCGGCAAAGGGAAATAAAGTCGTGATTTAAATGATCGCGGCTTCATTTAAATTTAAATGGCTGCCGTGCTGAGCCGACAAACAGCTGATCAGCTGTTTGTCGGCTCAGCACGACAGCCATTTACATTTAAATGAAGCTGCGATTATTTAAATTGTGGCTTCATTTCCCTTTGCCGATCAGCCTAATCTACGTGGCTCCATCGATGGAGCCATGTAGTTTAGACACACCCCCTGTGGTTTTCTATAGAGTGTTTCCTTAAGCTGTATGTGGTGTGGTTGTCACATCCTTACTGTAAACAACTGGCTGTGGCTTGCAGAGGTGATCATTCTGCACTGAGTTCTCCCCTGTGCATAGGTCTGTGTACCACTTATGTCACACTTTACCCCTCCAAATAGTTTTCTGCACTGAGGGGAGAGGGAAGAGGATTTCCCCTTTGCTTTTACAAACTCAGAAGTCCAGCCAGAATGCAGTGGGACCTATAGAGCTTTCACCTCCTTGATCCTGAGCTGAGCAGCTCCCAGACTCATAACGTCCAATATGATGCATCCGGTTTCTTTTGTTTGCATTGATTTAAATGTGGTTAGATCTTAAAAACACTCTTCCAGAGTAAGTCTGTCTTACTTCTCTTTTTAAGGGTATGTCTACACAGCAACATTATTTTGAAATACCCTGTGATATCTAATACATAAAGGAGAATGTTTGTATGTTTGTGCACTAATAACTTGGACACTATAAGTGCTACCACAACCAAACTTTGCATGGGATAACCTTTCACCCAGGAGAAGGTTTTAAGGTACTGTGGGAGGGAAGAGATGAGAGACCAATGCCTCTCCCCGGGGCTGCACGGAGCTTGGTGGTGCAGGGAGAAGCGGCTTCCCGGGGGAAGTGGTGGGGACAGTCACTTACTAAGGCTGGCAGAGGGACAAGGAAGCAGAGGGCGGGCTCAGGCGCCGGCATCAGGCACGTGGCTCCCTTCCCCCTCTCTCCCCTCAGGCTCCTCACCTCAGTTATATCAACTGTCAACTTCTATTTCAACAATGCTCCACCTTCCCGAGCAACGCCGGGTAACTCCAGCTAGTTTCAAAATAACTTAGTCCGCATCTACACAGCAGGCAGTTATTTTGAAATAATGTCAAAATACTGTCAAACTGGAGGACTTCTTACTCGGACTCCTGTAAGCCTCATTGTCTGAGGAATCAGGGAAGTTGGAGGAAGAGTGATCTATTTCGAAATAAGAGCTGTGTAGACACTCCTAATTTCGAAATAAGCTATTTTGAAATAAGCCACACAATTGACATAGCTCAATTTGCGTAGCTTATTTCGATTTACACCCTGCTGTGTAGACGCACCTTTACAGATTATTAAAAGCTGAAGGACTGTTACAAAGCAAATGGCTATGCTCTATGTTTATTTGCCGTGTCTCACTCAGCTTGAACAATGAAGAGACTGGTCAGCTTATAGTTAGTTTTTGACCCCTGGTTCTCATGCACTGGCAAATTCTGCCCGGTTCCAGTTATAAATCCCTACAATCACCAATACAAGAACCTGGATAGATCGATTGAAATAGCTGCTACAATTGAAGCGAGGGCTTAGAAAAAATGAAAACACAGGAATGAGTTGCCGAGGGAGGTCGTGGAATCTCTATCTCTGGAGATATTTAAGAGCAGGTTAGACAGACATCTATCAGGGATGATCTAGACAGTACTGGGTCCTGCCGTGAGGGCAGGGGGCTGAACTCAATGACCTATCGAGGTCCCTTCCAGTTCTAGTGTTCTATGATTCTATGAAGAGTGGGCTTTTAAAAACTGAAACTAAACAAAACATAAAACTTCCAGTGACCTTCCCCTAAACATTGAGGCTGAACCACCTGACAGAGTCCTCTGAAAGTGGAGCAGTTAGTGAATCAGAGCAGCCCAGGTAAACCAGTTATTGCAGTTCTGCCCCCATTCACATAGCCCCTTTTCTCCCTTGTGCTTCCCACTATCCTCTCGCCTCACTCTGCCCTGCATCTACTTATCTACAAAGAGGTGCTGAAACTAGGAGTCTGGGTGTTGCAGCACCCCCTGGCTTGAAGTGGTTTCCATTATATATAGGGCTTCCAGTTTGGTTCAACAGCTCTCAGTGCCCCCACTATAACAATTGTTCCAGCCCCTTGCTCACACCAGCATACATACAAACAGAATCTCAGAAGATTAGGCAGGGAAGAGACTTCAGGAGGCCATGTTGTCCGACCTCTTGCTTGAAGCAGGACCAGCCCCAACTCAATCATCCCAGCCAGGGCTTTGTCAAGCCGGGCCTTAAAAACCTCTAGGGATGGAGATTTTACCACCTCCCTGGGGAACCCATTCCAGTGCTTCACCACCCTCCTAGGGAAATAGTGTTTCCTAATATCCAACCTTGACCTCTCCCACTGCAACTTGAGACCATTGCTTGTTGTGTCATCTGTCACTACTGAGAACAGCTTCTCTCCATCCTCTTTGGAACCTCTCTTCAGGAAGTTGAAGGCTGCTATCAAATTCCCCCTCACTCTTCTCTTCTTAGACTAAATAAGCCCACTTCCCTTAGCCTCTCCTCATAAGTAATATACCCCAGGCCTCTAATCATTTTTGTTGCCTTCTGCTGGACTCTCTGTGGTGTGGAGAGGGTGGATAAAGAAAAGTTATTTATTAGTTCCCATAATAGAAGAACTAGAGGACACTAAATTAAATTAATGGGTAGCGGTTTAAAATTAAGTTCTTCTTCACATAGCGTGTAGTCAACCTGTGGAACTCCTTGCCAGAGGAGGCTGCGAGGGCTAGGACTATAACAGAGTTTAAAAAGAAGCTAGATAATTTCATGGAGGTTAGGTCCATAAAAGGCTATTAGCCAGTGGATAGAAATGGTGTTCCTGGCCTCTGTTTGTCAGAGGCTGGAGAAGGATGGCAGGAGACAAATCGCTTGATCATTGTCTTCGGTCCATCCTCTCTGGGGCACCTGGTGCTGGCCACTGTCAGCAGACAGGCTACTGGGCTAGATGGACCTTTGGTCTGACCCAGTACAGCCGTTCTTATGTTCTAATACTCAAGATGTGGTCTCACCAGTGATGAATAGAGGGGAATAATCACTTCCCTCCATCTGCTGGCAATACTCCTATTAATGCAGCCCAATATGCCATTAGCCTTCTTGCCTACACACTGTTAACTCATATCCAGTCTCTTGTCTATTGTAACTCCCAGGTCCTTTTCTGCAAAACTGCTGCTTAGCCAGTTGGTCTCCAGTGTGCAGTAGTGTATCAGATTCTTTCACCCTAAAACATAAGGAGCGAAGTGCGGATAGACACAAGGAATGAGATTACTTTGGTGACTATGTGCCGATGTAAGTTAGCTCAACTTAATTTTGCAGGATAGGCATGGCCTCAAGGAAAATATGTCACATTTAATGTGTCTGTCAGAACTTTTTTTATCCTCTCCCAGATCTCTGATCCATAAACACAGTGCCATATGCCCATGGTCCTTTGACAATTATGGTACCACACATTCTTTTTTTTACCCAAAGGCTGCTGTTGGTAGCCTGGGTTAATTCACAGCATAGATATTAATTACAAGGATGGGATTTTGTTCAGTTTTATTATTTCCCTTTCCTTTATGAATTCTTAGGGTTGTATGACTGCAAGTGGACCTTTGCATAAAAGGCCTTCTCTGAAGTCAATGGCTTAGGATCAAACCCTCTTTAGGAAATGGGTCTAGGTGTACTGCAAAAGCGCCAGTGTTTGGAACTCTTCTGGATTGAAGATAAGCATTGCCAAACAAAACACAGGAGCACCTTCACTTCCCAGCCTGCATTGGAAGTGATAGGAGCCTTTCACCTGGCTTTGGAACTATTTCCATGGCTCATGTTCTCTTCCCTGTTCAGGTGATGCTCAGAGCAACACTGGGAGACTCTGGAAAAAACTGTGTCCAGACCTCCTAAAGTGGATGGAGCAGCCACATGGTTCCTAGGGAGTCCACATAAAAAAAATGAAGACCGACATTGAAACCAGTTGGCAGTCTCTAAGAGGTCCATCCACATTAGGACAAAGAAATATTGGTAGAGAGAAGATGGGACTCCCATTGTCTTTCTGCTTCATGGCGATCAATCCAAAACTTTTTGCCTTTTCACTCTGGTTTTGTCTAGATTAAGAAAAGTGACTGGGATTTTTTAATATGCTAGTTAAACATGATATGATCATGATTTTTCCACTTGTGAAGCCACAGGTTAATCATTTTAACCTCAATTTAGCTGGTCACGGTCTGTCATAGGCTTTCCACTCATCTAGGATATTAAGGATAAGGTTGGTATTAGGCCTGCATTATCTAGGGCATGTTAGCAGACCATAACCTAACGCAGACCTCTTTTTCTATTCTAGATAAACCCTGTAAGAACATTCTTTTACAAAGAGAAAACAAATAAATTAATTTTCAGAAGGGCCTTTTACTTTTCTAAGCCTTAAAACCAATACAAAAACATAAGCACCTAGAAACAGACTTTGTGTAGTTTAAGTGAATACTGAATTATAGATAATAACATTTTCACAAAGTCCTGCCAACTTGGCTATTCTAAATAGGTTCAGAAACCAAAGACTAATCTCCAACTTGCTCCTAGGCTGTTAACACTCCAAAGTTGCTAAAGGTCATACACAATGGGCTATAAATATTTCAGATAACAGTTTATGCAAACCCTGACAAGACCACATATTTAGAATAGAACAAAATTATGACTGTATCCTGTGTGTGAGCTCAAACCATCCAACTGTTCCATTTGCTTAATTAGTGATAACTCTTTCTCTGGGAAAAGTTTAGTCTTATCCAGCTTATTAATAATAAATTAGGTTACAATGGAGCGGTATTATGCATTCGAAATCTAAAGGGCTATTGAATGAACATGTCATTCTTCTTGCTAGGAAGCAGATATAATGCATTGTTCATCAGAAACTTGGGAGAGAAAGCAGCCATCATAATTTTATGTGTATATTATCTTTAAAGTTAAAAGCACCAGGAGTTGCTCACTGGTTTATATAATTATTTTTATTATTTGGCAAAAATTGACCATTGTCAAAAAAGATTATCCATACTTGTGACTTCGTCTAAGTAATACAGCTGACTAAATTTGCCTTCCCTAAAAGAACACATCTGGAAGCAAGAAACTGAATCATTATGGATGGGAATGTAATGTTAATCCTCTGAGTGAGTTTCTGTATGTGAAAATTCTGATTAAAAATGTTGCCAATATTCCTGCAATAGTAAATTATTGAAGTTCGGTTGCCCAAACTGAAAGGACATGGTCACAGATTGAATGGGTCTGTGACTTCTTCACATGCTTGCATATCTATTTCCCGGCATGCTTGTGTGTAAAGTGAAAGTAGTGAGATCAACCAGGGAGATAGGGACTGAGTCCATAATCAGTAACCAACCTGGCAGTAAGGAAGTTTCTCCTCATGTCTAACTTAAACCTCCCTTGCTGCAATTTAAGCCCATTGCTTCTTATCTTATTCTCAGAGGTTAAGAAGAATAAATGTTTGCCCTCATCCTTCTAACAACCTTTTAGGTACTTGAAAATAGTTATCAAATCTTCTCTTGGTCTTCTCTTTTTCAGACTAAACAAACTCAGTTTTTTCAATCTCCCCTCATAGGTCATGTTTGTTAGATCCTTAATCATTTTTGTTATTCTTCTCTGGACTTTTTCCAGTTTGTCTACATCTTTCCAGAAATGTAGCTTGTGACCCTTAGATCGCTTTCTGCAATTCTCTTCCTAAGTAATCATTTCCAAATTTAGTATGCGTACAACCAGCTATTCCTTCCAAAGTAGAGTACTTTGCATGTGTCCTTATTGAATTTCATCCTATTTATTTTACACCATTTCTCCAGTTTGTCCAGATCATTTTGAATTTTAATCCTATCCTCCAAAGCACTTGCAACCCTTCCCAGTTGGAATGAACAGCTGAATTAAACACAAGGATTTACTGGGAAAAAGGAGAATAATCATAATACTCAATAGAGGAAACAATCATTTTCCTTTTCCTTTTTTCTTACAGGAATGTTTTGTGCCTTAATAGCAATCATCTTGATTCCTCTGGAGCATACTCGGAGCAAAAAACTTTGGAGACTAATTAGCTTTGTTTCAGGCTTGCTTCAGACTCTGCAGCTGTTTCTAAATATATGTACCGTAAAGCATTGGAAATGCTCTCTGGAGTTTCTTCCCTAGTAACACTGCATTTTGAAACAGTGATAGTCTCCACTCATGGTCGAATTCAGTTAACAGGAAAGCATCATTGAACTCTTCATAAACATTCCCTGTCCTCCAAATGCTCTTGTACCTCCAGTGAATACACAAGCAGCCTGAGTTCCCAGTGCAAATATCCAGTTGGAGACGCTATTCACAGACTATGAAAGCTGCTGTTCATTGCAAAGGACTGTCGTCAATTTCTCTTGACAGGAATAATTATTCTGAGGCACAGAAATGACCTGCTGATCTGGTGGCTTCCACATTTTTTCTTGGTGGGACACGAGGGGAAAAGATTATTGGATGGTGTGCCATGGTTTTATGCAGCTAAAAGCCAAGCATTTCCAGCGGTGCTGGAACAACTTGTATAGTGGGGGCACTGAGAACCATTGAACCACACTCTAAACTCTGTTTGAGATGGAAACTACTTGAAGACAGGGGATGGAATAGCACCCACCCACACACATACTCCCCCATTCCAGCACCTATGAGCATCTCTCTCTGGGAGACTCAACCAACTCCTGCTGAGCTCAAGGGGAGCCTTTCCCTTGACTTGAATGACGATTGTTCGTGGTTCTTGCAGTCTTGTCTCATTCTGCCTGCTGCAGGGCTCCTCTGGCGCATACTCAGCGGGGAACCATCTCCTTCACAAGAAGCTACTGTGGCTCAGAGGGTGGGATGCACAAACCTAAGCCCCAGACTTAGGTACCAATGTCCCAATTTTGGGTGTTGCTCCCATAAAATCCCTCCTGGGCTGCCTCCAAACCTTGAGGGTGCCTGATCTTGCTGGGCACATTAACTTTTGTGGTACAAGTTCCCCAGGTGCCTATGTTTCTGCCTCTGAGTATGTGTACTGCAGCCTTATTCAGGTTGTTCGGACACCTATCTCCTGTCTAAGTCACAAAGTGAATCACAAATCAAGGGCAGGTAGCAGACCCATCAACTTCAGGGGCTGGAGGACGGTTCCCCGGGGCCCAGGGCTACTGCTGGCAATGTGTCAGCCACTGTGGAATGGTAGGCACCTCTCTGCTTAACTTGCATGCGAGGCCCAGTCTGTTAGACATGCTCAGAGGCCACCAGAGTGGAACACTTTCAGAGACACTGATCTAGATCATCCCTGATAGATAGTGATAGAAATGTAGCCGTGTTAGTCTGGGGTAGTTGAAGCAAAATGCAGGACAATGTAGCACTTTAAAGACTAACAAGATGGTTTATTAGATGATGAGCTTTCGTGGGCCAGACCCACTTCCTCAGATCAAATAGTGGAAGAAAGTAGTCACAACCATATATACCAAAGGATACAATTAAAAAAAATGAACAAATATGAAAAGGACAAATCACATTGCAGAACAGAAGGGGGATGCGGGGGGGTGGGAAGGGGGAGGAAGGAAGGTAAGTGTCTGTGAATTGCTGATATTAAAGGTAGGGAGAGTGGGATGTTTGTGAGTTAATGGTATCACAGGTGATAATTGGGGAAACTGTCTTGGTAATGGGTGAGAAAGTTCAAAGACTTGTTAAGTCCTTGTTGGCAAGTGTCGAATTTTAACATGAATGACAGTTCAGAGGATTCCCTTTCAAGTGCAGATGTAAAAGGTCTTTGTAGCAGAATGCAGGTGGCTAAGTCATTTAGAGAGTGTCCTTTCTGGTTAAAGTGGCAAGAAACTGTTTTCTCTTTGTGATCTTGTCTGATATCTGTTTTGTGGGCATTAATCCTTTGGCGAAGTGTCTGAGATGTTTGTCCAATGTACATAGCAGACGGACACTTTCGGCACATGATAGCATAGATTATATTTCTGGATGCGCAGGAATATGTGTTCTTGATCTTATAACTCACTTGGTTAGGTCCAATAATGGTATCAGCAGAATGAATATGTGGACAAAGCTGGCAACGGGGTTTGTTGCAAGGGAAGGTACCAGGGTTGGTATTAGTGTGGTATGTCCTGTGGTGGTTGGTAAGAATCATCTTGAGGTTAGGTGGTTGTCTATAGGAGACTATGGGTCTGTCTCCCAGAGCCTCTTTGAGTATGGTATCCTGTTCCAATATAGGCTGTAGTTTATTGATAATGTGTTGGACAGGTTTAAGTTGGGGGTTGTAGGTGATGACAAGTGGTGTTCTATTGTTGGTTTTCTTGGGTCTGTCTTGAAGTAGATGGTTTCTAGGTATTCGTCTGGCTCTTTCAATTTGCTTTTTTATTTCTCTGGGTGGGTAGTTGAGATTTAT
Organism: Pelodiscus sinensis; assembly: GCF_049634645.1. Lineage (NCBI taxonomy): Eukaryota > Metazoa > Chordata > Testudines > Trionychidae > Pelodiscus > Pelodiscus sinensis. The sequence goes on from NC_134716.1 coordinate 118,152,107, forward strand.
AAATGCTTGGTAGAGATCCTGAAGCTTCTGGTCTCTGTCAGTGGGGTTAGAGCAGATGCGGTTGTATCGAAGGGCTTGGCTATAGACGATGGATCGTGTGGTGTGTTCTGGATGGGAGCTGGATGCATGTAGGTAACTGTATGAGTCGGTGGGTTTTCTGTAGAGAGTGGTGTCTAATTTTCCATTGTTGATTTGTACGGTGGTGTCCAGGAAGTGGATCTCTCGTGTAGAATGGTCCAGGCTGAGGTTGATGGTGGGGTGTAGGTTGTTGAAATCTCTGTGGAATATCTCCAGTGTTTCTTGGCCATGTGTCCAGATCATAAAGATGTCATCGATGTACCGTAGGTAGAGGAGGGGTGAAAGGGGACGGGAGTTGAGGAAACGTTGTTCTAGGTCAGCCATAAAGATGTTAGCATACTGTGGGGCCATGCGTGTACCCATGGCTGTGCCGCTGATCTGGAGGTATAAGTTGTTCTCAAACTGGAAATAATTGTGGGTGAGAACAAAGTTACATAGGTCTGCTATCAGGTTGGCAGTAGTGTCCTCTGGGATAGTGTTTCTAATTGCTTGTAATCCGTCTTCATGTGGGATGTTGGTATATAGAGCTTCTACATCCATGGTGGCAAGGATGGTATTATTGGGGAGGTTATCGATGTTTTGTAGTTTCCTTAGGAAGTCAGTAGTGTCTCGGAGATAGCTGGGGGTATTGGTTACGAAGGGTTTGAGAAGAGTGTCTACATAGCTGGATAGACCAGTAGTGAGCGTGCCAATACCAGAGATGATGGGACGTCCGGGGTGCCCAGGTTTATGGATCTTGGGAAGTAGATAGAACAATCCTGGTCGGGGGTCAGAAGGTGATTCTGTGAGGATTTGTTCCCGAGTAGCTGTGGGGAGGCTTTTAAGGAGACAGTGTAGTTTCTTTTGGTAGTCCAAGGTGGGGTCAGAGGGGAGAGGTTTGTAAAATGTGGTGTTCGAGAGTTGTCTGGTTGCCTCCTGGTTATAGTCGGCCTTATTCATAATGACCACAGCACCCCCTTTGTCAGCTGGTTTGATTACAATGTCCAGGTTGTTTTTGAGACTCTGGATGGCATGGTGTTCAGCGCGGCTAAGATTGTGTGTCGCTTGTTGTCGTTTGCGAATAATGTCAGTCTGTGCGTTGTTGCGGAAGCTGTGTATATAGAAATCCAGATTGTAATTCCGACCGTCAGGGGGAGTCCATATAGAATTATTTTTCCTTTGGTGTTGGTAGGGGGGATCTGGTAGGTCAGATTGATGTTCAGTGGTGGTTTGTCGAACCTATTCTTAAATATCTCCAGTTGTGGATTCCACAATCTCCCTGGGCAATTTATCCCAGGCTGTGTCTACACTGGCACCTTTTTCCATAAAAGGGATGCTAATGAGATACTTCGGAATTGCAAATGCCGTGGGGGATTTAAATATCCCCCACGGCATTTGCATGAACATGGCTGCCGCTTTTTTCCGGCTCGGGGTTTTGCCGGAGAAAAGCACCAGTCTAGACGGGATCTTGCGGAAAATAAGCCCTTTTCCGGAAGATCCCTTATTCCTACTTTCAGCAAAACCCCGAGCCGGAAAAAAGCCCCAATGTTTAACTACCCTGACAGGAAGTTTTTCCTAATGCCCAACCTAAACCTTCCCTGATGCAATTTAAGCCCATTGCTTCTTGTCCTATCATCAGAGGTTAAGGAGAACAATTTTTGTCCCTCTTCCTTGTGACACCCTTTTAGGTACTTGGAAGCTGCTATCATGTCCCCTCTCAGTCTTCTCTTTTCCAAACTAAACAAGCCCAATTCTTTCAGTCTTCCCCCATAGCTCATGTTCTCTAGGCCTTTAATAATTTTTATTACTCTTCTCTGGACTCTCTCCAATTTGTCTACATCTTTCTTGAAATGTGGTGCCCAGAACTGGACACAGTACTCCAAGTGAGCCTGATCAGTTCAGTGTAGAGTGGAAGAATGACTTCTCGTGTCTTGCTCACAACACTCCTGTTAATGCATCCCAGAATCATGTTTGCTTTTTTTGCAACAGTGTCACACTGTTGACTCATATTTAGTTCGTGGTCCACTATGACCCCCTTGATCCCTTTCTGCAGTACTCCCTCCTAGATAGCCACTTCCCATTCTGTATGCGTGACTTATAACATGGAGCCCAGTGGATAGAGCCCTCCCATGCCCTGTGGTGATCACTCATGTCCTCTGCTTGGTGAGAGAAGACATTGGAACAGGGATCAGCTACCGCTCAGGTGAATCCCCCAACCACTGGGATATCTAGTCTACCTCTGGCCCAATTAACAGCTTCAACATAGAGACTGAGGGAAACCCACATGTGAATATCCATAGCTCAGTAGCAGAAGCATTCACCTGAGAAGTGGCCAGCTCCCTGTTCAGATCCTTTCTTATCATCAGACCCTAAGCACTGCCCTAGGAGTGATAAGGGAGATGGCCCTCCTTCTCCTTCTCTCCACCCTCCCCCCCCAGCTGTTTATTTAAATCTGAGCAACCTCGGAGCATGTCTGTTGGATCAGGGCCCATGCACACGTTAGGTGGCCAAAAGCCTATCTACCTCCAGCTCCTTTGTAACTAGTGGAAAGAGGAAGCTCCCTGCAGCCCAGACTTAGGCACCTGTCTATGAAAGCAGGTTGGAGCTTAGCACATACCTCTCCCACTGGCATCTTCCATTAGCTAGTGTAGGTAGCATGCGTTAGCTTTTCCCAATCTCAGGCTAAGGCGCCTGTCTGTCTCCATCCATTCATTGTAGAGGGAGCCGACGTGCCTGGCTCAGGCTTTGTGAATCGCTGTGTGTTCCTGTGATGATCTAGGCACGGCGCCTGAAAGGTGTTGCCATTTCAGTGCTGAAGTGCCTAAATCCCTTTGTGACTCTGGGACACAGAGAGAAAGTGACTTTCTGAAGGTCACATAAAGACTCTACAACAAAGCTAGGACTTGAACCCCCATCATCCGAGTCACAGGCTAGTGCCTGGGCCTCAAGCCCATGTTTCCTTCTTCTGAATCATTCTGCTTTTGAGATTAGTTATGATCCAATTTCTAGGGCTGAAATAAAGCCAGAGTGCCAGCAAATCAGAGGCAATAGACTGGCTCTTTTTTGCATACCTCACTGCGTCTTTATGGATCCCAGACGCTCAGTGGAGTAGCAGTCATTGTTCACCAATGTGGGGATACATTTTCAAAGACAACTCCCATAGCTGTGTTTGTAAAGTGGAATTTAAATGATTGGAACTCATCTAGCTAGTTAATCGCAGCGCTGCCCAGAGTTCGGTCTCTGGTTTTTACTCAGCGTGTGACATATCCGACGGCTGTGCCATTGCTTGATTGTTTGATGCCCTGCTGGTAATCTGCCACATTGCAGGTCATGCACAAGGAAGCTAGTCTGAAATTTATCATAGAGAAGTTCACCGAACTCCATGGGAGAGGATAGTGTTAAGTAATGAAGCATGATCCTCCCTGTTTATCAGAGTAGACGAGTGTGGCAATTTATGCTTGATGGTGCCATCTAGTGGCTGAAATAAGATTAGCCAAAACTGTAGCCCTCCCCCCCTCCCCCAGCACTTTCTGTTTTTAAAAAACGGTACTGATGAAATTCCCTCTGAGGGAATTTCAGGAGCCAGACAGCGTACATCCAATGGGTAACTGACAGCTAAGCAGAATAGCGTGGCAAAGCTTAAAGGGCATCAAGCTGGTCAACACCCAATTGCAAGTGGATTTTAAGTTGAAAGGAAAATAAGGAAGTGGTTTTAAATTTCTGAACAGCCTGGGATGTAGCCATAGGTTGTCCATAGCAATGGCTGCCTGGAAGTAAGAGTAGTTTAGAACAAGCCGGGATGCTATGGAGTAAATGAAACCTGTGATATGTATTTCTTTCTTGTTCCATGGGGCTGAAAAGCCCCAACCAAGATCAGGGCTTCATTGCATTTAGCGGCAGATATATAGAGCCCTGCAAATTTGTGGATCTCTGCTTTATATCTGCAGATATCTGCAGGTGTAGATGTGGCTATTTGCAGCTCATTTTTGCAGATATGGTTATGGATGGGGACACAAATTTTGTCTCCGCACTGGGCTCTAAGAATATAGTCCATCGTAAGGGACAGTTCTTGCCCCAAAGTGTACAGTTTAACTAGACAAGATGGGGAGAAGGGGGATCGTTATCTTCATCTGACACATGGCAAACAGATGCCCTGAGACCCAAAGAGAGATGAGTAATAGATATGTAGTTTTTTATAGAGAGGAGTGTTTTATAGAAGGGCCATGGTACAGTTGGGAATTGAGTTGAACCCCAGTCTGGTGCCAACAGTCACACGACCCTTCGGCTCCATAAAAAAACAACCCCGATCTCTTTAATGCTAGATAGCTCAAGCTAATGCCAGGTGGAATTACCAGTCAGTTTGCTTGGCTGTTGACAGCTGAACATGAGTGTGTTAGGAACATCCCAGGCAATAAAACACTTAACTACCACACCTCCTGCTTCTTCAGTACACCCATGTCAGTCAGTGCCACCCCATTACTTTCCAGGGATAGCATCCATGCAACCTTCCTGGGGGCTGCTATGTGAGTGCCACTTTGCTGGGTGAAGTGTTCCAGTGGAAGCCAGAATGCCTGTAAGTGTGCAGCATATCTGACTCCACAGCTAAAGAAGAGGACGGTTGGCGTTATACATGCTTAGGATGTACACTTGCAAGTTACAAGGGCTGTGCAGTAGTTACTGTGAACATGCAGGTACCTGGGGAAATAACTGAAAGCTCCAGGTTCCAGAAAAGCTGAAGTAGGATGTGTCTGAAACACATTTGTCAGCTATTTACTGAATAGCAGCCACGAACCTAAAAAGAATGTCAATTTCTTTAGCAGCTCCACAACAGGGAGCCAGCCCTACCTGTGATGGGCCCTCAGGGTTGCTGCTCTGCTCCAGCTGAGGTTCTGACAGCAGGTTTCCTGCCAGGGAATGGGGAGCTTAGCTTCTCTAAATCAGCACTCATTGGTCCGGCAACATCCGTGGTCCAGCTTCATTTTTAGTTAGGCAGACTACTTCTCCATGTGGCCAAGTTTCTTGCGCTCCCATAAAGTTTGTTTACAGCCACCAGTCCTGGCTCTCAGTGTTCTGGGCTGTTATTTAGCTCTAATTTACCCCAAATGTCTTCTAAGAGCCCAGTAAGCAGTGGAAGTGTCTGCAATGCTGCTAGACAATATTGACCTCTCATGGTTCAGTAAATTCTCTGGTTTGGCACCAGTCAGATCCAGAGGGGGCCAGGCTAAAGAGGTTCAACTTGTACCTGATACCAGAGCCCCTTGGCCTCTGGCACTGGGACACTCTTAGGGTCACAGCATGCATCCTCCTCCCTCAGATTGGGAACTCAAATTCTAATAATGCTGTGAATAACATGTGGGCACAGCAGTTCACTGGCAAGATCAAAGCTTTACACAGTCCTCGCTCTATCTTTGGCTATTAGAGAGGAGAACTCTCTGGGGTTTGCATCTCTTGCTGCTGCATTATCTGTACTGGCAAATGTCTTCAGGAGTCCTCCCTACCGAGAGTCAGGCTCTGCCCCGTCTTGTTATTTATTATTTTGGGTGTATGATTTTATTTTGTGAGGCTGCATTTGTGACAGGGGCTCTTCAGCTGCCAACTTGATTTTAGTCTGTTGAAAAAAGCAGTTGTGACAGGTACTATAGTTGCCATGCAACCCTCTTGCCAAATTTGCAGTTCTGCAGTTGCATTTCCTACATGTTCAACAAAAGCTCCTTAGCACACCTCAAAATAGGAGTATTGAAGACTTGTAGCAAACCACCCAGGAGCAGTCTCTAGACCAGGAAATATTTGGCAAATAACATAAAATAATGAAAATGTACAAGTAATTGTAGGGTGTTTTGTGGAGAGAGAACCATCACTGAATGCATTATTAGCTGTATGTTATTCACTCATGTCTCAAATATAGAGCTTGCCACCTAGTATAAAGAAAGATGAGCACTGCAACAATACAGTCAGTCGACTAATGTAGAGTGGGGGTTTTAAAATTGCTCAACATTGTCCTAAATTTCCTCCTATTGAAATCAGGGGGCATTTGCCCACATATATCAGTGGGACTAACCTTGGTCATGTCTGAATAATCCCATCGCATCCCTTGATTTGAGAGCATGGGAAATGGAAATATTCATACTTCTTATTGACATAAGTAATTTTTGGGCTTCTTAGTGCCACCACATATGCTATAGTAGGTTAGCACTGCAATGTCAAAGGTACTGTGCTTGATACTTTCATTTATTTATGGCTTTTTTATATCCTAGAAAGCAGCAGGATTTTTTTAACTGAAGGGAGTGATGGAATGAGATCTCTTCAAGTCTTTGTGCTTCTTCGGTTTAGAGTTCTTTCTTCTTGATCTGTTGTTGTTCCCTCTTGCTATGTTGCAAGGATAGCTGCAGTGGGGAGTTCAGATTTGGAGGGGTCAAATCTAAACCTGAGCAGGTGGTTGGGCGTCACGTATCATTGATGTTGGAGAAAAACAAGGCTACCGTAGACCTGGGACTGTGTGATGGCCATATGTCAGCATCACAATTTGCACCACTTGTGACCCTTGCTCAGACTTCTAGTAAAAAAGCCAAAGAACTGAATGAGAAGCGCTCTGAGAAGTGGACATCAAAGGTCGCTGAGATCTGCCCATGGCAAACACCTTCCAGGAATGGTTTGTACGCTTTCCATAGAGGCAGAGAAGCTGATCCACTGCTTAAGGCACTAGCAGGCCTGCCAATGGGGTGTGTGCAAAGGGGGAAGCTGCCCCCGGGCCCAGAAATGCAAAGGGGTCCAGGACTCCCGGCTGCTGCTATTGTGGCAGCGGTGATGGCTGGAGTCAGGGGTTCGATAAATTGCCACTGGGGCACCACGTGGGGTACTCCTTGCAAATATGCTGCTGGGGTGGGGGGCGGGGAGGCCTGGCTCCACCCCTTCTGCCAGATTCCTTGCAAAGAATACTTGCGCAAGAGGGCCAGTGTAGACAGGAACGTTAATTTCTAGCGGAAGAAAGCCCAATGGCTAAAATGGCCATCGGAGCTTTCTTGTGCAAGAGAGCGTCTACACTGGCACGGATGCTTTTGTGCAAAAGCAAATCTTTTGCGCAAAGGCACATGCCAGTATAGACGCTCTCTTGCGCAAATACTTTTAACGGAAAAACTTTTCCGTTAAAAGTATTTGCGCAAAATCATGCCAGTCTAGATGCAGCCCTTGGGTTTGAGACAGTATCAGACAGTATCAAGGTAGGATTAATTCTGGTAAAGGTTTGAGGAGTGTTTCAATTGCCTTGGCCAAGCTTTGGCTTTTTCTTCTTTATTGAGATGTTCTTGTATGTGTTGGCATTCTGGCTCTTCTTATAGTGGCAGTGTTAAAACCGCCAGGAAAAGGCTGTGAAATTCTGAGCCCCATAATGGCATAACTCCCCCGACTTCAGTGCTATCGGTATGTCACTTGGTCTCTTGCAACAGCTACCATTTTGTGTACTAACCATTATGAACAGTGGCTCCTAGCATCACATATTGGCCAAATGCTCTCCAGGCCTGTTGCACCCACAGTGGCAGGTCTTGTATGTATCAGTACATTTTATGTTGATCCATGTCTTTTATTCTTCATCTGATGGGCATTTCTCCCTCTCTTTGCAGTTAACAAGTACGTGGTCAGAGTGTTTACTGGAGACATTAGCGGCAGTGGAACAGATGCAGATGTCTTCATTAATATCTTTGGCGAGAATGGAGACACAGGTATTCAAATGCAAATCATTTCCTAAAATACTTTTCCCTGCTCTGCCCAAGGCGAGCCTGAAATCTGAACAACAAGCCGCACAATCTGGAAAATGCAAAATGATTTGGCTTTGTGAAAGGACCACAAATGGCCTATCTAGTTTAGGGTTTTTCAGGCCCATAATTTTCAGCAGGTGCAAGAGCAGAACAGCTGGAATATGAACAAGGTTCAGGCTTTTCTACCACTGCATCATCTCCTGCAAAGATTCCTGGTATAGACACCCGGGTGTGTGTAAGGCACTAAATAATCCACTAAAATATCCGATGTCAGCATGATACCAATTCATGAAGGGAGAGCAGCATGTTAGCAATTCCTTTTATGAAGCTGAGAAAAGAGCTTTGTCCTTGCATATGATTTCAGACTTTGTGGACTAAGATTGAATCACTGTCCATTTAAAGCATGATCATGTCACTGTTTGTATCGGCATTAAATTAAAATCAACTGCTAAGCTGCATTTATTTCATGAAACAGAGGCTGTAACAAAACAGGACACTATGGACTTGATTTTAGTAAACATTATGTTTTATCTATAAGATCAGAATAATAATTAGAGATGGGCCCACACTTAGCCCCAGCACATACCCTTACAAAAAAGCCTTCAAGACTTCAGTAAAAAGTGAAGTCTTTTCTATAGTTTCCTCTTCTATAGAGCATTAAATAGAGAATGATATTCTATGAAATGGTTCAGAAACATGTGGTGAAAGGATTTTATTCCCTATTAAATTCTATGGGTTTTTATAGTAATAACTGCACATCATGACTGGTGTCATCTCTGTTCAATACATGAACACTGTTCTATAAAAGCAAACTCTTCTATGTTCAGAAGTGTTCAAAATCCAAAATTAGATCCTAAATTTGGGAATAATTCCTCTCTCTATAGTATTCCGCAGCAAAATCTAGGATCCAAATGTCCCTGAGCTTTGAGGTATTAAAAATGTGGAATTCTTAAGTTTGTCTGTACCCTCAAAATAATTTAAATGGTTGAATAGACTTTTCAAAGCATAACTCTTTGAAATGTAGCAATGGAGAAAATATAAAAGCCACTTAGTCATGTATGTTTGAAAACTTCTGAGTGATGTAAGTAAATGTTATAAGGCGACCTCACCTGCAGCAGCCTCCTACAGCAAGTTCTGGCATAGCAGATGTGCCTGCCTCAGTTTCCCTTTCATAGAGAGTCACCTGCTTAATTGGTACTTCTCCTTACAGTCAGTTAATTACCAACACATAGTGTAAATAATGCCAGTAAGAATCCCAAACATAGTTTACTTCTCACACCCAGTGGATATGTAGTCCTTAAAATGCTGTTCTTTCCCCTGGGAATCCCCTAAGCCTCTCTGCTGTGAGTCCCTCCGTACCATACTCTTGCATCTCCAGCCACACCTGGGATCTTCATCCCATCTCTCCTGTCCTTTTGCCAGGACACCCACTCTACTTTCAGCCCTTTCAGGTGAGGAACAGCCCCACTCTTTCCAGTGGGAACCCTTCCCACTGCTCTTCTGGGAGCCCTTCTGCCCACTGGCTTCAGCTCAGAGATGTCCATTGGTAAATCCATCCTCTGCTTCCTTGCCTTCTGCCCTCTCCAGCCCTGGGCTCCAGCTCTCCCACTTGAAAGCCAGCAGTTAACTCCCTCTGCAGCTCTCCTGCCTTCAGTCCTCCAGCCCTGGCTTGTGGGGATCTGCCCGCAAACCCCACTTCCTGCTCTCCCACTTTTTTGTGTGCTGAAGGAATGGTGCTGTCTCATTGGCCTATAAGGTTCCCTGTCTTCTACTGCCCACACTGACTAGAAGCAGTGCCCAGGACTGGTTGATTTAGTCAGAAGGTAGCATTACTGGAGATAGATTTTTTTTAAATGCATAAATATGTCCTGATACTATGATCAATTTTTTACCCACCTCATTTGCTTTTGTTTTGCGTAGGAGAGAGGAGATTGGACAATGACAAGGACAACTTTGAAAAGGGAGCAGAGGACAAGTTCACCCTTGATGCTCCCAATTTGGGAAAATTACGGAAAATGACCATCGGCCATAATAACAAGGGTGGCTCTGCTGGCTGGTTCCTGGACAAGGTTAGTTATTCCGTAGGAGTCAGTTAATGCAGGATGCCCAGGGACCAAGATGTCTCACTTTTCATCCACCCGCTGGTTCGATACCAACAGACCCAAGCACTCACTGTTAATTCGGTAATTCAGGGGTTTTTTTTTGTTACTCAGAGAAGTGTGAATCAGGCACAGGCCTGCTGAGTCCACAGTTGCGGACCCCAGGGCAGAGTGTCACTAGGCTCCCATGCACACACTAGCCACGCCCACACGGATGTGGCCCACCTGACATTTGGGCCGTGCTGCACCTGCGCTGGTAGGTGCCCAGCAACATGGCCAGGGCTCCCACATGCCTGCCCAGTGGGGTTTCCAACTGTCTAATCCACAGACTCTTGTTGTGACCCCTGCCCTGCCCCTTCCCTTAGGCCACCCTCCTGTCTACCTCCTTAGCCAAATCCCTGCTTCCAAACACTTTTCCCTTTCCAGCCACACACTCTCGCCGAAATTAATTTAATTTGGGGTAGAGCAAATGAATCAAATGCCTCAACTTCTTACAATATAGAAACCATGACCATGCAGTGAGTATATCACATTTGGGCAGAATAACAGAAATCCTCCATGCTATATCAGAGTCCTTTTGTTACAAGAGGATCCAACTCCTGCAGAGCCCGACACAGGTACCATTCCAGAAGGTGAGCTCTTGTCAGTGGGAATTGTAGGTTTCCATGTCAGAAAGTTATGTAGAATGATCCATGTTCTATCTGCAGATTCACCCTGATTCATTTTCAGCAATTCCAGGCATATCTATAATCCTGGTGTATGAGATCTTCAAGGAACACCTGTGGTAGGTGCTGCAGGACATGGTGTTGGTGATGCAGGAGATGGCATATTTGCTGCTGAGTTATTACTGAACCAGCTCCCCAAAATGATCTTTATGGAGCGCTGTACTAGATGGTGTCATTTTTCAGATGAGATGCAAGACTAGGATTGTAAATATATTAAAAAGATTCTGATTAACACTGAAATTATGTGGCAATGAGTATCACAGTAATTAGACCTAAGCCAAGCATTATAGCCCACACAATTCACTCTTTAAACTTTTTGATTAGTTCAATTATGCCCTTATTAAGAAGCTCATCTACTTAACTGTGATCCAATGATAAAAGCACATGTTAGTTTAATGCTTGTTTGACAACCTGCAACAGAACTACCATAATACCTTGGGAATTTGAATTATTCTCACATTATATATATAGTTGCCCATTGTCTGTGGGTCTGTAACGCTGATGTACACGGCTACACCTCCTGGCCGTGTACGTCAGCACCCTGCCTCCCTTCCTCTCCCTCCGTGGCAGTTTGGCCGAGCGCTGCGCCGCTCAGCTGTGCCCCGGCAGGGGAGCAAGCGGCGGCAAGTGGCCGTTTGGGGTCCACGCTCCCAGCTGAGCTTGCTGCCTGCTGCTTGCCGCTTACCACCAAAAAGCTGCTTGCCCTCCCCCCCGCTGGGGCCCAGCTCAGCACTGCTCAGATGGGCCTGGCGGCAGCGTGCCACAGGGGGAAGGGAAGGGGGGGGGCGGGACGCCACGCAGGGAGGGGAAGGGGGCGGGGATGGCCGGAAGGGGGGTGGGAAGCAGAGCTGGGGGAGGATCGGGGGGTTCTGGGGCTGGAGGGGAGAATGGGGGGGCCTGGAGGAAGGGGGGAGGGAAGCAGTGATGGCGGGGAGTGTCCGGGGGAACATGGGGCTGGCCGGCAGGAAGAGGGGATGGGAAGCCGAGCTGGGGGGGGCGGATCGGGGGCTGTGGGGCTGGATGGGAGGAAGGGGGTGGGAAGCAGAGCTGGGGGGGGGCGGATCGGGGGCTGTGGGGCTGGACGGGAGGAAGGGGGTGGGAAGCAGAGCTGGGGGGGGCGGATCGGGGGCTGTGGGGCTGGACAGGAGGAAGGGGGTGGGAAGCAGAGCTGGGGGGGGCGGATCGGGGGCTGTGGGGCTGGACGGGAGGAGGAGGGTGGGAAGCAGACCTGGCGAGGGGTGCGGTGTAGTCACTGGCCGTAGCCGGACCACAAACGGCCGCAGCCGGACCGCAAACGGCCGCTTGCCGCCACTTGCTCCCCGGCCGCAACCCAGCTGAGTGGCACTGGTGCTGCGCTGCTCAGCTGAGCCCCAGTGGGACAGGAAGGGGGCAGGGCCGTGTATGTCACCGCCCCGCCCCCCTCCCTCGCGGCAGCCCAGCTGAGCAGGCAGCACTCAGCCAAGCGCCACGGCGGGAGGGAAGGGGAAGGGGGTGGGGAAAGACGGAAGGGAGAGAGAGGCAGGAGGAGGAGGAGAAGAGAAAGGGAGAGTGAGAGGCAGGAGGGGGAGAAGAGAAAGAAAGAGATGGAGAGAGAGGCAGGAGGCAGAGGAGAGCTGGGGGTGGGGAGGTAGTAGGAGGAGAAAGAGAGAGACAGAGTGAGAGAGCTCAGGAGAGAAAACCTGAAAATCCTGTCTTATGATGGGCTAATTGGCTAGTCTTATCTTACAATAATATGCACCATTTTGGAATCATGGATAAATGTAAAACGCAGAGGAAAGAAATGTTAATAAAATAGTGATGTCTCCTTTCAAAGCGTCACCACCACAACCTTCTCTGTTGTTGTTTGCACCATGATCATGCCCAGAGACAGACCCTTTTTCTTTTTTAAAGGAGCTATTGGTCTAAATAGACAGCCAAAGGCTAAGGAAGAGGAAGTATGATGATTCCCAAATTTGAAGATTAAACAACTTGCTCAGGAGGTCTATGGAGGAAATGGGGCTAGATCTCCTATGTGTCAATTCAATGCCTTGACCTCGAGGCCAATTTCTCTGTCTCTCTGACTTAGCCTTTACCTTGGGGTCATGCAGTATGGTTCACTGCTATCTCTTCCCACAGCAAGGATTGCAGAAAGGCTGGCATGCCCCAGTTATTAGTATCATTTTATTTGCTAAGTGCCAGCAGTGTGCGTGCGTCCTGTTAGCTTGACAGAGTTAAGTCTCCAGTCAGACAGCTCATTGTAATTCAAGATGCTGAAGCTGGGCAGACCTTTCATCCATTGGTTGCTGGCTGTAGGGACAGTTTGGCAGGTTCCTCTATCACAGAGGTGCTCAACCTTTGTAGGATTGAGCCCTTGCAGAGGAAAGTTAAAGGTTAGAAAGGTAGATGCCCAGTGAAACTGGAAATGAGACAATAACAATGGTCCCAGTTCAATCAAGTCATTCCTTAGAAGTTCCCTGCAGCGTGTTTTATAACAGATTATAAACACACGTAATTCATTGAGTTCAAACTCCTGTTTCTCTCCTCTCAGGCAGAAAAAGGTTAAAGAGTATTTAGATAACTTGAATAGATTGACATCAGCAGGACCTGATGAGGACCCCCTAGAGAGTGGAAGGAATCAGTGTCTGAACCATTGGCAAAAAGACAATGACTGTATTATATCGAGTTGCATTACTAGGAATATCACATGTAAAACAAGTCAGATAATTGTTCTGACCTATTTAGGTCTAAAGTGTGCGGGAGTTCAGAGGCGAGCAAGAAATATGATTAAAGATCAAGAAAAAAAAAAAGAAGCGCTGTGAATTAATGTTATGTGAACTCAGCAAGTTCTCTTTGGAGAAAAGCAGTCGGAAGCGTGAAGAGGTTAACTGCCTGCAGCTATGCAAATAGTTTTTATGAAGGATTAATGATTTTTCTTAGTCAGCAAGGTCAGGATGGGAAGCTCGTCTTAGTAGGGGAGAGGTAAAAGGTGGGTTCAATAGTAGAAAAGGTACAGTGAACATGCAGACATTGGACTATGCTGTAAAATGAGGGTTAGAATTGTTTTCACAGGACACAGTCACAGATAGATGAGATTACACTCCGGTTTGAGAGAGATGATTTAGGAGTAATGAATTCTGAATTCAGTTTTGCACATTAACAGGGAGCTGGGGGTAATTGGTCCAGTAGAGGTTCTTCTGCATCCTGCTGGAAATTGTTTATGCAGGTTCAGATCCAAAGCCAATGGATTTCAGTAACCTCCATGTTCCTATGGCTAAAAGAGAGTTGAATAGGTATGTGATCCAGGAAGCAAAGAACTGAACCATGCCTTCGCAGCTCCAATGTAAAGAAGTCTCCCCCAGAGTCCTTCCTACAGAGTTGAATGATAATACGGATATCTGAGTCCATCACATTGAATTCAAGCTAAGCTAGGATTGCAGAACATGTTTGTTAAACCTGTCAGATGGTGCTTGTTTGAAGGAGTGCACGAAGGGCTGGATGCTCTTGAGGGTGAGCCATGGGACAAGGGGTTGAGGCTCTTTGATTCTATGGTAGTCTTTAATTACATGGTCACATGCTGTTTTTCCCATAACACCCCTGTCCCTTTCTTTACACAGGATGGACACTGCTCAGCTAATGACCAACCATTCAATAATTTGTTAATCCTCCTTGTCACAAGTCAAATCCTGCTCTTAATACAGAGTTATGAATTTCCTCAACAGCTAGTCTATGGCATTCGTCACTAGGATTGGCGTGTTTCCCAAATGTTAATACATTTATCTTCACAACACCTCGGTGAGGAAGGGGAGCACTATTACCCCCATGTTACCACTGGGGAAATGAGAAGAGAGATTCAGGTCAAAAGCAGGGATGTAAATACTCATTTTAAAAGTTAGTGGTTAAATGATATAATTTTACTCCTATAATCATTTCACCATGGATGTCTGGTACAGAGCAGCTGAGGTCTCTTGGCAGGGGCTGCTCCAGAAAGGAGCCCCACAGCTGTGATTCTGCTGGCTAGCCCACTGTGGACAGGAGGCTCCCCCAACCTGGTCATGCACGGGCAGGGCTGCTCCAGCCTAGCCAAACCATGGGTGGGGGGCTGCTCTGGCCAGGCTCAGCCCTCTGGTTAACCAGTTATAGGGAAGGCCTGCTAATAAGGCTAATACTTACTGAACAACCGGGTAACCAGTTATCCTTATATATCCTTTAGTGCAAAGTGTCCACTAATTTTGGGTATCCACTATTAGCTATGTAGGGCCTGATCTTTTTAGAGTATTTAGCATGATACAGTCCTTATATCTTCAAAGCACAGCTTCCATTGATTTCAAAGGTAGCTGTGAGTGCTCAGAACTGCTGCAAACCAGATTCTTGTTGTCCTCAGCTGGGCATCCAGAAAAGGAGGAACACACAATTAGTGGCCATTGATTAAAACGATTTCCGCAGCATCTCTCAGGCACTCTGTGGCAAAGGCAGAGCGAAAATCCAGTTCTCCTGAGAAGCCTTCAACTGCTTTAATCATGAGATCAGCCTTTCTCATCCTGTTCCTCATTTACTATTCACTTTCTGCAACTGGAGTAGGGGGGTCTAACAGACAACAGTCTCCTTAACTACACAACCCCAACTCACGGTCAGCACAATGGAAGGGTGGGAACTGAAACTGTGCAAACTATTATAACATGGCCAAATGTGGACGGTTTTCCATGGACATAGCAAAAGGCACATTTGTGACATAAAGGTCACCGCGCCTCCCAAATTGCAAGTCTCTGCACCAAAGCATGGTGATGCTAGAGTTCCCCAATAAAATGGTCATATGACTATTTTTAAATGGCAAAATAAATATTTCCCTATTATCTGAAATAACTAAACCATTTTTGCTAACATTTCAAAGAAAAAGAACAGACACGCAGCATAGAAAATTTTAGCCCAAACTGTTAAAATGTGACAAAGTTATAAGCCACTGAAATCATGGGCTTATAATGTCAGGCAAGCTGAACTGTGGGTGTCTCACTACCTCTCCAGGTTATAAAGTAAGTAAAGAAATTTCATGTACATTCCCCACAACCTCGCGTAGAGTTGATTTACTGATTGACCCCAGCAGAGGCTCTGACACAGTATTTTTGAAGCCTAGGTGACATGACAAGAAATGCAAGTCTTATCTCACTCTTTAATATCATTACTGTGACCGAAACCCAAGTGTGCCATTTAAACTGCTCAGTGGAAACAGAGAAAATAAGGAACAGAGCCCCGGGGAATCCCTCTGATAAGTGGGAACAGACCAGAAGAAAAAGAGCCTCATTAGGATACTATAAATAGTCCCTGCATGACAGGCTTTAGACCGACTTCATTTAGATCTGTGATGTCACAGACACAGGGGAGGTGACAAGGGGCAGAGCAGTAACTGGGAAGATAGTTGGGAATAGCAACAAAGTAGATTATGGACTGTGAGTTTGACATGAAACTCAGCCAAAATGTCGGCAGCCCCGGGTTTGGAGGTGCAGGGTAAAACCTAACAGAGTTTGTCTTTCTCCTGGTGCTCCCTTTTCCCCAGTATGTTCTACGGCTAGTAAAGAGAGCTCAGCTCTGTCAGACCCAGACACATGTGTTAAATAGCTCTGGTAGGGCCTCTCCCACTTGTGGAGTGCTGGATGTTGTGGCCTAGTTGTTTAGGCTCAGAGTGAGCTAGCTGCCAGCTCTAAACATAAAATGAAATGTGGGTAAAGACCTTAAAGTGAAACATAAAAAAGTATTAGTCTATGAGAGATGGTTCCTAACCATTGATACACCTATTGTGATGGCTACTGGGCACTGTTAGTATAGACATAGACGCCAATTTTCCCTCTAGCTGGGGGGTGCTTAACCCCTCCCCCCCACATCTGCCCCAGGCCCTGTCCCATTCCTATCCTTCCCTCAAGCCCGGCCCCTGCTCCACCCCTGTCCCTTCCGTTTCACCCTTCCTCCAACCCCCCTCCTCTGCTTGCTTCTTCCCCGCCTCCTCCCCTGAGTGTGCCCCATCCCCACTTCTCCCCTTCCGTCCTGGAGCTTCTTGAACACCATGAATCAGCTGTTCATGATGCTCGGGAAGCACTGGGTCAGCGGGTGAGGAGTTGGTCCTCAGGATCACCAATGGATGAGAGGTGTGGGGGGAGGGCAGAAAGGTGGGGGAAGTTGGCTACTGGTGGGTGCTCAGCAGCCACTGATTTTTCCCCGTGGATGCCTATGTGCTCAGTTCACATGTACCTTAGTGGAGCAGTATTTTTAGGCTCCAGTGCCCCACTGTTGTCTGATTTCTCAGATGTGCAGTACCACGCAGAGTCTGGAGACAAGCTCCATTCCAGGTTCAGAATGATGCTGTTAGATCTGGAGCCAGTTGGCAGTTCCAGCTACAAATAAATCTTCAATGATTGCTAAATCCGGGAGTCACTGGTGTCTGGATTTTGGCATAAATATTTCTCGGACTCTGTCCTTCTGGCCTCGAAGGCTGAGGGAAATAAACATTCTAGCCTAGACAGCAAATCTTCTTTACAAAGACATTCACCACCAATATGAGTGGAGAGAGATATTTTTCACATACAGCAGAAAATCTGTTCTCCTATAATGGTGCAATAATGCTAAGGAAAGTTGCAGTGTTTTGAAGCATAGGACATAGAAATAGTCATAGCTGTTCAGACGAATGGTTCCTCTAGTCTAGTATCCTGCCTCTGGTAGTCCAAGATACTTCAGCAAAAGGACAAGAAACTGCAATGGCTACTAGCTAGGATGCAAAACCATACTTTGAAAGTCCGTAGTCTTTATTTGCCACTTGGGAGGGATCACTTGATGATTACGGATTCTGTTCATTTCCTCTGAAACATCTGGGCTTTGGGCAGTGGTGCAAGACAGGATCTGCACTAGATGGATCATTGTCCTGACCCAGGAGAGCTCTTCTGTTCTAACTAGCAGCTGTTTCTGCAATAGGTTCACTCACTGTTCTGCATTGCAGAGACAGGATGCTGAACTGTGAAAGCAGGAAGCTGCTATTTCAGTAACTGGGTGAAATTCTCTAGCCTGTGTTATGCAGAGGCCAGACTAGATCTAATGGTCTTGCCTGGCCTTAAAATCTATGAAATTTTTTTTGAAAAAGGCGTTGTCATGGGGTTTCCAGTTTAGCTGCCATCCAGCGTGAGGATCGAGAGGCGGCAAAAAGCAAACTCTACAGAAGTGTAAAGCAGGCCACTTGGATGCTCTCTAGGGCAGCTGGCTCTCTAGGAGGGAGCAGATTCTGACAAAGTTCACTAAGCATAATACCCACATTAAAAGATGATGTAGGGGCTCATTGGCTACGGCTCTTTGTCAGCCACAACTGTGGAAGGGATGGTTCCATTTTGTTCTCTAGGAATTGTATTTCACGTCGGTGAAAGCAGAATGGGCCACTGAAATGCTGCACCTCGCTGCTGTTTTTCATCTCTCTGTGTAACGCCTCCCGTAGCTTTGCTCTCATCTCCGTCATATAAACCAGATCCTCTTCTCCTAGGTGATCATTGAAGACATTGGCAATAAATCAGTGTACGAATTCCCAGTTGGACGCTGGTTTGCATTGGACGAAGATGATGGGAAAATCCAGCGGGACATTCTTGTGGGAGGAAGTGAGGCCACAGGTAAAGGCAGCTCTCCAGAGTCTGGGGTACGGGGGCAAGGAGAATTGGAGAGGATGCAAAGCTCCAGGTTTAAATAGAAATAAAATTCCATCCAAAAAAATGGAGTGTGACAAGTGAATATCTGCCTCCAGCATGGTCATCCACATAGCTGACTAGCAGGTTAGGATTGGAGAGGCAGTGTCCATTCCTTCATGATCCTTGGTCCATAGGGACCTGTGCTGTGTGGAGATTAAGGCTGTTCAGAGGTGGGTAATCCACTAATCGTGTAGTTGATAAAATGTTTATCGATTACATGATTAGTCAGTAAGGGAGGGCTCCCCCAGACCTGGCTTGCGCTGGGTCTAGGAGCCACCTCTGCTGTGGCTCTGCAGTTTAAATGTACTAAGAGCCTGGCTCTTACTACATTTAAACTACAGAGGTGCAGTGGGGGAGTAGATCCCGGACTCAGCATGAGCTGGGACTGAGCAATCCCCGATAGAGGCAGCAGTAGGAGCAGGGGTGGGGCAGGCGAAGCTGCAAAGACAATGATGGGGGGGAACCGGCTTTTAAACTGGCTTTCCCCTGCACTGGCTTCTGCTTCCCCCCTCTTGCTGCCTCTGTATCAGAGGCAACTAGTGTGGGGATGGGAAAGTGATAAGCCTAGGCTAGGAGACTACTCAACTACTCGCTTGTATCTCTAGTGGAGATCTCTAGCCATGCCTTGTTTAGAAGGTAACATGTCCGTCTGTGATTTGTCATGACCTGCTGTGGACCAAACATCTGAGGTATGTCAGTTCTCCAATGCCCAGCTCATAATGCGCAGTAGTTGTACGACGTGTCCATTGGCCTGGATCATAAAGCACCTATGTAAGCCGTTCCCCAAGCTGATGGCTAATGGAAGAAGGATCCAGTGTATGTGTGAGCTGTCAGCCTTCAGAGTGTGGGCAGCTAATGCCAAGTAGCTTAATCATTTTATCAGTGCTACTGGTGAAAAAGCTACCAACGTGCAGCTGCTTGATCCATTTTATATTTGATACTATTGGCTGGGAAGCGGAATCTTCTTTTGCAACACATTAGGTGCAGTTCCAAACTCCAAGACACATAAACCTCACTACAATGGGTGTCCCTAATCTGGGAACCCCCATGCTACAGTTAAGGAAGAGGCTCTGCATGTTGCCACTCTCCATCTCCATCGCTGGGGGAATGGCAGCATGCAGAGCTACTTCCCCTGAGGCTTTTCCCATAGCTGTGGTGCTTGGGAGTGGGAGGGAGCACAGAGCCACATCTGCACCTGGGAGTGGGCAGCAGGTAAGTGCCCCACCTCTACCCCTCATACCCAGACCCTGCAGCGCCCTTCTTGGCCCCATGCAATCTTTAATCTGGCATAAACTTTTTCCCCTAGAGTTGCCAGATTAAAGAGGTTCAAGTGTATTGACTTTATGATTGTCTAACTTAATCAGAACACAGGCAAACACATGTTTTATCATTGCCTGAGGACATCTAAGCATAGTGTCAGTACGGCAAATTACTGCTGGTCAATGGGACGATTCTGATTCTGTTGGTAGCATTGCCTATATTTCTTTGTTCGTATAGAGAGGAACATCAAGAGCATACTAATAATATTTCTGCATGTTGCCGAGGTTCTTAGCTGCATATCACTACCTGCAACCACTTGAGAGCCTAGAATTCATCCCAGCGAGCTCCATGTGAAACCTACTGGGGATGTAGAATTATTGTTTCATTACGTATGTGTCCTTAAAAATACAATCTTACAGCTATAATACCTGTCCTCTTTAATAAAGCTTTCTCTGATCCTGCTGCCATTCAATATAGTTGGAATTAACTCATTCCATACATAATCTGTGCTCTTAAAGTTTGATAAAAATGAACCACTTGCATAGGATGTGACTACGTACAACTGTGAATGTAACTTTGAAAAAGACATGATTCTGAAGTCCCTACTTAGATACAATTCATCCTTGAAGTTGAAGTTGTTTGACCTGAGCAGGGACTGCTGGGCTGATGCATAAATGTTGATAAATGCACCTTTCAACATTCTTGTGATAGTCAAAATGATTCCTTACTTATTAATAAAAGATTGGCCTGAATACATGTGTGGGAGCCAGGAATGCCTAAATTCTAATAATCCCGGCTCTGCCGTTGACCCTCTCTGTGACATTGAGGTCTTCAAGGCTAAATTTTCAGAGTTTTCAATGGATGTAGAAATTGTTATGCTGGATCAGAGGAGTGGTTCATCTAGTTCAGTGGTTCTCAGCCAGGGATACATGTAGCCCTGGGGCTACACAGAGGACTTCCAGGAGGTACATCAACTCATCTTGACATTTGCCTAGTTTTACAACAGGCTACATAAAAAGCACTAATGAAGTCAGTACAAACTAAAAATGCATACAGGCAATGACTCATTTATACTGCTCGATATATTATACACGGAAATGTGTGTACAGTATTCGTGTTGCAATTGATTTATTTTATAATTATAGAGTAAAAATGAGAAAGTCAGAATTTTTTCAGCAATAGTGTGCTGCGACACTGCTTTCTGTTTTTATGTCTGATTTTGTAATGAAGCTGTTTTAAGTGAGGGGAAACAAATCAGACTCCTGAAGGGGGTACATTAGTCTGGAAAGATTGAGAGGCACTGATCTAGTTGAATATCCTGGAGCTGACTTTCAGTGGCACTGAGGATTTGTATTTCCACTTCGCTTCATCTGGTGCCTCTCATACTCAGCTCCTCTGAAAAGCAGGCCCCTCTTACTTAGGCAACTAAATATGGGTCTAGGCACCAAGCCCGCCAATGGGGAAGGGCTGGACAAAGGGACAGTTGCCCAGGACCTGGCAATCCAAAGAGACCTGAGTGGTCGCCAAATCCCTGGGCCCTTTAAATTGCCATTGGAGTGCCATACTGTGTGCTCTAGGTAGCTCTACGGGCTGGGAGGGCCTGCACAGTGCGCTCCAGGTGGTGTTGAGGGCTGGCTGTCCCTGCCCTCTCCCCTTTTCCCCAAGGCCATACCCTTTCCGCCCCTCCCCCCAAATTGGCCAGGGCTTCTGCAAGTCTGTCAGCCCCCCTGCTAGGCCCTTGACGTTAGGCACCCATTTGAAAACACTGGTGTTGACAACTTTGCTTCCATCTAACTGTTCAAGTGGGAGTAATCTCTGGGCCTGCCTTGTGAAAACTCTGAAGATGTTCAGTATTTTTCATTTAACTTAACTGTTATAGCAAGAATGTCAGAACCCCTGAATTTCAGCTCAGGGCGTTTTTGTTCTGGCACCTTGTAGCAGAGAGGCTATTGCATATGCGTGCACCTGTTGGAATATACAAAGTTATATAAGATTTAGCTGTGTGTTTCTCTGAACACTCTATGGCATGAAAAAACGATCTTATTTACAGTGCCCTGCATGGAGAGTGAAAACAAAACACCCTGCAGGAAATCAATGCAGCAATGAACCACATTCCAAGTCAAGTCAAAAAGAGTTACTTTCACACTTTTGTTTTCTTTCAAACTGACTCTCATTCCTTTGTGAACCCCGCAGGTATCGTTTACAATGTTGCTGTCATGACCGGGGATGTCAGAGGGGCCGGCACTAACTCCAAGGTCCACATCATCCTGCATGGTTCTAAAGGGTTAAGGAACAGTGGGAAGATTTTCTTGGAAGGAGGTGAATTTGAACGGGCCAGGACAGATCTATTTAACATTGAGATAGCAGCTCTTCTCAGCCCCCTGAGCAGAGTCACAATTGGGCATGATAACTGCGGTGTCAGTTCTGGCTGGTTTTGTGAGAAGGTGAGAACAGGTCAATGTCTTTAGGCAGCTGTCAAATTATTTCTCATTTGCAATCTGCCCAGGACAACCAAATCAGTTTAAATATTCTACTTTTATTTAGATTACAGTATCTCCAGTGTACTAAGTCAATTCTATGCATAATGCATGCTACGAGACTGATTGCCACTAATATCCATTAGATGCATAAATCAATCCCTCATTAATTGGGTCAGTTGCTCATTTGCTGTCACAAAGTTAGACATTATTTTCCGCTCAGCGCTGAAGCACTGTGAGATGTTTGCATAGCATGGTTTGCCGAAATTCAATTTTGTGTTGCATTCAAAGTTAGAATCCAGAGTCAAAGTTACCCAAGTTCTGGAGCTGTTGTGATCTTAGTTTTGGTTGGGCCCACAACAGACAAAAGGGTCAACTGCATCAGTTTGTTAGAGTCAACATTTGGGCTTCTCAGGTTTGGGGATTTGTGTCTGTGCCCATCTCTAACTGTTCTGCCATGAGATGTTCAGCTCTCACTCCAAGCTTGGAAGGTCATGTGGATTCCCGGGAAAGTGATGTAGTTAAGCAGCGGAGGCACCTGAATCATTTGTATAACTTGGATCTCCTGCCAGTCTCTGAAAAGTGGCTGCCAGGCCATCCGTCCTCGTAGGCTGTCGACTTGAAAATGAAAGCTACGTGCAACAGCCATTGACTTGTGTGGTACATCCTACAACCTCTCTTCCCATGCCCAAGCCTGTGGGGGATGAGCAGGTGACCCGTTTCTCCCTCCAAGCTCTAAAGTGGTGTTTGGTCTCTGCTTGGTTAATGCCCCCTAAGGAGGTTCTTCTGGGGAGCAGGAGGGCAGAAACCACTTGTTGCACTCACAATTGGACAGAAAATTGACTGGTCTTTTTTTCTGATGACTTCCCAAAGAGCCTCACTTTTCACTGAGGACTCACATCTCCTTGCTCAGTTGTTGCATGAGCTCGGGCAGGTTTCAAACACTTCTAATCCGGCTGTTAGTGAAAGGAAATGGATAACTGGACTTTCCTGGGCTTCTTTTCTTAGGTGGTGGTTTATTGCCCATTCACTGGCATTGAACAAACCTTTCCTTGTGGGAAATGGCTGGACGAAGATGAAGGAGATGGACTGATAGAACGGGAGCTCTATGAAATGGTCTCCCTGCGTCAGAAAAGACTAAAGAGTATGTATCGTGGCAGACAGGGCACAAGAGGGTTTCTTCTGCCTTCAGATTTATATGCTATCTATCCTGACACAAAACAGGTAGGCTACATCTAGACTGGCATGATTTTGCGGAAATGCTTTTAATGGAAAACTTTTCCGTTAAAAGCATTTTCGGAAAAGCGCGTCTAGATTGGCAGGATGCTTTTCCGCAAAAGCACTTTTTGCGGAAAAGCTTCCGTGGCCAATCTAGACGGGCTTTTCCGCAAAAAAGCGGCCAGTGTAGACAGCTGGCAAGTTTTTCCAGAAAAGCTGCTGATTTTCCGGAAAAACTTGCCAGTCTAGACACAGCTGTAGTGTCTTCTGCCAGGCAGAGGCCTCGGTAATGCAGTGATCAAAGTTTTCAGGTCTTGATTTAATTCCAATTGGAGACATTCAGGCAGACATGAGTTTGGGGGTTTCAAGAAATTAAACTTTTAGGCTACGTCTACACTGCAGGCTTCTTGCGCAAGAACTGTTTTTCTCCAGAGCTCTGTCACTGTTGACTTTACACAGTGTACAAACCTTATTTCTTCATGTGGGGTGAGTGGGATGTGAGTAAAAAGTCCAACAGTGTTTTGTCATCTTGACCAACTGCAGAATGTGCCTCTCCAGGTAGCAAAGTTAAGCAATTGGTCCTTTTGTGTTAGAGGGAAGCATTCTTAAATGCATTTGGATAGGTGTTCCATTCCATCTACCGTATTTTCCGGCGTATAAGGCGACTGGGCGTATAAGACGACCCCCTAATTTATTAGTTAAAAGATAGGTTTTCGTCTTATACTCGCCGTATAAGACTACCCCCCCTTAAGAGGCCAACCGGCAGCGCCCCAGCGCCCCTCCGCCTCCCCAGCTTTGCTCCTGGTGTCCCTGGGACCGTCTCCAGCAGACCAGGGACACCGGGAGCAAAGCCGGGGAGGCGCGGGACCCCGCCGCTGCTGCGGCTTCGCTCCCGGTGCCTCTGGTCTGCTGGGGACCGTCTCCAGCAGACCAGGGGCACTGGGAGCAAAGCCAAAGCGGCGGCGGGGTGCCACGCTTCTGAGGCTTTGCCAGAGCAAAGCCTCAGAAGCGCGGCACCCTGCCGCCGATTTGGCTTTGCTCCCGGTGCCTCTGGTCTGCTGGGGACCGTCTCCAGCAGACCAGGGACACCGGGAGCAAAGCCTCTGAGGACGCCGGTAGCGGGACAGCCGCGGCGCGCCTGGGCTGCCCCGCTGCCCGAGCCCCTCTGCGGCTTTGCAAAGCCTCGGGGGAAGCCGGCAGCGGGGCATCCCAGGCGCGCCTGGGCTGCCCTGCTGCCGGAGCCCCTCCGCAGCTTTGCTCCGCGTCTTCCTGGTCTGCAGACCAGGGAGACGCGGAGCAGCTTTTCTCGCCCCGGAGTACAGGGGCGGCGGGACCGCGAGGTCCCGCAGTCTGTGTCCTCCGGGGCGAGAAAAGCCCCATTCATACCTGCAAGTCGGGGACTACCTGTATACCCGGCGTATAAGACGACCCCCGATTTTTGGGGGATGTTTTTTCGCATAAAAAGTCGTCTTATACGCCGGAATATACAGTAGTAGAGGGTGATATGATAGCAATATGGTTCAAGGCTTGTTTGGTGTGTTTGCAACAAGCAGAGAATTCCTGCTGTCCTGCTTGTATTAGAATGTACATGTAAGCAAAATATTTTAATTGGCAAAATTAAATTCTATTTCATCAGGATGCCTCTGTGGATTCTAGTTTGTCCTGTGTAAGCAGCAGTTCTGTTTAAACTAAGTTTATCTACATGTTATTTGATGTTATCATCACATTATGTCTCTGATACAGTCCATTTAACTAAAGCATTTATGACCTTTAACTGCCATATTATCAACTCTGATTTTTATTGACAGGGTAATTCCCTGGTTGCCATTGTATGTGAGATGGGCGGAAAACATTAGCCTTGAGAAATCTGTGCCCTTTAAATGCCATATTAAAGAATGGTAGAAGCTGGAGATGGGGAAAACCTATTATGTCATCCTGCCCATCAGTTTGCTAGTACAGAATTATTCTCAACTGTATGGTTTTTGGAGTGTTGTTCAAACTCATTTTTAATGTCCACATTACACACTTGCTTGCACTGCTTTTTTAAGAGTATTCCACGGATTTATAGATGTCAGGAGCTTTTCTTGCTGTACAACCAACTCTTATTTCATTCTCGAACCTTTTGCACCAAATGATTCCTGTCTGCCTTTGGTGCTTATACTTCGAAGACTCTTGGCTTACCTAAGCCTACTTATGAGAACTTCCTTGTGAACCAAATGTCCACAATGTCACTGGATATGGAGGGAGGTTTAGAGAGGTGATGCGTAGGGTAAAGCCTGAAGGCTTCAAATTTACAGAGCCACTAAGATCTGCAAAGATGTAGCAAATGCTTGGGGATTCCTAATCTCTTCTGACAGATCTATCCAAACTCTGTGCTTGGTTTGTTTTTCTTTGACCTCTTTACTTCCTTGGCAACCAAATAATTACTGGGTTATGAAGTCAGTCACTCTCCAGTTCTTAGGTTTTCTGCTAATTTGACCTTACAAATTACACCTATGCAACTATATACTACAGTAAGGGATGGGTATATAACAGGCCATGTTAACTCAACCAATCACTACCTTTACTTTGCAGCTAATTTGTGTGCAACAATTTCATTGGTTGAGGGAGACTGAACAGATAATGGATTTCTTAGCCCAACTACCACACACACAGTCACCACAAATCTCCCAGTACAACCCACCTGGCCACACATGGACACAATTATTTGCATAACAACACAACCAGCATACACAAACCCCAAACACATATAACCCCTCACTGCAGCACGCACCTTTTCTCCACTCATCACATGCACAGGTCCACAAAGCTCTCCTAACATACCACAACCTATGTAAAATAACATCCTTCACATACTTTTGCCTCAAACTCACATAGACCCTCACCTCAGTAGGCACCGCTTATTTGCTATTCACACAAATCAGTACAACTCTACCAGCGCGACACAACCCACGTACAAAACAAGATAACCATACACACAAGACAACCAGCATACAAAATAACCCCACACATCACTCTGAAGCCTAGATTGTCTGTTAAGTCAGTGTGAAGTGATACAAACTGACGCATGCCTCGGAGCATTTTTGGTCTGTTGCTGTCCAGTTTTTAAGTTCTCAGCCAGTTTTGGCTTTTTTATACACATGACTTTACAAATTACATTAGTGCAAAAGCACACACTTTCAGGGTGTAGAATGTTATTCCTATATGACTATAGATACTTGATCACTTATATGTCTGAGAGAATAAAAAATCCTGAATTTTTCTCACATAAATGCCAAGCCTCCTTTTGTCTTGGTGTGAAGTTATAGGCATGCGTTTGCCAATGAGTGTCGATACTTTTATTTTCTGTGTTGTTTATAAAATGGTTTGGCTCTTCTTTGTAGAAAATCCCTGGTCACTTTGGATCTGGACAAGTGACATTAAGAATGCAGGGACAGATGCCAGCATCTTCCTCCAGATTTACGGAGACAAGGGGAAGTCAGATGAAATGAAACTGGACAACAATTCGGACAACTTCGAAGCTGGACAGACTGACAAGTTCATGGTCAGAACCCTGCATTTGTGGTGGAAGGACTCGACTGTGGTTCTTTTATGGCAAATTTCACCCCTCTATAGAAGGCCAGAAGTCCCAGGCCTATTCACCACTTAAACCCACTTTAAGCCCTGAACAAATCCTTGGGTGATGTAAATAGATATATTTCCATTAACTTCAGTGGAAACACAAAGATTTACACCAGCTGAGGGTCTGGCCCTAGTTCTTAAAATAGGGCTTAAGGTACTTCAGGGGATGGTGACTTGAGGTAATGGGGTAGAATGTATTAAATTCTCTCTAGAATTCCTGGAGTAGGCGGGCTCTGTCCTCAGGTGATGTAAACTGTCTCAGCTCCATTGACTCCAGTGCATATGTTGCACCCATGTATGCCTTTGGAGGAGATGCTCCATTATGCCTGCAGAAGGCAGGAACAATCACAGAGCCTCACTAATGGCTCTTGCTAGAACCTGAGGAAGAGCAGTGTAGCCTCATGACATGCAATGCTAGCCTCTTGGTGCTCGCACAAGGCTGACTGTCGTGGACACTAGAATTAATGGGATAGTTTATTTGTGTGTACAGTGCCCTCAAAGTCCTCTAGGCTCTACAAAGAACAAGCAGAAGACAAAGCTCCCTTTGCACATAGGATATAGTTTTGCCCTGGCCACATGTTCAGTCTCTTTGGACATGTCCCTCCAAAAATGATCAGTGCTCATGCCAATGCTGCCTGCAGAGTTAGGGTCCATTATAGGCTATTCTGCTACCCCTAATTTCTTGAGCTGCTTGCATTTGACAGGTGATGACATGTCCCTAAAGCTTAGTTATGGGTTCTGATTAACTACCCTGTTCATAACAATAATTCCTCTATCTAGCTATCTGAAGCTGTAGCTGTCTCAGAGAAGGAGAGGTGCATGAGTTTTGGAAGCTTTGTTTGGGGATCAGTTGAGGAAGATTCCTACCAGAATAATGCTGTGAGAATAAGGTGCTCCAAATATTATAGCCGACAGCCCTTATTCACATGACTTATTCAGAGAGCACACTGTACTCAACAGTGAATGGCTCAGGCCAATGATGGTCTCCACATCGGTTCCTGTGCAGTGCTCCTCAACTTGGAAATATCAGCTCTGATGTTGGGGCTCTAGAGCAGTGGTACTCAACCAGGGGATGCATATTCCTGCGGGGTATACGGGGGGTCTTCCAGGGGATTCATCAACTCATCTAGGTGTTTGCCTAGTTTTATAACATGCCACATAAATTGCACTAGCAAAGTCAATCCAAACCAAAATTTCATACAGACCATGACTTGTTTCTGCTGCTCTGTAGACTATACTCTGACATGTAAGTAGAATAGTTCTATTCCAGTTGATTTATTGTATAATTATATGGCAAAAACGAGAACCTCGGCTATTTTCCAGTAATAGTGTGCTGTGACATTTTTGTATGTTTTCATCTGATTTTGTAAGAACGTCATGCTTCAGGGAGGAAAACATGGGTGGAAGGCAAGAGAATCAGGCTCCCAAAAGGATATAGTAATCTGGAAAGGCTGAGAGCCACTGCCCTAGAGTCAGGTGTGCAAAGAGGTATGTGGGTTCCTGTCAGTATTCTAAGGCAGAACTTCACCTAAGGCAGCAGATTCTACTCCATGCACATGACCTACCTGACTTTCATGAAATTTATCAGACTGTCTCTGTGGTGCAGAGTGTGTTATCTTTCTAGCATAATTCACTCTCATCGCCTGTTCTTACTCTTTTTTTGACCCTCATTAGAACCTGTGTATTATAGGTTTTAAGAGCAATACATGTGCCTTGCCGAGTTATGTCATGTGCCATGTTGGGTATGTTTGTTTGTGTAGATTGAGCTCCCTGATCTGGGCACATTTTATAAGCTCCGGATATGGCATGAGAAGAGGAGCCCTTTTGCTGGCTGGCATCTAGACAAGGTGAGATGATAGGAAAAGGTAAGTTGCACCTGGAAAAGCCAAGTCCACTCTCAATGGGGTAAGTCATCCTCTACGTGTTCCAAACAATTTGCTGTGTTAATGAGCCACTGGTCTTAGGAGCCTGAATTGGTTTCTCCGTTTACAACAGTGCGTGGTTCTGCTGGGCAATGGTGAAGATCGGGTTCTGGGGAGGTTGCCTGAAAAGTGCACACCCCTGGCATATCACCGAGTACAGCTACACTGGGGATCCCTACATCCTTTTGCCATGGGGAGAAGAGGGAGCATGCCTTGTGAACGGACTCCTACATAGGCCCACTGACTATTGTCTGTGTCTGAGCAGAGATGTAGGTTCTGCAGGGACACACACAACCTTTATACTGCACTACAGTAGTGGCTAGCGAGTGATTCCTTTTGGTGTTTCCCAGCCTGTGGGAGAGGATTCCTCCTGTCCACAGCTCCATGTCAGCTCCTCCCCCTCCCACCCACCATGCAGCCCAGCCACTTGTGCTGTTGGGTTGCGCGGAAGCTCCACCCTCAGAACTGGGCACTACTGCTGATGCTGCACTAGGTCCTGACAGCGGGAGGGGAGACTGGAGTGACCCCCAGTGCTCAGCAGTGAACAGATAAGCTTGTCAATTGTCCCCACACTGAGTCCTATGCAGCCCTCCTCCACCTGGGGAACGTTGGCCCTGATGCTGGAGGTCTGGAGCAAGAAAAATGCTGTGCATAGTGCGTATCAGAATCCTGTGGCCTGGTAGGATTTTGATCCTTACCCCAAGTCAGAGGTCCTGGGGTGCAGAACCTTAGCTGGATGCAGCCCCCAGCTTTGCTGGATCCAGCCCCCGAGACTCAGGGTTCCCCTCCACCAGCACTGGGGAGTTCGTGCTGATTCTAGCCACTCCCGCCTCCCCCCAGCACCCTACTGTGGGACTGGAACACACAACATTTACTAGCCTGGGCCTCCATAGGCTCTGGTGTGTGAAGGGAAATGTGGGGAGTGTCTTTCTCAGTCAGGGGCCCCCAGGCTCACCTCAGGCCGTGAGGGTTTGTTTTGTTTTTTTGTTTGGTTGGTTTATTGTTTGTTTTCCTTCTCACTTGTGTGCAGCCCCCACCTGATTTTTCTGTGGGTCAGTGGCCGCCAGCCCAAAAAAGGTTCCTCGCCCCTGAACTAGACGCATTGACTGTGATAAGTAAGCCCAGCAACAGTAATAGGGGCAGGACACCAGTGGTCTGATATCCTGTCGAGGGCAGTCACTGGAGGAGACGAGAGGGATGGAAAATGGCAGCAACCAACAGCCTGAAGAGTGCATCCTTCCTCCCTGTCCTTGCCTGCTGTATGCATGGATATTCCTGGAGCTCTCAGACACATCATTTTACGCAGCAGGGTCAGCAAGCAAGTGCCTTTACAGCCTGTTTTGGCTGATCAGAAAGAAAATGATTCCTAACAGTGAGATCTGGGAGGGTGTGACAATCTCCCAATGGACAACCCTGGAAGCCCTGTTCCTTAAGTCATTTATATCTTGATTGAAGGAAACAGTGGAGATTGTACTATAGTGATCCTTCATCCTGTGTGGGGGACATACATGATAACCTACTTAAAAATCTTTACTCGTTTCTTATTTCTCTCATTCAGCCAGCACCAGTTCTCTTTGTTACTTAGCCAGCAGGAAAGTGTTCTTGTGAAGTAGGATCTGGTTTATTTCTCCATTCCTTTGACACTGATTATGATGCTGTCAGACTTTGCCTAAGTCTGGAGGCATGGAGTTCATCCTTAAGCTTTATCCTTGCAGCTGAAAAATGCAGCATGCTGTCAGTAGGCCACCAGCCCAGCTCTGGATAGCTTGGAAGCTCGTGCTTCAAAAACCATCAATTTCACACTCCAGCTGTAAATAACAGTGATGATAAATCACTACTTACCAGTTTACAATGGCACATTGTTTATTCTTTAGTGTCTCTAATGCAATGAGGCTGGATTCTGGCCTCTTCCATGCTGAGGAAGCTGCACAGGCAGAGGCAGGATCTAGGCGAGCTAGTAAAGGGTGAAGTGTTACAGATGCATGCTGGGTCTCAAGAGACATCCAGAGTTATTTGTACTTTGTCAGCCTTCACTTGCTGTCATTTTTACTCCGGAGGGAGCGAAGGGTGCCCTACTGAGGAGGAGTCCCCTCTTTGTCGGTGTCAGAGGGACTCCAGTTTGTTCTTCGCTGCCTGCTGCGAGCAATAAGTGAGGCTGGTGGGAATATATCATTTTTATATCAGATTGAACGGGCTCCCTGCAGAATGCTCCCTCCTTTAGGAATGGAAGCTCTTGAGTAACCCCTATCAGGCAGCTCTGATTAGTAGTGTGGGAACATTTTTAAAAGTGGGGTGCTGAGGCCCCTTACTCCTGTCCACCCCCACCCCCAACTGAGGATGGGACCAAAGCCCTGGGCACAAGGCCAGCAGCAGAGCCCCCCGGGCACACAGGTTACCCACTTTAGTCCATCACCCTGAAGTGCAGAGGCCTAGTGGCCTAAGTTGTCAGCATACCCATTTCTTCACAGGGTAGCACAGCCTAATGGTTAGAGTCAGTAACACAGCCCTTGGTTCAGGGCAGCACAGTCTAATGGTTAGAGTCAGTAACACAGCCCTTGGTTCAGGGCAGCACAGTCTAATGGTTAGAGTCAGTAACACAGCCCTTGGTTCAGGGCAGCACATCCTAATGGTTAGAGTCTCACTGGTTTGGGGGCAGCAGCCCTGGTAAGGGGGCCCAGGCTCGCCCTACTCCATTGGGTCCCGACCTAGGGCCCCATCAGTGTGGGAGTGATCCACCACTTGGTCTGAAGGGAATCCCACCGCAACACTCGGGTGGGAGATACCACTCACTCACCCTCCGGGGGTCACTTTCTACCACATCCCGCATTGGGCTGCTCCACGTAATCTCTGGGTCCTCTGGTTCCACTGCGCCAGCCTCACCCTGATGCTCCTCCAGCTCTGGCAGCTCGATGCGGTCTCTGGCTGGGCTACCTCTGGAGCTCCTATAGCGGGTCCTTCCTCTCCAGCCTCTAGCCCAGATCGAGCTGAGCTACTCCCCTTTATACTGCTCCAGCGCTTGGAGCATGTCCAGTCTGGGTGGAGGGATGGGACTTCCTTTGCCCACAGGGTTTGAACTGGGGATAAGAAGTGGGTAATTTGCTAATCGTGTTGTCGATAGAATTTTTGTGGACTACACGATTAGTCGATAAGGGAAGGCAGTTAAAGCATTCAGCCACAGCTTGCGTTGTGTGCGGGACCTACCCCCGCTGAGGCTCTGCATTTAGAGGGTATTAGGTAAGAGCTGGGTGGGCAGGCAACCTGGCTCACATCGGGTCCAGGACCTAGTGCCGCTGCAGCTCTCCATTTAAAATGTAGTAGGAGCTGGCAGGCTGGCAGCACAGCTCAGTCCTGGCTCATGCTGGGTCTGGGTCCTACCAGCTTTTGCTTATCGGTTAATCTTTTAATCGACTACACTCTTACATCCCTAATTTGAATCGTGTCTGTCTCGGTGCGGGGTTTGCACACCCCGTCACACAGTGCCACAGTTTATAGTTCCCCAACAGACTCACTTTTTTGTGATATACAACTCCTAGTACATTTAAACAAAAATCCCAGTCATTCCCAGTCGATTCCAGTCATCCCATCAGTGTGCCCTGACTGTTCTGTGTCTTTCTGTTTGAACTTGCAACCTCCCTGGGGCATGGATTATTGGTGTGTTATCTGTACATAGTACAGCACTGGGCATAGTATAAGCACATAAGTAAATCTGAATAGCAATAAGTTGATCAAAACTTTGTTCTAAGTTACTTTTTGAGTGGAGGGCAGATGAGTTTGAACAACAGTTTTGCCTTGGGGTGGGTGGAGAAGGGAAGGAGTGAAAAGGAATCAGATCTGACAGACATTCATCTCCTTGTTTAGGGTACATCTAGACTACAAGCCTCTTTCGAAAGAGATCATCTAGACAGCCACAAGGGTTTTGAAAAAGCAATCTGCTTTTTCGAAAGAGAGCACCCAGGCAATCTGGATGCTCTCTTTTGAAAAAGCCCTGTTTGCGTTCAAGAATGCCTTTTTTCAAAAGAGCTCTTTCGAAAAAAGGCGTTCTTCCTGGTAAAAGTAGGTTTACTGATTTTGAAAAAACCGCCGCGTTCTTTCGATTTAATTTCAAAAGAATGTGACGGCAATCTAGATGCAGGTGAAGTTTTTTTTTTAAAAAACTCAGTAGTCTAGACACACCCTTTTAGTGTCCTAATTCTGGTAGGTGCTCAGATGTCACAGTGAAAAGCATAACCTGAATGGTTCTCTAAATGTTGATATTTATGCCTTCATGGCTCTGACCTACCCTTCCTCCCCCCACAGAGTTTATTGGGAGCTTGCCATTTTTGTTTTTAAGCCTGCAAACTCAGGTGCTGTTTTGGTTTAATTAAGATAACTCTGCTGAAGACACTGACGAAGGAGAAATATACGTTCAAATGTGGCCGTTGGCTGGATGTCAATGAAGACGATAATGAGATCATCAGGGAAGTGCCTGCTGAGGGACCTCTCGTGACTGAAGTCATGCCAGGTAAGCATCAAGGACACCTTATAGAGACTTGCTTGGTGACTGAATAGAAATAAATCCTCTTGGATTACGTGATGCACAGATAGACCTGTGGAACTCAATTAGCTACTCTCGCTCTCTCTTTTTTTTTCTTTGGCACTGATTCTTCTACAGGATTTTAGTTTTACACCATTAACTTCATAAAGTATTTGAATTTCTAGGTTCTGTTTTGAGCAGACTTAACAACAATCAGAAAGGTCAGGCCAGAACACAGTTGTTCCTTAAATCATATTTTCTTTCTACTCATGCAGTTTTCCCAGTCCATTTTTAAATGGAAAATACAAGATTTAAATATGTGTATAAAAACATTTAAATACTTCACAGAAATGGGATCTAAAAAGCTGCATAAAGATATATACACAGAAAGGGTATACACTATATTGTATGGCCTCACACACATGAGAAAATGGGCACCTTTCATTATGTGCAAGTAATCAAAAGTTTATCACCTGTAGCTTTAATTAAGGAGCTTAATAGGACTCTGTTTATTCAAGAAGAATTCCTTGTTATTGCTTTTAGGACTGAATCATTAAGTACAACATCTCAACGGTATCTTAAAAGCATTAAATGTGCCTAGCAAATATTTCCTGTATGGGGTAGAGGTAGATTATCTCCCATCTCCTTGCTGTGTGGGTTTCTGCACCTACCTGCATCTCGGTAGCATGTGCTACTGGTCAGTGTTGGAGGTAGAACACTGGACTACTTGGCCCATGAGTCTGATCTCATGTGGCAATTCCTAGGAACTCAGTGATCTGTAAACAGCTGAGTGCTCCCCGATGATGAAGAATAATTGTAATTGCAAATGCTATTCAAATGCCACACTGTTTTTGAAATTTATTTTTAATCACTATGAGGAGGAGGCCTGAGTTAAAATGCATTCATTTACTTGTTCAGGAGCACCTGATGAAGCCATTTTAGTTCCACCATTCACTTAGGTATCATAGAATCATAGAGCTGGAAGAGACCGCAGGAGGTCATCAAGTCCAGCTCCCTGACCAAGGCAGGACCAATCCCAACTAAATCAACCCATCCAGGGCTTTGTGAAGCCGAGACTTAAAAACCTCTAGGGATGGAGATTCCACCACCTCTCTACACAACCCATTCCAGTGCTTCACCACCCTCCTAGTGAAATAGTTTTTCCTAATATCCAACCTAGACATCTCCCACAATAACTTGAGCCCATTGCTCCTTGTTCTGCCATCCATCACTACTGTGAACAGACGGTCTCCATCCTCTTTGGAACCTCCCTTCAGGAAGTTGAAGGCTGCTATCAAATCCCCCCTCACTCTTCTCTTCTGTGGACTAAACAAACCCAAATCCCTCAGCCTCTCCTCATAGGTCATGGGCTCCAGCCCCCTAATCATTTTCATTGCCCTCCACTGGACCTTCTCCAGTGTGTCCTTTCTATAGTGGGGGGCCCAGAATTGAACACAATACTCCAGATGTGGCCTCACCAGAGCCAAATTGTCCACAGGCTAGATTGTGGACATCATCAATTTGGGAGGTATTGCAAGCACTTGGAGGACAGGATTAGGATTCAAAAGGATTATGATAAATTGAAGAATTGGTCTGAAATTAGTAAGACACTATGTGATTAAATGAAAAATATTAGTTAAGAAAAATCCAGTGCACAAATACAACTGGTGAGGCGGCAGTAAAGCAGAAAAAGATTTGGGGGTACGATGGATCACAAATTCAGTATGAGTCAACAACATGCTGCTGCTGTGAAAATTCAGATGTCATTCTGAAATGTATTAACAGGAATATCATATTTAAGACATAGAAAGTGATTGTTTCAGTTTAGTCAGCATTGGTGAGGCCTCACCTGGAGTACTGTGCCCAGTTGTGGGCACCATACTGCAAGAAAAATGTGATGACTAAATAAAGGAAAGCAACAAAAACTGAAAGAGGGTTAGAAAACATGACCTATTAGGATGCATTGAAAGAATTAGACATGTTGGGTGTGACTAGACAGTGGCGCTATTTAAGGATCTTCTGGTATCCCAAAATAGTGTTTTCTGTGTCTTGACAACACACCCGTTATTTTTAAATATCTTTCCAAATAATGGGCACACTATTCCGACGTCCCTGTAAACCTTGTTCCACGAGGATTGAGGGACATTTCTAGTGGAGTGCCCGAAGGTTCGGTTCTAGGACCGGTTTTGTTCAAAATCTTTATTAATAATATGGATGAGGGGATGGATTGCACCCTCAGCAAGTTTGCAGATGACACTAAGCTGGGGGGAAAGGTAGATATGCTTAAGGGCAGAGACAGGGTCCAGAATGACTTAGACAAATTGGAGGATTGGGCCACAAGAAATCTGATGACAAGGACAAGTGTAGAGTCCTGCACTTGGGACGGAAGAATCCCAAGCATAGTTACAGGCTGGGGACCAACCGGTTAAGTAGTAGTTCTGCAGAAAAGGATCTGGGGGTTACAGTGGATGAGAAGCTAGATATGAGTCAACAATGTGCCCTTGTATCCAAGAAGGCTAATGGCATATTAGGTTGCATTAAGAGGAGCATTGCCAGCAGATCCAGAGATGTCATTATTCCCCTTTATTCGGCTTTGGTGAGGCCACATCTGGAGTATTGTGTCCAGTTCTGGGCCCCCCACTACAAAAAGGATGTGGACACATTGGAGAGGGTCCAGCGGAGGGCAACCAAAATGATTAGGGGGCTGGAGTATATGACTTATGAGGAGAGGCTGAGGGACTTGGGTCTGTTTAGTCTGCAGAAGCGAAGAGTGAGGGGGGATTTGATAGCAGCCTTCAACTTCCTGAAGGGAAGTTCCAAAGAGGATGGAGAGAGGCTGTTCTTGATAGTGACAGATGGCAGAACAAGGAGCAATGGTCTCAAGTTGTGGTGGGAGAAGTCCAGGTTGGATATTAGGAAAAACTATTTCACTAGGAGGGTGGTGAAGCACTGGAATGGGTTACCTAGGGAAGTAGTGGAGTCTCCATCCCTAGAGGTGTTTAAGTCTCGGTTTGACAAAGCCTTGGCCGGGTTGATTTAGTTGGAATTGGTCCTGCCTAGAGCAGGGGGCTAGACTTGATGACCTTCTGAGGTCTCTTCCAGCTCTATGATTCTATGACATTTTGGAATAGCTCTCTATTTAGAAATTAACTCAAAATAAGCTACGCAAATTGCGTAGCTCAAATTTCGTAGCTTATTTCAAACTATAAGTGCAGTGTAGATGCACCCGTTTGGAGAAGAGAAAGCTGAAGGGAAACTTGGTAACAGTTTTCTATTATGTAGCAGGTTCTTAAGAATACGATCATGATAATTTGTCCTTCATATCCACTAAGGGAAGGATAGGAAGGAATCAGCTCACTTTGCAGCAAGAGAGAGATTTAAGTTAGATATTGGGGGGAGGGGAGAGAACCTTCTTAACTGTATAGATAGGTTAGCACTGGAACAAGTTACCTAGGCTGGGTGCAGAATTCCTGTCATTAAAATTGGGTTAGACAAACAGCTGTCAGGAATACTTAAGACACACAGAATCCTTCCTCACCCCCTGAGGGGTGGACTGGATGACATCTTGAGGTCACTTCCAGTCCTACATTTCTATGTTTCTGTGATAAAATGCTTTGAGGTCCTCAGTTGCAAGATACCACAAGGTGAACATTAGTACAGCTGAGTTTTTGGGCCTTGGGAAGAAGGTTAGTGTTATCTGTGTTAATGTTAGGAATGTTATATTTGTGGGCTTGGTGGTTATTTTGTTTGATGGTTAATAGGTAACAAAAAGTTAAACCAGCTTTAGTTAGCTTTGCAGAAATCAGAACTCAATAGCTGTAGAGCGCCCCAGTAGCCTGTATTCCAGGGTTTCTCAAAGTGGTCCGGGAAACCACTCTGAGAAACCTGCTAACTGGCCACTCTGGTGTATTTATTTACCGGCTCCACAGAAATGGAGCCTCACGGCTCCCATTGGCTCTGGTTTACCTTTTGCAGCGAAGAGGAGCCATGGGAAGGGGCAGCCCAGGTCACGCTGCTTCCCACGACTCCCTTGTCGAACCAAAGCCAATGGGAGCCACAAGGCTGTGTAGCTGCGGAGCTGGTAAATAAACACAGTGGAGCAGCCAGTTGGCAGGTTTCTGAGTGGTTTCATGGATCACTTTGAGAAACACTGCTGTATTGGAATAGACAATCAAGGTGATAAATTGTAACGCCTTTCAGGTTTACCTCCACTAAT
Organism: Pelodiscus sinensis; assembly: GCF_049634645.1. NCBI lineage: Eukaryota > Metazoa > Chordata > Testudines > Trionychidae > Pelodiscus > Pelodiscus sinensis. The sequence goes on from NC_134716.1 coordinate 118,189,654, forward strand.
GTGAAATCAGGATCTGGCTGTTCTATGAAGTAGGGAAGGAGGAGATTCTGGTTTAAGGGACTTTTAATCATGATCCCTCAAACAAAATGCTAGAAAGTAGTTAAAAAGCTGATCTTCTGAGGAGTCAGGGAAACAGATGATCTACAGAAAAGCAGGCTGCAACTTGATCCTCAGGAAAACAAGGCTAGGGGAACCAAGGCTAAGGCCCTGTTTCCAATTACCGCACCAGAGATCAATCTTCTGACATTCAATTTAGTGCGTCTAATTAAGACCCGCTAAATTGAATGCTGAGGTCAGCTCTGTTCTGCACTGGTACTCCTCACAGCCATGAGGAGTAAGGGAAGCTGACAGGAGTGTTTGCTTCCATCAGCCCTGCACTGTGAAGATGGCGCCAAGTTTGGCTTAAGGTAAGCTGACTCTAGATACGACTCTATTTTACGTAGCTGGAGTTGCGTACGTTAAGCGACCTATCCAACTGCATGAGGTAGATGCTAAATTGAGGTTAGACAATACATGTTAGACTTCTGTTGTTTTAACCCCTTTCCTGTGTTTCTATATAGATGAATAAATTTTAGCAGTACTTGTTCTGCTATAGTGAAGGTCAAAACCTTCTTTCAGTTTAAAACCTGACTCTTCTATGTGCTCTAAAATCCATGTGGTAAATCAGATTACCTTAAAATTTGTATGCTTTATGAGAGCACAGGATATGGTCAGTGAGCTATGTTTGGGGCTATTTGATCAAAGGCGTCCTGAGATACAGAAAAAAAAACCCCCGAGTTTGTCTTAAAGTTGACACATTCTGGAAAGTTTTTTTGCTCATAGATGGAGGTCAAACCAGTACTCAAATAATCGCACCAGGATCTCAAACACCCAAGGGTGGCCACAACAGAGTTCATGGCATCCACTGGCCATTTGGGGGAACATAAAATCAAAATGTTATTGGAAAAAGAGTTTTCTTCTTCATTTAGGCATGCCCGTGTTTAGTGGAGCACACTGAGTAGGTAAAAAGGGAGAGGCTAACTTTCTAGAAAATTACATCTCCATCACAATAGATGGGTGACTCTGAGCATATGTTACAGTTATTTACTCTGAACACTGCCTTACGGTACGGTGAGTTCAAATCCAGCCCAGGGCAGAAATCTGAAATAAAAGAAGATAGGCATATTACTCCAAATCTACTTCTGTCAATGGAATGTATGGAGGGAGGGAGGGGAGAGGGACAGCAGAATATTCAGATGGTGCTGAAACTATTTTTGAGAAAAGAAAAGAAACAAAGCAAGTCGATACTGGTTGAGGGGAAGGATGATAAGAGTAGAAAAGTAGATGGGAATGGGGGAGTGGGGCTGTGAGATCAGGTTGATTGGTGAGGGGTTGGGGATAGGAGCAGTGGGAGAAGACATGGACATGAGAGTTAGTGATGGGCAGAATGGAGACGGGGCACCTGTCAGCCCATGTTCCCTTCCCATGTGAGTGCCATGATCTGGGGCCTCCCAACCTCTCTAAGGGTATGTCTACACTACAAAGTTAGTTCGAACTAACGGACGTTAGTTCGAACTAACTTTCATAGGCGCTACACTATCGCTCCGCTAGTTCGAATTTAATTCGAACTAACGGAGCGCTTAGTTCGAACTAGGTAATCCTCATTCCACGAGGATTAAGCCTAGTTCGAATTTACTAGTTCGAATTAAGGGGTGGGTAGCCCCTTAATTCGAACTAGTGGGAGGCTAGCCCTTCCCAGGTTTCCCTGGTGGCCACTCTGGCCAACACCAGGGAAACTCGTATGCCCCCCTCCCGGCCCCAGACACCTTAAAGGGGCACGGGCTGGCTACAGGTGCCCGTGCCAGGTGCAAGCCTGCCAGCACCCAGCCAGCAGACCCTGCACCTGGCACGGCTCGAGCCAGCCACCCGATGCCCCTCAGCCCTCCCCCTCTTCCCAGGACCAGGCTGGCGGCTCCTGGGAGCTTGCCCGGGAGCGCAAGAGGTGGGCACCTGCCTGGGCTAGTGCGGACATCGTGGACCTCGTCCACGACCTTCACACTAGGCACAGGAAAGTGCCATCCCTCTCCAGCCTTCCACAAACCTTGGCCAGGGACACCACTCCTACCCCCTGGCTAATAGCACTCCATGGACCCAACCTCCATGACTTGATCTCACTTCCCTTTAAACTCTGTTCTAGTTCTAGCCTTCACAGCCTCCTGCAGCAAGGAGAAGGCTAGAACTAGAACAGAGTTTAAAGAGAAGTTAGATAAAGTTATGGTGTCCCTGGCCTCTGTTTGTGGAAGGCTGGAGATGGATGGCACGAGACAAATGGCTTGGTCATTGTCTTCGGTCCATCCCCTCCAGGGTCCCTAGTGTTGGCTGCTGTTGACAGATGGACCTTTGGTCTGACCCAGTACGGCCATTCTAAGCTCAGGGTCGGGGGTCTCAGTGGACCACCTTGATTTTCATGCACACCTGCTCCTGGGTGGCCAGGCTGGCAGCTATCCTGCCCTAGATGGCCACTTTCCTGTGCCTAGTGCGGAGGTCGTGGATGAGGTCCACGATCTCCGCACTAGACCAGGCGGGCGCCTGCCTCTTGCGGACCCGGACAGAGGCGGAGGGCTGGGTGGCAGCGGGTGGCTGACTCGACCCATGCCAGGTGCAGGGTCTGCTGGCTGGGTGCTGGCAGGCTTGCACCTGGCACCTGGCACCGTAGCCAGCCCGTGCCCCTTTAAGGGCTCCGGGGCCGGGAGGGGGGCAGACGAGTTTCCCTGGTGGTGCCCAGAGTGGCCACCAGGGAAAGCTGGGGAGGGCTAGCCTCCCACTAGTTTGAATTAAGTGGCTACACAGCCCTTAATTCGAACTAGCTAATTCGAACTAGGCGTTAGTCCTCGTAAAATGAGGTTTACCTAGTTCGAATTAAGCGCTCCGCTAGTTCGAATTAAGTTCGAACTAGCGGAGCCCTAGTGTAGCGCCTATCAAAGTTAATTCGAACTAACGTCTGTTAGTTCGAATTAACTTTGTAGTGTAGACATACCCCCTGATAGTTAGGAAGTTTTTCCTAATATCCAACCTAAGCCACCCTTGCTGCAGTGTCAGCCCATTGTTTCTTGTCCTGTCATGAGAGACCAAGGAGAACTATTTTTCTTCCTCCTCCTTGTGATGCCCTTTTAGATACTTGAAAACCTCTATCTTGTCCCCTCCCAGTCTTCTCCTTTCCAAACTAAACAAGCCCAATTCTTTCAGTCTTCCTTTACAGTTCATGTTCTCTAGACCTTTAATCACTCTTGTTGCTCTTCTTTGGACCTTCTCCAATTTATCCACATCTTTCTTGAAATGTGGTGCCCAGAATTGGACACAATACTCCAATTGAGGCCTAATTAGTGCAGAGTAAAGCTGAAGAATGACTTCTTGAGTCTTGCTCACAACACCCCTGTTAATAGATCCCAGATTCATGTTTGCTTTTTTGCATCAGTGTCACACTGTTGACTCATATTTAGCTTGTGGTTCACTATGACCCCAAGATCCCTTTCTGCAGTACTCCTTCCTAGACAGTCACTTCTCATTCTGTATGTGTAAGACTGATTGTTCCTTCCTAAGTGGAGTCCTATGCATTTGTCCTTATTAAACTTTATCCTATTGACCTCAGACCATTTCTCAAGTTTGTCCGGATCATTTTGAATTATGACCCTATCCTCCAAAACAGTTGCAACCCCTCCCAGCTTGGTATCATCTGCAAATTTAATAAGCTTACTCTCCATGCCAATATCTAAATCATTGATGAAGTTATTGAACAGAATCGGTCCCAAAACAGACCCCTCCGGAACCCCACTTTTTATGCCCTTTGAGCAGAATTGTGAACTGTTAATAACTACTGTCTGAGAATGGTTATCCAGCTAGTTATGTACTCACCTTATAGTAGCCCCATCTAAGTTGTATTTGCCTAGTTTATTGATAAGAATATCATGCGAGACCATATCAGATGACTTACTAAAGTCTAGGTATACCATGTCCACCTCTTCTCTCTTATCCATAAGACTTGTTATCCTATCAAAGAAAGCTATCAGATTGGTTTGACATGATTTGTTCTTTACAAATCCATGCTGGCTGTTCCCTATCACCTTATTATCTTCCAGGTGTTTGCAGATAAATTCCTTAATTACTTGCTCAATTATCTTTCCTGGTACTGAAGTTAAACTAACTGGTCTATAGTTTCCTGGGTTGTTCTTATTTCCCTTTTTAAGGATGGGCACTATATTTGTCCTTTTCCAATCTTCTGGAATCTCTGCAATCTTCTGGACCCCTGATATGGTCTTTGCAGAAAAATTGCAGTTTCATTTGAATAGATTGACAGCCCTGGAGACAAAAGACAGGACTATACAGCACTTCAAAGACTAGCAAGATGGTTTATTAGATGAGCTTTTGTGGGACAGACCCACTTCCTCAGATCAATATGTGGAAGAAAATTGGCACAACCATATATACCAAAGTGATACAATAAAAAAAAAAGTGAACACATATAAAAATGATGAATAAGGTTTTAAGAACAGAGGAGGGGTGAGGAGGGAAGGTTAGTATCTGTGAGGTAATGACATTAGGGGTGATAATTGGGGAAGCTATCTTTGTAATGGGTGAGATAATTAGCATCTTTGTTAAGACCCGTACGCCAAGTGTCAAATTTAAGCATGAATGACAGTTCTGAGGCTTCTCTTTGAAGTCTGGAGTTAAAATCTCTTTGAAGCATTATGCATGTTTTAAGGTCATTGAGAGAATGGTCAGTCTGGTTAAAATGGCAAGAAACAGTTTTCTCTCTGTGAGAGAGCTTGATGTCTGTTTTATATGCATTGATTCTTTGGAGAAGTATCTGAGAAGTTTGTCCAATGTACATAGCAGACGGACACTTTAGGCACATGATGGCATAAATTATATTTCTGGATGAACAGGAATATGTGTTCTTGATCTTGTAACTGGCATGGTTAGGTCCAATAATGGTGTCAGCAGTGTAAATATGTGGACAAAGCTGGCACCGGGGTTTGTTGCAAGGGAAAGTTCCAGGGTTGGTATTATTGTGGTATGTCCTGTGGTTGTTGGTAAGAATCATTCTGAGGTTAGGTGGTTGTCTATAGAAGACTATGGGTCTGTCTCCCAGAGCCTCTCGGAGGGTAGTATCCTGTTCCAGTATATCCTAATTATCTTCAGGACAAGTGTACAAAGGCATTTGCCTGCCAATGTAACTCAGCCTAGAGTTGGAGAGCCATGGTAAGACATGCTAAATAAAACTCAGAGGGCTCCTCCGTCAGCTCTGGTACTCCGGCTCCTCACCAGGAGTAGGGGAAGCCAATGGGAATGTTTGCTCCCGTCACCCTCCTGCTCTGTGGACAGCAATTTAAGATACGTCGACTCTAGCTATGTAATTAATATAGCTGGAGTTGGGTATCATAAGTTGACTTTCCGCACTAGTGTAGACCCAGCCTTAATCTCCTGTATGGCTACATAAAATGGGCTGCTTTGCCCCTTTATTATTGTTCCGTGCAGATGATGTTGTTTACCTGCCTCTCAGAGGTTGTTGCAAGAATCGATTTGCAAACTCTTGCAAAGTGCCAAAGTAGCTCAATAGCAATTGTGCTGCATGCAAGTGAATAAGTTCGCTTGCACCTCTCTTCGTCTAGTTCTGAAAATCTGTTGTGACAGTATGCGGGTCTTTCTAGCTCATGTGTGTCTTCTCAGCGCTTCCAAGTAAAAGCCAATACATCAGCACAATTACTGCCTGAAAATTCAAGCTGGGAATCAGAGTGTTTGGAATTAATATGATATATACATTTCAATTACAATAAAAATCGCATTCTGAACTTGCTTTATTCATTTGTGTCTTCATAGTGATAAAGTACCGGGTCACTGTTTGCACTGGGACAGTCAGTGGAAGCGGGACAGATGCCAACGTCTTTGTCAACCTCATTGGGGACCAGGGAGATACGGGAGAGCGTATCCTGTACAATAGCATAAACACCATGAATAAATTTGAGAAAGGCAGTGTAAGTTGGCACCATGGCCCTTGAAACCTGTCTGAACATGCTGCTTAGAATGTGTGACGGTTGGCAACTCGCTGAGAGAATGCTGGCTCCTTTGGGAAGCGGGTTTGGGGGAGTTTCATTCCTAGTGTTAAGCGCTGTTGATCTCCCAGGAGCTACATGTTGCTCTGAAACATAGGAGCAGCTGCAGCCTCAAGGAGATTCAGCTGCAAGCTTAGCACCGATGTTTCTTGGGACAATGGGAGTGAGTGAAAATCATGTGCATGGCAGAGGTGCCCTGAAAGCAGAGCAGAGAAAGGGTATAGTGAGGAGGATGGGCCGAGGGAGACGTTCCCTTTGCTTGGCAGCATATGTCTGTGCATTGGCTGGCCACACCAGAAGACAGACAAGAGGCAATGGATGTGATTCATTTGGCTGTAATTTTATTCACTTAGCCCCTCTGGGCATACTTGGTAACAAATTATACAGTGCAGGTCATCATCCTTTCCTTATTCATTTCTATCGGATCGCCACATAGGTCCCAGCTATCCTGCTGCTGGGACCCCACCACCCTCCTCTTATAAGAAGGGTAAGAGAGCTGTAAAAGAAGAGTGCGTCCAGATCCCCATTGTATGAGACATAGGAATCCATGTCCCCTTTATTCAGCACCCTTAGGAACACTTTCCAGCATATCCTTTTCCAGTCCATTTCATCCAGTAACTACTGTATGTCCCTTCCCTCCTGAGATCTGCCCTGGACATCCACCACAACTCTCACATACTAAGTAGTGCTATTATTCCCTAACTCCCTGCTCCATCCGGAATGGTCTCAGACCCTCTGGGGGAATGTGGGGAAAAAAAAACAATCTGCCTTGGCCAGTCTGGCGCTAAGGGGAAAAATTCCTTCTCAGCCCCCCCAAGGAAAAGGGCAATTAGCATAATACCCACAGTAGGTCAAGAGAGAGCCTGGCCCTTTGGTGAGTGAGCCTGATTCAGGTAAAAAAAGGAATTACCTTTCCTGGTAGCATTTGCACCTTATTTCTTCAGTAAAATGTTTCCTCTGAGACTATGTCTAGACTACAGAGATCTTCTGCAAAAATTTCTTGCACAAGAGAGCGTCCACACTGACTGAAAGAACTCTTTCACAAAAAGGAGTTATTCTTCGTAGAATGAGGAATATCTATGCCTGAAAAAGCCCTCTGTTCTTTCGTTTTACTTGTGCAAAAACGCGCTTGAGGTGTGGATGCTCCATGAGCTTTTGAGCAAAAACAGGTGTTTTTGTGCAAAAACTCTGTAGAGTAGACCTAGCCTGAGTGTTCATTCTTTTTTCCACCCCACTTGCATTGCTACACCTAATTTTCATGTATTATTCATACCGTTATTTTCTTGCCAGAATATCCTGTGCTTTCCTGTGAAATGGCCAGGGGTGGAGACTGTGCCCTGAGTATGTGGAAAACATGAAATAACAGAAAGGCTTAATAGTAGCTATGGCCATTGCAAGCAATGCACTTTGGATTTCTGGTTTTCAATTTAAGCTGTTAAAAGTCAGTCATGCATCTCTAAGAAGAATGTGAGCATCTGATCACAGAATCACTCACATTTCCCATTTGTGTGTAGAATGCTTTTAAAGTCATTTTTAATTAAAAATTGTAAGTGTCAAGAAAATGCAAATAAGAATGTGAGATTTTGCAAAACTGCACCTGCAAAATATACATTCACAGATGGGACCTGATTTTATATTTCTAGAGTTTCCAAACTCCCACTGGCATTCTTAGAAGTCATTGAGTTTGGGGGACTATCAGGATGCAGGACTGGGCCCTTACTGCGTCTTCAAAGCCTGTATTTGTGTGCACAGTTTGCATGTGCATGGTGGCTGGCTGCATAGCTGCGCATGAAAACTGCATTTTGCAAGTGTAATATAGGCAGTGAAAATACATTTTGCAAGTGTAATATAGGCAGTGAAAATCAGGCACTATTTATAGACCCAGTTTTGGAAAGAAGGCCCAAAATGTAAAAGGAATTTTATAAATATGAGATGAGTTTTTTTCCAGTTTGTCTACAATGTAACAATTTTTTCATCTGTAAGAAAAGCTACCACTTACCAAATGATAGCAAAGCAAGGCTCATTCTTCTGCTAGTTTGGAAGTCTGTTTCTGGGTTGTTCCAAAATAATCATAATAATCATCATCATTGTAGGGGTAAAATTATTCCCTACAATCATCTTTGTTCATTTCAGACAAACATATTTTAAAAACAGATAATTGCTAGCTTCTGTCTTGTAAAAATGATTCTTATGGCAATTTGCATGAAAGAAATAGTGGATAATAGAAAAAATAAATGTTAGAAATCCTGCTTGTGCTGTAATAGCAGCCAGACTAACCTGAGATGCATTGATTGAATAATTGCTCTTTTGGTGGGGTGAGCTAGTGAGTGAAAGCTACACAGGGCTTAACTTTGACCAGCAGAACTTGTTCATTTTAAAAACGCACTAAATCAATTTAAATCAACTAATCAATCAATTACAAATAAAAATTAATAAAAAACAAACAAAATAAAAAACTGGAAACCTCTAATCTACATGCATTTAAACCGGTTCAATCCCTCACTTGTATTAGTTTAGCTCAAGTGGGTAGTTTACTGCTAAACTGATTCAATCCAGGGTTAAACCAGTTTAGTTTATATACGGGGCAATTTCATTGGCTTATTTTCCACCAGAGTATGTTAAGTGCTCATTTATTTACACCAATGTATGGTTAGTGAGCTCAGAATCAGGCCCAGTACAGCCAACTTTGTTAAGTTAGGTTGACTCTGCTAGGTTTTGATCAGAGAATAGATACTTATCGGTTCTGATTCTACAACCCTTTATTATGTAAATAATTTTTGCTGATACAAGCTCATCCATTATTTTTAACATCTAAAAGTTCAGGAGTATGGTTTTGCTGCCCTTTTTGAAAGAACAGTTTTGCTGAAGACTTTAAAAACATATTTTTAAAGTAATAGCTGATATTTCTATAATAATCTTGTTTAGTTGGAAACATTTGTCACCCTCGCTCTAGACATTCAGGCTACGTCTACACTATTTTTTTTCTGGGCAAAAAATATGCTAACGAGGGACTCATTTGCATGAGTCGCGATCTCATTTGCATAGTTTCTGCCAATCCGTTTTTGCGCTAGGGGTTTTTGTGCAAAAACAAGCAGTGTGAACATTTTCTTTTTGTGCAAAAAACCCTTTTTCCGCAAGATCCTTTGTGGATGTTTTCTTTTTGCGCAAAACCCCCTTTTTCTGCAAGATCCTTAAGGACCTTGCAGGAAAAGTGGGTTTGTGCAAAAAGAGAACGTCCACACTGCTTGTTTTTGCGCAAAAACGGATGGGCAGAAAAATGCAAATGAGATTGCAACTCATGCAAATTAGTCCCTCATTAGCATATTTTTTGCCGAGAAAACTCATAGTGTAGACATAGCCTCAGGAAAACATGCCACCAGCAACAGCATTTTGGGGCTTTCTGTAGACAGAGGAGACAAATGCATCACAGCACTGTTTCCTCCAATTTTCTGCTGCTTAACAAGGAATACTTGTAATTGCATGGTAAACTACAGTGGTCCTTTCTGTGTATGAGTCTGTTAAAGTATTTATATGGCTGTTCCTGAAGTGTCTGTACAATACCTCCCAAACTTTAAATATGTTTATCTTCATAGTGCCCCTCTTGGGTCAGGAAGTATCATCTGAGTTTATAGTTGGAGAACTGAGGCACAGAGAGACTTACCTTAGCTCCCCCAGGAAGTCTGAGCAGAGCAGAGATCAAATATGGGTTTCCCCAGGTCCTTTCTACTAGGATGAGGTATGAGACCATGAGTGGGAGTAAGCACCCAAAATCTCTAGCCGCCTATGAGTCTAGCCCAGATGTTCAAGTTAATTCTTTGTTAAATTAACTTGAACTTAATCCATTCAGCAGCTTCTGAGGGACCTTCTACACCTTGCTGTTCTGGGGTTGGTTGATTGCAGTAATCCATGCTTATGTTTAATGTTGTTTCTTACGAGTGATGTTGCCTAATCTTGTTTCTTTCTCTCCCTGCAAAAGGCCGATGAGTTCTACATTGAAGCAGTGACTCTGAAGCAGGTGAGGAGGGTGAGGATAGGGCATGATGGCAAAGGAGGAAGCAGTGGCTGGTACCTTGACAAAGTGATAGTGAGGGAAGAAGGGCAGCCAGAAAGCCAGGCTGTGGAATTCCCATGCTACAGGTACCGGAAATGATGCTCTCAAATGATTGACTGATTTGTCCCACTTTCAAGAATCTAATTACTGTTCCAGGCCTGGAATATTCTGAAGTCATCTAAATCCTACTGAGAATCTCTTTGCTTGGTCTGAAGGCAAAATGTGGGAGTGGGAGACTAAGTAGAATATTGCCCTCTCCTAATAAATAGGCAATCCGAAGAAGATGATGATTAACCCAGGGTGGTGAGGATTTCCCAGCGACAAAATTCAACCTTGCAATGATGAATACCATGTTAATGCAACCTCCTGCAGTAGGAACACTTGTTGCTACAGCAGTCTTCTAGTTTGGTTGCAGATGTGGGGCCTTCCTCAGTCCCCACATGCCTGTCCCATGATCCAGAGAGCTGTCGCATGCTAGTCTCTTGTTGGGAGCATGCAAAATTGATAAGATGCTGTCCTGAAAACTCGCCACTTGAACAGCAGTGCCCATTGCACAAAGACAGGTGGGAATCATAGAGAAAAGGGCCATAACTCTGCCACCCAGGCAAGTTACAAATGTATTCTTCTCTTTCCTCAAGATAATAAGTGGCCAAAAAGAAAGTGCTGTAGCTGAAGCTTCCATTGGAGCTCATTTTCACATCAGACATACACGTGCTAACTAGTATCTGCCTCAATGTGGAGAGTGCAAATAATCAATGGCAAGGTCAAAACACAGCAGAACACAGCTTTAACAGAGAGTCCTGGGTCCTTCAAATCCTACATTTCTTTGCAGAGGGTTTTATGCCTTGCAGGGTGAATCCCACTGAATATCAATGAATTCCAGTATTTTTTTAAATAAGGTGCATTCTTCCCACAGGACTGGTAGTATTTTATATACTGATATGATTATTCTCAGATTGCCAACAACTGTAAAGTCACCAGATCCAGTTCTGATCTCATGTCAGTATAATCAGCAATTACTTCCCTGAAGTCAGCGTAAAACAATGTGAGCTTAGAATTAGACTCACTAAATTACTAAAGACACATCACATAACATAGAGCAGAGCGAACTTGCCAGTGTCGTAGAATTTGACATGAAATGCAATATCATGTTCACTGTGAAAAAATAGAACCCCATTTTCCATAAAAAATCCATCATGTTATGATGTTGCCATTTTTAGTACCCATTTGGTAAGTCAATGCACAGTATGGTAACCAGACAGACATTGACTTAGACATGAAATGTCCCCACTGAAAACTCAGTATCTTCAGAGATCCTTACAAGTCATAGGCTACTTCTAAGTCACATTAATGGCTACTTCTGAATAACCTCTTGATTGGAGCCATTTAATTAATGGCTTTCATCCACCTTGAGGGTGAAGATCCTTTTAAGCACTAAAGCACTTGTCACATCATCCAGTTGTGGAAAAAAATATTTCATTAACCATAAAAATAGCTACCATAAACAAGAGGTTGGAAATGAAGACCTAATTCTAGAACAGGGGCCAGCAACCTTTCTGAAGTTGCGTGCCAAGATTTAACCCTCCTAACCGGGGTTCTGCCGCTCTCCCAGGAGGGGGAAGGGGCTTTCTCCACTGCACGGCCCACTTAGTCTCCTGCCCTGGGCTCTGACCCGGCTTTTCCTCTGATGCTTTCACAGTTTCACTTTTTTTTATATTAAGTGATTAATATTAAACATAAAATACATAAAAATAAAAAGAGAAACCCAAATCCCTTTGTCAATAATAAAGCAACTAAAACAATAAACATTATCATTAAAATAAAATTTTAAAAATAATTATAGATATTCCTATGAAATACAAAAAATAATACTTCTTAAAATCTTTTAAAAGCTCAAAAAAGGTGGTTTAAAACAAAAACCAACCTAGCCCCCCCCCATGCAAATCAATATAAAACAATAATGACTAACTATTAAACTCCTCTTCAAAACAGGGATGTGAATGGATAACATCACCCTTACTGGATGATACTTACTACTTACCGTTAGTGGATTTCTCTAGCTCTGTGGGGCCTGACGCACCACAGGCAGGGAAGCTCCAGCCAGGCAGGATCAGCCCCCACCCTGGCCGGGGCTGCCACCACCCGACAAGTGGGCCCCAGCTCTGGCCCACTTAGGGCACATGTGCTGTAAGTTGCTGACCCCTGTTCTAGAATATCCAGCTTGTACATTCAGGGCTTGTCTTCACTTACTCCATAATCAACACTCTGGAGATGAATCTTCTGGAGTATGATTTAACAGGTCTAGTAAGGACCCACTAAATCAACTGCTGATGGCATCCCCATCGACCCCGGTACTTCATGGGGTCACGAAGAGTAAGGAAAGTTGATGGGAGAGTTTCTCCTGTTGACCTCCCAAAATGGGAACGCAGCAGAAATTTGGCTTAAGGTACGTCAATTCCAGCTATGCTATTCTCATAGATAGTGTTGCATATCTTAAGTGAACTTTCTTGGATAGTGTAGGTCTGGCCTTAGCCTTCACGTCATGAATCACTGGATTCTACTCTTCTGGAGTTTTCCATGACCTGTTGTCCAAGTGAGACCGTTGTCGCCCACATGGCCTGTTTTCCTGTCCTTGTGCCACCATTATCTGTTCCTCTCCGATGGAAATGGTCACATGACCAACAGAATGGGAGTAAGCGGAGACTGTTCCTACCACTGTCTCTCGTGCCTGTGACTTTGGCGGGCTAATGAGAAAGTGGAGCCAAATGATAGTCTGAAGTTGTTGTGGAGGCCGGAAGTATCTGAAGGCTAAGGTGCTCATCCACTGCATCCTCCGTAAGAAGGAATGAACTCGTCCATGACCCGCAGTGTTTGGATGCTTCCACTCCTGCTGGCCAGGGATACCTCCAGCTCCCTTGCTGCTCTGGAGATGATTCACGGAGGCCTGCTCCTCCAGGGTACAGATAGTTCTACAAACTTGGCTAGGAGGAGCAGCCCTTCCTTAGAGAACCATGGCAAGCAAGTGGGAGTGAGAAGTTAGAAACTGCCATTCAGAAAGGGCAGGGGAAGCATCTGTCTCAATCAGTTTGTTGTCAGCCGGTGGATATGTTGTTGTACTTATCACCCTTCTCTTTTGTGCCTCCATCACCTTCTGTTGTCACATGCAGCCCATTGACAAACTCCAGAGGAAGTCATTTGCTTTCTGCATGACCTGTTACCTAGGACTGCTCCAGGAACATGCTCTGAGCTCAGCCACTTCTGCTGTGCTCCACCGCAGCCAGACCACAAAATACCTTTTCCCAACAGGAATCGATCAGACTGGTTCAGAAAATGCCAAACCTTATCCCACAGATCTGGATGTCCTGAGATATAGGAAATAATTCTGTTGTAGGAGGCCGGTTCTCATGATGTCTGAAGCCATGTGGATTTCCCTCCCATATAACTCACTGAAGTCTGTTTTGTTCTTCTCATTTACATGTGCAAGCATGTGGCTACGTTTTTTTTTAATTAAAAGCTTTTAACAATAATCATTTGTGTAGCACTGTAGAAACTTCCGCTAATTAAATCACAACAATCCTACGAGGATTATTAGCAAATTGAGGTACAGAGAAGCTAAATGGATTAACAGTGCATTTGCAGCAGAGCCGGGAATAGACTCCTGGAGCAATGTCTCCCAGTCCTGTGCTTTAAACTACTAAAATAGTTGCTGTTGTTATTCTCAGAATCAGTGTATTAAAATGCCCCTTTAAAGTACATTTCCAAGAAGTATGCTCTGAGCAAGCTCAAAAGCTTGTCTCTCACACCAAAAGAAATTGGTCTAATGAAAGATATTACCTCACCCATTTTGTCTCTACAGAGTGCTAGCACGCGATTCAGATGCTTTGAACTCTTTTACAACTTTCTGACATTAGAATAATTCAGTTTTTTTCAACGTAAATCACTGAGCCATTTGGTGCAATGACTGAAGCCATCTGTATATTGTAAGTGCTTTGCAGTTTGGGTGCTATAAAACATAAATAGCTCTAACAATAAAAGGGATTGGTGAAAAGATTGACTCAAATAAGAGCCACTTTTCCCATTCTTAGGACTAAAGGTATTTTGAGGATCAAAACTTTGGTTTTTTACTTTCACTTTGGGGCTCTGTGCAAGATCAGGAACAGAATGGCTGATATCCACTAAAGCCACATCTTCAGTATGCAGAAGATCAACACTGTCATGGTTGATCTTCCAAGGTTTGAATAAGCGGGTCTAGTGAAGACCCTCTAACTTTAATTCAGAGGACACCCCACCATCGACACCGATACTCCTGCTCCTCACGAAGAGTAAGAGAAGCAGATGGAAGCATTTGCTCCCATTGACCTCCCGCTGTATGGACAGTGCGGAAATATAATTTAAGATATGTTGACTCCAATTATGTGATTAATGTATCTGGAGCTGAGTATCTTAATTCAACCTTCTGCAGTGTGGAGACCAGGCCTTCATAACACCCCATGCAGAAATGAAATAGAAATCAAAGACAGCCCAATCTCACATTAGGCCCAGTCCTCAACTGGTATAGATCATTATACCACCATTGAATTGATTTTATACTAGTTGGGGATATTGCTTGATATTTCTAGCTCATCTTTAGAAACCCACATGTGAATATTTGTGATATTTCTTTTGGATAAGTGTTCAAACCCAACCAAAATCTCTGAACTCCTTGTAGTTTTCACGTTTGTGCCTTTTGTAAATATTTATGTAATACGGGATTATAGAATATCAGTTTAGTCTGATTGAGTGTATGCAGCTCAGAGTAGAACCTGAGTGAGGTATGTGTATATTAGAAACATCTAGACAGATGTATATAAACTAACTAGGGATTATTGTTGATTTTGCATTGCAAACGAAGTGCTTCCACACACACTTTGTACAGCAAGTACTTTGGCTGTTAAGTCAAGTGATTATTTTACATGGTCTGATGTGTTTAGAACATGTCAATCCATTCATGCTTTGTGGATATATATAACCCAGTTGACATCATTCTAAACCTCATTCATTGTACATAGAATTCTTTTGTCCCTCCAAAATTCTTGCATACCTGCTACTGAGCATGGGAGGTACCTTGAGCTTGATGTACGTTTAGAGATACAAGTGCTTTACAGTGTTATATTGTGACTTCAGTGGAACAATGTTAGAATAAAACGTTGCAAGGAAAAGGAGAAACAAAAATGTGCTGCAAATCAAAAATCACTCATCTGTCATTACTCAGAAGTCTTCATCTTTCTCTGCTTGTGTCCTTGCCATGGCCTGCTATTCTCTTGGCCAACACAAAGGCAACGATTGGTTAATAGTACCTTCCTTAAGTCATTTCTCTTGATGATCTACATCCATCTTTCTTTTCACCAGTCTGTAGCAAGCTTTCCACACCCGATTTAAATTCTTTCTTGCTTGTTCATCAGTAGTCCCCAGCAAAGAGTGAAGCTCTTCTCCAAAAAAGTTTCCCGTCATGAATTCCCTTGTGGCGCTCCCTTCTACACCAAAGAAGCAGTTAACATTTGCCCTTCTGTACCCAAAGCTCTGTTTCTCATGGGAGACATTTTGATTCTCTTACCGTACCTCAGGAAGTGCCCTTGTATTCACATCATATTGGGTGATTGTGCCAGCCACAGCAAAGGATACAAAAACAACAACATATACACCAGCAACAGCATGCCACATGACTGATGCTCGATTTGCACAAAAATCAGCTGGTATAAAGTTGGCCATCTCAGGGGCTTCTCTCTTCCTGAAAGGCATTTTGAATCGAGAGGACTGTGGGACAGGCAAAAAATAAGTCCTGTTTTCTGGGGACACCCCCATTTAAGTTCCAGGTATGCAGAGGCATCTTGACTCTTGTGATGACTCAATCCCTAGTTGTTGGATACCTGTCCAAGGATGGGACCCCTGAATCAACATCAAGAACTACACGACACACAGGTACTAAGGATCAGTTCCAACAGGTAAAAAAAAAAGCCAAACCAATGACTAATACAAAAATTTCCTTCCTTAAGACACATGCCTTGACACATTCTTCTTGTGTCCTCCATACATTCCACACTTGGCTCAGTTCTTTACAACAATCTCTCATTCTCCAGCACATCTGGCTGCACTTTTATGTCCCTACAGTCCCTCTCACTCACCACTGAGGGAGAACGTCAAACATGATAACCTCTAAACCTTTCCAATGCACATGGCCACATGTTTTACAGAGTGAAAGGGAAGAATACTGGGTAGTTTACATACCCGACAACCAACAAAAGTTTAGTGCGGGAATGGCATTACATGTGTAATATTTCTGCATGGTGCCGTGCACTTAGTGTTATTGCAAAACCCTGGTGGTTATTTCATGGTCCCCTTAAATATTCTGGGCTACCAAGTATTCCTGGTGCTTTTGCCAGCTCTGTGTTCTTTACTTTATGTTTGATGTCCCTGCATACTGCTGTTTCTTCTGCATAGCACCTGTGCTGATATTATTTCTGTGTGCAGAGGTGGGTGGAGGAAGGAGATTCTCTCTTTCTATTTCAAATGGATGACATTAGAACTTGTCACATTAAAAAAAACTTTCAAAACTCATGGGAAAGGGGGTCGGTAGCTCAGGATTTGATTGTTGGCTCTGGATTGCTTTTAGGTCATCATTTAAATCCAGGTAGTGGTGACTTTAAAGGTGATACAGCTTGAGGACTGTTGGGCTTATGAGAAATGGGAAGATGGCCTCCATCTAAGTGTTAGCTGACATTTGTCCACATACCAAAACCATTGCCTCAGTCAGCTCTAATTGGCTTCCTTGTTGGCTGTCTCAACAGCAAAGCTGAAGGATGGTGGAGACTGAACTCCCCTCTTCCTTTGTGTGATGGGTGAAGATGGAGCATATTAATGGAGAACAGCCTAGGGAAACGTGTTCTGCTTCTGCACTGCACTTGTCCAGTGAATAAAGAAGATTTCAGCCTCCAGGGGCTATCAGTCTGGCATTTCTCAACAGCACTATCTTCTCAAACTCAACAAGGAGTCCTGTGGCACCTTAAAGACTAACAATTTTCTTTGGGCATAAGTTTCCGTGGGCTGGAGCTCACTTCATCAGATGTATGAAGTGGAAACTTCAATTTGACGGAGATCTATCTATCTATCTATCTATCTATCTATCTATCTATCTATCTATCTATCTATCTATCTATCTATCTATCTAATCACCTTAGAGATTAGTGCATCTGTCTGTGAGTCCATCCATCTGTCTCTGTCTTCCAGTCTGTTTGTTCAAGAGCTCCGCCTAAACAGTAAGGGTGTGTCTAGACTACAGGGTTTTTTCGAAAAAGTGGACTTTTTTCGAAAGAACTTTCCCTGCATCTAGACTGCCACCGCATTCTTTCGAAATTAAATCAAAAGAACACAGCAGTTTTTTCAACCACGGTAAACCCCATTTTACTAGGAAGAACGCCTTTTTTCGAAAAAAGGCATTCTTGAATGCAAACAGGGCTTTTTCGAAAGAGAGCATCCAGACTGCCAACCAAATGTGGTGATCCTAGCTCTTAGGCTACGTCTAGACTACAAGCCTCTTTCGAAAGAGGCTTTTTCAAAAAATCTGCTTGTAGTCTAGACGCTTTCTTTTGAAAGAGGCTTTTTTGAAAGATTCTTTTGAAAAAGCTTCTTTCAAAAGAGGCTGGTAGTCTAGATGTAGCCTAAGAGCCAGGACCACCACATTTGGTAGGCAGCTTCCTCTTATCCTAACTTAAAGCAAGTTCAGGATTTGGTTATGCCAGGAAAAAGAGTTGTGCCTGGACTCTGAGCGCGGGGACAGCTATACTGCAGAATGATAAGTGGGGGCAGATGCACCAGGAAGGGAGCAGTCAGCTCGGGACGGGGGTTCACCATGTTGCTTGCCACAAGCCTGGGTAAGTTGCCACCCAGCTCCAAACTCTTTCCCCCCAGGCCTCAGCCGCAGCGCTGGACCAGGAGGTGGGGAAAAGCCACACTGGCCTCACTGTTGCAGCCCCCCCCCCACTCCCGGGGACACCACTGGGACTGGGCAGCAGAGTCCAGGCCCTCCCTGCAGGAGCCACAGCCTCCTCCCCACCCCCAGCACCACCAAGTTGCCCAGCAAGACTGTGCCCAGCCAACCTACATGACTCTCCCCTCCCTCCTGGGCCAAACTCTGGGACCTGTGCACCCTCCTCCCACTGTCCCCTGGGCCCCAGGAATGTCAGCAGGCAGCCTCTGAAGCCCCTGCACCCTCAGGCCAGCCACAGGGAGTCCCAGACAGAGGCCTGCATGGCCTCCCACAACTCCAGGGCCAGACCCAGGCAATGCCAGGTAAGTCTTCTAGTATGTGCATACAAAGATGGGAGTGTCACATTAATATGGAGAGGACCAGGTCTAATGAGGCCAATTCAGTCAGAGTGGATGTGGCCCATTCCCAACAGTTGATGAGAAGCTGAGAATAGCAAAAGGGGAGAAAATAACTTTTTGGATGAGCTACCCATTCCCAGCCAGTCCCAGTCTCTATCAGACCCAGTCTGATCGTGTCAAGTTTTCACATGAATTCCAGCTCTGCAATTTCACACCACAGCACTGTTTTTGAAGTTTTGGGGGGCATGAGAGCTAATGCCCAAATAAAATTTTTAGTCTTTAAGGTGCCACAAGACTCCTTTTTGCTTTTGTTGAAACAGACTAATGTGGCTACCCCACTGACAATGATCAAACTCCTTTCTCTAGCAGGGTTTTTAATCAACCACCTAACACTTTGAAATAATTTGTGCTACCGTCTTCTGATCAGGAAAATGGGAAGCTCTGTCAATACCTCACCTGTATTGAAATGATTATAATATTTCCCCCCCTATTGGCTGTAATATCTTCCTCATTAGGGTTCAGGGAAACAGCTCTTCCTTTTAAGTTTTAAGGATCAGCAACAACTTTTCCTCAATTTTCTCTGCACCCATCTCTACAGAGATGGTGTCCATAGTTCTGTTTCAACCAATGGAGCTCCTTCATGTGTCTTCCTAAGTAGCCTAATGATTTGCTCTTACGTGAATGTTGCAGTGCAAATAAATTCCTCCCTCCCTCCCTCCCTCCCTCCTGTGTTAGCTCTCCAGGGTGAAGTCTGCTGCTTCCACAGCACATCCAGCTCTAGAATGGAGAGGCAAGGTGCCATAATATAATTTAGCTCTTGCCTGGTGCAGAAGTGTCTCCTGGTTACCCTTTGAAAGCATAGGATGAAAACCGGCAGTCATCAGAAGGGAGGCAAATAGTCTGATTTGATATTATTATCAGAATAAAAGACTGTAAGAATTTCCAGATGATGGGCAAGATTTTCAAAAGACCCAGCTTTCCTCTCTGCAGGAATGAATTGTATCTGCTGAATTTGCACCTTTGTTTAAATGCAGCTGCGAGTCACAATAGCTGCACCTCTACTGGTGCTGCAGATAGAAGCTGGGCCTTTTGAAAATATTAGCTCTTACAGAACTTAGACTAATTTGTGACTGACCGCTGCAACATTAGATCACACTCCTGAGGAAAAGGACTCATGTTCTTCACAGATGGATAGCTGCCTAAACATGTCCCTTTATCTGCACAGTATTACTATGTGATATATACTGTATTTGTCTGGACCTTTAAACCCTTGAATGTGGTAAATATTAGGAGATAACTTACTTTTATTTGCAAACCAGGTGGCTTGACAAAAATGAGGATGATGGTCAGATTGTTCGAGAGTTAGTACCAGCTGGGAATTCACCGATACTGAAAAGTGAGTTTGGTCTGGGAGGGAGAAGGCTTTGGATTGGGCAGTCTCTTTATTTTTAAATCAACAGAAAAACAACAATATTTTTACCAATAACGTCTAAAAATGTGCACGGGAGGAGGTCAGGGAACCTCTGATGTTTAAATCCTAATTTATGAATGGGATTCATTCACATACACGAGGATGAGTGCAATGTTTTTGTGTAATGGAAAGAATTTTCTGAAAATGTTAAGACCGGCTTGGTTTTGTGTGAATGCAGACTTGGATCCTTAAACGTTTGCTTCCTCTGCTGGGTGAGTTCCACTGAATAACACAAAATTTCAGCCAATTGCCCCCTCTTCCCCCCACCCCCAAAAAAGAGAGAAAGACAACAAGCTTCCCTTGTTGGGATTATAAGGCACCAGCAGTGTGATTTCCTAAAACATTGCTAAATGAAGAATGAAAACATATCTCTAGTAATTAGTTTGCAACTTCAACAACAAACAACAACAAAGAGGGGCTAAAATGAAGCAATAAGCATAAAGTAGAAAAAACGACTTCCATTTCTAACAGAGTTTAATTTTTCATGTTTTGGTAATAATCTAACTCTATGAGTCCATCATCAGACATTATCAGGCTATTTATAGATCTGTTATATTTTTCACCACAGGTATGTCTAGACTACATCCCTCTGTCGCTAGACAAACCGAAATTGCTAATGAAGCGAGGATTTAAATATGCCACGCTTCATTAGAATAAAAATGGCTGCCGCTTTTTGCCGATGCGGCACTTTGCCAGCAAAAAGCGGCAGTCTAGATGGGGATCGGTTGATAAGGAAAGCCTTTTCTGACCAATCCTGTAAACTTCGTTGTATGAGGCATAAGGGATTGGTCGTAAAAGGCTTTCCTTGTTGACTGATCCCCATCTAGACTGCTGCTTTTTGCCGGCAAAGTGCCGTGTCGGCAAAAAGTGGCGGCCATTTTTATTCTAATGAAGCGTGGGATATTTAAATCCTCACTTCATTAGCAATTTTGATATGTCTAATTTACATCCCTCTGGAGACAGAGGGATGTAGTCTAGACATACCCCACTTGTATTGCTGGTGAACATATCTCATAGGTTTAAGAGCTCCTTCCAGTCTGCTGCTTTGGGAAAGCCTCCGATGCAAATGTGTCTAAGCCTGTTTCATTCATGCTTGTGCTCTGTTCAAGTGTGCAGCAACCTTCAGTGATCCAGGGTGAGCTTTGGCAGTGCATCATGTGTCTGTATTGTGTACATTAATCTCTCTTTAGATGTCAGCTATCACATCAGTATAAAGACAGGAGATGTTCCTGGAGCCAGCTCAGATTCTAAAGTTTTTATCAAACTATATGGTGAAAAAGGAAACACCAGCAAGGAGCCTCTGTTAGTTTCTGATAATGACCTAGGCAATTACTTTGAACGTGGACGAGTGGATGAGTTTGTTTTAGAGACGCTGGATATTGGAAAGGTAAGACTTAATCACAAGGAAGTCAGTATTTTATGCCAGGGCTTTGTGTGCAGCATGGCACCAAGGGAACTGCTTGCTGAATTGTGAAAGAATCTGACCTTTGGATAAAATATTACAAATCACATTTTCAAATTGGCTGCAGCAAATTGCAACCAGAGATTTTTCAGGGATGTCGGTTTGCACATGCAAGGGAATGTCCCCTCTCTGCCTGCCTAATTGTCCAAATAGCATATGTAATAGCACAAGCTGATTGGTATAGAAATGGTTTGCATGCGCATAGTGAAAGAATGGGGCATACAGTAAAAGTCGATTTTTATTTTATTAAGCTATTGCCTTCCTTGTTCTCCCCACCCCTTTTTGCTTTTTTCCTTTTCAAGATCAACCGACTTTTGATTGGACATGATAATGTAGGGCTCCGATCTGGTTGGTTCCTGGCTAGTGTCCAGATCACAGTTCCTGTCCATGGACGGCAGTACATGTTCCCATGCAACAGATGGCTTGACAAAGACGAGGCTGATGGGAAAGTGGAGGTGGAACTCTACCCCAGTGAGATTGTGTCCATTGAGAAATGTGAGGGGAAAAAGCCTTTGTTGTTGTTATTAAGTATTATCTGTATTACTGTAAGATGTAGGATGCACAGGGATGTAGCATGGCCCCACTGTGCTTGGATCTGTACAAACACAAAAAGATGGTCTGTCCCCTATGGTGCTTGCAATCTATGTATAAGACAAGAGATAACAGATGGATACCGACATAAAGACAAGGAAACAATGATATGGTATTGGTCAGAGTGATATGCAGTGGTAGCAGCACACTGTGCAATGATAAAGCCCTGTTGCTGTGGTCATTTATCACCACAGTAGAAAAAATGAAAAAACACAAGAATAAACACATTAGGGTTGATTCTTGCACTCACAGGGTTATTCCTGAGGTGGGCTGTGTCTACATTGGCATCCCTTTCCGGAAAAGGGATGCTAATGAGATCAGTCGGAATTGCAAATCCGCGGGGGATTTAAATATCTCCCGCGGCATTTGCATTTACGTGGCTGCCGCTTTTTTCCAGCTTGGGGATAAGCCGGAGAAAAGCGCCAGTCTAGACGTGATTCTCCGGAAAATAAACCCTTTTCCGGAGGATCTTTTATTCCTACTTGAATTTGCAATTCCGAAGTGTCTAATCTGCATCCCTTTTCCGGAAAAGGGGTGCCGTGTAGACACAGCCGTGATGTAATAGGCCCCCTCCATCTCAACTTCTTGGATTTTAGGAAGAACCTAGGCTATGACCGCACTTGGTGGAACCAGATGCTGTGTTTCTCTTGCTGCAACTTCAAGGTATCTCTTTGCTGACCTGCAGCTACCAGGCCATTGCAGAGTGGCATCCTCACACATCTCTTTCAGTTCATCACAGTCTTGGCTTGCAACAGCATCTGAATTTCCAGCTCCAGTCTCTCTAGAGGAGAGAAGATTTCTGATAGATGCAGATGAAGATCCATTCTGGTTTTGACTGACATGAGTGCATTAGTTTTCAATTAAACTAATTGCTCCACTTAGCACCCTTCCCACTACTGCATGAACATCGCCGTAGTTAATGTTGCAATAAGATTCTATTTTAAAAGCCCCCATTTTTGCAGACCTCTAACTTTGAGTTGGGACATTCACTTGACCTGAAAGTCAGTGGTCTGATTGAGAATATTTTTACCATCCACTATTGGACTCAGGGCTTCCACCTGGGGACAGTGGGACTTGAGCTTAGACTTGGGCTCCTCTTTCTCGCCCTGTAGTAATTTTTGTTGTCAGAAGGGGGTCGCAGAGCACTAGATCCACTGCACTAGATGATTCATACCAATGTCTGTACTGAGTTTGGCTACTTCTAAAATTAGAACATTAGACAACTAATAACGCTTCATTAATGTTTGTAGAGCTGTAGATTTTTAAAGCTACTTTATTAGACACATTTTTCAGGTGCTTTTACCAAAGCAGCCTGTGTCAGAGACATTTCTAGGAGGTACCTTAGCCTGTTGAGAGGCATTATCTGTGGATCCATTAAATTTTTTCTACATGGTAAAAATATCCTATGTGCATTATAGACAATAATTAATTTTCATTTCAGAACAATTTGATGCGCATCACCATTAGCAACCCCCCTCCAGATTTAAACGCAGGAAATGTGTGTATTAATGCCTCCGTTACATTTATTTTTTCTTTTGGAACAGTGGTAAATTACGAGGTGTCTATAGTTACGGGGGACGTGCGGGGAGCAGGCACCAATGCCAATGTCTTCATGCAGCTTTATGGCGAAACTGGCAAAAGCGAGGTAATCACCTTGAAAAGCAGGTCAAACAACTTCGAGAGGGGAGCAACAGATATTTTCAAGGTATGATGAAAGCAACCTTTACTCTTTACTTGAAGGGAAAGGAAGAAGAACCAAAATAACAAAACAGCAAAAGAACGCTTGTTTTTCCTGCACTATTGGCTTTTGGGCTTCACAAAAGATAAGCTAGTTTCACTTTCAGGTTCCCATGCCCTAGTATTTGGGATGCAGGCACTGGAAGGCTACATCTAGACTGCATTTCGGTATCCAAAAAAGCAATGCCGTGTCCAAGGAACGTGTCCGGTTTTTTGAATTTTTTTTCGAAAGAACAGACGTGCTCTTTCGCCATCCCTGTAAACCTTGTTCTATGAGGAATAAGGGATGGCTCAAAAGAGCACTTTCTTTCACAATTTGGCACCGTGTAGATGTGCCAGATTTTGCAAGAGCCTTTTTCAAAGGTAAATCGAAAAAAGATACGCAATTTACGTACATTGCGTATCTTTTTCTGATTTAACAATGAAGTCTAGACGTAGCCTAAGAGAAAAAAAAAGTTCATTTAGGCTTTGCAAAACATTTGTAACCCTATATTTTGGCTTAGACCTAGTGGCATTGTCCCTTATCTCAGGGTTGGGGAGCCGTAGTCCCGGAGGCCAGATGCAGCTCCCAACTTGCCTGGATCCAGCCCTTGAGGCTCAGACTCTCCCCAGCACTGGGGAACCCACACTGGTGCTCCAGTCTGCCCACCCACTGCTCCACTGGAGGCTGGAGCACACAGAATCCACTAGGCTGGGCCCCCCCAGGCTCTGGTGTGCAAAGTAAGGTGGGGCATGTCTTTCTCCTTTTCAGTCGGGGGCCACGAGATGGGTTTTTCTTGTTTGTTTGTTTGTTTGTTTGTTTTTGTTTTTGCTTCTTACTTGTGTTCAGCCCCCTACTGATTTTTCTGTGGATCAGTGACCTCCAACCCCAAAAACGTTCCCCACCCCGTCTTATGTTTTAAATAAGTTTTTGTATTTAATCGAAGAAAACATGTATGTCATAGTGTCATGCTTACTTTAGAATGTGCCATTGATCAGACATGGCACTTGCAATAGAGATACCGGTTATTGGTTCTCTCCTGCCAAGCCTTGCTACTGAAAGTATTACACTTGTTCCATAGGAAAGAGTTCTCCATGTATGCTCATAGTGTTAGCAGAGGCGTAGAACTACATCATCCCCCAAAGCATGCTGTTTTTAAGGGGTGCAACATATGCTCTTCTGTACTTTATTTGTTAAAGGTGCATTGCCCTCATGTTATTGTATTTGAGTACCACATGGTGCCTCTATGGTGTATCCTCCACTACCTGGGTTTGGAAGGGCAGTGCTAATATCCCTATTTGCAGATGGAGAACTGAAGCATAGAAAGATTAAGTGGCATAGGGAATTGAACCTGAGCCATTTAAATACTAGGTAAGTGCCTTAACCACCCACCTATGCTTCCCATTCTGCATAGCTCCCACCCAGCCTGCTTTTTTTAATAAAAGCACTGTCCCTGGAAAGGTGTCATGGGGCCACTTGGGCCTGGCAACCAAAGAGTTAGTGCAAGTACTGCCAGTCTGTGCAGATTGACCACTTCGTAGCACCTGGGAGCATAAAAGAGCTGAGCGGTAGGGCAGCTGCCAGAGGAGCAAGCCAGGCAGGGATAAGTTCCTGCAGGCAAGTTGGTGAGAAGCATCCCCTGGGTGACAACAACCCAAAGAAGAGCCAACTAAAGCCACAGGGTGCAGAAGCCTACAGAACCAAGGGAGGAAAGAAGGAGCTCAGGGCTCAACAGGAGAATGACTGAGGACTGATTCTGCATGCCTGGGTTCAGGGCCTTGACCTGGAACCCAGTGGCATGGGTGGACCAGTTTCCCTAGCAACCAAATGGAGTTCCAGGCCTCTTGAGGACAAGGACAGATAACCTTTGCCAAACATGGAGAGAAGGGGGCCCGTACACCCCAGCCGGACAGAAATTAATGCCCTTGCCTCTAGAATAGGTTGATAGAGATTCAGACATCTGGCCAAAGGGGGTGCTGATGCACTGGGGCATAGTCCACAGGAGGTGAGGGCAACTCAGTTGCAGTCCCTGTGCTGTTCTGAGCACAAGGCTGCAACTCAGGGCAGGGCTGAAACAGGTCATGCAACGGAGGGCTAAACATTTTTAAAGGAAGGAAACGACAACATTAAGAAGTCCTGGGTCCAGCCTCAATGAGACGGGTAATTAATGACTTCTTTATACCTCATAAGAGGGAGGCAGCATGGTCCACTGGTTAGCGCAAGGAGCTCAGGGTATGTCTACACTACCCCGCTAGTTCGAACTAGCGGGGTAATGTATGCATACCGAACGTGCTAATGAAGCCTGGGATTTGAATTTCCCGGGCTTCATTAGCATAAAGCCGGCTCCGCCATTTTTAAAAGCCGGCTTGTTCGAACCCCGTGCCGCGCGGCTACACGCGGCACGGGCTAGATAGTTCAAACTACGTAGTTGTTCCGAACTATCTGTACACCTCATTCCACGAGGCGTACAGATAGTTCGGAACAACTACGTAGTTCGAACTATCTAGCCCGTGCCGCATGTAGCTGCGCGGCACGGGGTTCGAACAAGCCGGCTTTTAAAAATGGCGGAGCCGGCTTTATGCTAATGAAGCCCGGGAAATTCAAATCCCGGGCTTCATTAGCACGTTCGGTATGCATACATTACCCCGCTAGTTTGAACTAGCGGGATAGTGTAGACATACCCTCAGTCAGGAAGAGGCTATTTTTTTAAGTCTATTGAAGGAAGCCGGGCAGAAGGGTAGGGTAGGTGGGGAAGGGTATAAGCCCATGGTCACCAACCAGTAGATAAGGATCTGCTGTTAGATCTTGGAGCCTCTGACAGGTGATCCTGACTGGTCTGTCTGGGAGGCTATCAAGTACCAGCCCTTCAGATGGCCTTCCCCACACTGTCCTGCTGCTCCTGCCCAGAGTCTCACAGCTGCCTGAGAGCCTCCTGCTTGTTATGCAGAGTAGGGGAGACAGAGGCAGGGGGACACTGATGTCACTCTGTCCCCCTCTACTGTACCCCGTCTTCACAGAGTGAGGAAGGTGGGAATTGGCAAGGGGTGGAGCAGGGACTGGGCCTCAGAGAAGGGGTGGGGCAGGGGTATTTGGGTTTGAGGAAGATCTTGGACTGACTTAAATTCAAAAAGTGATCTTGTGCTTAAAAAGCTTGGAGACCCCTTGTATAAACATAAGTCCTATCATGAAGCAGAATAAGGGATACAACATTTGCTTTGTTCTAGTAAAGTTCTCTGTTAAGGGTTGAGAAATAAACGTGTTCGGTGATTCTTTACCATTGTCACATTATGCCTAATATTCTTCCTCAGCAGATCTCAGAGCACTTTATAGATGTTGGTATCATGATGCCCATTGTACAGATGGGGAGATGTAGGCACAGAGAAGCTAAAGTGATTTCCTTAGGTCACCCAGAAGCAGAGCCAGAAATACAACTTGAAAAAAAAAATCCATTACTCTAGTCACTAGGTCACTCGGCCTCCCTGAGGTAGTAATGTGCATTTCATTTTAGGGTCTGCCTCTGCCTTGCTTTGTGTGTTTGCCTAGCTCGGTTAACCCCCTTCAGCCTGCATTCTTCATCTTCAAAACACACAGTTTGAAAGTTTAGAGAGCCTTGAATGACCAGCACTTTATAAATGCCTGTCATTTGTTATAGGGAGAAAGGAGGGGTGGCAATATATTTTAGAAGACTAATTTCTAGTGGTCAGAGACACAAGCTTTTGAGCTACACAGGTCCATGAATTTCAAGGGTTAACTACTTAAGCTAAGCATTCTGTTCCACCTTGTATTTATCTGTGGCATTCTGAGTTTGTTCCCCAGACCCAAAGAAAAGCTCTGTGTAAACTCAAAAGCTTGTATCTTGCCACCCAAAGTTCATTCAATAAAATATATTACCTCAGCCCGCTTGACTCTCTAATATCCTGGGACCAGCATAGCTACAACACTGCATGTATCATTTATTATAACATTTCAAATACCAGCCATGCATTCATGTATTTCTAAAGTAAATGAGCTTCCCTGACATATTAAATCTCACTGATTGTTATAAATCTTCTATGTAGATCACTCTATTTACATAGTCATGATTGTTTCCTATTAAATGCTTACACAATTTGGAAGCCTTAAGTTTAATGTGTAACCCATTTTCTGCAGTTTTCCATGTACATGAGGTACAAGTTTGAAGCTTTAGGAGATTAAGGATCTGTATCTTTCCCATCATTAATGTTTACAGAAAGATATGGGAAGGAATAAGACTGTGAGCTGCATGTTAATGAGACGTGCCATCAAGCACAGAGAGTGCTAGATTCATATGAACAGAAAGGCTGCAAAAGAGACCCTTTTCTCTATGCTGGGTTAGGTGGATTGATTTCAGTTTCCTGATAAACATCTCTTTTGCAATTAATGATTGTTTTGATCTGATAAAAATACTTCTAGGCTGAAGACATCTATGTAAAAAAGGCCAAATTAAAGCCGGAAAAGGAAAATAAGCACTGGGTTCATAGCATTTAAACTACATATCAGCACAAAACCCCCACCAAAACTACAAGTGTCAATTAGTTATGGGGCCACCAAGCTGAGAAACTCTGTCTAATGTAATGGTTCTCAAACTTTTTGGGCTCATGGCACATGTATCTTGATGACCTTTCATAACCCAGAGATCCCCTGGACACCCCAGAACGGACGCCCACCCACCAACCTCTCTGCAGGGCTCCATCAAGAGTGGTAGAGCTTGGAGCTAAGATTACAGCTACAAACAACCAGATGTGAACTTCTTGGGACACTGGGGAGAGGACTGGCAAACCAGACACCCCGCAAAGTATTGTTCCCTTATATGGCCTAAAGATGAGGTTGGGGAGGGGGATTGGGCAGCCTGGAGGTGAAACGTGGAGATTGGAGGCCTGGTAGTGTAGTAAGGAAGGAAATGGAAGTGCATTGGGGTGCTGAGACAGGCTATGGAGTCAGAGCTGTCTGGAGGAGGGGCAGAGTGCCAAAACACTCCCCAAAACAACACAGCCTTGTGGGGGTAGAAGGGTGATGAGGATTCAGGATCATGGGGGTAAAATGGGTTGGTTTGGGGCTGAAGGTTCCAGGGGTACAACGAGGGAAGATCTAAGGGCCAGGATGGGTAGTATGACAAAGGGTGTGTTGCCCAGCTGTGGAGGTGGTACCGGGGAACTAGTACTTAACTGAAGAATATGTTATCTGTGACCCAAAGCAGCAAGGTGTTCTTCTTACCTTGGTGGAAGACAGGACAGGTCAGGAGGAGCAGCAAGAATCTCCAAAATACCTGTCCCCTGACATATCCCAGAGTGACCTGTTGCACCCCATGCAAACAAACACCAACCACTCCCTCCCAGCTCTTGTCCCATGAGGCTCACAGGGTTTGGCATCCCACACTGGATGTTATGCCCTCTGGAGTTGCAGATCCATTCAGAGTTGGCTCACTCTTCCTGACAGGGGGACAGCCAGGCCAAATTTGTGTGAGTGAAATTGCTACCTATCACATGAGATTGCAATACCAATTAGCTCCAGTTTGTCCTGGCCAGCCCCTTGGTGACTTGACTTTGGGTCACAACCCACAGGCTGAGAAACCCTGTTCTGGCGGGGGCAAATCTAAAACAACTTGGTGCCCATTCTCCTATCAGCTTTACCGACTAGTGAGATCTACATCTACTCCCGTGTGTATAGCCTCCATGACTGCAAAGTCTGAGCATGGTACAGTCTTAATGGAGTTTATCATCGTGAGGTAGGGAAGTGTTATGGGGAACTGAGGCACAGGATAGATTAAAATACTTGCCCAAGGTCTCCCAAGAATTTTTTGGCAGAGTTAGGAATTGAAACCTAGTCTCTTGCATGCTAGTTCAGCATCTTCTCAACTAGAATAGCCTTCCACCTTGACTGGTTCACCATATTGCATTGCTAATATGCATTTAAGGAGCATCATCTGTATATACAGTATTTTACTAATCACCTAACTCCCCACATAAAAACAGCGCAAAGTCCACACTCCAAGAAGGTTGCAGACTCATAGAGATGAATTCAATGGTTAGCACGATAATTTCACAAAGGCCCAGCAACAGTGTTGGTGAGATCAGGAGGGGCAGGATCGGTCCCCAGTAGATATCATAGATGTTCTGTATGCCCTTGTGCGAGTCACTCAGTCTGTTTAAGATGCAGTTTGGTAAAAGCGAACAATACAATAATTTAGAACAGGAAATGAAAAAGAACACTCAATGCAGTTGAAAGTGGGATCTGGGGAAAGGAATGACTTGAGCCTCACATCTTACAGTCAAGGTAATAATGAGGTAATGGCTTTGGGTGTAATGATCTATGTTGAGATTTAAGTACCATCATCGGTTATGTGTGAATTATTCTATCTTCTTTCGGGCCTTGATCTTTTCTTTGGTGGCAGGTAGAGGCTACAGATGTTGGTAAGATCTACAAGCTTCGAATTGGACATGATGGGAAAGGCATTGGGGATGGCTGGTTCCTGGAAAGTGTCACACTTAAATGGATGGTGACGAAGGTGAAGGAGACAGATAAAAAGAAAAAGAAGAAGAAAAAGAAATCCAGTGAGGAAGAGGAGGAGGACTCCAAGCCAGAAGAAGTGATGGAAGTCTGTACATTCATGGCTCACCGTTGGCTGGCTACCAGTGAAGAAGATAAGGAGCTAATTGTGGAGCTGATACCTGAGGATGGATCTGGACTTGAGGGTAAATTTTACACAGTAAATATGTGTCAATCAATGCAAAAATTACCTTAAGTGAGCAGTACATAGTTAAGCACTCCAAAGTCTGGAAATACCAAAAAGTCATATAAATCTCCTCATTGCTACCCCTTTGTGTACGCCGAATACATTAAAGACCAAGTTTCTGCCAGGCTCCTATGCCATCCTGACCCTCCAGTGAAATGGAAAAACTGCAAATTTAACAATGAGCAAAAACATTTTTCATGCCGCATGTACAGGGGAACTCTGCAACAAAATAAAAAATTCTGCACACACTATTTTAATATTCTGTAAAATTAGGCATATTTTATTTGTCAAAGTAACATAATATAATCTCACCTGTTTCAATTATTTTGATTTTAATATACCTCTCAGCAGGTATGTCTGTGACAATACGGGCATGTTTGACAATTAGATTTCTTACCAGTCATATTGATACAGAGCTTCGAATAATTTATTTAAACTGCAATACAGAAACATATTTCCTGCGCCCCTCAGAAGCGAGCAAACGCTGGGGAGAGTCCAGGGTAATGGAAGAAGTGAGGCAGAGGGAAGGAGCCAGGACTGAGCCCAGAAGGCTGATGGGTGTGGGTGGGAAAAGTATGAAACAGCGGGTTTTTTGTGAAGGATGGAGGGATTGTTCCAGAGTGGGGGAGCCTTCCCTGTGCACTGCCTGGCTGACCTTGAGTCTCTCCCTTTCTCTCCCTTTCAGTTAGTCACATTTGCCCCTGTCCCCATATATCCCAGCAACAGTCCTTCTCTGCCCCTGTGTGTCCCTGAACCCCACCTACTTCCTGTTCCCATGTGTCCCTGCAACCCCTCTCTCCCACCCTCATGCAGCCCTGGCTCGATGCTGTCACCCTACTAGCTCTCATATGCCCCTCTCAGTATCCCCTCTAAACCCCAGTCTGCTACTCTCCTGTAGCTCAGTGTGCCCCACTCTGTCCCATGTTTCCTCACCTGGCCCTGCTGTGAGGAATGCAGCCACTTCCCCAACCTCTCCTTCCACTGGCTGGCTGCTCTCTCTTCTGGTGCCACAGCTCCTGGTGTGTGAAAGATACAATTGCAGCCCCTCTCCAGCACAATCTGTACTCTGCAAAGAGAAAAAAAATCTGAATTAATTTGGTGCATGCACAGTGGCATAGAATTCTCCCAGGAGTTAGTGTGTAATTAACCTGTGGTGTTTACTGCTACAACATGCCATCGAGACTAACGGTGTGTGTGTGGGGGGGAGCTGAGGGGGTTAAAAAACCCAGATTCAGAATTGATATGCACAGCAAGAATGTATGACATTACAAGAAAGAGGGTAAAAAATAAGGTCTAAACTCTCGTGCTTCACAGCAGAAGCAAACCTGGGGGGTTGGAAGAAACTTCCTTAACGGCTGGGTTATTCCACAGAAGTCCACTAGTGGTTTCTTGAAACTTCCTCTGGGGGGACCATCTAGTGTTAGCCACTGTTGGAGACTGAATATTACACTAGATGGGTGTAAGCAAGTGAGGAAATACCTTGGCTAGGGAAGGTTAAAATAAAGCTTGACTAAGAGTTCCTTTGAAGGCCCTTTCCTTAGAGATAGCTTTATTACTACAAAACGATGGGGAAACAAGAGCAAACTATTCAGAACATTTGGTCCCAAGCCATGAGGACACAAGACACACCCTTCTTCCTTGCTAGCCTGGCCTGCTGCCAGATCCTGTGAAGGGACTTCCTTCAGGGTCTTACCTCTTCCAGAATGATCCAGAAACACTCCTTTATATAGTTTCTGGCAGGCAATGACATGACAGACAGTTGATCCCTCTCCATCATGTGCCCTATCTGGACCACAACTTGGAGCAAACCTCATCATAATGGGGCTGGCCATGCTTGTGCTTTTAGGCCATCACGTTGTCACAATGGACCACTGGTCTGATCCAGCATAACAGCTCCTGCGTTCTTATGTCAGCTCTTCCATGCAACTTCACTTTCAGAGAACACCTATGAGGTTCATGTCATCACTGGGAATGTATGGGGAGCTGGGACTGATGCGAATGTCTTCTTGAACATCTATGGCGAAGGAGGAGGAGACACTGGTGAGCGCCAGCTGAAAAGGTCCAACCACCTGAACAAGTTTGAGAAGGGCCAGGTAAGGCATTAATTAATCACTCCAACAAGTGAAAGGTAAGTATGATCCTCCATCCTTGATCCCAAGCTGCTGGTCCTTCTTTGCTATGTCCCAGTAAACCTCAGACTCTTTTTTGAATTAAAAGTTTGAACGTCTGGTTGAATTAAAAAACTGATCCTAAAAGTTACACTCATCTGGTCAGAATGCAAAAACAGTATCAGGTGACCGATGTGCCCAGTAATGATTAAAAGAGTGTAGGTTGATGTGGAATTGCTTGTAAAAAATCAACCGAGCAACTGCCATTAGCAAGTGTTATTCAGAGAATAATGTTGAACAATGAAAACAACTGAAAAATGCTGGTGAGCTGCTAGCCAGCAACTTGCAACAAGCAAAGAGGCTAAATTAACCACATAATCTGTTTACTATGGATTATAAAATCAGATCTAATAAGACTATAATCTGAGCATCATTCTTAAGTGGGAGGAATTCCAAGAAACAGACATCACACCTTATGCTTTTGGTAGCAAAGGAAGCCCAAAGTCTATCAACAAGCTAATTGCATTAAGATTTCTAAATAGCATGACAATAAGGGATGTATTTTCAAATTGTTGTTGTTAATGGATACATTTTATGGACTCTGCAAATGACAAAGGGAAAACTTCTTCAGTAGCTTCCACCAAAAGAAATACTTAAGTCCCAAGGAGATTTTCCATGGACTTAAAAGGCCTTTGCATCTAGTTTCAAATGTTTCATTGCAAAGTGGGTTCCAAGAAGAGATGAGGACTTTGGAAAGATTCAGTTGTGTCTACAGTTGCACTTGTTGGTCAAAACTTTTGTCGTTCACAGGTGCTGAAGCCCACCCCTCTGTGAACAACAAGGTTTTGTCATGGCAAGTGCACATGCGCATGCTGCTTTGTTGGCAAAAGCATTCTCCTGCTGACAAAAAAAACAAACAAACAAACAAACCCTGCTTGTTCCAAAAATGCCAGCAAAAAGGATTTACAAGCATCATCGCATCTGAAGAAGTGGGTTTTGCCCATGAAAGCTCCTGATACTATATGTATATTTGTTAGTCTCTGAGGGTATGTCTACACTCCCCCGCTAGTTCGAACTAGCGGGGTAATGTAGGCATACCGCAATTGCAAATGAAGCCCGGGATTTGAATTTCCCGGGCTTCATTTGCATAAGCGGGCGCTGCCATTTTTAAATCCCCGCTCGTTCGAACCCCGTGCAGCGCGGCTACACGGGGCACGAACTAGGTAGTTCAAACTAGACTTCCTAGTAGGAAGTAGGAGTAGTAGGAGGGTAGTCGAAGTAGGAGGGTAGTGTAGACATACCCTAAGGTGCCACAGGACTATTCGTTATTTACCAACTTCTAGCGACAGGGCTGTGTTGACATAGCCTTGTCATTAAAAGCTGCCTGGTGTAGAGCTACCCTGAGAGTTAGGAGGGACAGATTGAAGCTGGTGATCATATGATTTTAGTATCTGAGAAAGCTAGAGTTTGCACTTTTTTTAAAAAATGGAAAAAGTATCCTGGTCAGGGCACTGACTCCCTGTAGTCTCAGATGAGAAACAAAAGTCTGCCTCTGCTCCTGCTCTTGCAGGAAGATATATTCACCATCAAAGCCATTGATCTGGGAGTACTGAAGAAACTGCGGATTCGTCATGACAACTCCAGCAGCAACCCAGCCTGGTTCCTGGACAGAGTGGAGATTGTTGATCTCAAGGACGACACCAGGTGAGCCGATTGCTGCTCTCCATTCATGCGATTGGATGCATGGGATTCAGACTTCTGGTCAGATAAATTTAAAGCCTTAGAAATACAAAGAACATCATGACTGTGTTACACGTGGTCACGAATCCAGATTGGGTGATCCTCTTAGAATGCTAAAATAATGATGCTGTTGGGAGCTCCTGTGGAAAGTTACAGATGCAAGCAACCCTAGGAGCCCAGCTCTAATGGTGTCAAACTGACAGGGAGCTCCAGAGAGCTACGAAAAGGGGCTTAGAGACAGTGATGAGGCAGCAGTGTTCCATATTGATAGCTTTGGGCTGTGGGAAATCCCCTGAGATCGTCTGAGATCAAAGTGGAACTCAGGGACCAATGACCTTTGGAAGCAGAATCTACCATTTCTTCCAGGAGGGACATGCTCCACTTGAAGGAAATTCCTGATGCTACTCCCTTGCTTACTGACCAGTGCTTTGCTGGAACCGGAGTGAGGAACTCAAGACTCACTCCGTTGTTTGTAAATAAGAAGTATATTTAGCTGTGAAATAGTGATAGAAATGTAGCCGTGTTAGTCTGGTGTAGCTGAAACAAAATACAGGACTATGTAGCACTTTAAAGACTAACAAGATGGTTTATTAGATGATGAGCTTTCGTGGGCCAGACCCACTTCCTCAGATCAAATAGTGGAAGAAAATAGTCACAACCATATATACCAAAGGATACAATTAAAAAAATGAACACATATGAAAAGGACAAATCAAAAAAGGACAAAAAGAACACATATTCCTGCGCATCCAGAAATATAATTTATGCTATCATGTGCCGAAAGTGTCCGTCTGCTATGTACATTGGACAAACGTCTCAGACACTTCGCCAAAGGATCAATGCCCACAAAACAGATATTAGACAGGATCACAAAGAAAAAACAGTTTCTTGCCATTTCAACCAGAAAGGACATTGTCTCAACGACTTAATTACCTGCATCCTGCTTCAAAAGCCTTTTAAGACTGCACTTGAAAGAGAATCCTCTGAACTGTTATTCATGCTAAAATTCGACACTTTACGCTGGGGTCTTAAAAAAAGACTCTAGTTATCTTACCCATTACAAAGATAGCTTCCCCAATTATCACCTCTAATATCATTAGCTCACAGACATTTACTCCCCTCCCCCCCCCCCCCCCGCATCTCCCTTCTGTTCTGAAATTTGATTTGTCCTTTCCATATGTGTTCATTTTTTTAAGTGTATCCTTTGGTATATATGGTTGTGACTATTTTCTTCCACTATTTGATCTGAGGAAGTGGGTCTGGCCCATGAAAGCTCATCATCTAATAAACCATCTTGTTAGTCTTTCAAGTGCTACGTAGTCCTGTATTTTATTTAGCTGTGAGACTGTGAAGTGGGTTGTGCCAATGGAAGCTCGTGATACCATCTACATTTTTTGTTAGTCTCTAAGGTGCTGCAGGGCTATTTGTTGCTTTTAAAGTTTATTCAATTACAGACTAACATGGCTACCCCTCTGAAACTTATTATCTCTTGCGTTATTTATCTGCTTCTGGGCTGTACAATTAAATGAGCCAGGTGGGATTAACATCTTAACGCTAGTACCTATCAGCAGACATCAGTCGTCAGGCCCAGATTAAGTTCACACAAAGGGAACACAAGTTGAGGAAGGAGACGCATTTATGCTTTTCAGCTTTGAGTACTGTTACTCTTTGTTAACTTGCCTCTTATCTTTGCTAATTACTGTTGCTCATGGCTGCGAAGTGCTCTGAAGATGAAAAGTCCTGTGTGCCCTTGTTATTCTTGCAGGTATTACTTCCCATG
Organism: Pelodiscus sinensis; assembly: GCF_049634645.1. Lineage (NCBI taxonomy): Eukaryota > Metazoa > Chordata > Testudines > Trionychidae > Pelodiscus > Pelodiscus sinensis. Next base: position 118,225,775 of record NC_134716.1, read on the forward strand.
CCAGCGGTGGCTGGCAGTTGAGGAAGATGACGGTCAAATTGCCAGGGAGCTGGTCCCGGTGGATGAAGCATTTATAAAGAAAGATTCGGACAATGATAACCAATCTCTTGCATCTCTGGGCCTGGAACAAAAAGGTTCTCATCTGTCTTGTGTTTCTTTCAACATGTAAAAGGCAAAGGCAGCCAAGTTATTAATAGCTCTAAGAGCATTATCAACTAGGCTACGTCTACACTGGCATGAATTTCCGAAAATGCTTTTAATGGAAAAGTTTTCCGTTAAAAGCATTTTCGGAAAAGCGCGTCTAGATTGGCAGGATGCTTTTCCGCAAAAGCACTTTTTGCGGAAAAGCGTCCGTGGCCAATCTAGACGCGGTTTTCCACAAAAAAGCCCCAATCGCCTTTTTCACGATCGGGGCTTTTTTGCGGAAAACAGTACTATGCTGTCTACACTGGCCCTTTTGTGCAAAAGTCTTTCGGAAAAAGACTTTTGCCCGAACGGGAGCAGCATAGTTTTTCCGGAAAAGCACTGATGATTTTACATGAAATCGTCAGTGCTTTTCCGGAAATTCAATCGGCCAATGTAGACAGCTGGCAAGTTTTTCCGCAAAAGCAGATGATTTTGCGGAAAAACTTGCCAGTCTAGACACAGCCCTAGAGTATTTGGTAGGCCATGAAAAATTCCCCTCCTGGATCATGAGATTAAGTGTGAATAAAGTATGAAATACACTGGGCATTGAATACACACACACTCCTCCCATTTCCATGACCTATGCTCACTTTGAACCCGATGTGCTGAGAGTAAAAAGATGACACTCTTTCCTTGGATGGCAAACATCTGTAGGGTTCCTTGTCAGTTTCAGTCTCTCCCTTTCTCTTGCAAAGGTGTGAGTGCAATACCTCTGAACTGGAATGCGCAGCCAGCATTAATACCATAGCCAGTTAGTAGTGTTAGCTAGCAATGGGTGCAAGTTTGGATATGAAACTAACCAGGACTAAAATCAGAGCTTTGTTGCTATCAAGGGAAAGAGCTTGAAGATTTATCTTTCATTCAGTACTCTACCTATTAGGGGCTGTGTGATGGGGCAGAGCCGCCCTGCACTGGAGATCCTCCAAGCGCCGTCTGTCTCGTGGCCAGGTGGGTACGGTATAGGTGGTGCGCCAGCTGTTCAGTGGCTGCCAAAAGCGCACATGGCACTCAGCCGCAGGGGATACGTGGCTGCACAGGAGAGGAGTGGACGCCGGGCGGACGTAGAGTGACGTCACCGCCGTCGGTACACCAAAGGGTGGGATGGAGCTCCGACATAGAGGCAGAGTGCCCGCCCAGGAGATTTAAAACCCCAGAAGGAGTGTAGTAAGGGGAGGGCGGTGAGGAGAGGAAGGGCACAGTCGGAGGTTGCCCGTGAAATTTGGACCCGGGGAGGGGAGGCAGACCCGAGAGGGGGACATTGCTCCTGCTCAAGGGCCGGATGCGGGGAGAGGAAGTAGCCCAGGGTGGGCAGAGGAGCCTGAGGACTGACGCGTTACGGTGGAAACCCCCGCCAGTCGGACTGGACTACGAGACTAGTCCGTGTCCTTAGGGCCCTGGGCTGGGGCCCGTGAGAGGGGGCGGGCCCGGGCCCCCCTTTTCCCTGCGACCCTCGAGGAGGGGTGTCTAAAGACTGAACGGCAGAGGGGCACATCAGCCGCAGTACCAGGTCGGACTATACCAGCCGCAGACTGGACCTGGCCAAAGGGCCGATTTCGAGACACTGAGACTTAGGGTGGGGTGGAGGGGCGCACAGAAAGGTGGGGACAAGGGGATGGACGAACAGAAGAGCGGATGCCTGGTCACAGGCTGTAAGCAGGAATATTCTCCTCTCCCCTCTCCTGCCCGACACATACACACACTAAAAAAAGCACATGGCAGCTCCCTTTAACATCTCAGGGACATGTGCAATTGTGTAATCTGTTTATGCCTCGTGCCAGCTCTGCTTACATTTATCTTCCTGAAACTACCTTGCATCTAGTGTGCTTGATTGCCCACACTGATGACTGAATAATGACATGATCATAGATTCCTAGAATACTTGAATTAGAAGGGACCTCGAGAGGGTCAGCAAGTCCCCTGGCAAGACCCAGCATCATCTAAATCATCCCTGACAGATGTCTGTCTAACCCGCTCTTAAATATCTCTAATGATGGAGATTCCACAACCCCTCTAGGCAATTTGTTCCATGCTCAGCCTCAAGGACCTGATCCTGCATGGTACTGGGTGTCCTGGGCTTCCACTGACTCCAATGGGAGTTGAGAGCCTTAAGCTAAGCTTCTACATCCATATTTAGACAGCTGAACAAGTGGGGTAATTTTTAAAAAATGTTGAGCATGCAGCAGGTCCCATTAACTTCAGTGGGAGTTTCTGGCTGCTCATCACTTTTGAAAATCAAGACCCTCCTTTAGGTGCCGAAATATGGATGGAGGAATCTAACTTTAAGCACCCATTTTTGACAACCTTGACTTGGTAATTTGTAGTTGTGTGGAAACAACTTCTAGGAATTTCCATGGTTCTTAAGAGTTTGCCATCCTTTTTAGATGACAGTTTTGTGGAAAACTATATACATCTACCTAGTGAAAGCTGTCTGTATATATAAAATCTGGCGCTATATTAATGTAGATTGCAACAGAGAATGAATCTGAGAAGCACAAGAGACTCCCAAGAGAGAAATGGGAAGTCTGAACAGCCCTCTCCTCTGTAAAGATGGAGAAAGCATTGATGAATGAAGAGTGGTCAAGGATCACGCAGTCTAGCAGTCCTGTTTCAACCTAGCAAATATCAGTAGAGCAGACAGGGATTATTGTCAGAGCTTTAGGAATGCAATCTGACTGTCCAAAATAAATAAATAACACATGCAATGAAACAGGAAGAAATAGAATTACTAGCAGCTCAGTGTTCACACTCTCAAATTAAGAAATGCTTTTTGACAGCTAAATCAACTACTTACACTGTGAAAGTGAAAACCGGGGACAAGAAAAACTCTGGGACAGATGCCAATGTCTTCATCATTCTTTATGGAAATAAAGATGACACAGGTAAGAACCAAGTACAGCGCCTGTATGAATGAAAGAGATGGTGTCCATGTCATTGGTATAACTGACTGAAATGACCAAAGAGAGGGGGGATTTTTGCTTGTCTCAATACAGTATTTGTTTTTAGTTAAGATGATGTCATATTATTGCCGTATGTCTTTATGCTTAACATGAAAGTCAGTGTTATTTAGCATTTTAGGTACTAGGAGCCTCAGCTCCTGCAAATCACTGCAGTTCCATGGACTAAAATAAAGCTAGGATAATTTATACCATCTGTAGATTTTACGGCACCACTTAAAAAAAAATTTTTTTTTTTTACTATAGCAGCCGAATTGTTGAGATCATAGAGTAAAACAAAGGCTAGGAATACAATACATTGGTCTGGGTCAACTCATTTGTATCCCAGCAAGGAATCAGCCCACTCTGGAAACCAGGCTCGCCTTCAACTGCTGAGACGTTGCAGAAATATTTGATCTGTTGATGAGCAAACCCTGTTGGGACTGACGCAATGCATATGTAGCGAAGTTTAGGATCTGTGAAAGTGACAGACGGTGAAGAGAAGTGTAGGGCAAGTCCCCTTACACAACTCAGAACACACCTTTTGCTGGACCTTCAACAGCGTATTTGCTGCAGCATTGAAGGGAGACATCTCAACTGAAGCGAGAAATTATGTGTATTTTGGGTAGTTTTGATACAATTGAAAATCTAGTGTTCAGTGTGACAGAGGACAGTTTTGAAGCCAAATCTCCAGGGGGGAGAGACCATTAATTACACTGCAGCCAAACCCCTAGTTCCTGTTTACAATCCCAAATTACTGATTTTTATCCACTGTCCCAGTGATGCTCAGAGAGCAGCTAATGAGCTACAAGTTGTTCTTTAATATGTCTCCTGTGGCTCTTTACAGCACATGATATTAAAGCACTTGTGATGTAATTATTAACCAACCCAAGTTATTAACCAGTCAGCCTAAGTGCTGAAAGTAGGGATGTAGGGGATGCTGCCACACCCCCAGGCTTGAAGTGGTTTCCATCATATGCAAGTTTTACAGTTTGGTTCAGTGACTCTCAATCAAGATGCTTTTACTAAGTTGTTAGCCAATTGCAGTTGATAAAATAATAACCTTGGTCTGTCAATTACTGTGAGAATAATTATACGTAGAAATCTATAGATACACATACACAAAGTAAATGAAACGATGAATTCCCACGACTGTGATACTGAGGTCTGAGTATCACTGGGACAGTGGATAAACAATGTCTGTATGTGCTGCAACCAACAGGGATAATCAATCTAAAGGCCTCCAAAACGAACAAGAACAAATTTGAACGAGGGAAGTTAGATGAGTTTACAGTGGAATCTGTGGACATTGGAGACCTGAAAAAAATAAAGATTGGCCATGATAATAAAGGTAAGATGACCTGTTATAATAACATGGCTTTCCTTTTTCCACATGGGGGAGGTTATATTTGGGAATACGAATTTCATCAGGTATTTATTAACATGCTGGACATTATCATCATGCTTGGTGCTTTGCAGACAAATAGGCCCTTTGCCCATGGCGCTTACAGTTAATGTAGACATGGTACAGCAGCAAACAATGTGTAAAACCATGTAAATGGTGCTGAAGGACAACAGTTTTTGCATTGTATTGTAGGCAATAATATTATAGCAGGAGGAGTAGATGCTAGTCTGGAAAGGCAGATCAAGAAAAGTGAACCTTGCAAGGGTATTTCTGTACAAATCTATTTTTCTATAAAAGGGGTGATGCCAATCCTCTGTCTGGCTTTATAACCACCTTGTGGCTGATATTCCGGGCATTCCTACCTGACTGCTATGTTTTAAAATGATCTAGCTTTCAAAATGGGATCCCTAAATAATAAAGCCCAGGTGATAACATCACACAAATGGCCCAAGTTTTCAAAAGTGGCTGGTGGTTATAAGTGCCTCCAGTTTTGAATACCTAATTTCAGACATTTTAAAGGGGCTTGATTTTGAGAAAGTGCTGCAAAGCCTCCCTCTGGCTTTCTCTACACTGAACAATGTAAAGCTCAGCCACAGCAGAGCTTTAAACTGGAAGTGTGGCCACAGCACGAACGCTGGGAGAGAACTCTCCCCGCCTCTATGTAAACCACCTCCACGGGGGGAGTAGCTAGTAGTGTGGAAAGCGCTGGTCTCAGGACTATAGCCTGGTTCACTCTGGCACTTTACAGTGCTGTAACTTGCTGCGCTGGGGTGGGGGGAGGAACAGGTGTTTTTTCACACCCCTGAGCCAGAAAGCTACATGCTGTATAGTGCCAGTGTGGACTTAGCATCAGATAATGTGGCCCATTTAGTGGCACACTGGACATTCAGAATGTGACGCACCCAAACCTCTTGCCATTTTAAAAAAATGGCTTCAAGTTCTGGTAAAAGAAACAAAGGTGTTTGAGAGTCGAATGGTGATAGTCCAGCACTGCCTGGCCTCTGAGCTCTGCCTGTGTTCTGGCCCTGGTTTTAATTCCCTCTGGGACTTTGGGCAAGTCAGGCAGCAGTAACCTGCCTGCTCTGAATGACTATTTTTTGTAACACACAGGATAACACTCACCTCTTTCAGAGGCCTCTTGGGGAGGTTAATTAGTTCACATCTGTAAAGCACTTTGCTGGTGAAACACGCTATTCACTTTGAGTGTCACCTCTTCTTCTAGGTGGCTCCCCTGGCTGGTTTCTAGCATGGGTGGAAATTGATGCTCCATCACTCGGACAATGCCTGAAGTTCCCTTGTGGCCGTTGGCTGGATAAATCAGAGGACGATGGAGCCATTGAGAGAGATCTCTTCCCTGCAAAACTGCAGACAAAAGAATATGTTCCATGTATGTAGAGTGCTGCTTCCTCTCAGACATTGAATGGCTCATCTCTAAGCCCCCTTCCTATCCGTTTCCTTATTTCAGGGAGGTGGGAATCCATTGCTCTGTTTGTCACTCATTCACAACTTGGGGGCTCTTGTCACTTCTGCATCCATGGCATTTTTAAAAATCTACTCTTTCCTTTATTAGGAAAGACGTTCCAGTACTTAAGGTGCCAGCCTTGGAAATGGAGATCTATTCCTTGCCCTGCCACAGACTTCTCATGTGACATGGGCCAAGCTACTTTGCCTGTTAGTGTGCCTCAGTTCTCCATCTGTAAAATGTGGACAATAGGACTTCTCTTCTTCACAGGATTGTTATCAGGATAACTAACCTTAAAAACTACAAGGCACTTAAAAACTATGAGGCACTCACATATGACAGTAAAGGAGACCAAAGAGCCACCATAGGTTTATGGATTCTTCCTTCTCTCCCCTGCCCAAACCCTGGTTCATGCCATCATTTTTTCTTATCTGGACTATCCTCCTCTCTGGCCACCCTGATTTCACTGTCCCCTCTTCATACTATCCACCAGTTAGCGGCAAAAATAATCTTTGGTGTCCCTCCCCCATTCCTTTTCCTCCTCTGCACTCAGCCCAATGCTGCAGCATTTAATTTCAGAAAGGGGAACTACACAAAAATGAGGGGTTTAGTTACGGTAAACAGAAATTAAAAGGTACAGTGTCAAAAGTAAAATCCCTGCAAGCTGCATGGAAACTTTTCAAATACACCATAATAGAAGCCCAATTTACTGTGTTTTTTAAATTAAGGGTATACATTCAAGAGAACCAAAAAAGTACCACCATGGCTTAACAACAAGTAAAAGAAGCAGTGAGAGATAAAAAGGCATAGTTTAAAAAATAGAAGTTAAATCTTAGTGACAAAAATAGAAAGGAACATAATCTCTGTCAAGTTAAGAGTAAAAATATAATAAGAAAACCTAAAAAGGAATTTGAAGAGCAGCTAGCCAAAAACTCAAAAAGTAATAGCAAAATATTTTTTTAAATACATCAGAAGCAGGAAGCCTGCTAAACAACCAGTGGAGCCACTGGACGATCGAAATACTAAAGGAGCATTCAAAGATGATAAGGTCATTTCAGAGAAACGAAATGAATTCTTTGCTTTGGTCTTCACAGCTGAGGATGTTAGAGAGATGGCCAAACCTGAGCCATTCTTTTTAGGTGACAGATCTGAGGAATTGTTCCAGATTGAGGTGTCATTAGAGGAGATTTTGGGACAAACTGAAAAATTTAACAGTAACCCGTCACCTGGACGAGATGGCATTCATCCAAGAGTTCTGAAAGAACTCAAATGAGAAATTGCAGAACTATTAACTATGGTTTTTAACCTATCCTTTAAATCAGCTTCTGTACCTAATGACTGGAAGATAGCTAAGGTAACACCAATATTTAAAAAGGTCTCTATAGGTGATCCTAGCAATTACAAATCAGTAAGTCTAATAGCAGTACCAGGCAAATTACAGCCGGTCCCTGAGTTGCAAACGGTCGATTTACGACCATTCGCATTTACAACCAAAACTCCCATTGAGCGGTCATAAAAGCGGTCCTCGAGTTATGAACGCGACCCACGCTTACGAACAGCGCAGTCGCAATATAACTCAATAGGGTCTGAGTTACAAACATTTCGAGTTATGGCAAGTGTTTGGTCCATAACTCGTTCATAACTCGAGGACAGGCTGTAGTTGAAACTATAGTAAAGAATAAAATTGTCAGACGCATAGATGAACATAATTTGTTGGGGAAAAGTCAACATGGTTTCTGTAAAGGGAAACCATGCCTTACTAATCTACTAGAGTTCTTTGAGGGGATCAACAAACGTGGACAAGGAGCATCCAGTAGATATAGTGTACTTAGATTGCCACAAAGCTTTTAACAATAGTTGACCCTCACCAAAGGCTGTTAAGTAGAGTTAGCTGTAGTGGGATAAGAGGGAAAGTCCTCTCATGGATTGATAACTGGTTAAAAGACAGGAAACAAAGGGTAGTAATAAATGGTAAGTTTTCCAAGTGGAGAGAGGTAACTAGTGGTCCATACTGGGACCAATCTTATTTAACCATTTTTATAAATGAACTGGAGAAAGGGGTAAACAGTGAAGTGGCAAAATTTGATACTAAACTGCTCAAGATAGTTAAGACCAAAGCAGACTGTGAAGAGCTTCAAAAAGATTTCACAAAACAATGTGACTGGGCAACAAAATAGCAAATAAAATTTAATGTTGATAAATGTAAAGTAATGCACATTGGAAAAAATAATCCCAGCTATACATACAATATGATGGGGACTAATTTGGCTAAAACTACTCAAGAGAGAGATATTGGAGTCATTGTGGATAGTTCTCTGAAAACATCCACTCGATGTGTAGCAACAGTCAAAAAAGCAAACAGAATGTTAGGAATCATTAAAAAAGGAATAGAGAATAAGACAGAGAATATCTTATTGCCTCTATATAAAACCATGGTACACCCACATCTTGAATATTGCATACAGATGTGGTCACCTCATCTCAAAAAAAGTTTCTTGGCACTGGGAAAGGTTCAGAAAAGAGCAAAAAAATTATTAGAGGTTTGGAAAGGGTCCCATATGAAGAGAGATTAAAAAGACTTGGACTTTTCAGTTTAGAAAATAGGATACTAAGGGGGGATATGATAGAGGTATATAAAATCATGACTGGTGTGGAAAAAGTGAATAAGGAAAAGTTATTTACTTGTTCCCATAACATAAGATCTGGGGGGCACCAAGTTAAATCAATAGATAGCAGGTTTAAAACAAACAAAAAGAAGTTTTTCTTCATGCAGCACACAGTCAACCTGTGGAACTCCTTGCCAGAGGATGTTGTGAAGAGCAGGACTTTATCAGGGTTCAAAGAACTAGATAAATTCCTGGAGGTTAGGTGCATTAATGATTATTAGCCAGGATGAGTAGGAATGGTGTCCCTTGCCTCTGTCATAGGGTGGAAATGGATGCCAAGAGAGAGATCACTTGATGTTTCCCTGTTCTGTTCACTCCTTTTGGGGCACCTGGCATTGGCCACTGTCGAAAGACAGGATACTGGGTTGGATGGACATTTGGTGTGACCCAGTATTGCCGTTCTTATATTCACTGACCATGGTGTTCCCTGTCTTACAAACATATTGTCATTTTATTTCTACATAAAACAATAGGGGTGGAAGAAAGGATGATGCTTGTATCCTTCCCCCCACCATCCCTTGTGCACTCAGTCTGCTGTCAGACACAACTGTCCCTGGGTTTGGAATAACACACGGGGTGAATTTTAATACATAGCAAGGCCTCTCCACACATAGATCACACTTCAGCCCTAAGGATCAACAGTGTCACACTTCCGCCTTATGGGACTTATGCAATGCGTAGTCCATGTACTTCAGAGGAGTGACTGTCACTCATAATACTATGGTTTTGCTTCTCACTGTGTTTCTCCTGAGCTGCGGTGTTAAATTCTTGATACCTAACTTGAGTGGGTAAATTATTAGGGGGTATTACATATCTTAAGAGTATCTGGAATGCCAGCTCTTCATGTACAGCAGAGCTAATCAACACATAGCCTGTGGGCCGCATGTGGCCTGCAGCCTGTTTGTTTGCAGCCCGCGGGTGAGAGCCAATACAAAAAAGTAGTCAATATAATGGTCTTCTGTTGATATGTGTTTTAGTAGTTACATTCCTAAACTGTCATTGCTCATTCAAAGTGCTGTCATATGGGTGGAAATCGAGTAAATATTGCATTTTATTAGTATCAGCAGAACTGATGTAAATGGGGCCTGTGTGTTGTATGGTCTTGCCTTAATCTTTGTATTCATGGCCATCAGTGTGAAAGAAGCTATTTGCATATATTTGCATGTATATGCAACCACACTTAAGTTGTCACCCTTGGCATGTGCTATGAGTATCATTATTGCCCCCAGGTATTCCAAAGTTATGTAGCCCTGATGTACAGTATGTTCAAAGTTAATTTGTGTCAGCAGCCCTTTTTCAGCATCTGCAACCAGCAATCAGGGCTATGTAGCAGGAGACTTGCAAGATTCTAGAACCAAACCTACTTAGTCCTTTGCTTAAATATATACATTGTACTATTCACAATATTCTAATTTCCCAATCATTAACCTGGTGATTTCAGATTGCCACTAAAATGGTCTGGCGTGTTTTGTTCAACATCTTCATTAATAGCCCAGATGATGGTTTGTTTTTGTTTTGGACTCTTAGCAAGTTTGTGAATGACAATAAGCTGAGGAGAGAGATGGATCTGCTGGACGGAAGGGATAGGGATCAGGGTGATGTAGACAGATTGGAAGCCTGGGCCACAAGCAATCTGATGAGATTCAACAAAGACAAGTACAGAGTCCTACACTTAGGATGGAAGACTCCAAGCAATGCTACAGGCTGGGGACCAACTAGCAGAGCAGTAGTAGTCCAGAAAAGGACCTGGAGAATGACAACAGACGAGAAGCTGTATATCAGGGGTTTCCAAACTTTTTGGCACAGGGACCAGTAAATCCATTCACAAGCTTTTGGAGGACCGGTAACATTCATTTGCATATTTGCATATTCATTAAGCAAATGATAAATATTCAAATAGGTTGTTTCTGGTCCTCCCAGAGCCCCCAGTATGAGCTTTAGCAAAGCTTTTGATACAGTCGCCCACAATATTCTTGCCAGCAAGTTAAGGGAATTGGTTAAATGGATGATAGAAAGCTGCCTAGACCAGGGTTTCCCAAACTTTTTACTTTAATTGAAACCTGTTTTTTTCCAGTACTGTTTTTTGCAGCCCCAAAATATAAATGCATTTTAAAAAAAAGAATTAAAAATGAATAAATTTTCAGTGTTTCACCTGGCTGCATCCTCCACCCAGCCTGGGCCAGGGCTTGGGAGACCCGGCGCCGCATGGACACACCAGGAGGCGGGAGCAGGAGCAGATTGGGGGGGTATCTGGCTAGGAGGGAGGGTGCAAGGAGGGGTAGGGTTGCCACGTGTCCAGTTTTGTACCGGAGAGTCAGGTATTTGAGGGCTCTGTCTGGGAAGCAAATTGAGAAAATACCGGACATATAAAATGTTTGGTATTTTCTAATTAGGTAAGTTTTATTATTATTAGGTGTATCAGCCCATAGCTGCGAACTGCCTGGCTGGTAGATGTGCTCATGCTGCATGAGTGTGTCTACCAGCCAGGCAGTTCACAACTATTCGAGGGAAGGTATTGGGGGAGGGGGGCAAAATGGAATCCCCAGGGCCGGACTCACTCGTGTGCCTGGGTCAGTCCCGTTTCCCACGGGCCAATTCGCTCCCCCGCCCCACTTCTCTCGATCTCCCCCATCCAGCCCTGCTTCTAGCAGCCAGTTCCCCCCATCCCCCATCCTCCACCGATCTTCCCTGGCCAGCCCTGCTTCCCCTTACTACCCCTCTGACCAGCCCCACTCCCCTCCCAGCCGGCCAGTTCTCCCCCGCTTCTCCTCCCGATCTTCCTTAACCAGCCACGTTGCCCTCATCCAGCCCTGCTTCTGGCAGCTGGTTCCCCTGGCCTCCTACTCCCGATCTCCCCCGGCCAGCCCTGCTTCCACTGCCCACCCACCCTGATCTCTGCTGGACAGCCCCGCTGCCCCCAACCCTGCTTCCCGGTGGCCAGTTTCCCCCCCACACATGCACACCTCCTCCCAGTCCGCTCCGCCCCCCTCCCGCCAGCCACACTGAGGCCTGGGAAATGCTGCTGTATATGAATCAACAGTGTATCATTGTTAACAAGAATTCTAAAGGCATATTGGGCTGCACTAATAGGATCACTGCCAGCAGATTGAGGGAAGTGATTATTCCCCTCTATTTGGCATTGGTGAGGCCACATCTGTAGTATTGTGTCCAGTTTTGGGCCCCTCACTACAAAAAGGATATGGACAAATTGGAGACAGTCGAGCAGAAGGCAACAAAAATGATTAGGGGGCTGGAATACATTACTTATGAGGATAGGCTCAGGGAACTGGGCTTATTTAGTCTTCCGAAAAGAATCATAGAATCATAGAATACTAGAACTGGAAGGAACCTTGAGAGTGGGAGTAAGAAGTCCTCCATCTTGAAATTATCTTGAAATAATGGCTTACTGTGTAGACACGCACTCAGTTATTCCAAAATAATGCTGCTGTGTAGATGTACCCTGGGAGGGTAGTGGAGCACTAGAATGGGTCACCTGGGGAGGTGGTGGAATCTCCATCCTTGGAAGTTTTTAAGATCTGTTTTGACAAATCCCTGTCTGGCATGATTTGGTTGGGGTTGGTCCTGTTTTGAAGGGGGGTGGAGGGGAATTGGACTAGATGATCTTAGGAGGTCTCTTGCAACCCCAGTCAGCTATGATCTTCTATAAGTCTATGTCTTTCATCCCTGAGCATGGAGGATGAAAACAGGTCATTGTTGTGCCAGTTAAAACAGTGTCTATCGGGTACCACGAAACGAAAGGGGATTCTGACAGCTGAGTGCTGTACTGCTAGTGACCTTGCTCATGTGCTATTTTGCTGATTCAGTTTGAAGCTGATGTTAATATTCAAATTAAAAGAATAAGCATAACAGACTTGAGCAGTCCAGGTCATTTCTAATTCATAGCACATAGCAGGTGATTTTGGTCTCCAGGATCATTTCTTTATTTTTACATATTGCAGGAAACTATTTCAGTTTATCTGCAGCACAGGCAAATAGATTCCATTGGTTCTGGCAAAAAAAAGAATATTAAGTACCTTCAGGCTGATTGTCTCTCAAATCAGACTCCTTCATCTCTCTTCTCCTGAGAGCTGTGTTTAGAAAGCCTGGATAGTTAATGAATGATTATGTTCTGATATGCATAATCACAGTTACCTCAGCAATAATAGAAGGAGTGCCAGAAATATGCCATCTGCTCTGATCTAGGATGCTGAGGCCTAGAACTCACTGAACTGTGGCATAAAGAATAACAAAGAATATTCAAATGGAATGAGTGTGGGAGAGCACACGGTTATAAGCAGCTCAAAAAGATGTGGAAAAAGGAAGAGAAGGGTTGAAGTGGGATTTCAGGACAGATAAATGAAAGAGAACAGAAGGCCAACCAGAATGACTGAGAAGAGATAGAAGAAATGGAAGCCCATGGTAAATGTATGGGCCAAATTCTCCAAACTTTAATGAAGACCAGTAGCATCACGAGTGTGAGTCAGCAGAGAGATGATCTCCATTTAGGATTCAAGAACTGCAAAGAGGCCTTGGATCATGTGGAATAAAACAAATAATATTCATGCTGAGCTCTTGTAGGGCACTTTTAATCCCTCAAGATAGCGAACAAAAGAGAGTAGATCTCTCCACGTTGGGAAACTGAGACACAGAAAGGGAACGTTTCTTGTTCCAGGTTATGTAACAAATCAGTGGCAGAGCCAGGAATCTGTCCAGGTCTTGTGGCCCCGAGGCAAGTTCCCTATGTGCTGGACTATGAAAAGGAATAAGAATAAGAAAGAACTCCAAGAAATATGGGATTAAAGGCAACAGTAAATTCTAGAGTCCAATATAAGAACAAGGACAGAACAAAGGTCCCAATTCACTGTCGTCCTGCAGCTTGTATAGTCACAACTCTGATCTGATAGCATTTTATGCCTGCTTTGTACTACTATAGGTGACTTTTTCAGGACATTGGAGAATCTGGCCTGAAAAGAACATTAAATGAAACAGTGAAATGGAGACTAGTTATTTAAAGCGAGAGACAGGTTCACATTTTCCTCCTCACTGATTAATGTTTCCTCCACAATCTAATACTTAAAATACTTCAAATAGTCCAAAATAGAATTTTTCATATTGACTCCAGTTAGTTCAAACTTGCTAGTTTTCTGAGTTACTCAATGTACTGTGGGAGATCCATGTATCTATCAATGGCTTTGCAGTGTAAGTATTCAGAGCACTTTTGTCTCCCAGGATTAAATCCAACGGGTCTGATTCCAACCTCAGTAAATCAGTATGAATTTAGAGTAACTCTGTTGGCTTCATTTATGTAAATGGAGTTCTCCAGATTTATGCTGGAGTAACTGAGATCAGAATCCAGCTTCATGGCTTGCAATTTAATGTAAGAGTCAATTGTACATGATTTCTGTGTGTACAATTCCTAATTATGTTCTGTAAATATTGACATTTCCAATCTCGGTTTGAGCTTGTTAAATTCTAAAATGAATTGTAGACTTTTCCAATAGGAAGCCTTGCTCTTTATTCACAGACCATGGTTTGTTTTTTGTTTTCTTCTACTTAACTTAGTTGTCCCTTATGAGATCACCATTTACACCAGTGACGTCTTTGGAGCTGGCACTGATGCAGATGTTTTCGTTGTTCTCTATGGAAGTAATGGAGTTTGCAGTCAACAGAAGTCCCTGTGTCAGAACAAGAGAGAACAAAGGATGTGCTTTGAGAGGAACTCGGTGGATCAGTTCATTGTGGAGGTAAAATAAAAAATATTTGCTCTTTTGCCGGTGCAATGGCTGAGTGGGGGGTTTAGAGACACAAAGTGGAGAGAAAAACAGTGGGGATATGGAAAAAAATGAAAAAAGACTTTTCATGAGAGCAGGGTCAGAGTTTTTGGATGACTAATTCTGGACAAAAGATTCATTTTTTGGTGACCAGAAACTATTTGTGAACTAGCCAGAGGAGGAAGAGATGGTTGTGCTGCTTGACACTTGTAAGCTTTATCCCTGTGATCAACGCACCCATGTGGAGAGCTGTGCTTGAATCTCTCTTCTGGGTTCAAATCCCTCTTCCAGAATAGAACTGAAGCAGACTTTCTGCATTCACCAGAATGTCTCAACATTTTAGATGGAATTCAGCCTGAATAGACTTTTTGTTTTTTTGTTTTCTGGAATGTCCCCTGAACCAAAAAATCAGTTACTTGCCTAATTCTGCTCCTTGGCACTGTCTTCACAGGAGACTTGTGCTGATCCTGTAGAGGGAAGGAAGGATGGTCTAGCGGTTAAGAAATTTAGCCTAGTCCTGGTTTCGGCTTTCAGTTGTACTACAAGCTTCCTCTGTGATCCCAGGCAAATCACCATGTGTCTTTGCACTTCAGACCCCCTTGTATGAAATGAGGATTATAGCCCTATCTCACAGCATGTTACAAGGATAAATGCATTTCAATCATTGTAAGGTGCACAGATACAGTCATAGGAGCAACATAAGATAGATAAGTAGCAACACCTGCCATTGCAGAACATTTAATCAATTATAATTTCTCTTCTCACTCTCTCTCTCTCTCTGGCGCACACACACATATTCTCACTTACTCGCTCTCTCGGTCCCTCCAATATTGTAAAAGAAAACACTAAGCACTAGATTGTCAAAGGTAATGAGTGAAATTGCATGTACAAATGGGGGGATCTGTAAGCACCATTGTATGGGCACACTTTCAGAAGGCACTTTTGGAAAGTTTGTCCATAATACCTAATGCTTGTGTAGGAATATAGCTGAGATGTGAATACTACCCATTTGTGGTATTATGGGCTTATTGTCATAGTCTCTGTGTTTCCTCCATGGATAGAGGACCTGTTACCGTGCTCAGGAGCTATGATTTCCAAATATGTGTGACTAAGTATTCAAAGAGCCTTAACATATTTCTGAT
This sequence comes from Pelodiscus sinensis, assembly GCF_049634645.1. Lineage (NCBI taxonomy): Eukaryota > Metazoa > Chordata > Testudines > Trionychidae > Pelodiscus > Pelodiscus sinensis. The sequence goes on from NC_134716.1 coordinate 118,241,340, forward strand.
GAATTTGCAATCATATACCTTAGTGCAGGGGTGGGCAAGAGAGCCTCCACGGGCTGAATCCGGCCCACCAAGCTGGTTGGTCTGGCCTGCGGCCACCCTGCCACTCCCCCAGCCCCAGGCCAATGAGACCTGGGGATGGGGAAGCACACAAAGTCTCCTCCCTCCGCCAGAGTTGGGTGGCACCAGAGGGAACCACCTGGTAGTTCACTCTAGGCATTGCACACCCCTTGCAGCGTGGGGGCAAAGGGCAAGAGACTTCACGCACTCCCTCTGCCCCCAGGCCTTGATTGACCTAAGGGTAGAGGGAGTGAGCAAAATCTCCTTCTGCCGCCAGGGGTGCACGGTGCTTAGAGGGAACCGTCAGCTGTTCAGAACAACTGAGGATTCTTTCTAGGCACCGGAGAGGCTGCTAGGGGGCACTTCCCCACCCCCAAACCAATCAGGATCTGTGGATGAGGGAGCACGGGAAATGTCCTAGCCCCACCCCTTCCACCCAAGGCTCTGCCCCTTCTGGGGTGGCCTAAGGCCACTTCTGAACTTTGTGAAGTGACCCCCCCTTCTAAAATTATTGCCCACCCCAGCCTTAGTGCATACAAAAGATACATATATGTGCATACATTGACCAGTTTTATGGCTAACTTTGCACATGCAATGCTGGATTCATAGCAAAATCTTACTTGAAGCCAATATATACACAAAATTATTAATTGGGAAATATTGAAAGTTAAGGAGGTGTTTTAAAAATCTGACCCTTATTTCTATTCAATATTTTCATTCACGGGGTATGACAGACACTGAGTTCCAGAGACACATAAAACCTTCCTGTGGGGTTTTTTTTTTTTTTTTTTGGTGTTATTTTTTACATAATAAAGATCAAAATTTAGAATGAACATTTTAAAACAAATTAAAATGTTTTCATCTCAAGGTTACAATTCACAATAAATCCTTCTCTTTACAGCTTATATCAAACAAAACTTGTGTGTAACTTACCTGGAGTTGTCCATGATAGAATTTGCCATTAATCAGTCCACGTGTATAAATCTTGAAATGTGCATTATTTTATTGTTGTAATCCTTATGATTTATTTTCCATTTAGAAGAAGCCGGGACATGAAAATGTGTAGATGAAGCACATGAAAATGCAGTTTGTTCTATGAATGTAGAGAAAGATATATTAAGTGGTCCCCCAAAATTATGTTTTCTTCACTAAACAACAAAAAGCTAGCAAAATATATTCTTCTTTCATCTGCTTGCAAGGAGCCATAATTTGAAGCTCAGTAGAGCTTGAAAACAATGTTGGGATTTTAGAAAATATAGAGCTGAGAATTGCTTTTTTGTTTTAGTAGTTTTTATTGCCCGTTCTGTTTGGTATTCGGCAGAAGAGGCAATAGGAGCATTAAAAAACCCCTATCAGCCACAGTTCTGAGTGGTGATTTTCTGGAGGTGCCTAAAGCGGTGCAATAAAAACATCTTTTTTTAATACCCATCTTTACAGTCACATGTCACCTCACTGCTGCTTATAGATTGAATGCCTCACTGAAGGATGGCCATTCAGGCTGAACAGAGAAAGAATAACATCATTTCACCTATATTAATGTTTTTGGATGAATTCAGAGAATTTTAATTTGTATGCTAGTAAGCAACTGATAGCGCTTTCTATAGTCAAATCAGGTTTAGGGAATGCAGACCTCATGCAGGCTTCTCTCACCGCCCTAAACTGCAGCAACCAGTTGATTCTAATTCTCAGTCTCTCCTAAAATTAGACTAACTGTGCTTCAGTACACAACAGTCTTGTCATGCTGGGAACAAGCAGTGGGGGAACTCCCCAGGGCCTGAACTGATACCAGCAATTGACAAACTTTTAACATTTGCAAGATCAAAAAATATTTGGCATATAAATCACTTAGGGTGCATCTACACGGCACCATTATTTTGAGATAACTAGTGTTATTTCAAAATAACAATGTGAGGGTCTACACAGCCGTTCCATTATTTCAAAATAATAATACGTGCATCTACACAGCCATTCCGTTATTTCGAAATAATTTTGAAATAATGGACAGCTTATTCCGAAATCTGTAAACCTCATTCTTTGAGGAATAAGGCCTATTCCAAAATAGTTATTTCGAAATAAGGCGTGGGTAGATGCCCCACTGCTGCTATTTCGAAATAGCCCCTCACCAGGGCCATACTAAATCATTTCTCCCCAGTGCCTCCTGGGGCTCTAAATCGAGATAGCACGTCTACATTAGGGAAATCTGCCTCAGACTAATTTTGAGGCTTCCCTGTACTATAGATGTGCTATTTCAAAATAAGCTATTTTGGAATAACTATTCCAGAATAGCTGATTTCAAAATAAGCGTGCAGTGTAGACATACCCTTAGGGAAAAAGCTAGTGAAACAGGCCTCCCCCATGTGAAAAGGAGGCGTTCAGTCAGAGCTGATCTACACTCAAGCATGCGTCAAAATAATAAAAGGAGTGAATCCAAACCAATTAAATTATTTTGGTGCAACTATGTTTACAGCCTTATTTTCAGAATGTAAGTGGCTAAAGGGGTACCCAGAAAATTAGTGTCTCTTTAAAATATTGGTCTGTGTGATGTACTGAAAGTGGCAAATGTATTCTGTGGCTAAGCAAGAAAGAGAGAGCAGATTTCTGGGCTCTGAATCTTGTCCTTTAATCTCAAGGCCCTCCATCTCCTCTTGTAATCGTGTACCAATAATATAATGCACAACCCTGTGGATACACTTATTTCAGAATAAATTAGAGTGGAGTCCCTCATTCCTCATGCATATGAATGTTACAGAGAGACTAATATTTGCCCCTTTAGGAACTTAATAAGAAAATAGGTAATGAATCAGGGACTCATGGCTTTTGCTCTGGAATTGAGGCTGCCACCTATTGCTCAGAATCTTTTCTTTGTTTCTGTAGCTGGAGGATGTTGGAGACACTATTGAGAAGATTCGTATTGGGCACAAAGGCGGAGGGCTTAACTCTGGATGGCATTTAGATCGGGTGGAGATACGGAGGCTTTTGCCAAATGGGAAGGTAAGCATCAAATTGTTGGACTTGGTGGAATGCTTCCACTGGCAGCTGTTTCCGCTTCCCAATGCTGCACTTCAGTAATACCAAGAACGATTAAGAGTGAAAAATGACTCCCTGGAGAACTATGCTAGCTAATGAAGTTGCAAGAGCTTGGGGAACCCTGGGGAAAACATTTATTATGGTGGTTAATTCTTCAAATGTTGATTCTACAACTCCGCTAAAAATAAAAGCTTAACCCTTTCCCCTTCCCCATTCTCAATGCACTTGTTGACTAGAATACAGGTATCCGGGCTCACTTTAGACTAGAGCGTAATATGCAAGATCACAGAGATTGTGGGATGATCTGAGATGTGGTTCTGCCACTGGCTGTACCGGAGGTGCCTGTAGTAAATTTGAGCAGCCTTTGGGAGTTCCTAATTTATGCCAGGAAGATGAACCAGCCCTCACAAGCCTGGAATCCTTACCCAGTTTTCAACGAGCCTCACGACCTCTGGGCAGCTGCTTCTCTGATGCACCTCTTGTGAGGCACAGGGCAGATACTTTCCCACGATATATAATACTCCATTTCTGACTGGGGAACCTTTCAGGTTTGTTCCAGATACCATTATATTCCTGAGCCAGAAAGGAAGCTCTTTATAATCAGGCCTAAATCCGCAAAAGGATGTAGAAACATAACTGCACTTTCAGCACCCACGTCCAAATTTCAGACCCTCAGATTTCCCCATTCAGTAGCCACCCAAGTAACCTAGGTGCCTACGTTTCCACAAATATAGTCCCTTGGGTACTAAAACTGCCAGTGGGAATGAGCACAGCTGCCTCGGTCCCTTTAAGGAACAAGTGTGAGAATGACTCATAGTCTGGAACTAATCAAAGTCCCACAATACTAACCTAGGAATGGGTGACCAATTCTTTCCTCTCCGGGTGGCACTTAAGCGGCCAGTTCTTTATCCTAATGCAGATCTCCATGTAGGATAGCAACTCAACCCAAGCCAGCTCATCCTTTACAGCATCATTAAATCTCCAACAAAACTGAGACTTGAGACACCTATTCAAGGCCATATCAGCAGCCAGGTACCAGGAGTGGGCTGCCAGGTGCCAGAAGTGGGAAAGAGGTCATGAACCCTGGTGAGGAACTGTAGGGCTGCTTCAGTATGAGCTTGTTAGGGGGGCGCTGAATGCTAACCAGAAGAAATGAATTAATTCCTCAAATGAAGCAGGTAATTAAGGAATTCATCTGCAAACAACTGGAAGATAAGATAATAGGTAAAGAACAAATCACATCAAACCAGGGATGGCCCGAGCCATTTGTGCGCCCTGGGACATTTGTGCGACGCATGCACGACCCCGTCCCCAGGCGCACGACACCTCCCCACCTTTGGGCACCTGGCGCATGCGTGGCCCTGCCCTCGGGCACGCGGCACATGCGTGGCCCCGCCCCTGGGCACACAGCGCATGTGTGGCCCCGTCCCCGGGTGCATGGAGCATGCGCGGTGCCGCCCCTGCCCAGCCTGACAGCCCCACGCAGCACCCCCTACAATAGGGCGCCCCGGGCGGTAGCCCGGTCAGCCCATACCTTGGGCCGGCTTTGCATCAAACCAATCCGATAGCTTTCTTTGATAGAATAACAAGTATTGTGGATAAGGGAGAAGGGGTGGACATGGTATACCTAGACTTTAGTAAGGCATTTGTTATGGTCTTGCATGACTTTCTTATCAATAAACTAGGCAAATATAATTTAGATGGAGCTACTATTAGGTGAGTGCATAACTGGCTGGATAACCATTCTCAGAGAGTAGTTATTAATAGTTCACAATCCTGCTCGAAGGACATAACAAGTGGTGTGCTGCAGGGAGCGATGGATATAGGGCAGGGCGAGCGGGGAGGCTGCCCCGGGCCCCGCTCTTCAATAGGCCCCGCACATGCACTAATTCCTGTCGGTTGTGGCCATGGTGCAGGCACTGCCACGAGCCCCCGCAGGGGTCTGTTTTGGGACCGATTCTGTTCAATATCTTTGTCAACGATTTAGATATTGGCATAGAGGGTACGCTTATTAAGTTTGCAGATGATACCAAGAAGGTAGGAGTTGCAACTGCTTTGGAGGATAGGGTCATAATTCAAAATGATCTGGACAAGCTGGAGAAGTGGTAAATAGGATGAAGTTAAAAGGACAAATGCAAAGTACTCCACTTAACAAGGAACAATCAGTCTCACACATTCAGAATGGGAAGTGACTGTCTAGGAAGGAGAAGCAGCCATAGTGGACCACATGCTAAATATGAGTCAACAGCAGGGCCAGCTTTAGGAAGTGTGGGGCCCAATTCGAACAGTTTTGACGGGCTCCCCCCCCCCCCCCAGGATTTTTTGTTGAGCAAAAAAATAAAAAAAAGCACCCACACGACAAACCACAACCACACACAAATATCACATCAGAAGTAGATCTGATCAAAATGTATATCAATATAGTTGAACATTTTTCAAAAAAAATGCCATCCTTTATGATGCAAAATTTTACACAAAATTAAATCAGTTGCCTTAAGTGAAGGTCAAATATTTTCAATTGCAATCTTTTCAATAAAGTTTAAAGTTTGATTTTTAAAAAGTTACCAGAGAGCGTTTCAGTTTTCTGTAGCATTGATTTACTTTTTAAATAGCAAAAATGGAGTCTTTGTTAAGAAAGTGTCAATTCTGTGGTCAAATGCCAGTCCTTAGTGATTTCAGCACCACTGATTTCACTAGGTAATATGGTACCTCACCACCATTGCCTCCTTTGCACTGCCCTTCAACACATATTGCCTGCATGTTGAGTCCAAGGTCAGTCTACACAAGATTTTATCAATGATTTTTGCTCAAGTGATCACTGAGACAAGACAAGGATTCTCAATTGATTCTAGTCAGCTCTGCCCTTAAACACTGGGGCTACATCTAGACTACATCCCTTTTTCGGAAAAGGGATGTAAATTAGATGTATCGCAATTGCTAATGAAGCGCCAGTCTAGACGCTGATCTTTCGAAAAATAAAGCCTTTTCCGAAAGATTCCTTATCCCTTGGAAGATCAGCGTCTAGACTGGCGCTTTTCTCCGACAAAGCTCTGTGCCAAAAAAAAGCAGCAGCCGTTTTTATGCTAATGAAGCGCGGGAGATTTAAATCCCCGCTTCATTAGCAATTGCGATATGTCTAATTTACATCCCTTTTCTGAAAAAGGGATGTGGTCTAGATGGAGCCTGGACGTAAAGTGTCAGATATAATTGAGGATTCCCAAATAGACTCTACACCACCACAAATAAAACTGTTTCCATCTTCTGTGATTTTCACTTAGATATGACTCACTATCCTCTGCTTAGTGTTCAAGTTATGGTAGACCCTAAGCCAGGTCATATTAAGTTCAGGTCTTTTACCTTTTAATCATACAATATGGATTACAACATTTCATTCTCTCAGCTCCAAGTCTTAAGTGAATTTCGACCCAAAAGAGCCAAAATTGAGCACCTTGACACAGCAAATGTGTCTACTGATCTCTGTGGCAAAGTAGGTATGTCTATATAAATAAGGTCTGCTCATGAAGCCTTTTCCTACAGTTGATTAACAGATGGCAGTAGATAGCTCATTCAGGCCACTGACTGATAATAGTTAGTCACCCTGTCCAGTCATTATCCATAGTCATGGACTCACCCTACTCTCCATTGTCTCTATGATTCTCTGATGACCTGTGACAAAAAAGGAGAGTGGAAAGGGAAACTGAAGGGAGAGACCTCTCTAAATTCACCAATCAAAGACTAGTATTGCCAAGCCAAAAATCACAAGGAATGCCTACACAAAGTTATGAGAATGGTCCACAGATCATAAGATATTTTAAAAATAAAACATGTTGGATTTTTATTGGCCTTTTGTTTCTTGGGTATTTAGGGTTCATGTTTTAAAGCTTTCCTCCGTTAGCTGTAAGGCCCAGAAGTATAGAGAACTTTTTTTAAATGAAAGCTGAGATTCCTACATAATCAACTCACTCCAGGCCTTTAGAAAAACACCAAATGTTTTGAGACTCATGGTAAAAGAATGGAGGAATTCGTGTGAGCCCATGCTTTCCCCACACTATAAATAAATAAAAAAAATAATATCTTCTCCACTAAACATCCTAATGAGATACTGCAAATGGTGAATTGAATTCAACAGCTCCTGATATGAACAGGTATCAATGTAGTTTTTCATATTTGAGATGGGTTACCAGGAATCATATATGACAATATGAAAACTTTCTACTCTCAAGTCAGCATATTCACAAAGCACCTATAATTTTGATCCATGCCTTTATTGGACAGTGAAAGAGAAAGCAGGGGAATTAGTGTAGATAAATGTTCAAATTAAAATTAAAAAAAAAAAAAAAAAAAGCTTGAACGAATTAGGACTGGGCTCCTACATCTCACGTTCGGAACTGACTAAGACACGTATGACCGGATTTTCAAAGGTGTGTAAAGATCAGATAGATATCTTTGAAGATCTGAATTGGCAACTGTCTCTTTAGGAGCTTAATTACTTTTGAAAATCTGAGCTTAGATTTCCAAGTCCAATTATCAAAAATGGCTTTAGTCACTCATGTGCTTTTGAAAATTTTAACTGGGGACCTAAAGAGACAAAAGGCAGGAGATATGGTATTCCTTTTAAAAACATGTGACATCTATTTTTAGCTAAATTTTATATTATTTTTCTCCCAGGGGCCACTGACCCCTCCGGCCCCCTCACTACGCCACTGCCCCCCCTCCTGCAGATCTATCATCTTATGCATGTGCAAGATCTGTGAGAGCCGTCCCATGAATCTGAAGTTTGTGTCTGTGGCGCCTGCTTCTGGGTGGTGTCTCAATGCTGCCCCATTCACCTCCAAAGAGGGGGCTTCCCAAAGCAGGCCCTCGCTGCTGACCCCCAAGACATCTACAGGCCCAGTCTCCTTTCAATGGGCCCACTTGCCAGGGCTCATTGATCTTGGATCTGGCTTCCATCCCCTCTCCAACCCCCATCAGAACTACTGTGCCCTCCTGGCTTAGGAAAGGAATAAACAGGAGGATTAGAAATTAACCCGCCCAGTCTCATGTCCCCTAGGCAGAGAATGAGCCATCTACATTAGGCCCCAGCTGGAGTATCATGTCTAGTTCTGGGTGCCACATTTCAAGAAAAGTGGAGAAACTGGAGAAAGTCCAGAGAAAATCAACACAAATGAGGAAAGGTCTAGAGAACATGAGATATGAGGCAAGGCTGAAGAAATTGGCCTTGTTTACCTTGGAAAAGAGAAGACCGAAAAGGGACATGAAAGCAACTTTCAAGTATTTAAAAGAGTATCATAAGGAGGAGGAAGAAAAATTGTTCTGCTTGGCCTCTGAGGTTAGGATGAGAAGCAATGGACTTAAATTGCAGATATTTAAGACCAGGTTAGACAGACACCTGTCAGGGATGAGCTAGGACAACTCAACTTTGGAAGCCCCAGGGGCCACACTGATACTTACAGAACATGCTCAGGGTCTCAACTTAAGTGTGTTTGCATATGCAAGAAAATATATACAAATAGCTTCTCTCACACTGACAATCATGAATACAAAGATTAAGGCAAGACTACACAACACACAGGCCCCATTTAAGTCAGTTCTGCTGATATTAATAAAATGCAATATTTACCCGATTTCTACCCATGTGACAGCACTTTTCATGAGCAATGACAGTCCAAGAATGTAACTACTAAAACACATATCAACAGAAGATCATTACACTGACTACTTTTTTGTTTTGGCTCCCGCTGTCCGGCCATATGTTGATCCCCACATAAACCCAAACTGCACCGTGGAGTGCAAACAAACTGGCTGTGGGCAGCATACCAAGTTATTAATAAATATTTTATAAACCTTTCCCTTTTCTCTCTGCTGCCATGTCTCCTCTCCTTGCTCCATCATCTCCCCTGGTGCCTGCTGCCCCCCAACTCCTCACCCTCCTCTGCTGTCCTGACTCCTGCCCTTCTCACTGCCCTCAGCCCTACTGCGACCTGCCGCCCTCCACCAGCCCTTCTCTCCCCCCTGTGCCCACTCCTCCAGTACCCCACTCTGATCATGTGAGCTACTTCTCTTCTAACACCTCCCTCTGTACACCTGCCCTGCCTCTCTCCTTTGGTGCTGGTCCCTACCCTGCAGGTGTCTGCCCTTCTGCTTCACGCCCAGAATCCCCTGGCACCTGCACCTTCCCTTAGCCCTGCACCCTCCTCATGCCTCTCCTTTCCCTCACTGCCCCTGCCCTCTTTGCCCTCTTTTTCTCTGTTGCCCACCCCCTCACCACTCTCTGCCCCCATTCCTCTTATGCCTCTGCCCTCATACATGCCTTGCTCCATCTCCACCTCTCATGCCCACCCCTTCTTTCAATCTTTCTCCCAGCACCTTCTCCTCCAGCCCCCAATGCCCTTCCCCTCTCCTCTTCTCTGCCCTCATCACCCTGTCCCCCCTCCAACTGACACCTCCCCTCCTGCCCTTTCCCTCATTGTCTGTATTTGGCCCCCTGGCATTTGTCTCTCCTCCAGCCTGTCTCTTGGTACCTTCCCCTTTCTTCCCCCTCCCCCTCTGCACAAGCCTCTTCCTTTCTCCCCACCCCGTACAAACCCCTCCCCCTCCGTACAAGCCCCTTCCTCTCCCACCCCATACAAGCCCCTCCCACAGCTCCTGCTGCCGCTTCTGGTCCCCTACCTTCTGTGGGGCCAGACTGTGAACCACGTGCGCCGTGGCGGCGTGGCACTTTTTAGTTTTCAGATCCCGGGTGTGACATTATGTCATGCCCAGGTGTCTCCCCACCCACCTGCAAACAGCACGCACGGTGGCAGCAGCCTGCAGTGTGTGCAGCGCAGGTAAGGGGGAGCCGAGCCTTGGGAGCCGACTTCCAGGTGCAGAGCGCGGGGCCCGATTCAGCTGAATTGGCCAAATCAGCTTAAGGCCAGCCCTGGTCAACAGTGTGACACTGTTGCAAAAAAGCAAACATGATTCTGGGTTGCATTAACAGGAGTGTTGTGAGCAAGACATGAGAAGTCATTCTTCCGCTCTACTCTGCACTAATTAGGCCTCAATTGGAGTATTGTGTCCAGTTCCGGGGATCACATTTCAAGAAAGATGTGGAGAAATTGGAGAAGGTCCAGCAAAGAGCAATTAAAATGATTAAAGGTCTAGAAAACTAGGAGGGAAGCTGTGAGGGAAGGCTGAAGAAACTGGGCTTGTTTAGTCTGAAAAAGAGATGACTGAGAGGGAACATGATGGTTTTCAGGTATCTAAAAGGGTATCACAGGGAGGAGACGGGAAAATTGTTCTTCTTGGCTGCTGACAGGGCAAGAAGCAATGGGCTTAAACTGCAGCAAGGGAGGTTTAGGTTGGACAGAAGAAAAAATTCCTAACTGTCAGGGTGGTTAGGTACTGGTATAAATTGCCTACGGAGATGATAGAATATCCATCACTGGAGATATTTAAGAGCAGGTTAGACAGACATCTATCAGGGATGATCTAGACCAGTGGTCGTCAACGTGGTGCCTGTGGGCACCATGGCACCCACCAGGGCATTTATGTGTGCCCGCCAAATGATCTGGGCCGGCCCTGTCCCGGGCGTGTGGCACATGCATGGTGCTGGTCCCAGGCGCACAGCACATGCGCGGAGTTGGCCCCGGGTGCACGACGCATGGGCGGCCCCGTCCCCGGATGCCCGGTGTGTGAGCAGCCCCGCCCCCGGGTGCCCAGCAGCCCTGAAAGGTTGGGGACCACTGAATTCTAGATGGTGTTTGGTCCTGCCATAAGGGCAAGGGATTGGACTTGATGTTCTCTAGAGGTCCCTTCCAGTTTTAGTATTCTATGGTTCTAAGTGGGTCAGCTTTGGGTTAGCCCATTTCAAGATGGATAAGGCCCAATCTACAGTTTCTCTAGACAGTAGACTTGTAACACACACACCTAGGCTATGTCTACACAGCTTCCCTCTTCTGCAAAAGCCTATACAAATGAAGTGCAGATTAGCATATTTCTGTGCTTCATTTGCATAATTAATTAAAAGCCTTTTTTGTGCAAAACCGCCCTCTTGCACAAAAGCCATTCTTCCTCATTTTTTCAGGAATAACAGCTCCTGCGCAAAAACCTCTAGAGCAAAAATGGCTCTAATTAATTATGCAAATGAAGCATGGCAATTAGCTAATCTGTGCTTCATTTGCGTAGGCTTTTGCTAAAGAGGGACTCTGTGTAGCCATAGCCCTAGTGTGGTTCACTGTCCCATGCGGTGGCACTTAGATCACAGTAACAGATAAGAGCAAGAGATCTCTACAACCTAGGTTGAGTGCTAGCTGCCTTTATAGCTCAAGCTGTAGAAGCTGCTGTACTAAGCTCCAGAGGTTCTAGGTTCAAATCCACCTGGTGGCAGTTACAGACTGATAACCAGCCCCACCTTTCATCTGGTCATCAGTGGCCTTATCAGAAATATCAAGCAGCCGTGATTGCCAACCCCTCAGAATGTGTGGTTGCCATCAAACTGTTGCAGCCAGGAGATTTTCAGAGTCTGAACTGGGATTTCTGTCATGGGTGGGCCGGAGAGCCCTGGAGGAGTCTGGACCTGCCATCAGAGGAAGGCGCACTCTAACTGCAGCAGGCTAATTTGTTTGGAAGGTTTGGTAATAGGGATGTGACTGCCAGGGCCACTCCATCATTATAGTGGAGCCTGTGCAAGCTATCGGGTAATGCTTCCTGATAACCGGGCCTAGTGGTTGGAGTGGAGGATGAAGCCAGATGTGGGTTCAGGATTAAGACTGGGCTGACTGGAAATGAACAACCTGCTGACACTGTAGGCTGATAACAATATCAGGAAGTGTGGGGAGAAGAGCAGCCAGAATCTGAGGAGAAGGTTCCAGAGGAACCAGGCTATTACCTGGCACACTCAATGTAGAAGTGTGCCAGTGTTTGTTGGAGGGGCAGCTGAGCAAGAAGTACTGGCTTGGCTGCAGATTTGCCTTACAGTTGGGAACCAGTTCCCCCCGCCACTAATTCCACACTAGTGCCTGCCCATCCAAAGTAAACAACCATGTTTACAACCTTCTGTTGTCTTTCCCTTTATCCATCACCTTCAAACACTCTACTCTCCCCTCCGGCACCTGGACTTTCACACACAGTGCTGTTTGGTTCCCCTCCCCTCTTTGGATTACTCCACTGGTTTCCTCAAACTTTCTTCAAGTTCAGGGCCACATCATCTTCTTCTAGTTACCCTATGCATAACTCCATCACTGCCTATATCCTCATATTTCCACCTGATGCCTGTGCTCCTCCCGCTCTGCCATTCTACACACCTACTAATTTCCTTCTCTTGCTCTCATGCTTGCCTCTGCTTCCATGCCGTCTTGGCGTATCAGTTGCAACTGGCATTTTGCTTAGCATGGCATAAACGTGCTTTTGCCATATAACGTATTTCACTCGGGGAACGTGTACAATCAGGGCTTGAAAGAACTCTCTTGGTGGTAGGACCTGCATCTTCAATAGAAGAGTTTGCTGGTATCGCTCCACCTGCAAACCTTTCCTGGTGGAGAGTAGGCCTCTGATATTGATCCGGTGATTGATATAGTGTTTACTGAAACAGAGAAGCACCATCTACTGAATAATCAATATAGCTGCTAGAAGCCCACAGATGTTACCTCCTGGATTTCCCCTCCTGCTTCTGTTTAACTTGTGAGACCCGACTGGGCTACAACACAAGTTGGTGATGGCACCAGTTCTAACTGAGTACAAGAAATGGGTGTTTGACTCTATGGGGAGCTTCAAGAGCACCAGAAGGAAGGGAAAACATGCTTCTTGCCCGCTTTTCAGATCCACATGTTTGACTCAGCACTTTGGACACCTCTACCTGCTCAGTGTCTGGTTGCCCCAGGCGTGGAGGTGGATTTTAAACCAAGCAGCCAGGCAACAGTTAAACCAGCATTTACAAGATGTTAAGTGAGAAGACTGAGCGAAAAAGCCCCACAACCTAAGATAAAGCCGAGAGATCCACAACTGTGCTGAGCTTTGACTCTGGCATGTGACAAAGAAGAAAGCAGAGCGCTGCATGATGCCGCTGTAATCAGCCGCAGGATATTATGACCTGCCACAGGATAGCAATATGCTGCCAAAGCTTCTAAAAGCTCTGCTACCTGATTAGACTGTTAAGATGTATCTGTATGTTGCAGAGGAAAAAAAATGAGGTCAGTAACTTTTAGAGTACATTGCAAGCACTGGGGTAGGAAACTAAGCTGGTTGCATATCAGTCGAGCTCTGCTTGTGCATGTCAATTATAGCTGATAATTACATTTCATTTGCTACAACTCAGACGGATGAGGCACTGAGTTTAGCAGACTGTCATCATGGCTATAGCTCAGAGCCAAAAAAATCAAACGCTGATGAAACAAATCCCATTTGTAACTGCAATGCGATTTTACAGCCGTTACCATAAAATAATACACTTCACAACACTGTAATAATAATACGATCGCTAACAAGTCTGCTCCAATGGAAATTGCAGCAATGACACGGAGACCAGGGGTTAAAGTACAGTTAACACTTCCGTGACTACTTTATTTCCATCATGCAAGCTTTTAAGCTAGAGTCCCCAAAATACCACGTAACCTAATATATAATGTTCATGACAATGACCAGGCAAATACAACCCACCATGATAACAACCATCAGCATTTAGGATCAGTTAAAATTTAAAGCAACCGTATGCTCCTTCAGTCATCAAGCTGTAACTGTAATAGGAAATGCCAATTCAGAGGAACAATTACACAATGTCATCTCTGCCTTCCCATTGACACTAGACTATAACCGGGGGAAACCAAGTCAGCTGGTATTTCTAGTTGTAATGAATGGTTTGGAACATAGAACATGCTGGCTTCATTTCCTAGAGTGCAGTCATTTTGTGGTAGAGCTGTACAAATCCAAGGCTAGCTATTTTTTTGGATCAGATGTGGATGCAGATTTTGTATCTCCACTGGGCTCTATAGGATCTGAAAGGCAGGGAAGCAGCTGTCTGCCACTCATAGTCTGTGAGGTTGCTTTTCCGTCTTGGAGATCCCTCTACTCTCCTTGGACAGAGAAAAGGGAAGTGATAAATCAAGAAGCAGTGGTCTGAAGCTCATATCCTATGAGACTGCTTCCCCACCTTTGAAATCTTCTATTTCTTCTCCCCCCATCTACAAGGAAAGGGGAGGTGATATAGATCAAGGTGGGCAGCAAAATTCCTGATGCTCTTATCACCGCAGTTTAAGCAGCCAAGTAATTTAGGAAACCTCAAGCAACTTCATTGCTATATTAGGTCAGTTGGGGCATGTCTACACAGCAGGGCTAAAGCGGAAATAAGCTACGCAACTTCAGCTATGTCAATTGCATTGCTTATGTTGAAATAGCTTATTTCAGCTTTTGGCACTATCTACACAGCAGGAAGTCCGAGGAAGAGCCCTCATCCTTCGACTTCCCTTATTCCTTATGAAATGAGGATTACAGGAATCAGAGTAAGAAGTCCTCTAGCTCAACATTATTTTGACATTATGTTGAAATAACTGCTTGTAGTGTAGACGTGGACTATGTTATTTCGGAATAACATCAGTTAATCTTAAATAACACTGCTGTGTAGACGTATCCTTGAAGAGGGAGGCAGCTGCTTTGACAAAGTAAATCAGTAGCTACAGATAGCTGCCTCTTGAGCTATTAAGAGGATCTTGAGTATGGAGATGATACAGTCTTTAGGAAGTGCTGCAACAATCTTCATAATCTAAATAGGATTTAAAATAGGAGGTGACAAAACCAAAGCTATGCAGGCCTCCTATAAAATGGAATGAACAATTTGCTGACACTGCAGGAGGATGACAATGGCACTCAATGGGTGAATATTTGTATCTGTCTAGGTCCTCACTTGAAAGTAAGAGGTTCATTGATAGAAGTCATAAGTCAGATTAGTTTGTATCACAGAGATTTCATCATCTTCAGAGGCTTCTCTTTGGGCAATAAAAAACAGCTGAGAGGAGAGGAGACTGATTCACTTTCCATGTCAGCAGTTATGGTGTATTCTTCATATCTGTTGTTTTAATTTGTGTCACAAACGACAATATTCTTATATGATCCTAGCAAGTTGCCACCTTCCACCAGTTGGAAACAAAATGATTGCAAGGGTGGGATTATATCCAATGTGCAGACAAACCTACAGAAGGATTGTAGAGCTGAGAGTGAAGGAACTAGAACAGAGCTGACCATGAATGAGTTTGAAAAATGCAATTTTGAGGGATTTAAGAAGTCTAAATCCTTTCATACTGACTCTTGCCAAAGGAAAAAGACAAGAAAAGATTGTTCAAGATGGAAGTTCCTTCCACATGCCACTTCCTCCTACGTCCTAGGCCTAATGTAAATAAGAACTTATGGAAGTAAAGATTTGTAATAACCAAAAGCAGAATATGTATACAGGCAGTCCCCGGGTTACGTACAAGATAGGGACTGTAGGTTTGTTCTTAAGTTGAATCTGTATGTAAGTCGGAACTGGTACATATTGTAGGGGAAACTCTAGCCAAACATTTCTCCAGAGCTCAGTTTTATTCTCCCACACCTCACTTGCCTCAGTCCTTTATTCTCAAGCTGAGGTGTCTGCTGAGAAAAGCCGCTCCGCGTCTCCCTGATCTGCTGGGGGGAAGCAGCTAGTGCGGGATTGCCTCACCCCATTTGTAAGTAAGGATCCGATGTAAGTCGGATCCATGTAACCCGGGGACTGCCTGTACTGTCTTTCATACAAACCATGGTACAAAATGTGTGAGTTAACTTTGGCAAGTACAGGGTTAAATAACAGCTGTGAGAGGAACAGTGAGGGGAAAGAAAAGGAATATACAAGGGAGAAATCACGTTTTTGGCTAAGATTTGTAGTGAGAGGAAGGTCATTCTCAATGACAGGCGCTGCAGAGGAGAAGGCAGTGTCAGGAAACATAAAAAGAATGACAGCACTGTAGCAGAGGATGATAGGGGAAAGCGGGGCTGGCTCTCCACCAAATGACACCCAGACAAGGAGTGTCTCTAGCACCCTCACCCCATTTGTTAAAAGTTTCAGTACCTTATTTTTTATTGCATTTGTAGTCCATTTCACGACTTTGATGCACAATTTGCATGCATGATTTATCCCTGTCATACTGGATGATACATTGCTTGCTAGGATCCATAAGCCTGTATTTATCCATGCCACATATAGGCAAATGAAAATTGTTTTCTTTAAGCTTTGGGAAACTTTTTAATTTTCAGAATAATCAAAATATACTAACCTCAAGAAATAGAACTGTGCACTCACAATGGGTGCACCGGCATTAGTGTTACAGTAGATAACAGCCTTACAATGTTAACCCTCATTGTCTAGTTCAAAAGGTCACTTTTTTCGCCTTTGTATTCATGTACTGAAGCACCGCATCAGAGAGATTCAAAGCCCAGCTAATGACATTTTCAAGCAATAAAATAACAACTGATGTCAATCAGATGAAATGAGTTTTACCCATGAAAGCTCATGATACTATATATATATATTTGTTAGTTCCTAAGGTGCCACAGGACTACTCATTGTTTTTAACGTCTCTTTGGCCATCATTAATTGGAAATATGTTTTAATGAGCCTGAGCTTTGAAAAGCTGCACTCACCACTCATGACTGTGACCGGCAGTATAAGCAGAATCGTCAAAGCTCATATAAGGAAAAGTCAAATTCAAAAAAAGTCAAAATCTTCAAAGTTCACATTAGGAAATGTGTCCTTGAGGGCTGCATCATGAAGGAATTAAGAACTTGAAGTGGAGATTGCTTCTCATCTGGCAAAATGTGACAGAGGATGATGTCCAATTTGACATAAAGGTCGTTATCATGTCAGATTCTGGTCTCAGCTTTCTGTGTGCCAGGTCTATCAGAGTGTCATAAACTTCAGTCACTTAGTCACTCCCTGGCCTTAGACAGTCAATGTAGCCTCATGGTCATATTTGTAACATTGTCCTTGAGGATCTTCCCACCTGATGGCTGATGCTGAAAACAGGATGTATATACTTTGCATTATTTCAGACAGATACCAAGGCCTTGTCTACACTTACCGGGAGATTAGCGCTGCAGGGTTTGATTTAGCAGATCTAGTAAAGACCCACCTAATCAACCACTGATCATGCTCTCATCTATTCTGGTACTCCACTGGAGCCAGAAGAATAAGGGGAAATCAACGAGAGAATTTCTCCCGTTTACCACCTGCAGGGGAGAGACCTCAGTAACTTGACCTAAGGTTCATCAGCTCCAGCTACACTATTTACATAGCTGGAGTTGTGTACCTTACTTTGACATTGCCCCCTGGTGTAGGTCAGGTCTGAATCTGAAAAGGATGTTGCTGCATCTGACAGAACCAGTTTGAGTGAATAGGAGCCACAGGCATGAAGAAATCTTTTGGATTCAGCACAAAGATCCTTGTCTGGATCCACTGTTTCTTTTCTTCATGTTTGCACCATTGTAGTAGCCTGGCCTTGGCAGTCCTGAAGCTTTATTTTATTCTTGTTCAAAACAACTCTGATAGGGTTTTTTTCAGTAGAATTGTCTACTGACCGCAAACAGATAGTTTTCCTTCACTTGGATACAGCCATCCTTGTCATCAACAGTTTTTACTGTAGCTGACATCTTTTCACTGTGACTAATGTTGGGAGGGCAGTCCATTATCACACAGTAGTACTTCATTTTGCTGAGCCGCCACAATATGTTATCAAGCACGTGCCTAGCCAGTAGGTCAATCCATTTATTTTGAATTGTTTTGCAGCTGTAATGATCCACTGCTTCTTCATGAACTACTTGACATAGGTGCTCACACATAACACCATCGCATTTCCCAAGGAGCTCTACCAAACCGAGGAAATTACTGTTATATTCGGTGAACTACTTATCCGAGTCCCAGAAAGGCAAATTATTTTATGCAAGGAAGAGGGTAATTGAGATCAGACACTTGAGACTCTGCAATCGGAAGCAAGTCCACTGAGGGTTTTAGAAGCAAGAATCACTGTTCTACACAACAATCTTGAAATGAGTGGGAATGCATGCGGAATCATTTGAATATAAATTTGAGGTGTATCCCCCTGCCTCTGGAGAGAAAGGAAAATCCAGTGGTTAGGGCATTAGCTTGTGATTCTAGCAAGTTTAGTTCAAGTCCAAGCTCTTCCACAATCTTCCTGTGAAAATCATGCTTGTTTCTCCTAACATAAAGTCAAATCAAAGGATAAATTATTTCACTTTTTTTTCTTAATGTCCTCATGGGGATTAGCTTGAGAGTGTTTGAGTCATTGTATTATAGGGCAAAATCATGAAGTTTTGACTTCAGCAAAATCCTGAAGTATTTCTCAAAACTACTGACTTTAAGGAGAGTATTGTCTGAATAAGGATTGGGAAAGGGTTTCAGGGTTCTACAAACCCATGTCTTCAGGGGGAGAATGCTATCGGGAATAAGGGTTTTCAGGATGAAGCACTGAAACTTCTGTGGAGTTATAGAGGAAGAATACTTATTAGATTTTATAGTCAATCCCCTATTAACTAGTGGAGTAGTGTACTCTGCATTATGAGATTAACCAAAGCACTAAATAATGCAGACTACACTACATTTGAGAACAGTTTAGCTTTTGATACCAAATAATGGAAAGGGGGTTGTTTATTTTTAACCTAAAAGGGTACTTTGTTCTCATAGACTCATAGCGTATGTCTACACTAAAGTGCTATTTCAAATTAACTTAATTCGAAATAGTTAATTCGAATTAAACTAATTCGGAATAACGCATCTATACACAAAAACAGGTTTGCCTGTGTAGATGCTATTAAAGTTAATTCAAAATAACTGCTGTTATTTCGAATTAACTTTGTAGGGTAGACCTACCCATAGACTTTAAGGTCAGAAGGGACCATTATGATCATCTAGTCTGATCCCCTGCACAATTCAGGCCACAGAATCTCACCCACCCACTCCTAGAATAATCCTCTCACCTATATCTCAGATATTGAAGTCCTCAAATGGTTTAAAGACCCCAAGATGCAGAGAATCCTACAGCAGTGATCCGTGCCCCATGCTGCAGAGGAAGGCAAAAAACCTCCAGGACCTCTGCCAATCTACCCTGGAGTAAAATTCCTTCCCGACCCCAGATATGGCAATCAGCTGAACCCTGAGCATGTGGGCAAAACTCACCAGCCAGACAGCCAGGAAAAGTTCTCTATAGTAACTCCTATCATCCCTCCATTGGCCTATTTACCGCTGATAGGGAAAGGTCAATTAGTTACCAAGATCATGTTATCTCATCAAACCATCTCCTTCATGAACCCATCTAGCTTAATCTTGAAGCCAGATAGGTGTTTTGCCACCTCTAATTCCCTTGGAAGGCTGTTCCAGAACTTCACTCCTCTAATGGTTAGAAACCTTTGTCTAATTTCAAGTCTAAACTTCCTACTAGCCAGCTTATATCCATTTGTTCTTGTGTCCACATTGGTATTGAGCTTAAATAATTCCTCTCCCTCCCTGGTATTTATCCCTCTAATATATTTAAAGAGAGCAATCATGTCCCCCCTCAGCCTTCTTTTGGTTAAGGTAAACAAGCCAAGCTCCTTGAGTCTCCTTTCATAAGGTAGGTTTTCCATTCCTCGGATCATCCTAGTGGCCCTTCTTTGTACCTGTTCCAGTTTGAATTCATCCTTCTTAAACATGGGAGACCAGAACTGCACACAGTATTCCAAATGAGGTTTCACCAATGACTTTTATAACGGCACTAACACCTCCTTATCCCTACTGGAAATACCTCGCCTAATACATCCCAAGACCGTATTAGCCTTTTTCACGGCCATGTCACAATGACGGCTCATAGTCATCCTATGATCAACCAGGACTCCAAGGTCCTTCTCCTCTTCCGTTACTTCCAACTGATGTGTCCCAAGCTTATAACTAAAATTCTTATTATTAATCCCTAAATGCATAACCTTACACTTCTCACTATTAAATTTCATCCTATTGCTATCACTCCAATTTACAAGATCATCCAGAACTTCCTGTATGATATCCCGATCCTTTTTCTGAATTGGCAATACCTCCCAACTTTATGTCATCCACAAACTTTATTAGGACACTTCCACTTTTGGTGCCAAGGTCAGTAATAAAAAGATTAAATAAGATTGGTCCCAAAACTGATCCCTGAGGAACTCCACTAGTAACCTCCCTCCAACCTGACAGTTCACCTTTCAATATGACCCGCTGTAGTCTTCCCTTTAACCAGTTGCTTATCCACCTCTCAATTTTCATATTGATCCCCATCTTTTCCAATTTAACCAATAATTCCCTATGTGGTACTGTATCAAATGACTTACTAAAATCGAGGTAGATTAGATCCACTGATTTCCTTTTATCTAAAAAATCTGTTACTTTCTCAAAAAAGGAGATCAGGTTGGTTTGGCACGATCTACCTTTGGTAAAAACCATTTTGTAATTTATTCTGATATATTGCATACTTGTGTGGTCTGATTGTTGCACTTAACACCATTTTAAATCTGTTCATATAAACATAATGCAATTCACTGTGCTTGCAAATTAGTGGTTGTGTCCAAGGCAGTTGTGCTGAGAAGCAACTGACTGCAGCTCTCCCTCTAAAAAAGAATGTGGCATTGTCATATTACACCAGGGTTCGGAAACAGTCACATTTCCATGTCAAAGGTGGCTTGCAAAATCTGAAGATGATGGCGAGATTGTCAGAGAACTTGTACCATCTGATATCTTGACTGAAAAACTCACGAAAGATGGGACACTAAAGCAAATAGAAGAGGAAGTTGAAGAACCACTGGAAAGTAAGTAAAATTCCATGCCACCTTGATCCTTGGGAATAAGCCATCTGAATATGTAGTTGAGGTAGATACATGTTACTCAAGGTTGCTTATTTGCAGTTATGATCATTGAGTCATTAAGCTGCATTATTTTAAGTGAAAAAGCTAGGTGACTGGGCAACAAAATGGCCGATGAAATTCAGTGTTGATAAATGCAAAATAATGTATATTGGAAAACATAATTTCCAACTATACTAAATTGGAATTAGACTAAATTAGAAGTTACCACTCAAGAGAGAGATCTTGGAGTCATTGTGAATAATTCTCTGAAAACATCCACTCAGTGCACAGTGGCAGGCAAAAAAGCAAACAGAATGTTGGGAATCATTAAGAAAGAGATTGAGAATAAGACAGATAATATTTTTTTGCTTCTACATAAATCCATGGTACAGCCACATTTTAAATACCATGTGAGGATGTGGTCAACTCATCCCAAAAAAGATATATTGGCATTGGAAAAAGTTCAGAAAACAAAATGATTAAGGCTGTTGAACACCTGCCATGTGAGGAGAGATTAATAAGACTGGGACCTGGAAAAAAGATGTCCAAGAGAAGATACGATAGAAGTCTATAAAATCATGATTGGTGTAGAAAAAATGAATAAAGAAGAGTTATTTATTCCTTTCCATAATATAATAATTAGGTGTTACCAAATGCAATTAATAGGTAGCTGGTTTAAAAACAAAAGGAAATAGTTCTTCACACTATGCATAGTCAAGTTGTGGAACTCCTTGCCAGAGGATGTTGTGAAGGCCAAAACTATAATAGGGTTCCAAAAAGAGCTAGATAAATTCATATAGGATAGGTGTATCAATGGCTATTAGCCAGGATGAGCAAGAATGGTGTCCCTTGCTTCTGTTTGTCAGAAGCTGGGAATGAGCAAGATCACTTGATGATTATCCATTCTGTTCATTCCCTTGAGGTACCTGGCATTGGCCACTTTTGGAAGAGAGGTGACTGGGGTAGATGGACCTTTGGTCTGACACAGTTTGTCTGTTTTTATGTTCTTAGTATCTCCTATCTGGATTACTATAACTTCCTGTTCTCTGGCTTCTTTGATGCCCAGCATGCTCCCATTCAGTCCTTGCAAACACAGCCACTAAAATCATCTTCCCTGGTTGCTCTTCTGATTATATCTCACACACATGCTTTACATTTCTCTGCTGACTCCCCTTTAGACACAAGTTTCCAACATTTTCTCTTCCAGGCCCTGCAAACATCTCTAGTTATTTGTTCGCATCTCCTGTTGTATTGTCCTCCACCCCTTCTGCTCCACCTGTCCTACCAGCCTTGAGGCCTCATTTGCAACTTTTTTCCCACAATTGTCTCTTTGGACTTTCTTTCACACTGCCTCTTAAGTACATAACACCTTCCCAGACCTGGTCTGCAGGGCAGCTACCCACTCCTTATTCAATCCCTCTGTAAGTAAGTTGAGTTTTTTCCCAGCTCTGAACAGAGAATACAAATCCTATACTACATCCAGATTTACCCTCTTCCTGATGTTTGGCTT
The DNA here is from genome assembly GCF_049634645.1 of Pelodiscus sinensis. Classification (NCBI taxonomy): domain Eukaryota; kingdom Metazoa; phylum Chordata; order Testudines; family Trionychidae; genus Pelodiscus; species Pelodiscus sinensis. The sequence goes on from NC_134716.1 coordinate 118,263,784, forward strand.
TCCAATTTCAATAATAACAACGCAATACAAATTTCAGTCCTAACTTCTCCCTTGAACTTGGATGATGCTAAGAATTTCTCTGCAACATCTCCTTGACTCAACATTTAGTTACCTCTACCCTAAAGGGAGATTCTTACCCCTCTCGTGTCCTATTTGGAGCTAATGGAATTGAACTGCCAGTATCACTTGCCATCATCTTTCAGAGTTCAAGTAACAGCGATTCCATCATGGAAGTCATCCCTCTCTTTCACAGCCTGATTTGTATTTACACTATGCCATTCTGCCTGTGCACTTAGGCTACATCTACACTACGCGATCTCCTTTGCGTATTTTCTGCTGATCCGTTTTTGTGCTGGGGTTTTTGCACAAAAACAAACAGTGTGGATGTTTACCGATCTTGTGGGAAAAGGGGTTTTTGCACAAAAAGAAAATGTCCACACTTCTTGTTTTTGCACAAAAACCCCAGCACAAAAACAGATCGACAGAAAATACGCAAATGAGATCGCAACTGATGCAAATGAGTCCCTCATTAGCATATTTTTTGCCAAGAAAACTTGTAGTGTAGTCATAGCTCTGATGTAGGCACACCTTACAGCCTTTTTTAGTTATAAGATGAGCTAGCAGGTCAATGTGAGGACAAGACAGGCGTCTGGGGTTCATCTGGATCTGCTAACTCATATTACAATTATAAACTACCTTGTCTTCATTAGGATTTTACCTCATAAGTTACCAGATGTTAACTAACAGCAGGTTACCTTCTAGTGAAGACAAGTCCTTACAATATTAAATATTTTAAGGCAGGGAGTGTATCTTCTGAATTGTCTTTATAGCTGATTTGTGGCACTAGCCCAATATAAATAATAAAGAAGTAAGAGCTTCCATTGCTACAGTAGTGCATTCTGTCCTGAAGAGCTCCTGAAATTATATGCAAAGAGTTACATTTAATAAACTGATTACATAGACCACATGAAAAGACAGAACCACTGCATCCAGTATTAACATACAGCTATTTCTTGGCTTAATAGTACTTTTTAATTGAGTATAGCAATTCTACTCCACAGTTTAGGACATAGCGTCATGAAAAGTATTTTATTCAGTTGAAAATGCAGGTGGAATTTAAATAGGTACATTGCAATTTACTTCCCACTTGGAATTTGGCCAGCCCACCATAGTTCACACCTCTAATCTTATGAAAAATGCCAGAGTATCTTTGATAACCACAAGCCATCAAGGTATTTTTTGTTACAGCACCTCCTGCAGCATAATGCTCTCTGTGGTTAGTGAGAAAACAAAGCAGAAAAAGTGAAATTGCAGCAAACCTAACCAATGTTCTCAGAGTTAAATGAGCCTGATCCATCTCCCACTGCAATCACATGGTGTTTTTCTACAGATTACAGTGGAAGATGGAGCAGCCCTTGTATTATTCTGAGAGCTAAGTGTGAAAGGGCTTTAAAAATAGCATAACCCCAAAACATAAACAAGAAAAACCACTTTTCTGCGATGCTATTTAATGTACAAAGAAGAATCCCACAAGCAAACATGGTAACTCTGCATCCCCCAAGTTTTTGTGCTGCCAATAACAAGTACAGCTTTTTCCCCTTCTCATGTTTGAATCATGTGGGAGTAACATGGAAAGCTGCCAGTGAGATTCTCTTTGGGGTTGCATGGCACTAATGTGAGCAAAAATCTGTTAGCTGCTAATTGCATTTCCAGGGAACATTCTTTCAGTCACAGTTTGTTCTCATGTAAATGGGGTGGAGCAGATACACAGAGAGAGCTGCTTTTAACACATTAGAAAAGCCCGTTCCTAAAGATTTTTATGAGATTTCATTGGATCACTGTTAAGCGAGCATAGCAAAGAAGATATTTAAACAGTAGAGCTCCAACATGTCTTTAATTAAATATTGTCCAAGAAAGAAGATTCCAGAGTCTGTTGTCTTCTCTCAGTATAAGGAATTTATACAGGTAAGTCCTATTAACTCTGGTGGTAATTGCATATTGAAAGCCCTAAAGCTTCATTGTGAATGACAGAGTACCATATTAAGAATCCACAACTCCAGACCACTTATCCCTCTCATGTGCAGTGGAGAACAGATTCAGAATCCTAAACTTGAAAGACGCTGAGTTTACTCAACTCCCATTGATATTAAATGAAGCCAGTAATAATAAGGATACTAGGATCTTTAATTGCACATTCTGTGTTCAAAGCACAGTGGAGACATTAACTAGATGGAAGTTCTTAGGTGCTTGGCACTTCTTACAATGTTCTTGGCATATAGAATTAGGCTCTGAGAATTCATCTGATGCCAAAACATATTTAGACATTTGTTTCTTTATACAGTTCATACATACAAGATTTCTGTGTTCACTGGAGATGTCTATGGTGCTGGGACAGATGCAAATGTTTTCCTGACTATATATGGAGACCTTGGGGACACCGGGGAGAAAAAACTCAGCAAGTCTGAAACTAATACCAACAAGTTTGAAAGAGCAAAGGTACAGATGAAACTGACCGATCACACTTTCTCTATTGTAGGCTTTAAGCAGAATGATGAAAAAATGTTGCAACTGCCTTTCTCTAGTTAGAAGAACTAGTCTGTAAGGATGATCAAAACTGATGTCTGACAATCCTGATACAAATGATCATGTTTCTTACCTCTTAAAATGTTACATTTTCAGTTTAATGTTGGTGCTTGTGTACTGCAATAGGCTTTATAGCAAACCTTGAGATGGGTAGATCTTTCTTTCTTTGGAGTTCCTGGAGGCATGTCTACACTCGCGAAAAGATCAACCCTCCAGAGGTCAATCTTCTAGTGTTCAATTTTGTAGGTCTGATGTAGACCCATAAAGTGCATGCTGAGGGCAGCCCCTGCCAGCATCTAGTACTTATAGTTCTGTGAGAAATAAGAGAAGGTGACAGGAGCTTGTACTCCCACCGGCCTCCTGCTGTGTGGATGGTGTTTTAAGAGATGTTGACTCCAGCTACCCAATTAACGTAGCTGGAGTTGCATAACCCAGGTCCACCTTCTGCTCCAGTGTAGAACAGGCCTGAGATAGGGCTGTTCTGGCCCATATCAAGCCTCCTAAATTTCAGTTGCAAAATTAGAAGCATCCAGTGCTAAGCCTAGGCACTTCTGGGCTTGGCAGTTCATAGCCCTGGCTCCTCTGGGCTTGGCAGTTGGTAGCCCTGGCTCCTCTGGGCTTGGCAGTTGGTAGCCCTGGCACCTCTGGGCTTGCTGCATCAGTTACAAAAGTAAAACAACTGCTAGATCCCTGGCACCTCTTTCATTACAATGTAAGCTCTGGACGCACTAATAATTGAAAACATGGTTACCATCCCTCGAGCCGCTAAGAAGCTGATTTCTATCTCCTCTGAGGGAGGGCAGCTTTGGTGAGTCTGACCATGAGATGCATTATCATTCATCTTGGGGCATCATCTTATGACACATTTTTTGTAAGCTCTTAAAGTGTAATTCTCCTCTGAGAAGAGAAGTAAAATGGCAACATGGTGTTCCAAATTTGTCAGTCCATTAGTTCCAGATCACATGTGCTCAGTTTAAAAGTTATCAACAGCCAGCCTTGCAGACTATCTTGTATCTGAGTATATGGCTACACTGCAAAGAAAAACCTGCTTATCAAGTCGCAGAGCCTGGGTACAATAACTTGGGCTTGTAGGCTCAGGCTGTGGGGTTAAAATAGGAGTATGGATATTCAGGTGAGGTTTGGAGCCAGGATTCTGAGACTTTCTTTCCTCTCTGGGTTTTAAGGTCTGTCAACAGCCTAAGTGGGAATCTCCGCTCTGCTATTTTTAGCCCCACAGTTTCAGCCTTGTAAGCTCCATCCATTTGGTCTGTGCACTAAGACTCAGAGCTGTGGGGTTTTCTTTCCTGTGTAGTCATACCCTGAGGCTATGTCTACACTGCAGGCTGTTTGCAGAAGAACAGCCATTCTTGCGCAAAAGCTTGTGGAACGTCAGCACTGCACTCATGTTCTTGCGCAAGTAAATTTACAGTAAAGCATCAGAAGAGAGGGCTTCTTGCGCAAGAGTTATTCCTCTCCTCACGAGAAATAAGCCCTCTTGCGCCAGAAGGCAGTGTGGACGAGCAACAGGGGTTTCTTGAGCAAGAAACCCCTATGGCTAAAATGGCCATCAAAACTTTCTTGTGCAAGAGAGCGTCCACACTGGCATGGACACTCTTACGCAAAAGGACATGGCAGTGTGGACACACTCTTGAGTAAGAACTTTTGCACAAGAACTCTTGCGCAAAACAGTTCTTGCGCAAGAAGCCTGCAGCGTAGACATAGCCTAAGAGATGACTTTCCTGCTAACTTCACTAGCAATTGTAGATGCATAATAACCAAGTGCAGAATTTGCTCCATCGTCTCCAGGGCATAGGTATAAATGAGAGCAGAATTTGGAGCTGCAATTGAAATGTAGTTAACAGTTGGGTTGTTGTGTTAACCCAAGGAGAATCCAGCTCACTTTTTCTTAGCTCTGTTGTCATTGAAGAACGAACAGAAGTAAATAGTAAAATCATACTTTTGGCACTAAAGTCTGCAGATACAATTCCACGTGCTCGGCACATCTGTTCACTCTGAGTAAGAGAGCGACTTTTTACATTGTCACTCTCACTGCACAACCACATTTTAAACCTCTCCTTCCTAGGACAGAATCTTTTACAGACAACTCTGCTACAACTTTAATCAAATACTGTCCAGTAAGGCTGGGTTAACACATGAAGTGTATTCCATGCTATACATTAGCTGTTGAACAACCACTATTAACAAAAATTATTGCTATTAAACATCCTGTAGGAGGATAAGTTCACAATACAGGCTGTGGACCTTGGCATTATATACAAGATCAAGATTCGTCATGACAATACCATGCTGAATGCTGACTGGTACCTGGAAAAAGTAGAGATTCTGGATGAAACCACAGAAGAATTGTACCTCTTCCTATGTGAACGCTGGCTTTCTACAAAGAAGGAGGACAAAAGGATAGAACGGACACTTTACGAGCAGGTACAGTAACAACACCTAATACAATTGTAACTCACACACCTAGGCTCCGTCTAGATCACATCCCTCTGTCAACAGAGGGATGTAAATGAGGCACTTCGAAAGTGCAAATGAAGCAGAGATTAAAATATCCCCCACTTCATTTGCATAATCGCATCATGGCGCTCTTTCAAACAAGCACCATTTTGAAAGTAAAACCACGGTCTAGACGTGGTTCTTTTGAAAATGGCAGACTTTTTCAAAAGATCCTGTAAACCTCATGTCGACAGAGGGATGTAATCTAGACGTGGCCCTAGTGTAGTTCACTGTCCCACGTAGTGGCACTTAGACCACTTAGAATGAGAGATAAGAACAAAGGAGCACTACAGCCTAAACTGAGAGCCAGCTGGCTTTATAACTCAAGCTGTCCAGGCTCCTACACTAAACTCCAAAGGTTCCAGGTTCAAATCTGTCTCATGGTGGTAACACAATGATCCTGACCAGGGTGTCTAAGCTCTGCTATGTTACTGCTGATAAAAATGAGATGCAAGGCCTTTCTTCTGGTTGCAGTTCATTACTGATCTTAATGGATCACCCCACAGGCTGTTTTTGGTCTATGTAAAATGAATTGATGGTTCTCTCTCTGGTGTCCTGTTCCTGACTTCTAGGCTACGTCTACATTGGCCCCTTTTCCGGAAGGGGCATGTAAATTTCAGCAGTCGTCGTAGGGAAATCCGCGGGGGATTTAAATATCCCCCGCGGCATTTAAATAAAAATGTCCGCTGCTTTTTTCCGGCTTTTAAAAAAGCCGGAAAAGAGCGTCTACACTGGCCCCAATCCTCCGGAAAAAGCGCCCTTTTCCGGAGGATCTTATTCCTACTTCAGTGTAGACGCTCTTTTTTTAAAAGCCGGAAAAAAGCGGCGGACATTTTTATTTAAATGCCGCGGGGGATATTTAAATCCCCCGCGGATTTCCCTATTACGGCTTCTGAAATTAACATGCCCCTTCCGGAAAAGGGGCCAGTGTAGACGTAGCCCTATTGTTTGCAGTCTCAGTGAACAGGCCAAGGACTGAACGATTCATGGAGACTTACCCTCTTCAGATCCAGGTCCAAGTGTATTGGCAAGGCGATGTAGGGAATTATGTACTGTTGCTGCCTGTGCTGTCCCTGCCCAGAGGATAAGAAATAGATTTCTCTCTTCCTGGAGTTCTCAATCCAAAATTCTGGGTTGCATAGCCCCTCCCCCTGCACCCATCCACACTAAAAACACACCTGGAAAAGCTCCATATGCATTGTTTAATCAGTATAATAGAGCTAATTAGAATTCAAAGTACATGTATTAATTAAAATTAGCAAGCAGGATTAAGTTAATAGGCACTTCTTGCCTTTACACAGGAAGGCACAGCACTGCAGCTGATTAAAGTCTGTTGTGTTTCGGGGCTTTGCTTTACAAACCACAGTTACATTTTAATTGAAAGTTACTATTAAATTATCATTAACAAACAGAGCCAAACTCACCCTGGGTATAGCGTCAGAGAGGTAAGTAGGGTTGCACCAGGGATTATACTGGTACCTTGCATCTAATATAATTACAGTTCCCAGCAGAGTCTTCTGAGTTCTTGTGGTCACACCCACCCAATTGCTCATATTAATTCCTTCTCAATGAAACAAGATTTAGTAGATAAGAAATGAAGTGGTTGTGGGAAAGGGTTCTTGTGTTAACTGGGCTATGGCACAAAATCCATCCTCAGTAAGTGCGCTAAAAACATAACAGGGTTAGCATTCGGGGCCATTCAGCTTCGTGGCATTTGTTTGACCTTTGACTCTTCAACAGCTACATCTTGTTAAGAAAATCTGGAGCTGCTCTAGGTGTCTGCCTTGTCTGTGGTCATTGCTCTCACACAGAGCCGGATTATCAAAGCGGGGAGAGGAAGCAGGTCTGCGTGCTGCCATTCCCTCTCCCCCCACCTGGCTGGAGCCATGTGCATCACCACTAGTGGTGCTTGTCTGCAGGCACACCTACCCCCCCCCCCCCCGCTGCACCCACTGGCCAGTGGGAGAGGCGGGGAGAAGTGCCTGCAAGCGCAGGGTTGCACGGAACCACCTGTTTCCCAGGGAGCTGTGCCAAGTAAGCACCCCAATCCCTTGCCCCCTCCCACACTCTACCTCCTGCCCAGACTCCACACCCCCCAAACTGCTCCTGCACCCTACTCCCAGCCAACTCCTACATCCTACTTCCTACCAAGACCCCATACCCTCCCCCCCAGCTCACTCCTGCACCCTACTCACTGCCCAGAACCCATACCCCTACCCCGCTCCTGCACCCTACCTCTCACCCAAACCCCACACCTGTATCCTGCCCTTGCACCCTCCCTCCTACCCAGACACTGCCCTCCACCCCCAGCCGGCTTCTACTCCCGCCCTTCCACCCAAACCCCACACCCTCACCAGCTCCCTCCTGCACAATAATCCCTCATTTTTGGCCCCGTGCCACAGCCTAGGGGGCCTCACAAAACCTGCTAGCCCCCTGGCCCCACAAGAGTTAATCTGGCTCTGCTCTGACATGTTGGGTGGATGAGTCACAATCAATTTTTCATTAGGTACATTAAGCGCATGCAAGTTGCCTTCATTATAGCACTCAGGGAAATGGTGGAATTAAGGTCATTACAGTAAAATCAATGGAGGAGCTGTAGTAAATGATGAGGAGTCATGCTTAGGAAAGCTGTTCTCAGCAAAAACTCGGGTGAACCAGAGGGATTTCTTGTAATGTTGCTCTTTGAAGCATGCAGGAACAGCTGGCAATGCTGTGAACACTGAGCCTGATTGTCATCATATACGTGTGTTCCCATTAGGGCTATGATGGGAAACGGAGCAGTCTAGGTGGTTCCTCTCTCAGCTTGAAGAGCCAAGATAGCAATGCAAATGTGAAGAATAAGAAGAAACCCAGCTTGAACGGCTCTGCAAAGGAAGGCTCATGTAAGAGACCAGTGTGTGTGTCTGGATGCACGGGTATGTTCTAGATTTGAGCTCTTTGGCCAATGTGTTGATACTGGTGAAGACCAAAGTAGGGCAGAAAAGGTACATCTACACAGCAGCACTATTTTGGGGTAACGTCTGTTATTCCAAGATAGAGTTCTGAGCGTCTTAACAGCAAGCCCGTTATTTCGAAATACATTCAAAATAATGGGCTTGTTATTCTTGTCTCGTAAGCCTCAGTGCACAAGGATTAGGGGACTCAATGGAATAGCGCTGTATTCCAAAATTAGCCAAATTTCAAAATAGGCTATCTTGAAATAAGCTCTGCGATTTGCGTAGCTCATAGTGTGTAGCTTATTTCGAGCTACACGCTACTGTAGTGATAAAGATAAATTGTTCTGTTTCTCCTGCGGTCATACCACTTGGGACTGTGATCCTATGGGATCTCATAAGCTCCATAGAACCAGGCTTGATCGATGCTTGGATCTGTTTGTGTACTGCTATTGTTATGGTGGCCTTCACCATCGCAAATGAATAATCTACGTGGTACGAAACACTTCCTCTGCCTGCAGACTTCTGCTTTCCCTCCTGCCTAAATCTAGGTGCTAGAACCTGGAGGCTGAGTCCATCAATTTATGTGAAAACAAGTTCTGCAAGCTTGACTCTAAGCACAGCACTTCCTTGCAGGGCAGGGGCAGGGAGTGAGAGACTTCATGTACTCCCCCTCCTCAGGCCCTGATTGACCTGGGGGCAGCAGGAGGGAGCACAAGAAGTCTCCTCCCACTGCCAGGGGCATGGGCGACAAGAGTGAACCTCCAGCTGTTCAGAACTGCTGGCGGTTCTCTCTGGGGAGGGGGCAAAGATTTTGCCTGCTCCCCCACCCTCAAACTAATCAGGGTCTGTGGAAGGGGAAGCATGGACGTTTCCTGGCCCTGCCTCTTCTGCCTAAGGCCCCGCCCCTTCCGTGGCATCCCAGGGCCACTTTAAAAATTTCTGAAGTGGCCCCTGGTCAAAAATTATTGCCCACCTCTGATGTAGCACCCGAGTCTCATTGACACTAAGGTCCCTTAATGTAAATCAAAATCAGCCCCTTACTCTACATCAGGCATGTCCAAAGTCCGGCCCGCGGGCAAATTGCGGCCCGTGTTCCGGTTTAATACGGCCCCTCAGGTAATTTGGCAATATCTATCTTTTATGGCCCCCAACGAATCCATATGTATTGAGATGAATACATTGTAAAATCTCAGTTAATGTCAGTTGGTCTAAATCAGTTATAAATATATTTGGACACAACATGTATACTTGGTGTTATGTTCCTGTTCATATTTTTTTAACTTAAAAGTTGACAGACAACCTTTATTACCAATAATATGTAATGTACTTTACAATGTTCCTGACATATATTTCAGCTTCCTGGATTTTTTTTTTCATCTGGCCTTCAGGTATGAAAGGCAGAGTGATTTAACACCTGTTTAGATTTGTCATCCATGTGACAAAATGAAAAGTATGCCATTTGCAATAAACTTTGCATAAAATAGTTAATTTGCATTTAATTTTAATGGTTCAAAGAATGTCAGGCAAAATGGTCGGCCCTCACGCATGTTCACTTCATCAAATCTGGCCCTCTTTGAAAAAAGTTTGGACACCCCTGCTCTACATAGAAAAACTCTGCCCTGACATGCACCCTGTGTGACCTTACTAAAGTGAATGAAGTTGCATGGGAGGCGAACCAGTGCAGAATTTGGCCCTGTGTGTGTGTGTGTATGGCAAAATTTCTCAGCATATATTCACAGCCCAATCCTGCAAAGTGATGTGCACCTCAGGAAGTGAGATTACTCAGCATCTTTCAGGATCAGCCCATTGGTACTTGAGATGTTGCTACCCTTGTGTGTCTCTACATGTTTTCTGATTAATGGAACATTGTCGATTGCAGTGATTCCGTACCACCTCATCATCAGTACCGGCACAGAATATGATTCTAGCACCGACAGCCGAGTCTACACCATCATTATGGGTCCTCAGAAAGTGCAAACAGGCAGGCTATGGCTAGATCTTCCCAAAGACAAGAAAGAATTTGCTGATGGCTCAGTGGAGAAGTTCTCTGTTATGGGATTAGATGTTGGGGAGATCAAAAAATTGGAGGTATGGTGTGAATGAAGAGTGATTCTTGGGAGTCTGAATGAAGCATATTTCACCTATGTTCTCTAAGACTATGTTCAGATATAATTATAGATGGGCAAAAGCGAAGGTGTCTGAATCCAAAAAGGATAGAAACTGGTTTCTCTCTTGTTCTCTCACAAGGTTTCAACTACACCTTAATCAGACTCAGCAAATAAATCCCTCCTGGTTTTGAATTTGACTTTGAACCAAGACTTTAGAGGGCAAGTTCAAAATCTGCAACATTTAAATGGCTTTGGAACTGATGTTCCAGTTTTGCCCCATCTCTAACAAAACGGCAATTGCTCTTCCATCAGATGGCTGTTTTAACATCTTCAAATATAATTTTTTTAATCCAGTGCAGTTACAATTTATCCACAGATCCAGTAAAAACTTCCATGGTCCAATTTTCTATTTGCCTTTTCCCTTGCTGATTTTTGCTGTGCTTCTAGCTGGGTTTTTATAAGCTGCCTCCAACGAGGAAAGCATCTTGCATAATTTTCTAGCTAAACATGGAAATTGTTTTTACAGCTTAGAGGACCTCACAAAGAGAATTAATCATGGCTCATAAGCACTATGCACAGATCAGAAAACCTACAAAAGGAACTTTTTTCTTTTCTTTTTTTTCATACTATGGCTCAGGGAGACCAGAATTTGCATAAACTCCCCATTACTGAGTATGAAACTTCAAGATATGTGTCGTTCTCACTCCACATGGCCACTACTACCTTGAGAAAATCTACCCAAGTCCCACAAGTACTGCAGGCT